>NC_137440.1:2965000-3578522 GCF_964374335.1 Astatotilapia calliptera
TTTGGTGTCACGGTTCGATATTTTTTCGATACAAAAAAAAAAGTTCATGCCTTTTTAATTTGTTATTTATTAAATTTTCACGGCACATTCCGCACCACATCTCTGTGCGTTCATCATTTGTTTGAAGCCAGCTCACCTTCTGCAACTACTTTTCCGAGAATACCTGCTTCTTTTGTGGTTCGGACTCCTGACATTTCTTTGGAGGTGGAGGAACATCACAGTAATTGCTTAAAGGAGCTTGCTTCTTCGACATCTTTAAGAGTTCTAAACAAATGTCTGTCCTCCTCCTGAAAATCTTATGTACGCAAACACGCGTTGCAACTTCTTATCTTGTGCACGTTTTTTATTTTGACAGCGAATGCGCACCTGCGGACCACTTATGTGCAGCCCTGGTTATTTAGCTCATCATATCGCAGCCCCAGAAATTCTTTTGTCCATGAAACCATAAAGCTGCACTTTCTTTTTGCCTTATAGTCTGATTTGTCATAACTTTTCCGTTTTGTGGTAAGCTTTTCTTTGGCTGTCACTTCTTCACCCTGACCTGTCTTATTTGGCTCAGCAGAACTAAAATATAAATCCTGCTGCTTTTACACACGCACTCACATAAGCTCAGCGATTCTCTGCGCGATCAACCTCTCACATGTTTAAGCTTGCTGCGGGAGATTTCACTTGTCATGTTTGCATAGTAAGCTAACGATTGATAAGACGATGTCAGAGGAATTGGTGCGCAAATTATCATCACTCACCAAACAGTGCTGTCGCTCTCTACACACAGTTCGCGCGATTGCAAAGTGAAAGCAAAAAACAAGCGCAAATTCAAACGCGATTTCAATATGTCACATATTGACAGTGGCTCACCGATGCCAATGACATAATTACCCAGCTACATTTCCGAAAGAATGCAAAAGCATTGACATATATTTTTCCTTCCTACGATAGGCCGACGGGCAGAGATAGATTTTGGTAGCCCGACTGGAAAAATCGCTAGCCCCGGGACGTCGGGCTAGCGATTTTGCGAGCCCTGTATCTGATTGAGGAATCACTCATCTTTGGAAAAGAGAGTTTATTACAGAGAAATGGCTCTTTCCAAATCGGGTAAAGTTTGTAGCATGCGTGCTTGTTGTTTTTGTCTGCTTCCACTTGTCTTTGCACTAGGATGATGTCAGCGTAAATGTGCAGTCATATTCGTTGTGTTCCCACTAGTGCTGTCAGCGTAAATCTCGTTGAATTGACGTTAACGCCACAACACGGCAAATCTCCGTTAACGAGCTACCGCGGATCGCCCCGTGCATGGGGCTGGACGGCCAACACGTTAACGAGCTAACTGCGCTAACACACTAGCTCCCACCCATTTAATTGAGCATTGCGCGGCACATCCAACATACTGTTTTACTTTAGTCCATGACGCGCTTACCTTCAGGGTCATACGTCACATGAAAACCAAAATAGTTCCAAAGGCCAGATCTGAATGAGGGTGGGGGAGGTTCAGTTTGCCAGGTTGCAAGTAGAGCTTAACTTCTGTCTAGCTAGCTTGCCCTGCGCTCAGTGAATCTGCGTTCGACTACTCCGCCTAGGCTGCACTGTCGAGCGCAGATCCACTGAGCGCTCAACACAGACAGCATCGTCAGAAGGAAAGTTGATAAAATAAATTTAAATTTTTGTATTGTTCGATACATATGCGTACCGAACCGAAAGCACTGTATCGAACGGTTCAATATCGATACGAGTATCGTTGCACCCCTAATATATATATTGTAACGTTCACAAGAACCAGACGGTTGGGGTCTCAGTTTGTCCGTTTATTCGGCACATAAGCCAGCGGGTTGTTAACTCAGGGGGAAGCGCTCTCGAACTACACCTCTCTTCAGCCTGGCACACACACAGAACAACCAGGTCCCCCCACCCCTTCCTGTACACCACCCTCCACTACTTCCTGCAGCCCAACCAAACATGAATCTTAAAGGAACAACAACAGTGTGCAGAGAAAACCAACATGTCACTGTCCAGTAACACTTAACCATCGTTACACTGCCCCCCCAGCAATAAGTTCCTCGTCCCCGAGGAAACGACACAGTCTCTGAGGCGGGGCGGTAGCCTACGTTCCCTCCTTGACCTCCTGAGCCCCTGAGGAGGACGCGGAGCTTCGGGGCTTTGGGGTGAAGAGTCCGAGGGGGGGGAACGCAGCCCCGGTCGGGGGCCCCTCTGAGCAGGGTCATGGACGCTCTGTACACGTCCCTCTGGAAAGGAGGGGAGGGACTGTCCTCTGTAGGGGGCCATCCGGTCTCTGTGCAGCGCTACTATCCTCCCCCTAGGAGGCAACTACACCCTGTAAACAACCTCCCCCACTCGCTCTAGGACGCTGCAAGGCCCCACCCAGCTGCTATCCAGTTTAGGACACCGTCCCTTCTTCCTCTTTGGGCTGTAGACCCACACCAGCTCCCCAGCACGGAAGTGCCTCCCTTTAGTGGTGATGTCGTAATTCCTCTTTTGGCGCAGGCCTGCCTTCGCCAGCTGCTCTCGGGCGTAGGAATGTGCAGAATCCAGCCGGTCCTGCAGCTTCCTTGCGTAGTCCCGGCCCGGTGGTGCCTCTGGCGCGTCCGGGGGTTTCCCAAAAGCCAACTCTGCAGGAGTTCTCAGCTCTCTCCCTAACATGAGCAGGGCAGGCATACATTGGGTGGAGTCCTGCACTGCCGACCTGTAGGCCATGAGGGTAAGGGGAAGATGGTAATCCCAGTCCCGTTGGTGTTCTGAGGTAAGGATGGCTAGCTGCTGGGCCAGCGTCCTGTTAAACCTTTCCACCAGCCCATCGCTTTGGGGGTGAAGTGGGGTGGTGCGGGTTTTCTTAGTCCCAAGGCGTTCACACATGGCAGCAAATACCTTGGACTCAAAGTTACGCCCCTGGTCACTGTGGAGGGTCTCTGCTGTTCCAAAGCGGCTGAACATCCCCTCCACTAATACATCAGCGACCGTCTCAGCCTCCTGATCTGGGATGGCGTATGCTTCCGGCCACTTGGTAAAATAGTCCATGGCCACAAGAACATAGCGGTTTCCTCTGTCTGTGCGAGGAAATGGGCCCATGACGTCCACAGCTACTCGCTCCATTGGGGCTCCTGCTGGTTGCTGCTGAAGCTGAGCCCGGGACTGGTCTTGTGGCCCTTTGTGTGAGGAACATGCATCACAGCTGCGGCAAAAGTCCTCCACATCCCTCCGCTGTTGACCCCAGTAATAGCCCTGGCGGAGGCGGCGAAGAGTCTTGGAGACCCCAAAGTGGCCAGAGCCAGTGCTCCCATGGCAGGCTCCCAGCACAGCTGACCTCAGCGACCTTGGCACCACAACCTGCCACCTCTCCTCCCCCGTGGCAGGATCCTTCCAGGCACGCTCCAACACCCCCTCCTTCAGCCTGAGAGCTGCAAACTTGGCCCACAGCCCCCTGGTACAGATGGAAAACCCAGTGACCTCATCCCAAAGGGGTTGCTCCCCCTTCCCCAGCCACTGCAGGACCGGCAGCAGGTCTGTGTCTTGTTCCTGCCGTGCCCTCCACTCCGCTGCATCCACCACCAGAAGAACCCTGCAGGCGAGCTGTGCTGCTCCGTCTATTGTCGTGAGTTCCCGCTCTATTTCCTCTCGCTTCTCACAGTAACGGCAGCCAGCTGCAGCACATGGGCGGCGAGAGAGGGCGTCTGCGTTAGAATGGTGCGTCCCTGCTCTGTGCTCCACGGTGAAATTGAAGGCTTGGAGCTCCTCCAGCCAGCGAGCCACCTGTCCCTCTGGCTCCCTGAAAGACATCAGCCACTGAAGGGCAGCATGATCAGTTCTGACAACAAATGCTGTGCCGCACAGGTAGTATTTAAAGTGTCTCACCCCCACCACCACAGCCAACAGCTCTCGTCGTGTGACACAGTAGCGCCGCTCGCTCCTGTTCAGGACCCGGCTGAAGTACGCCACCACCTTCTCCCCTTCTGGTCCAACCTGCGACAACACCGCTCCCAGCCCCACATTACTTGCGTCAGTGTCCAGGACAAAAGGCAGGGCGGGGTCAGGGGGGGCAAGGACTGGGGACTCTGTCAGCAATCTGCGGAGGGTGTCGAACGCCTGCTGACAGTCCTGGGTCCAGATGAAGTCACGGCCCTTCTGCAGCAGGTGGAAGAGTGGTGCGGCTATGGAGGAAAAGCCCTTCACAAACCTCCTGTAATAAGACGCCAGTCCTAGGAAGCTTTTGAGCTGTTTCTGGTCTGCTGGTGTGGGCCACTTGGTAATGGTGTGAATTTTTTCCTCCAAAGTGCTGATGCCCTCACGACCCAGCTTGTGGCCCAGAAACTCCACCTCCCTCCTCATGAAGTGGCACTTGTCGGGATGCAGCTTCAGGCCTGCAGCCGCCACCCTCTCCAACACTTGTCTCAGGGCATCCAGGGCAGCATCAAAGGAGCTCCCGTGCACTAGAAGATCATCCAGGTAAACCAGACACCGTTGCCGTGGGACGCCAGCCAGCACACTGTCCAGCACACTTAGGCGTTTTTATATTCGCTGCAGCTTGCTGGGCGCCGCCATGTTTGTTTACATCACGTGACGGCGCGCCAAGCGAGGTCGACTCCTTCCCGCTGGAATCGCGGCCGCTGTGCGAACAGTTCCCGAGCCTAGTCAAACCTGGAGAAAATCCAGCCTCGGCAGACAGCCGCAGCGCCGTTTCCCTCACTCCATGGGCGGGCGAGCGCGGACGAACCTCCCTCTCCTCCGTCTCCTTCTTAATCCTGCCCGGCAACATCCTCGTCTCGTAACGGCAAGCGTCGCCGGCAACAGGGTCTCGGGCGTTCTGGGGTTCTTTTTTTCTTTCTTCACTTCTGACACCAATGTAACGTTCACAAGAACCAGACGGTTGGGGTCTCAGTTTGTCCGTTTATTCGGCACATAAGCCAGCGGGTTGTTAACTCAGGGGGAAGCGCTCTCGAACTACACCTCTCTTCAGCCTGGCACACACACAGAACAACCAGGTCCCCCCACCCCTTCCTGTACACCACCCTCCACTACTTCCTGCAGCCCAACCAAACATGAATCTTAAAGGAACAACAACAGTGTGCAGAGAAAACCAACATGTCACTGTCCAGTAACACTTAACCATCGTTACAATATATATATATAAAAAAAAACAACACTAAATATATATATATATATATATATATATATATATATATATATATATATATATATATATATATATATATATTTTGACAGCCCTATGAAAGATTAATATCAGTTTGTACATGCTTCAGATAGCTTTTCTTCAAATTCTTTAATTCTCACTCGCTTTGGCAACTTTGTACCTTTGTGTTACTCGCGGCAACAACTCCACCTCATTGTTAGTCCATTTAAAAAAGTTGTTGCTTTTCCTCGACATTTTGCTGCGACGTTTCAAAGAGCCGGAAAGTAAATAAACGGCAGACAGAAATGAGGCAGCTCGAATCTTCTTGCTTTTCCATGCATGTGCAATACTGGAACACAAGCGTTTCGCCGTTTCAATGTAGATGCACAACTCTATGAAAACGACAGTGCGGACGCGGAGCATTTTCAGACAAAAACGCAGTTTCCGAATCTATCTGGGCTAGTGGACATAGCCTTAGATTGATCAATTAACCTAAACCCACTAACTGCATGTCTTTGGACTGTGGGAGGAAGCCGGAGTACCCAGGGAGAAAATGCAAACTCCACACAGAAAGACACTGGCCTGATGGTGGAATTGAACTCAGGAACTTTATGCTATGTGGTAACAGTGCTAACCACCGTGCCACCCATTATTTACCAATGCAACAAAATAAACAGGATCAAAATAAAGTATACAATTTGTGCTGCCTGTCTGCACTCTCCATGGATTTCTTGAACTCCTTCCTGGCTGAAGAAATATTAATAACATATTACTACTATAGTTAAGTAAATATCTACCATATTACTAAAAAGTATTTATTATTAGCTCAAAATTACAAATGAGATTTTGTTCAAGCTATTTCCTTAGGAAAAACAGCAATAAAACCATCAGTGTTAAATGGACTAATGTTGCTGTTGCATATGTTTGAGATACTTTATATTTGGTTTAATGTCCAGTATCATAATCTATAAATCATATGTTTGCAGTGGCTGTCCTGCGAGGACCACATTTTCTCTTCATCACACATGTTGACCAAGGCTGTTAGAAAGCCAAAGCTCATCTGTTAAGATGCTAAATCACTGAAGCTTATCTACTTTCTAATGCTAGCTGTGTTTCCATATAAAGTGTAACTGATCTCAGAACAGTAAAAGCTGAGCCACTGGAAAAAAGCTGCTGACCTCTCAGCTTACTCAACTCCGCTTTCACTTCACAGTAACAATAGCTGATTGCTGCCACAAGGCAGTAATGTAAACAATGGATGTACATAGTAACGAAAGATTACAAGTGCTACTTGCCTTGCTTGTCCTGGCAGAATGCCACTGACATATAGGAAGAGGAAGTAGGAGGACATATTAGGAGGCAGTGGGAGAGAAAGAAAGGCAGGGATGTGGAGTTAAGAATGGAGACTTTAAATCACAGAACTATGACTATTAAAGTGGAAGAGCTGGCTGATATGATGGCTAGAAGCATTTCAGGTGGGTTAAAGGTGTTCTACCATGGTGTGAATAAGACGAGAAATGGAGTGGAGGCAATCTTGGATCAGACAGGATCACAGGGTTGAAGTTGGAAATCAAATGATTGATGTTGAAAGTTGTCAGTATGTTTACCCCACAGGTCAGTTAGAAGATAAATAAAGACTCCTGGAATAAGCTGGATGAAGTGACAGAATGTTTCAGGTGAGGCAAATGATTAGATTAGATTAGATTAGATTAGATTAGATAGAACTTTATTAATCCCTCGGGTGGGTTCCTCTGGGAAATTCGATTTCCAAAAAAGCACAGCACCGACAGAAGTTACAGAGTTACAGAATATTATATATATATATATATATATATATATATATATATATATATATATATATATACACACACACACACACACACACACACACACGCACACACATATATAAATACAGAGACAATATAAATAAAATATACGAAGGGGATAAATAGAATAAATAGGAATAAAAATAAAAATACAAGTGAATTGCACATTTCAAGTATTGAGTCTATTGCACCGTTGACTATTTACAAAAGTATTGCACAAAAGGTATTGCACAGTGAGGTGAAGAGGCACTACAGCTTAGTTGTTCCCCCCTCCTTTGTCCTCCTGTTTCCCCTCCCTCTCCCCTCCAGGGAGGAGTTAAACAGTCTGATGGCGTGTGGGACAAAGGAGTTTTTAAGTCTGTTAGTTCCTGTCCAGCTTCATGCCGACCACAGAGCTAGCCCTCCTGATCAGTTTCTCATGGCAATGGCAATTGGAGCAGATGATGATGAGGTGTTGGTGTTAAGAAGAGAAGGACAGATGATGGTGAATTTTAACAGAAGTGTCACGGTACCAGTGTTTTGTATTTTGAATTATTATATAGTCTTTTGAGTTCATTATTTATCATTTCTAATCTTTTGTTTTCAGTATTAGAGTTCTTAGTCTTCTGGTTTGTGTCTCTGTGTTCCATATTTGCTCTGTCTCCCCTATCCGCCGTATCCCCTTGTCAAGTCCGCATCTCTGTGTTATGTTTCCTGTTTTACTTTGACAGTCTGTGTCCTATGTTAATGTTTTCGGTTTTGCTTCCCCTTGGTCTCATCATGTTTGATTACTCCCAGCTGTGCTCTCCTCCTGTGCATCATTTCCCTCCTTATGCCTCTGTGTATTTAAGCCCTGTGTCTTCTGTTTGTTGCTGGTTTGCCTGCGTCTCGTCCTGCATCTCATCCTCTGTGTTTATCTCAGTCCCCTTGTTCCCAGTGTTCAGGTTTTTGTCATGTATTCTACTTTCCTCATGTTCTTTTGTTAGTTTCTACCAGTTTAGGTTTTCTTAGTTTAAGTCCCCACCATGCTCTACTTTTGTTTGCGTTTTGTCCTCTACTACAGTTAAACTCACTCAGTGCCTGCACTTGGGTCCACACTCCTGTCACTATCGTACTTACTATTGTTTGAGTACTTGCGATTATTTTATTGTACTTTTTATATTTTACATTCAAAGATATTATTTATCTTGCACCAAGGGAGTGGCACTCCAATTTCGTTGTACTCTGTACAATGACAATAAAGGCTATTCTATTCTATTCTATTCTATTCTATTCTGTCATCTCCTGACGATCTGCCTCACAGATCGTGACAAGAAGGATATAAAAGAGTAGAGGATAGTGCACATAGGAAAGTGAAAGTGATATACCGCTGTTAATGTATGGTTTGGAGATCATGGCAGTAACAAAAAGACACAGGAAAAAAGTTGCAGGTGGGAGAGCTTGCGAGATGATGTGTTTTCATTGGCAGGTACAAGGATGGACAAGGTTAGAAATGAAACAGAAGGAAAGTTGAGGTTGAGTGGTTTGAAGACAAACTTAGAGAGACAAGGTTGAGATAGTTTAAATGTGTGCAGACGAGTGATAGAACATATATTGGAAAAGGTGTTCCTCCTGTTTGACAGCTCTATTATCAACAGAGGAAGCCCACAGATAAGACTTGTTGATGTAGTGAAGGACATGCAGAGGGTTGCTGTTACAAAGGAGGAGGCTATCTATGTAAATAGCCAACTGCAATGCGGGATAATATTGGGGTATTAATTTGTTCAGACTTATGGCTTTTAGAATTACTTGCCAACCTATGCATATTTAAATTATACTCTCCTCACTCTATGACACACATGCAGATGAGAAAACTCTGGCAACTCCCTGCGTGATACTACAGACTTCAGCAACCATCACTGATTATATTCCATGGGCCATAGCAGGCAAAAGTGAAGTAACTCTAAAGATGCTGACTAAGAATGACTGTAGATTTGGTAAAATTTGGTAAAAGTCATGTTGGGAGAAATGACATCTGGAAGTCATGTGTAAATTTGCTGAAACAATGTTGTCTTTGCAGGAGTGAAATGTTAGCCATGTTTTCCATAAACCGCTGTCTGTCTGAGTGGTGTCTAGACAATGATGTCT
Organism: Astatotilapia calliptera; assembly: GCF_964374335.1. Lineage (NCBI taxonomy): Eukaryota > Metazoa > Chordata > Actinopteri > Cichliformes > Cichlidae > Astatotilapia > Astatotilapia calliptera. The sequence continues at coordinate 2,974,070 of NC_137440.1, forward strand.
GCTTTACTGATCGATCTACTTAATTGTTCAATTAAGTTTAATTCTATTACAGCTCAGTAATAAGGTGGTAACAGTAGAGTAACCAAGAACATAATAATGTGGTAATTTATAAATTATTACCACTTATTACCATTAGCAGAGTAATAACTTAATATTAATGTCCAAGTAATATCATGGTATCAACAGTGGCTACGTTTGAGTAATTTTTTACTGAAATTTATGTAATTAGATAAATAATATGGGCACACTGGGGGCAATAATATGGAAAAACAGCTTGGTAATAAAGTGGTAAAAGTAGGGTAACAAGGCCTGTCGGTTTTAATGGGGAGTGTTAGGGATGGGTACCGGTGTCCGGTGCGTTCTGACATAAACGGTAGTAACCAGACCGAAAAGCAGCGCACATTTCGGTGCTTTATTTCGGTGATTTTTTTTCCTGAGCTGTGATACACTTCTAGCCAATCATTTTACGTTTCCGAGGATAGTAGGCGGGCCCAGGTACGTACGTTCTTTTAGAGCAGACCTACAGATTATAAATGCCCAAGGCGAAGCGGTCAAAAGTCTGGCTGTACTTCACAGCAAAAGATGCAAACTCAGCAGCAACAAGTGCTTTAAGCTGATACTGTGACACTGTGCAAAGGAGGTAACACCTCGAATCCGATGAAACACCTGGCGACGCATAGCGTTTTTTTTAAAAGCCGAGAAATGCGCCGTATTTGATAGCTTGCTGCGAGACCTCACACCGAGCGCATCTACTGCAGGTGTGATGCCTGTTATCGGACCCGGATTTAGCAACATCCCCAAAAACACGAAGAGGAGAGTCCTGGCCCCTAGCCCTGCCAGTGTAGCAGAAATGATGAGGATGATGATGCAGCAGCAGCCGCTTTTCTCTGCGTGAGCAGCTTAATGTTGTTCGTGTGTAATTTACGTTGAGTAGGCTAACCACGTTATTACATTAATGCATGTAAGGTGAACTAGCAAACATCATCATAGCTACATGCGGCTGTCTTCTTGTTTGATGGCAGATACAGTACTCCCTTCACCCTGGCCAAAAAGGCTAAAATGACCAAAGAAAAAGAGGGAAACAGCTAAACATGAGAGGTTTTCAGACAAAGTTTGTGTTTTTTCCATTGTTTAAGCACTGTTTCCAGCCAAGAGTGATACCATGTATGCCCCATAGCTGCAGAAAAGGCTAACATTGTTATCTTTTTACAAAAAACCAGCTGAACATGAGAGGTTTTTGGACCAATTTTGTGTTCTCCATTCTTTAAGCACCGGTTTGAGCACCGTTTGAGCACCGGCACCGTTTCAAAAGTACCGGTTTGGCACCGGTATCAGATAAAACCTAAACGATACCCATCCCTAGGGAGTGTGTGGAAAAGGTGTTCAGTTTCAAGTTCCTTGGTGTGCACATAGACACAGACCTCCAATGGAGCTCAAACACCTCGGTGGTTGTAAAGAAGCCCCAACAGCGTCTCCACTTTCTGAGAATCCTCAGAAAAATGGACCTCAAGAGGGAACTGCTGATCGTCTTCTACCGTTGCTCCATTGAAAGTGTGCTGACATACTGCATCTGTCTAAGGTTCTCAAGCTGCACCATGGTTTATTTCTTATAAAAGCGGGGCGATCGTGGCTCAAGAGTTGGGAGTTCGCCTTGTAATCGGAAGGTTGCCGGTTCAAGCCCCGGCTCAGACAGTCTCGGTCGTTGTGTCCTTGGGCAAGACACTTCACCTACCGCCTACTAGTGTTGGCCAGAAGGGCTGATGGCGCGATATGGCAGCCTCGCTTCTGTCAGTCTGCCCCAGGGCAGCTGTGGCTACACCTGTAGCTTGCCTCCACCAGTGTATGAATGGGTGGATGACTAGGTGTGTGAAGCGCTTTGGAGTCCCTAGGCAGGACTAGTAAAAGCACTATACAAATACAGACCATTTAAGTGAAGTTACTGTGTTGTCTTGTTTGTGTTGTGCGTAGTGCCAATGCAGGAAAGTTTCCAATTTCGTTATACTTTTGTACTATGACTGTATGACTGTGCAATGACAATAAAGAGTTATCTCTCTAATTTCTTTATTTATTTATAAGAATTCACAAAGAAAAAACAATATAGCATCCTCAACTGCACTAACAAGTCAAAAAGTTAAAGCAGCAGCAATCTATTAGTTTAAATTAATCAGCACTCCCAACTTACACTAACTGTCAGAATTCTCCAAATACTGGCTGAGGAGGGGGAGTGGCAGCAGTCTTTCACTCCAGTGTAGTAATCAACCAAAGACCCAGACTGAGTCTTAATTAATCTGAAATCCTGACTCTCATACATGGGTAACTGGAAAACTTAAAAAGCTGTTTTATCTGTTGTTATCTATGACCCTACCCACCACTTTAATCAGACTCTAGATTTTGCACTGAAACTGAAAATTTTACTGTATTACCTGAAAACCCTTTTTTGCCTGACCACTTCTAAAGAACGTTTACATTTCTAATAATGAACTACACACAAAACTCAAAAACAGACAAACTCTACTCCCACGGAGGTTGATAATTTCATTGATAAGTGTTACAGTGTCAGTGTATATGACTGTAGATACTGTTGGGTCTGTTCCTCATGAAGGAAGCAAGACAATGATGGAACCAGGTTTTACTTGCTAGCAAGGGAGGCTGGTCGGAACCAGGCTCTTGGAGCTGAACGCTCCTCACCTGTTTCCTAGCCAACTTCAAATAAACAGTCTTCATTGATTACAGTGAATACAAGCACCACCCATTGTAAAAAAACCCTATGGTCACAAAAGGTTAAAACACTGTGTTACGCAGTGAGGGGTGGTGAGGGAAACATCAGACTTCACTCTATCTTAATTAAAGTAATTGTTTTATTATCTCTTGCCAACATCATACACATGCAGACAGTAACTTTTCAAAATGGCTCCCAATCCATTTCCTGCTCCCTTTAAATACTCTAAAGACACACCTTAATACAGACTGGCCTATAGAAGAGCTGCAATTGAGGCAGGCTTCCTCTTTACTGGGAAAACAAGATGGCCACCACAAAGGTAACCTGCAACACTTTGTTACTCAAATGCTTCCCAACACACTGCGTGTGTGTGTGTGTATGCATGTGCGAGAATGTGTGTGTGTTTGTGTGTGTGTGTGTGTATTCATGTGCACGTGAGTGAGTGTGTGTGTGTGTGTATTCATGTGCGAGAGTGTGTGTGTGTGTGTGTGTGTATGCATGTGCGAGAGTGTGTGTGTGTGTGTGTGTGTGTGTATTCATGTGCACGTGAGTGAGTGTGTGTGTGTTTGTGTTTGGGGGTGCATTTGTGTGACCTCCTGCTCACCAAAGGGTAATCTCCCCCACCCTGTATATGGCTTAACCCCTCTAACGGTCTCACCATACACAAGCACAGGTGAGGTCATAAATGGCAGGAAGTAAAACATCCTCACTAAACAAGAAAACAGAACCTTCACATAGGATGTGCCTATAATAAAACACTGCAGCCTCCCCCACCATTCAACAGGTTTGGGAGGGGGTCAAAAACAAAGGAATGCCTTTGATCATACAGTTTGAACCAAGACTTACAAACTTAAGTAACACAATGACAACATTTAACAATTTCAACCTAACAGATACTGTAAGGATAAATCCTTAAATCTTAAGTCATCCCCAGCCAGCAATGACAGATGGCTTACCCCCCCCCCCCCCCCCCCCCCCCCCCGAGCCTGGTTCTGCTGGATGTTTCTTCCTGTTTAAAGGGAGTTTTTCCTTACTACTGTACCTCATTTAGAAAGTGCTATTACTAAACTTAAATACATAATACCTCCACTATTACTCCCCTAAGTTACTTAAACAGTACAGAACAGCTATCTAAACTGAACTCCACAGAATTCGATTATCTCGTTAATAGTTTTACAACCTCACTGCATACCCCCCAGGATACTGTTCTTATCTGAAAAAAAAAAGCCTCAAATCAGAAGTGCTTGACTCCCTGGTATAACATTAATTGAGAGTTAAACGAAATGAGGCTGGGACACCAAGAAACACAGAAAACAAACAAAATCTGGGATAATAACACAAAGGGAGCTAAACTAGATACAAAAGTCCAAGAAACAAAAGACCACAAATGTAAGAGAGGAAGTAACTAAACAGATGACAGAGTCAAAGATAGAAACAAAACATTGAGAGACAGAAGACAACCATGGAGACAAGACCGGGTGTGAACAAAGTAGGAACGGCAAAAGTGTGCTAAACCAAAAATCATCTATAAGCAACAAAAGACTACAGGCACAACAAAATTGGGACCAATAGAGGCAATAGAAGATGAAACTTCTAAACACAAGGAAATACAAACACTATTAACAGAAAACCTAGAGCATACATCCCTTCTCAAAACCAAGAAGAAATTATGAACTGGCAGTAAACTCAAAACTCAATTCTTTGTTCCATTTCACTTTTGCTTTTCCTTCTGTTACATGTCAAAACTTCAAATGTCAAAGGCCTATCCCTGAAAAACGGTGCCTGTTTCAAGTTCCTGACAATGCAGGAATTAATAAATTTGATTAATTTGTCAATACTGTGTGGTAGAGACACTCAGTTGCCTTAAGGAGCGGTTTGCCTCAGCACCCATTCTATCACAACCGGACCTCACCCTGCAATTCGTGGTTGAAGTGGACGCCTCCGACTCTGAAGAAGGAGCTGTACTTTCGCAACAAAGGAACGGTAATCTTTATCCATGTGCCTTCTTCTGCAAATTCCACTCCCCTTCAGTCTCATTCCTGCGTTACATTCTGGCGGGAGGGCAGATGAAGACGGACCCCGTGAAGATCAAGACAGTGGATGAATGGCCGACCCCCGTCTCATGTAAGCAATTGCAATGTCTACCTGGTTTTGCAAACTTCTACAGATGCTTTATCAGAAACTACAGCTAGGTAGCCGCACCCCTTACTCATCTCAAGTCCACTAAAGTACCTTTTGTCTGGTCTCCTGAAGCCCACTCAGCCTTCACTAAACTTAAACTGCTCTTACTACAGCCCTGCTCCAGGCTCACACAGACACTAATAAACAATTCATAGTAAAAGTCAACACCTCTAATGTGGGTGTGGGGGCCATACTATCTCAAAAGGTTCAAAATAAGCTCCAGCCATGTGCCTAATTCTCCCGATGGTTCTCCCCCCACTAAAAAGGATTATGATGTGGGGGATAAAGAGCTACTGGCCATAAAACTGTCCCTGGAGGAATGGCACCACTGGTTGGAGCAAGCTGAACACCCCTTTCTTATATGGACTGATCACAAGAATCTAACATATCTCAAATCAGCTAAAAGGTTCAATTTTCCCCAAGCTCGGTGATCCCTACTTTTTGCTCGTTTCAACTTTTCCGTTTCCTATGGCCCTGGCTCCAGAAATATTAACCTCAACACACTGTCTCATCAGTCCTCCCCTGACTTGGAACCTCAGGATCCAGCAACCTTCCCCCTACCTGCAGGACCGGCTCTTTCACCTGGGAGGTTGAGGAGGCCATTCACCAAGGACTGCAGGAAGAACCTGGTCCCCAAATCTATGCTTCATCAAAGAAACCCACCACTTGCCAGCTGCCTTGGGTTGAATACGCACACAATACACTCACCCCTCGCCACCGCGGTCGTGGTAACCAGTATCTGGTGAACTGGGAGGAATGCAACCTGGAGGAGCATTCCTCCGGGTCCCCTGGTCTGTCATCCTGGACCCATCTCTAATTTCTGATTATTACATTTCTCTTCGCATGCCTGGATGATAAATGGACTGATTCTTATAAAGTGCTTTTCTACTCTGCCGGAGTACTCAAAGCACTGTATACAACATGCCTCATTCACAACATGAACACATCGGAGGTTAATTTGGGGTTAATATCTTGTCCAAGGATATTTGGCATACAGACTGGGGAAGCCAAGGATCAAACCACCAACCTTCCAATCAGTAGCTGATCTGCTCTACCACCTGAACCACAGCCTCCCAACCCTTGGAGGCCACCCTTGGGGGGTGGGGGTACTGTCATGTGCCGTGGGAGTGTCTGGATGGTTTCTCTGGTCGTGATGGGAGCTCCAGTTGTCCGTCCTCTGGGATGGAGCTTCCAGCAACTCATGTGGTCCTAATGCTGGCCCATCTTGTGGTTAACGCTGTTTTCCTGTCCCCAGTCTCCTCAGATCCGTCTCCAGTTGTGCTCCACAGCAGCGCTGATCCTGTTCCTCTTTACTTTACTGGTTGCCCTGCAAACTAAAAGTTTCATGCTCACCTCGCTTCTTGGCCTGCCTTCCTGCCCTTCGTTCCTCCTTCAGATTTCTCCTTTCCTCTGGATCACCTGGAACCTGGACCACCCCGGTTCACATACTCCTCCTCCTCAGGTCACTCTCACAGCAACCCCCCTCCTGTACTAACCGGTCTGCACCTGCAAGTAAACACATCAACCCTGCAATACTTAGTCACCTCTGGCGACTCTCTCATTTCCCTGTCCAATAACACTTCTTTCCTCTGTTCCAGAATTCCTCATTCCATGCTCCCCTTGTGTTCCCAGTGCCCGAACGTTCCCCATTCCCGGTTTTCCCACAGCTCCTTACCTCGTTCCCTGTTATAATCTATGTCCTGTTTTGAGTTTTGTTTGATAAATAAACCTTGTAAATAGTTCTTGAAAATTGAACTATTTACAAGATTTGTCACACCATGCTCGAGTCTCCAGTCCATGACAGTTAAGGAGGTCATCCCTTCCCACTGCTATCAGACTCTTTAATTCATCCACTTGGGTCAGGTCCACAGATATGGAACAGAATTAATCACACCTCATTTCACCCTGTCACTTTTGTACACCACAATATATTGTAGCGGGTCAGGGCTGTTTGGGGTTTGACAGCTATGTTCTGTTGTTCCAGGCGGCAGCGTTATGTTGCCATGGTTACAGGTGATGCTCTCTCTGCGACTGTGTGTTTCTGGGTGAAGAGAGCGCCTTTTTGTTGTTATGCTAGTGCTATGCCGAGCACTGGAGTTAGTGGTGTGTGTTTTCTGTTGAATGCTAATAAACGGTTGTGCTCCCTGGCTAACTCTGCGGGAAGCAAGACCAAATGATACCTCTGTCTCCTCCTTGTCTGAGCTCGCCACTTTGGTGTCAGAAGTGGGATAGCTCACCCTCGCCGCAATGCAGAGAGACATTCAGTGGCTGGAGCAAGCCGTCCAGGAGAGCATTCGCTGCTTGGGGAGCTGGCGATTGAAGAGAGAGGAAGCGACCGGCTGTGTAAGTCCCCCGACGGGTCCCGACGGCGCGAGCGCACCGCGGCAGCAGCCCGTCGCGACAGAGGCTAGGACAATGCTTCATGGGCTGCCTCTGTTGACTGACACGCCGAGCCCCAAACAGTGAGCAGTGATGCCTACAACGCCAGCTAAGGTACCGAAATACAGCAGGCTAACAACGCTACCTCTCACAAGTCTGGCTAGCAGCAAGGCATAGTGGCTGGAACGACAAAGAGGCTGCTACGCTCCTAGCGCCAGCATTGGAAGGACATGCACTGCAGGTACTGCTTGACCTAGCCCTGGCAGAGCAGCATGAGCTCCAGGCCCTCACCATGGCACTCAAGAGGCGATTTGGGCAGCGGCACTCCACTGATCAGAGCAGGGAGCAGCTGACCAACCGGAGCCATCGGGCAGGGGAGAGGCTGGGCACCTTTGCAGCTGATGTGTTGCTATATGCTCGTCGTGGCTACCCAGAGTTCCCAGCAGCAGCCCGTGAGGAGTTTAGCCTGCATGCTTTTCTGCGAGGACTCTTTCCAGAGCGACTGCGCCAACACATCTGGCTGGCCATGCCTCGAACTCTCCGTGAGGCGCTCCTTGAGGCTGAAAGGGCCGAGCTGGTGCTCGCCTCGCGACCTAACCAGCAGGTGACCCTCCCAAACTACCCCCAAATTAGAGCCGCAGACTGCGACAGGGAGGGGGAGGTCGCAGAGATATGCCAGCTGCAGCCCGGTGCTCTGGAGGCGTCCCCGTCGACAGACCGACCGCTGCTACCAGTACGATGAGCCTGGCCATGTGGCGCGCGACTGCCTGGCACCTGCCCCAAAGACCAGAACTATGTGGCCTCAGGGAAACGAGAGGGGGAGTGGTGTAGCGAGGGGACCACCGCTCCAGCTTCCTGCCCCCCCTGAAAGAACGATGCACGGTGGTGGGCCTAGTCGGACACCTCAAGGGACTCTACCTGAGCTGCTGTGTTGAGGACCAGCCCTGCCGGTCCCTGGTGGACACGGGGTCTACCATTTCCTAATACGACCTGGTGTGCTCCCTGGAACGTCCGGGCCGCTTGTGATGGGTTGGTTGCCCACCAAATCAAATCAAATCAAATCACTTTTATTGTCACATCACATGTGCAGGTACATTGGTACAGCACATGTGAGTGAAATTCTTGTGTGCGAGCTTCACAAGCAACAGAGTTGTGCAAATACAATAATGTAAACAAGCAAAATACAAGAATGGCTACATCTGAAACTAATAAATATATGTACAATATATAATAGTATATGCATTTCACCCAACTGATGACGGTGACGGGGGAGAGAACTGACATGCAGGGGAAGAAACCGTTGCGGATCCGAGTGAAGGATCTGGAGCTGGTGCACGACTTCTGGCTTGCTGACATCCAGGACCAGTGCATCATCGGCCTTGATCTGCTGACCCGCTGGGGGGCCTGCGTTGACACCACAAAGCTGGCTATCACTCTTGGTACAGAGACTCTGGCCCTCCAGTGCGGTCAAATATATATTTGCACACATACTTGTCCTTTAATATTTATACTTATATTTCAGTATCTCTGTTTCTCACTTTTTTTTATATGAGTGCTGTTTGTTGTATATTCGCTGCTATGACAACTCAATTTCCCTCTGGGAAACCATTCACACCACTCACACCTATGTGATAACCCACTAATCTAGTCTTGTCATGTCTTTAGGGGGAGTACTTGGAGAGAAGTGTAGAACTCTGCACAGAAAGGACATGACGAGATGGTGGAGTAGAACTCAGGAACTTCTTACTGTGAAACAACAGCGCTAATCTCTATGCCGAAGTCCTAAACTCTGCACCACGTACTTTGTAACAAAAATGTCTGTACTTTTTACTCCTTACATTTTCAAAACAGGTTCATTATGTTAACCTAACCCCAACACATATTTATTTGATTGCAAGCCTTCAAACATAAAACCACTTTGAGCCTAAATGGAGCAATAATACATAAACAAAGTGAAAGAGTCAGTAATTTATGCACCATTTATAGCACTCCGGTGTGCTATAAATGGTGGGACAGAATGATCTGGAATGGCAATTTTGGTATAGAAATTAAGAAATTACGTTTTTTGTTAAATGGTAATTAAACACTGTAAAAAAAAACTATGTTAATAGTATGTATTGTAAGTCTAGGGTCCTGGTCAAAAATGACTCCAATATTTCTCACAATGTTGTTGGGGGCCTAGGTAGCTGTAAAATTATGTACTCTTCCTTCAAATAATACTGCCTAGAGGGAGCATGTATAATGTAAACAGAACTACCACCAGCTGTAGCTCAGGTGGTAGAGCAGCTACAAACCGGAAGGTTGGTGGTTCGATCCCAGGCTCCACCAGTCAGCATGCCAGATATTCTTGGGCAAGATACTAACCCCATGTGAATGTGTATTAATGTTAGACAGTAAGCACTAAACAGTTTAGAAAAAGTGCTTGTGTGATTGGGTGAATTAGTTGTATAAAGCGCTTTGAGTGCTCAGATAAAGTAGAAAAGCACAATATAAGAACCAGCCCTTTTACTGTGTAGGAAAGTCCTTATGAGACAGTTGTAGTTCCTTTCCTTTGACATTGGCCACAGTTCTGCTTGTGAGGGACTTTTCTACCACACTTTCACATTCCAGTAAACTGCCCATTACTAAGTTTCAATATAGTATTCTTTGAACAGACAATCTTTTACCTTCCTGGTTCACCCTCTATGTTTATAATCATAATTTGGACATGTCTAAGTATGTACTGATCTACACTGAGAGAAAAATAGAACTAATCTGTCTGAATAGAGATTTTCTCACGCTTTGAGATACACTATTAATATGAGATTTTTCTAAGTTGTGGGCCAACTGTACAACTCAAAATACAAAAAGAAGTCTTGAAAAATCACAGTGTGTTTTACAGTTTGTCTGTGTAAATACATTCAAATTTCACGTTCTTAACTGCGTGAACATTGAACTTTTTATGAAATTCAAGGTTTTTTGAGGCATACTGTATGTGTGTGATTGTGACTTCTTTTTTGTAAGTAGTATTCCTTTTAATTTCACTACTTCACAAGCTCTACACTTATTTTGCCATCAGTCCAATGCCTTTCATTGTGTTGCTCGTGTGACTACACTCAGCCCTCTGTGGGTTCGTTTAAGATAAGATAAGATAAGATAACCTTTATTAGTCCCACACGTGGGAAATTTGTTTTGTCACAGCAGGAAGTGGACAGTGCAAAAGTTATGACGCAAAAATTAGAATACAATAAGAATAAATACAGTACACAGCTGTACAGAATAGAATAAAATAATATACTATATACTATATACTGGCTGTATACACCTGGTTTATATCCAGTGCCAGAAAATCTCCTGACATTTTATGTTTGTGGTTATCAATTTGAAAAAAAAAAAAGCCCCCCAAAATACTGAACTCAGAAAAAAAGCAAAATAAAAATAGCAGCTTTTTCTTTAAAAAAAGAAAGAAAGAAAAAAGAAGTATATGCCTTCCAGCCCAAAACCACATATATTTCCCTTCCCTTCCTTTTCGATCATTCCAGTCATTCCAAGCTCTTTCTAAATCCACACAGGAAGCTCGTCAGCGCTGGGAAGACATCTAGATCAGTGAGGTTTAGACTCTCATGGCGGCACTGGTAAGACCACCCGTAAGGATCAGATAAGTATATGTGGCAAGCCTGGCCTAACTCAGGATGGCATTTGGAATTACACTGATGTTAAAGTACCACCCCACCCCCCAAACATTCCCCACTACATAACCACACTGTTCCCTTGTAACAGATTTCAGCAGTTTTTTTGCTCCCCTCTAGGCTTGTTTATTATTGTTCGAAATGACAGAGTGCAGAGTTTAAGGTGGAGGAGCAGGGCTGATGGTGGTGGCATCAGTGTGAGCCTGCTTTGAATTATCCTTACCTATAAGAATTAAGTGTTATGCCAAGAATTGGAAGAAGAGAAAATTGAGGCTACCTGAGGTCTTTGCAAGTACAGATATACTTGAAACCAATAACTGTCAAAGATAGATGGCAACTGTCAGTTCACACTCAAGGCGCTGAGTTTTAGGCCTGCAGCTCAGCAGGTTTATGGGGTTTTAAAAGCCACATATTCTGACTGTGCCATCTGTCTGCTCATCTAACTGTCCTCAATCTGATGGGCAATTTGCTACCCACGATTCTCCCACATGCCACCTACACAGAAACACAATGTGTAGAATTACTTTTTCCCCTTCTTGCCCTCAGTTTGAGCAGCTGTCAAAGACTCATAGTCTTCATGAATTCTCATCTTTTCTCTAATTTTGTCACAATTAACACTTCAGTGATGATTTACATCTCACATAACCACGCACTTTGGTAAACGCTGACTGGACTACAGTACATAATGCTTTTCTACTCATAATGAGAATACAAATTTATACTACCAGTCACTATTCCCATCTATTCCCACAGAGCATTTGATTGTATGCATTTAAACATAACTTTGGGTGTCATACTTGATAATACTCTTTCATTCCAGTCTCACATTAATTACATAACCCGGTCTACTTACTTCCATTTACGTAATATTCACCGACTCCGTCCCTTCCTTACTCCCCATGCTGCTGCCATCCTTGTCCATAGTCTTATTACATCCCATATTGATTACTGTAATTCCCTCCTATTTGGTCTCCCTAAAAGGTCCCTTCATAAACTCCAACTTCTTCAAAATTCTCCAGCTCGGGTCATAACATGAACTCCGTTAAGTGCTCATATTACCCCAGTTCTTCAGCAGCTTCACTGGTTGCCCATAGAAGCCAGGATAAATTTTAAAATCTTACTTCTTACATACAAGTGTATCCATAAATCTGCTCCTTCATATTTGTGTGACCTGCTCCATATCACCACTGTTTCCCGCCCTCTCAGATCATCATCTACTATTCATGTTACTGTTCCATCCTCACACCTTATTACTGTGGGGAACAGAGCTTTCAGTCGCTCTGCTCCCCGGCTCTGGAACTCTCCACCTGTTTAAACTGGCTTATTCGCTTTAATGCTGATTTTATCTGTTGTCACGCTCTGTTTTGTAATTTTAACTTATTTTATGTATTTTATGACTACTTTTCCTTTTATTAATTGTGTTTTTTGTAAGGTGACCTTGGGTTTCTGAAAGGCGCCCTCAAATAAAATGTATTATTATTATTATTATTATTATTATTATTATTATTATTATTATTATTATTATTATTATTATTATTATTATTATTATTATAACTATATTATTCACAGACACACACCTTATTTAACCAAATGATTTAATTTGAATATTTGCAATACTGACAGCAAAAATATAGGGTAAATTTATAGGGTAAAACATACTAATGAGATGCATTTGGTGAAACAGGACTTTTCCTGTTAGGAAACCATCCAGTGAATATCAGAATATATCAGGTTTTGATCATTCTCTTCTTTAAGTTGAGATGATCTTTTGGGTTTTTAGAGCAAAACATGTTTCATTACTCTCCTGTATTAAATGTTTCCTAGATTAATAAGGCACAGGAAGCAACATGAATCCCATGTTTTAAGAAAAAAGGTATGTATTTTTTAAAATAAAAAAATTAATATAAAAGACTCAGGAAAAAAGCCTAGACTAAAAGTAAAATACTCCAAACTAAATAATAGCAATTCAACTGTCTGAGATGCTAGTTAGTAAGTTAAATAGCTTTGCCACGCCCCTTCTTTCACGTATCATATGGGGGGAGGAGGGTCTGTTTCAGACAGCATTAAATTGCACTATATTGCACTACTATTTTACACCATAATTGACCACGTTTGAGCAGGTGGCAAAAAATGCACTTTAAAAGCTATGTTTCCACAACAGCAGCATCCCCCAAGATGCAAAACCTTTAGAGGATCTTATTGTGTTTTTAACACAGGAATCAGGATATGTTTGTGGATGGATTGACTTTAGTCTATTTTAGTCTAGTTTGTGGTAAGCCTGGTTTGTTGTTTATGGCTCTGTCTTTTCTCTTGTCTCTTTCCCCTCAGCCCCCAGCTGGACCCCCTGAACCTGGTCCTGTTGTAGGTCTCTTACTGTTAAGAAAATTCTTCTTCCCCACCATCATGAAATGCTATGTTATCGCTGGTGCTTGGTGCTAATTAAATAAAATTACACTAAAGTATTTTAGCTCATGGCAATTTTCCACAATAATTAATATAATTCCATTATATAATCAGTTTATTCACTTTAGGTCCATCATTTGGGAAATTGCACTTTCCCAGGACAAAAAGTGGGAAACATGGCTTAGTGGTGAGACTGGGTGGCACACCATTATTTCCAAAATACAAAATGGTAAATGGCCTGCATTTGTATAGCGCTTTTCTAGTCCATAGGACCCCAAAGCGCTTTACACTACATTCAGTCATTCACCCATTCACACACACTGGTGATGGCAGCTACATTGTAGCCACAGCTGCCCTGGGGCGCACTGACAGAGGCGAGGCTGCCGGACACAGGCGCCACCGGGCCCTCTGACCACCACCAGTAGGCAAACATGGGGTTAGTATCTTGCCCAAGGATATTTGACATGCAGCCAGGAGGCAGCCTGGGATCGAACCACCGACCTTCTGATTAGTGGCTGACCTGCTCTGCCACCTGAGCTACAGCCACCAAAAATGTAGCACATTACACAGACTCACACAGACACACACACGTTTTCATATCTTAGAGAGGTAATCTAGTTGACATAATGCTTTCCCTAGCTGCTTACCCTAACAATCAAAAATGAATGCCTAATCCTAACCCTCAGCCTAAACCTAACCATAACCTAACTGTAACCATGGCACCCAAACCACATTTTGAGGCATTTTGTCCCAGTGAATGACTGTTGGTCCCCATAAGTATAGTAGCATGCCAATTTTCTGTCCTCACAAAGATGTCTAAACATGTACACACTAATGTTTTCTGTTCTGCAGCCTTCTCTGTTGTAAGTAATTACAGGCTGCTAATAAGTCCATTCTAACTGACATGGGATTAGGTGATGCCATGGGGTTTAAGTCAGTTGGCTTATCTAAGTGTTTTTCAGTAATTCCTCAGGAGATGCCGTTTGTATTTGTATTGACATGTGACCTACTTGGTACATCTGTCTGTAAAACAATGGTTCATTCCGATTGTACACAGAAACCCAAAATCAAAGAATGCTGTGTTTAGTAAAATTCTTTTTTTGAAAAATTCAGTTTGAGTGAAAGAGCAAAAAAGCAGTCTTATTAATCCCAAATGTTTTAAGAACCACTTAACTTTAAGTCTTTGAAAGAATCAAAGTGCAACTTGATATGGACTATAGCAACAACTGAATTTTTAGAATATCATTGCTCAGCAGCAGAAAGCAGCCCACATCTCTTTAGCAACATGAGGGAACTTTATCCCAGAGTTCTCGCTACACTGCGCCTGGGCAGAATGGTTCAGTTTCACTGCTGATTTAATAGAAATAAAACAAGATGGATTTGGGGATATTTCATTAATCTCCTGTCTCTTTCTTTGCAGAGGAAATTAAGGCAAATAAAGTTCAAACATACCTTGTTACCTCGTCTCTCCTCTCTCAGGCTGAACCATGCCAGGAGCTATTTTCGCTTTCTCTTTGGAAAATCAAGACCCAATTAGCTGGCCAAATTCCTGGCTAATCCCTCTGACTGGGTGGATGTGTATTCTGCTGCAGGTGTAAACAGAAGTAGAAGGGTTAAACTACCAGAGATTTATGTGCAGGCCTTCCCTTTAACACGCTCAAAAGCAGGAATGTCAAACATTCTGAGTGTTTTCTTTCTTTAAATCCAACTGCAAACTAAATCAGGGCATTCAATGTTCAGGCATAATACACTCCATAGGTTTGTCTTGTGAGACACACTTACTAACATGGCATTTGCGCTTTACTTTTCTGGTTTGATGAAGTTCATCCAGCCTATCAAAAAGATGCTATTTTACCAAAATTAACCACTGTAGCTATTTCTGGGATTAATGGGGGTGACTGCAGCTCAAGAGGTAGAACAAGTCATCTAATCAGAGGGTTAGTGGTTCAATCCTTGGTTACGCCAGTCGGCATGCCAAAGATACTAATTCCAAGTTGCTCTCCGATGCATCCATCGCAGTGTGATTGTTAGATACTAAGCACTTAAAGAAAAAGAGCATAGAAAAACGTGCTAGTGTGAAAGCACTTTACGCACTGTGCAAAGTACTCAGTTGAAGTAAAAAAGCGCTGTATAAGAACCAGTCCATTTACCAAATGCATGTTACAAGCATCTGCATCTATTTTTAAGATTGCCCTTTGAATATTTTCCTGTAATATTCCCATTTTAATAATGTGATTTCACCTCAGATTTACACAGAGAAGAGCTCAGTTTCAAACTAATGTAGTTTTCATGTCCAAGATCGTTATTGTTGAGGAGACCAGCATTTTGCAGTAGAAGAGTACAAAGTGTCCAAATACAGGCAGCCACTAGACACTGGGAGCACTGCGCATTTGTCCCCAGGGTCAGACTGTGAGGCGGAGTCTAATGTAACAAAATCTTTGAGATCTGGCAAATTTTGAAATCAGGTGTTGCTTTTGAACTTTGTAATCACATTTTATCTGTTTTTTGCAAACACAAATTCCACAGAGCACCTTTAACCTCCTCAGACCCGAACTCTTTCATGGCATGCGTTTTTAATTTTTCTTTGCTGTTTGGGCTGATTGGGACCTGATGAATGTAAAAACAAAGAATTAAGTGATTTTTTTTTTTTACCTGATTTTTGTTTCTGAGAAAAATGAGATCCACATATGAGGACATTTGCTTTAAATTCCGATAGAACAGTGGCAGTATAATGTCCTCGTAAGTGGATATCAAGGATTCAAGGATTCAAGGAGCTTTATTGTCATTTGCATCACATGTTAACATGAGATGGAACGCAGTTATGTACACACATTGTCCCGGAGTTATAAAAAAACAAAATAATGAAGAAACACTTTTTATTTTATTTTATTTTTTTGTATAAAGTAATAAATAAATAGTTGGGTTTAGTTTTGTGGAGTGTAGGTATAAATGTAGGTGTAAATAAATACTTTAGCAGCAAAGGGCATGTTGACCAGCATTGATAAAGTGACAGTGTCAGTAAGTGTCAGTAGTGATTAAGGTGCTACAATAGCAGTTCTTCTCCATTTATGTATTCAGAAAGTCTCACAGCTTCAGGAATGAAGCTGTTTCTCAGTCCGGTGGTTTGCCATTTGATGATCAGGCCGTTGTAGAGCAAAATTTAGTATTTTGGTCTAGACAACCCTAAAATGTGATGTTCATATATGTGGACGCTTGGTCCTAGGAGGTTAAAAATAGCAGTAGTTAGAGGAGCTCTATGTAACACATTTCGATTTTTATAATAAGGTTCATATTCAAGGTGTAGCAAAGTTACAACTGCCTAGCATGTTGGCTATTTCTGTGGACAACAAATGGTACTCATACATCTTTGCTTTTGGCATTATATGGTTACACACTGGCCAAAATCAACGATTCTTGAGTTTATACCGTTTTAATTGACTTAATTTCAGTTCAGACATTTTAAATATAGAACCTATTCACAACAGCAGTCACCTCAAAATGCTTAACATTGTAAGGTACTATGATATTAGAGAGAAAAACCCGAACAACCAGATAAGCTGCACTTAATGACAATGGGAAGGAAGAACCCCCTTTAAGCTGCAACTTGTAATTGCTAGTTTGTAAGGGAACACTGTTGGAACACTTTATTTTATTTATTTATTTTTTAGGTCTTGTCTATCCTGTTACCTATTTAATATTACCTTATTGTTAGGGCTGTTTTTTGTTGTGCATCTGCACTTTATTGTTGTCAATGTCTACGCATGGGACAGTGTGAAACGTAATTTCAATTCCTTTGTATGGCAAGTACATTTGAAGAAATTGACAAATAAAGTTTTCTATTCTATTCTAAAAGACAAATTAATTGACAAAATGGACAACAAAGTTATGAGATCAGCTTTGATATTTTCAGTGAATAAGCTGACTCCAAACAATATTTCGATGTGCGTTAAAGCAGGTAATCATCCATGTAAAAAGGCATGCATCAGGCAAAAGAAACACCGCTTGAATGACTTGTCCCCAAGCTATATCATTCATTAGTTTGTTAGTGGACTCCACTTCTAAGCTACAGTTAGCTAGTTTTTTCTGACACAGGAATTGCAAACAGGCTTGGGACTTGAGCATGAGCAGCACATCCTTTGGATTTTCATGAAAAACACAAGACATCGTTCACGCTGAAACAGGTGTTAGAAAGAATCAAGAGAGTTGAGGAACAACTTGTATTTAAAGTTATGTCTGAAGCCATGCACAATAGCGATAGCATGTGAATATTTCATTGAGAACTGTATGAAGCACTCATTTATGATTTACAGGCATTACACATATCAAGTTTCCTTTGAGAAAACATTTGCAACACTGTGCTGCTTTTTCTCAGTTTAAATTTATCTGTATATCTTACAGGTTTTTCCCATAAATGCATATAAAAAAACCCTATTACATTAAGCATAACATAACCCAGTGAATTGCTTCGAGGCTATCTTCTTATTGAATTACAAACCTGCAATAGAAATCTGCAGCAGTTGTGTGCCAAGAACAATATACTGGGAGGGGTATATCTTAAGAGAGTGCAGTTTAAGGTTGAGTAAAAGTTTTAAAGCATTACCAGGCATTGTTTATTGCAACAGATATGCTTGCTGTAATGAAATGTTATGTTGATTTTAGGCATGAAGTGTTTTAAACAGGGGAGACATAGCAGTGAATTCCATCCATCAGACACAGACTCCACCACTTGCTAATAAGATCTGTTAAATGCCCATATTCCCGTTACAGTACATGAATATCTGCAGAGAACTGTATCTTTTGTGTGTTTTCTCTTCCTAAAACAACATTTGTCTACATATTTAAAATGCATTATTATAGTGGTTATTGGAATTATTCCCAAAACCAAGTTAGTAATTGAATTTTACACAGATTTCTGCAGTGAAAGCCTCTTTTCCTCCCTAAGACTGTGCTTGGAAAGGAAGTTAGGAAATATGGAAATTGACCTTGTAAACTCCTGGGAGACAGAGTACAGATTTCAAGCACTGCAGGGCAAGGCTCTGACAGTTTTCAGCTGCATGGGAATGTTAATATGTATTTCCAGGATTATTGAATTATGTGTATGACAAACATCTCAAGGAACATGCAGCATTAGCTTCGGGTTTATGAGGCTGGTCATCTCCACGCTCCAGTTACCCCTAATGATGGTAATTATGACATAGCTTAACTATAATACTGGATTGATTCTCAGGCTCCTGAATAACCCTTCATGCTGGCAGGCAGCACCAACCCAAGCCCCTCCTTAGCTGCCCAACAAAGGCTACGTTGAGGCTGGTAAACACTTTGTGGTCCTTGAAGCGGGCTGGCAACCTGTGTGAGCGTTTTTGACCAAGGTTAATACTCTAGCCATATAAAGATGGGATTAAGGCCCAGGCTTACACAGTGACTAAGAAAATTGAAAGTTTTGAGGGAAATATGTGGCTAATTCCATTCTGTCATCAGTGGATATTAAAGACTTTTAGCTGCTGTGTCAAATTATTTGTAAATCACAATAGTGGCCCTGTTTTAAATCAGATTTAATTTCCAGGGGCAACTAGACCTGGAAGTATAAGGAGGGTATCATTTCATATCAGTTCCTCGGCAGACCTCGAGGTTTTAAAGGGAGTTACATCAATTTGTTGATAATAATATCCTTATTTTCTGCTACCTGACTTAGTTCATTTGCTGAAACATTGCGCTATGGTTTTCACCCATTTTCCGTGTCTTAAGGAAAATATGCAAGCTTTGCCAAGCAGCCATGGAAAAGAACAAAAACAAATTACAATGTGTCCAAAAATGAATCCAAACGTGTACCAGATTTTTTCCTGCTGCAATGTGGAACCTGGCTGTTAAGCACCTGTACCGGATTAATGGGCGACCTCTATCGCACAACACGGTTAAGCTTTTAGATTGAGTTACACATAGGGGTGGGACCCAGGCAGGCCAGGTGCTGGCTGGGGAAAAAACATCCCAGATCTCAACAGTCTTGTTCTGTTTTAGAGCTGCTGTGTGCTCCCCTTTCCCTGCTGTTCTACGTCTTGCTAGTACGCCATCACACTTGATATTTATCTGAAAGTAGAAGAGGAAGCTCTGTGAAGCACCAAGAAAGGGATGCTAGATTCTCAAGGCCAGTCCTAAACTCAACTGCACCTCTGCGAGCATTTACTAAATAAAATGCTGACTTTTACCGACACATTCATATTATCAGGCAGTGAGCAGTTATTTGACTCAGTATCAGTTATTCATTAAACAAAGAAGTAACTTGATTGTTTTATTTATTTTTTTGTTACCCGGCAGCCAAGGTGCTTTAATGTGCTGCTTCATTCACTGTTTTTGTGCTTTAAACTTACAGGACCAAGAAGTGACCAAGGAGTTTGTCACGAAAAGTTGTGCTTTAAAATCCATCACAGACATTTTACTTTTAGAGAGAACATGAGACAGCTTAGTTCACCGGCTGACTGGAGACAGATTGTGGCTGGTTAGCATTCACTAAGCAACTGATGAATGAAATGTAGGATAAAGAGAGGTGGAGCCTTAAACTGAATCCACATCCTGCAATTAGTAGACGAGTGAATGTTACTGTCTTAAAGCAGGGCTGGTTGACAGCAGCCTATACCTTTAGTATAGAGTCTTGAATAAAATAATAGATGTTCATTTGGTGAAGTTACATCTCTGTACTTCCTAATTCAAACTCAACATGTTACTGAAGTATGTGAGCTCGTTCTTTGTCTCAGATTACCTGACTGATGTGCACATGAAAATGCAAATAACTTGCCTTTAACTTGCCTGTACTTTGTAATCATAGTAATAAAATACTTGTGGTGTGTACTTGCATCAATTTTAAGAATAGTGCAGGTAATATTACAGAGAATTCAAAGCTAGCAGGTGGCTAATCCACACAAAGTATTTCCAGCAGGGAGCTGTGGCTCATGCTGCATCAGTTTACCTGATTCTTACAGAATTTTCTGTTGGTCATGTGTGAAGGTGCTTTCACAACTCAGAGCTGAGACTTTCACCCAGGATAGTGGGATTCAGCTGGTCTAATGGAACTATAACCTTACAATATAAAGCGCCAGTCGTTGTATTTGTGATATTAATAAAACTGAAGGGAACTGAACAATGGGGCAATCAATTTTCCATTTCAGGGCTGAGAGTTAGGCAGTTTTTTAACTTGGCTGAGCAGCTATTGCCACTTTTATCTGGGCACCATTGATTTTGTTCATAATGAAAACTGTTTATTTATTATTATTATTTTAAAAATGACTAAATATTTTACTTTCCCCACGTTTTGCAGCTCAGGTCAGGTGCAGGTCCTAATTTCCAAAGCATAGTTGATATTAACCATTTCTTTTTGACTTTCCAATAAGCACAGATCTTAGGCCAGTAATCTGTGATACAATTGATTACAAGCAACCCTGGATGCTTTCAATGACTGGGCCGTTTACCAGGGCTACTGGATGCAGAAACACATGGTGAAATGCAGCTGCCTCAGAGCTGCTTCATGTCAACATGTCACCTCAGTCCTGTTTCATTTGGTCTCCATATCTCTGATAATCACTCGTCTGAAAATACTGCCTTTATGAATGAGAGTGTGTGATCAGTTTTTATTTTCCTGCTTTTTATGTTGTGGCTTAAAAATGTTGAGATTAGTTTAAAACAATCAGTGTATTAATTACAGACAGTCGACAAATCAAAAATAAAACCTGAACACTTGACCTTTGCACTTTGATGGACTGGTTCCTTTTAGTCTCTTTAGAAGGAAGGGGCACTGCAACTCAGGACAAAGTGATGAAACACTTTTATCCAGGTGGTACTAACAGGGGTTTGGATAAAGGGAGGGCTGGGTGTTGCAAACTCTTATTAGAATAAAACTTATTTAAAACTGTGACCAGACTCCTTCACTGTGACTGCCATATTGTTCTGGGTTATGCTATATTTCCTGATGTCTGTTTAGATTTTTGGGGGAATTTATATCTTTGATGTTTTAATCTTCTGATTAGCCATGGCCACCTTATGACTGCTCACCCACCTACCCAACCTCCTAATGTGAGCCCACAATCACAGTCCCTCCATGCATAGGGAATATGGGCTCACTGATTGTGTATAAAATGCTGTGAATCACAAACCATGGCCTTCGCAGAAATCAGATCTACCCCTAATTGAACACATATGAGAGATTCTGGACCAACATGCTAGAGAGAGCTCTAAGCATGTTCATTTTCAGAAGAAAATGTTGTTTTTCCTTTAAATTGTCACCCATCTGTCCCTTTATGCAAATGTACAAACAAATATACAAAGGATGTTGTAACATTGTATCCTTTGCATATATATATATATATATATATATATATATATATATATATATATATATATATATATATATATATATATATATATATATATATATATATATATATATATATATATTTGCCGAACACAATATATATATATATATATATATATATATATATATATATATATATATATATATATATATATATATATATATATATTGTGTTCGGCAAATCTTTATAAAACTGCACACAACATATGATCATAGGAGGAAACCTGTGGATTACAGAAAAGCGTCATGAAGTGAAATGCATATTGTAATGTCAGATGTGATAGAAGTGTAGGTGACATTTTCCAAACATTGCCATGACAATTCCTTGTGGAACACTGGAAGACATCTGAAACTACTTTGCCGTGCTGTGTTAAGACAGGCCTGAGGTTTAAATTCTAGTGTGTTCAATCCATCCTGGCTGCATCTCTTCTGGCTTGTTTTGATAGAATAATTCTAGGTTCCATTATGTTCCTGCCACAGCCTGTAGAGCTGATTTGAATTTCTTATAATTCCAAAGTGTGTTAAGTAGCACCTCTTTGAAAAGAGGGGGGAGTCGGAGCGCATGTTTCAGACCTTCTAATGTGCAAATGTGTTTCTGATTCCTGACACGACACAAAGTCAGATGGCAGTGTGTGTGTGTAAGTGTGTGTTTCCTTGATCCCTCCATATGACTGGCTGCCTGTAATCAGTAATTACCGGGATTGGTTGATGGATTCTAGTTATAATGAATGATTGATGACTGCTGAAAGAGAGCGGCCAGGCCATTTCTGTCCTCTGACAGCATGACGTTAGCACTGAATTGAAACCATTTAAGTAGAAAATGACTGGACACAAGCGAGGGCTCAATAGCAGGTACCATGTTACCATTTTGGAAATAGACATGTTTGCATTCACCCTGTCTTTGAATACTGTGTATATTCATGTGCATCTAAAACCTGAGCTCTTGCCGCTGCCAACTGTTCACAAGTGTTCATAGGAAAATCAATCCAAGCCCGAGATGAACTTAAATGCTATAAAAGTGTCTTTCACTCAAACAAACAAAAAACAAAACAAAACACTAATTTGTTTGTTTTCACCTCTAACACATGCTAAAAAATGACTAGAAAAACAAGTTAAACATTTAAATTTCCACTGTGTGGACATCTTTAATGGGAGTACTTTTTATACCGTACCTCTTGTTTTTATATCTGTGGTGAGTATTTTCAGGCACACTGACCCCACAACACAATTGAGAGTGGCTTTCCTGAAATTTGTACATTCAAGTGGTAAAGGCCAGAGTCTGTCCAGATATTTATAAGTTATGCTAACACTTCATAAAACAGCTGTGACCAGGCCTGTGAATGTGACAGCAAAGCACCTCCTTTTGCAAGCTTGCCACCACACAACTCAAGTGTGTTACTGTCTGCACCCCAAATAGTGTTTAATGTTTAACTACAGTGTAATTAGGGAGGTTGGGCTACTCTGTGATATAGCCTACAAGAGTGATGAGTAATTACAGTCTAGGAAGGGGAGATACAGCCCACTCCTGTTTCATTATAATTTAAGAAAGGAAAATATTATTGTTTTCCTATAAAAGATCTTGAAGGTATTTGTTACTACTTAAAATAACTAATTACAACGAAATTTATGTCTATATGCTTTTAAAATACTCCAAAGATACTCACTGCTTACTCTCCTTTCCTTTAAAAACTTTTTTAATCTATTTACTCCGCACTGAAAATAACACCATGCATTCAGAAACATGACATAAATGTTTAGAAATTACACCAGGCTGAATAATGAAGGGCTAACTCTGCTTTTACAAATCTAAGTCATCATACTGTCACACTACCACTAGGAGTCACCACAGTCAGGCATTTTAAAACCCATGCAGATGGACTTAACCCTGGCTGTATTTTTAATCGTTATCATACACTGTATTAAAATTTCCATCATATTTATCTATGAATCATTTTGGGGTTTTTTAGATTGAATTATGTACTCATCACACTTTTTATACGTGATAGTGTATCACACATGGTTAGGTTAGGTTGTGCATAATTATTAATGTGAGACTAAATGATGGTCTGTTAGCCTTGCAATGACAGCTGATCTGTTCACTGTGCATCCCGCTGCTCTTTGCCCAGTGACAGCTGGGATAAGTGGACGGATGAATGGATGGATTTGGCTGGGATGTAAATGACATGGTATTTTGTCTGAGCAGTTTTGTATAAAACTCTGCATGCACTGCACTCTCTGCACTGCAGGGTTGTTGGGATCCATTTAATGGTTTCAACTCATATTTGTGACGTTGTTTGACAAAATTTTTTACATGATTTCAATTTATGCAACACAAAGCAAAAAGTGAATTACAGATTTGTCTGGAGACTGGATTGTCGGGAAGCATCATTCATCACTTTTTTTTTCTAGTAGGCCGGCTTTTTGTGAAAGGATTATTGTGTGTGCAACTTACTTGAAGCTCATGTGCGAAGAAAATGAGTGCTGAACAAAATGACATTTTGTGATTCGCGTCCTTTCATGTGTGAGGCAGATATTAAATTTGTGGTCAGGTTACGGGCACTTTGTGGTTTGCTTTGAGCAAAAGATGGTTTGCATCGGGTGGTGGTGGGAATGATGAACGGAGGAAGGGTGGGCTGCCTCCTTGAACCTAGCAAGTGGTTCTTAGAAACACATGGGTCCCATAGTGGATCCCTGATCCAACAAAAGGAACCAGACTCTACATGACAGATCTGACATGTACATATGTAACTATGTGTGTGTGTGTGTGTGTGTGTGTGTGTGTGTGTGTGTGTGTGTGTGTGTGTGTGTGTGTGTGTGTGTGTGTGTGTGTGTGTGTGTGTGTGAGTTGATGAATTTGAAGGTCTGTTAATCTAGTTTTCAGTTTCCTTTCAAATAAAATGCAAGTAAATTCAATCACACACACACACACACACACACATTCCATAATATTCATTTGTTAATGCTGGTACTATGTGTGTTTTTTAGGTTTGTTTATGCATTTTCCTTTGAATTCACATCACTTATGCAATGCTGTTTACAGTAATTTTTCATTTTATGATTTATACAGTTATACAGTTATGGTAGAGTAACGGTATATACAGTGCAATGACAGTAATATACACTGATATGCCACAAGAACTGAACACTGATGACCTTGTTATTACACTACAGTGGGTTTCTTACCTTCATGTGGCTACTTTAACACACACCACACCCAAAAACGCTGTTTGAAACCACACAAATTGTTGCTGACCAAGTGGTTTCCTTAACCAGGACAAAAACAACACATGGACAGTTTGAGGAATGCAATAAACGGCTGAAGCTGACCCATCCTCCAAACTTCCTCTATCTATCTATCTATCTATCTATCTATCTATCTATCTATCTATCTATCTATCTATCTATCTATCTATCTATCTATCTATCTATCTATCTATCTATCTATCTATCTATCTATCTGATAATGTAATTATTCAGCCTTACCATATATTTATCACCTCTTGGAGGGAAGCATTAACAAGTTTGTCTGTTTTTATTTACCCTGTTTAAGCAGGTTTTAAAGATCAGGGCTCTGATATATAAAAGATGCATCTGCTATTGCAGCTTTGTGAGTCTTCTTCAGCTTCCATCTGCAGCCTGATTGACGCTTCTATTCACCTGTAAGTGCTGCCTTCACGGTGCTTTTCAACGGCTTTTAATTTCAAATGGACATTTCGTTTTGTGGCAATCCCTTTTGACTCGTTGCTTTCACTGCCACTTGGAAGTAGAAATATAGAAAGAAATGTGAAAATAATAACAGCACATGGTCCTGTTTTGCTCTCTCTCCCGGTCTCCTCTGAGCTAGAATCAAAGTGTGACTGTATTACAGAAAAGGCTTTCAGCCGCGGGAGCGTGTTTCCAGACCCAAAAAAGTCACACTGATTTCCCACTACACACAAAATCAAAATGTGTCACAATCAAATCAATCAATATCCACTTGAATTTTTTTCATCTGGAATGTAAATAAGTAATGCATTTTATGTATTTTTTAAAAACGAAAAAAAAATTATCTTTTGCTTCTTATACTGTATATATGTAATAACCACAGTCATACCAAAGGCCTGACACTGCACACTGCTCGTGTACGCATGATAAAGAACAGAGTAAGTTTAGTCTTTGTCCTGTGAACATCCCCGTGTCCACATCGGCTCCTATCTAAGGTTCGCTTTGTTTTGGTTACATGGCTGATAGATTTCAGATCAAGTGTCATACTTCGAATTTCCCATGCACGCATGCTGCAGCGGGATGAAACGGAAGTAAAAGCTTTGAAAGAGCTTCATTCTGGATAAAAGGCGCATTTTTTTATAACATAAGATGCAGTTTTGGGGTTGTTGGCTCAGAGTGCTGCCGTGCACTTATCTGTAAAACAGCGTCCTCAGAGCAGCAGGTTGTAGTTTAAAGGTCAGGCTGCGGCTGAACGGCAGGAGTCAGCCTAGCCTCGCCGGCACAAGCCTACTGAGGGCTGGCAGCAGCGCGCTTAGCTTTCACGATTTTTGCAAAACTGTCAAAGCAAAGAAGAGAGACACACACGGCCCCGGAAAAGCGCCCAAACACAACGTGACAAAAGAAAGGAAAATGCATCTGTGATCACAAACAGTGTCTAAAATGACGCTGAAGGACCAACGCATTTTATTTGCCTTTTTCTACTCTTCACGCGACTTGTTTTTACCTTACAGAAAAGCCATCGTGCTTATCCCAGTGTTACTGTACAGAGGTTTCAACGGAATATCTCTTTCAGGGAAATTTCGTAGTAGAAGGTTAGAGATAATAAATCAATCGTCTTAAATTCAATTGCTCTAAAATTAAGAAAAGAAAAGAAAAAAGAAAGAAAGATTTTTTTATTTCACCCGATATTTCAAACAATTGCAAAAATGTTAAAAATAAACGTTTCTTTAAAAAAAAGGTGCAGTGTCTTCGTTTTCCGAAACAGGCTGACATGTACAGGGGTATTTCATCCACATTTTTTAAAATGCTGTAAAAACAATTTGATGGATGGTCTGCAGGTAAGAGGAGTGTAAACTTAGAACAGAGCTTGTGTGTAAACTGTGCGGCCACACAGTGCTAATCACCTCCGTATCTTCACAGCTCAGGCTTATCTGGCCGCCTGACAGCAGCATGTGCGAACATCCTGCAGAGTGTTAAATGCAATCATCGTCCCATTAAGGTCTGAGCTGGAATCCACGTTCCACTGCAGCAGCCAGCGCCCGTTTCCCGACCGCTAAGTCTATGTTGATTAGCCATGTAAATACTTAATAAGTTCCCCTTTCCTTCACTGAATGGAAGCGATAATGGGCCGTTACCTTCGCCCGGTCAGGGGGAAAGAAAGACAACTATGGAGGAAAGCGCTGACTTCCTCCCCACGGAACAGCGAGGGTGGATAATGAGATGACCCCCAGCTTTAATACAGCGTGTTTCAGGGTGACATTTTCATTTAGTCATGCAGGAAGGCAGAGGAGGTAACAGGTAAAGCCCCGGTCACACTTTCACCGCACTCATGCGCACAGATTGTTAATCTAATGGTTTCTTTGTTGTTAAGTAGTCCTAAATGGGCCATTAGTGATAGATATTAATGAGCAACAAAATAACCGTCATGTCTGCTCACTGCTCGAGCTTTAGCGACTTTCTTGCTTTGAGTCAGTAATGATGTCAGAGTGTCCAGAGTGATGGGCACAGCTCACGGAGACCGGTGCACTGGTTTTATGAGGACTTTGATCTGTGCTGAGGGGCACGTTGAAGCAGCCTGTAAACGCTGCTGTGATGTCCTGCACAAAGTCTCGCTGACACCGCGATAATCGGATTACTCTGTAGGAAGAGCCCCCGCGGCCCAGTGACACGTTTCTAAAAGTCTGCAAACACTCTGGATTATCTTAATTGAATTAATTCAATACACAGCTCCGTGGCGCGTTCACGCAGCAAGACGAGCGCAAGGAGACTTGTTGCTGTGACGTCAGCAGTGTATAAGAACAGCCCCGGACTCAGGCGGTTCCCCCAAACCTCCTGTCCGTATTCTCCAGCAGAGAGAGAGAGCACACACGAGTCCCGGAGCCGCGATGACGCAGTTGTAGCTTACGTTCTCCCGGAGCACGGAATCCCGTCAGTCCAGGACGCTCACAGCTGGTTCCCACTTTTCGGAGAGTTCCCGCCGCACACCGGTGTGATGCCCGCCGGGATGTTCAGCATCGACAGCATCCTGTCCGCGCGGCCGAGCTGTAAGGAGCCGCTGCTGCTGCACCGGAGCGGCCCGGTGGTGCTGTCCGCCGGCCTGACGGACTCTCTCTACGCCGACTACAACGGACTGTATTCAGCCACGTGCGGGCCCGTGGCCCCCCCGGTGCAGCCCGTGAGCGGGAGCAGGATCGGATATAATGGCTACTACTACAGCCAGCTGCACGTCCAGGGCGCCGCGGCAGGGCCCCCGTGCTGCGGCTCCGTGCCCGGCCTCAGCCCGCAGCAGTGCCCCTGCATCCCCACAGGTAACACGGCCAGTCACAGAGTGTCACAGACTCAGCTAAGACCTACGCAGTGAAGGATCCGCCACGGGAACTTTTTTTTCCCCTCACACTCTGTATTTCTCAGAGAAAGCATCTGTGGAGCGAAGTAGCTTCCAGGCCAGAGGGCCCATCAGCCTCTAGGTCAACGCGCGTAATTCCACCGTGAAGTAATTATTCGTTATTAATACAAATTAATTACAATCATGCGTAATATTTCATCGCTTGCGAGCACTATCTTACAATTAAGATTCAGTGTAAACACGCCTGAAATACGCGTTTGTAAAATTATTTCAGACTCCATGCTGCATTTCAAAGCTTTGTAAAAACTCGCAAATGTTCACGTGTGAAGTCTTTTTGTGAGACATTACTGTCGCTGCTGTTTCGCAATCAGGACGAATATCACCGAGCTGTTCTGGATTCATACACAGGAAGCAGAAGCGCTCAGGCACGTGCGCGAGCTTAACTTTGAATACAGGAAAGACTGGAGTTGAGCTTTTCCATCGCTGGGATCTGTTTTGGTGTTTCCACACATTCTGTCATGCATAAAACAGCCTCTTCCACAGTTCATTTAATGTATTTTATTTTATTTGTTTTGTTTTGTTTTGTTTTGTTTTGTTTTGTTTTGTTTTGTTTTGTTTTGTTTTGTTTTGTTTTGTTTTGTTTTGTTTTGTAGTAAAAAACGGAGTGATTTTAATACGCCAAATAATTGAGTGTATATATAGGGTTTCCACCCAGCCATGATGTGTGCTGTCTGTCCGTCATGCAGGCTATGACAGCCCGGGCTCGGTGCTGATCTCTCCGGTGCCCCACCAGATGATGTCCTACATGAACATGAGCAGCCTGTCTCGGACCGAGCTGCAGCTCCTCAACCAGCTGCACTGCCGCAGGAAGCGAAGGCACCGCACCATCTTCACGGACGAGCAGCTCGAGGCTCTGGAGGGCCTCTTCCAAGAAACTAAGTATCCGGACGTCGGCACTCGCGAACAACTTGCCCGCAAGGTCCACCTCCGCGAGGAGAAGGTCGAGGTCAGCGCTTTTATTTTTAAAAGCTATCTTCTTTCAAAGCTTTCACTCCACTCATAAACACACTCACGTGCAGTGAGTTCTAAAACCCGGCTGACACGCGCTCACAATGTTATTATTATTATTGAATAATAATAATAATAATAATTAAAGTTTGCTCACCTTTATTATTATTATTATTATTATTATTATTATTATTATTATTATTATTATTATTATTATCTTTTTTGTTGCTTCAACAAAATTCACAAAAATCACTATGTTAGAGGTTGTATAATATTGAACAGAAATGTAATTTAATTCAATTTTATTAAATGTTTCTGTTTGCAACAGTTTATCTTCTGCCCTGATTCTGAAAACAAAGTCGATGCTTATCTACAATGTGCAGCAAGTAACACTGCTTCAAAGCAAAAACAAAACAATAACAACAACAACAAAACAATCATCATCATCATCATCATCATCATCATCATCATCACCATCATCACCATCGTGATAGTTATAATAATCCATTGAAAACAATAGATTAAGAATAAGGGGCTGAGCTGTGGCCGTGCTCAGCATCAGTCGCCACACAGACACGTTCAAAGTGTGCTCTCTCTCTGTCACGCAGGTGTGGTTCAAAAACAGACGTGCGAAGTGGAGGAGGCAGAAAAGGTCTTCATCGGAAGAATCAGAGAACTCTCAGAAATGGAACAAATCCACTAAAACGTCCGCGGAGAAACCCGAAGAGAGTAAGAGCGAGGTGGACTCGGACAGCTGATAACAGAGCGGACCTAACACGGCCTCATCGGCTTGTCCCGTGGAAATCGATGTGGACCCCGAGACATTGTGGTGGTGTGGTGTTGCCATGTTGCACAGTTGTATATATATCTACATTTTATTATTGACTGTGTTCATTATTTAAATTTAATTTAAGCTGCTTTTGTAACGTTCCACACACAGGGATGAGACGCCCTCTGAACTGACTGACATGTGTGAATATATCGTGATGTTCTCTATATGTGATATTTTCATGGATATTAAATGTTGTAATTCTATCATTATTATTACTGTTCTTTTGTCTTTGGCAAAAATAAGAGAAACGTATAAAGGACAGATAAATGTGCGCTCATTTAAACAGTGTGCGCTTTCATTCTGCGCTCGGCGGCAGAACCACAGACTGAAAAGAGCTTGTAAACAGGCTGTGAAATATAGCGCGAAGAAAACGAACGTTTTTTGTTTTTAGCTTCCAAAACGTCAGGGAGAAAAGCTGCTGCAGGCCTCCACATATAAAAGCCTTTATGTGAAAGTAAATGAAATGAAAGATGATTTTATTGTTATCACATCTGAACTGTGGCTCTTTTATGTCCCGCTGACGATTTGGGGTTTGTTTAAAACATCTTTTGGGCAATGAGTTAAAAAAAACAACCCCAGAACAGGACAGGTTAGAGAGGTCAGGTCGATCATTTTAAATGGAAACCGTGGAGAAAACAACCGCCAACAATCAACTGCAGCTATTTCCTTCATTTTTTTAAAACTTGGTACGTTTATTATCATTGACAAACCAACAGCAACAACAGTCCAGAAACGTTTGGCCCGCTCAGCAGATCTGGATCAAAGTGTCAGTGTAAGCTGAAACAGAGGAGCAAAGAGACACCGAGCAAAGAGAAGGTATGAACGCTATCTGCAGAGTGTTGAAGTCCCTCTCTCTCTCTCTCTCTCTCTCCCTCTCTCTCTCTCTCTCTCTCTCTCTCTCTCTCCATATACATTGTAGAAAAAATTATTATTATTATTTTATTTATTTATTTTTTACAGTGCCTTAACATTTGCGCTCTTTATGGCCTCCTCTCGATTATTTCCCCCAGTTAAAGGGCTCAGCTCACATTGAGCTCCTCATGTCGTTTAGAATGAGCAAACATGAGCAAATGCAGCTGCTGATAAACACAGCATCAAGGTCAGAAATGCCACATACGAGATAAAGGTCAATGTGATTATGAAATAGAGGGCAATGTGATTGCATCAATAAACTGATGCAGTAAACACACAGCTAAATACAATGATTCATTAAATATATCTACATAGAAATAAAAGTGGCCAGATAAACGAATGGAGTCCGGGCCTCCACGCTTTCGCAATAGCAACTTCATTTTTCGATACAAGTGGAAAAACAATCAAGCTCTAAAATCGGGTTCACCTTTCTCTTTTCAAACACGTGTGGGACATCCACTGTCTTTAAAGTCATAATTCCATATCAAAATGGACTTCTCAAAACGCACTTCTTCAACAAAACCCGCAACCTTTAGCCTTCTTTCTTTTTCTTTTCTTTTTTTCCTACTCTTGTGTAAATCGGGGTTCTTCAGAAAGGCTATACAAATATGTTATTATTATTATTATTATTATTATTATTATTATTATTATTATTATTATTATTATTATTATTATTGTTGTTGTTGATAATAATAATAAAACAACAATAATAATAATAATAATAATAATAATAATAATAATAATAACAATAATGATAATAATAATAAAAATAATGATAACAACTGTGTTGCGCTGGCTATTGCTCTTTTCACATTTTTCAGCTGGAGGCAACAAAATTAAGTGACCCGGACACTCCAGTATGCTCACAGATGAAGTCTGGCAGGTTCTGCTGGTTCTGGTGTGCTGGTTTGGTTTGAGTCTATGATTCTGAGCGATCGTCTTTAGGTGTAGGTATCATTCACGACTCTTTCCTTGATGAAAATGAAACAGTTGGTCACATGTTCTCACCTTTACAGTAACCAGAGCAGCTCTCACACATGTGGCGGTGAGCTCGGAGTTCTGTTTCCATCTTCTGAAAGAATGTTGCCTGTCGCTTCAGAGCAAATTTCATCAGATGTGGACTATCTGTGCTGAGGAGTAGAAAGATACTGCGCTGGTTTTTCCTTTAGCTGGTTGCTCATTTGTATTGGAAAAAACAATCACGTGTAAACTGACACTTTTATATCAACTGTTAGATCTTATATGAATAAAAGTGTATTCACGAGTAGTTTAGCTTCTATATTTCTGAAAGTTTGTGTTTGTGTACAGCAATGGCGTTCTAAAAGCTATTAAAACTTTGAAATCCACACAGAAAAGACTGCTTGTGATTGCTGTTAGGTCATATTTATTAAAAAGAAAAATTCACACACTTTTTGTGTGTTTTGTGTTGTACCCTTTATTAAAGGGTTTGCGCATTTGTATGGGAAATTTCAAATTTGCTTTATTAAGTGTTCCTAATGAAAGGGTGTTACCCACCTCTTTAGCTGTTTACAGTAAAAGATAAATATTGTTATAAGCTGTTGTCTAAAATGCATTGTAAAAAGTAGTCTCCATGGCAAACTAGGGGTAAAGACTTCTGCTGCATGCAGGTTCTGTTGTAATATAAATGCTAGCACAGCAACGATGACGCATTAAGTTAGAGCAGATGAACCAGTCCTTAAGTACATTATTTCTTTCTTATGAATTCAGTTTTCATCAGAGCCCTGCAGACCTGCTGCCTGACCGTCACGCTGTATGCTGTCTGTATCCAGAGGTGAGTGTCTGTGGTGTTTTTTCATGAACACGATTGATTGCAGACTCAGCGATCAATCGATCGCTCTTGATTGATTGATCGATCAACCACCGATCAATCAATCATCTTTCTGACACCATTTTAAAGGAAAATTACTATTAAAACAAAGGTGTTTAATTCACTGAGGACTGAAGTACAGCTGATGTTGCACGAGTTGCTTTATTTAAACGCAGATATTGTTTTGAGGGTTTTTACAGATGACACCTAATTATTTGTCATTAACATTCGCATACTTTCTCTAATTTGTGTTTTGTTCTGTTTGCTGTTCTGTCTTCTATTTTCCTCTCCATGCCTAACCAGTCGTAGCAGATGCCTCTCCTGGTTCTGTGAGAGGCCGTTTGCTCTAAAAGAGGAATTATTCTGGCACCACACTTTCACATCAAGCTAGTCTGGTTGTTGGGATTTTCTCTTTAATACTGTAGGATATCCATCATACAGTCTGGAGACTGGAGACAACTGTTAGAGTCAGCTGGTAAAAATAAAATGTAATTGAACTATATATTGACATTCAAACTGGGTAAGATTATTTAATTCCAATTTACATTAAATTAAATTGACACTTAACCTTTCCTTTAAAACTCCAAATACCTCTCAGCAGGTAAAAGACTGAACCGAGGATTCTTGCAGGAATAATGAAGTGTTATTTTACTTGCAGCCAAACTCTGCTGTAGTGCCAGCATAGATGGAGTCCTTCACCTGTGCAATAAACTGCTTTTATCCAAGCTATGGTTTTAACTACATATTTAAATTTAATTTATTATATTTCACTTAATCTCACTTTATTAGGTCCTACAACAGAGTGCAGAGTCACACTGTCCCTCTGTCATTTTGAGTCAATTTCTCCCCACTGACTTAATATTGTTTTTCAGCTTTTTGTATAGTGTTTTTTTAGCCACACGGTAAAGTCCTCGAGGCACTCAATCCTGTTTGTGCAGTTGTATTAGCTGGGACTATTTACTGAGTTAATGCTTGCCATGTGTTCTCATTTTAAAATATTACATGTCATCATTTTAAAATATTACATATCAAAGGGCACTCTGCCACTCATCCTGAAGCAGAGACATCAGCACATACATGTATCCTTATGCTCTGTCAGTGACCATAAGTGCTGCTTTTCTGGAGGCAGATGATATTGAAAGTCCAAAAAGAAATGTTCGATTTCACTGCAAAAATGATGGCTTTGTATTAAATGTCTTTTATTCCCCCAAATGTTTGTCTTTTCAAATAACATAAGAATTTATGTTTATATTTTTGTTATAATGCTCACTGTAACTTATTCTTGGTGCCTCTGAGAACTTCAGTCGCTAGTCTTATATTATGTCATTTTTGTCATAAACTAGGACCAAGTTTCAGTTTTCCAGCAAAGCAAACAAAAAAAACCACAACCACAACAAAAAAGCCCTTTAAATATAATACTTTAATAATATGTAAAAAAAAAAAAAGATTATATTATACTGAATTAGAATTTTGAAAATTAAAAAAAACATTATGTTAAAAAATGTAGTAAAAATATTGGCACAGTTAAAAATGACAAACAGATCATACGATAAATTATTTTACAATTATTTTGTTTTTATGCATTTATATAGTTATGAACTTGGAAGATGTGGGTTTAATGTTGCATTTTTGGTATAATTCATTTGCCAAAAAATGACAAAACAAAATAAATGAAGTTTAAGATGAATTTGACTGGGAGTATTAGAGCTATTTTTGCAGGTTTTAGGCAGACATTAGCACAACAATTATGAAGTGAAAATCTGATATTGTGACAGCCCTAATCTAGACAGAAAAAGCAGTGAAGCTGTGAATCACTTCTTTTGACAACCAGGAGAGAAGCTGGAGTTCAAAGAAAGGAACACAGCTGGCATCAAGAGGAGCACAAACCCTCAAACTAATGAGTACACCACAACACAAACCACAATGTTCAGCTAAACAAGCACGTTGTAAATTAAGAAAGTACAATTTACAGTTATCAGATATCAATTTTTTACACTAATCAGAGCATGCCTAAACATGATGAGGAATGACATCAGGACAACCCAAAGCCTGGTAATGTAGAACAACAAATATGGTTTGAAGTGCATGTTTTTGCTGCCCAGATCCCATCAGTCTATTATACAAAATCAGCTCTAAAAATCATTGTGTTTTCATGGTTATGTTTAGGAAAGTCACACACATGATCAGGGAAAATTATTGCTTAGTTAAAGATTGCAAATAAGTCAATTTCTTTTTAGTTTGACAGAGCATATTTACATTTTCAGTATTTATGCAAATCTTGGTCTAACCTTGACCATTCCGACATGCAAGGACACACAACACAAATCTTCATCGCTGCAGCTCGTGACCTCTACGGTGTCATTCCTGTACGAAACAAAAACATGTAACAATCGTATCTCTTTAGTGCATATAGCTCATATAATTGCCATTTTTATGAGTTCGGTCAGGTTTGGGTGGCAAGAAGGTTTCTGGTTTGAACCCCAGCTGAGGTCTTTCTGTGTGAGGTTTGCACGTGTCTGTGAGCCCAGGTGGTTTTTATTCCCCCCACTGTTCAAAGACAACATGTTAGGGTGGCTGCTGTTGAAATTTTTAGAGGATACAATTGTATACAATACTATAAGAATTTATGGTTACAAGTGCTTTGAGTTGTCAGTAGGACTTGAAAGCTCTACATAAATGCCATTCCATTAATCAGAATGAGAGTATAACGTGAAATTACCCAAACGCTGTCAGGAAGATGGTGTACAGAGAACCCTTTGTTCCCAATCTTAAAACCCTAGAACAAGGAACCATTAAGTTCAAAGAAAGTCATGAAATTAAGAAATCATGAAAATGTAAACATTTAAGGCAGCCTTTTAATGTTTTTAGATCAAACACCTTAACTTTTCTCTGTCTGTTTTTTTTTTATTTATTTTTTTTAGATTTTTAAGTATTTTTATTACATACCACAACAACAGTTTGCTTATAATAATTTAGTTTTAGGTCAACTCAAACACGACTTTGTTTTTCACATCATTATCTTTTGTAGTCACTGAAAAGCAGTGCCTCACTGTAATCACAGTCCTTTCAGCAATCACTGTAAAATAACAATAGCATCTTAAATTAATTCACTCTTGGTAACACAGCCAGAAATTCACTTTAAAAAGCTTGGTATTTTACAAAGAGAGCATAAAACATTTTCTGTTTCATTAACTCAGAGAGAAAACATCGCAGAAATTCAAAGCTTTAAGTAAAAAAAATAATTTTATACCTGATGACCTGCCTCTTGCCCTATGACAATTGTGATTGTTTCCAGCACCCCAGTGACCCTGAACTGGGTAACTAGAAGAAGATGGATGGATGGGTAATTAGGTTTTCAGTGCCTAATCTAATTAATCACTTTGGGCATTTGTCTTTCCACCACTATAGAGTATAGCTTTTACTCGAGTAAATTTAAAAGAAATTAGAGAATTTTTTTTTTAATTCTCCATCTTTTTTTCCTAACATTATCCTAACTGTCCTAACTTTACATGAATTTATTATTTAAATTCATGTACAGACTTAAATGAAATGGATTACACTTAGTTATTTGCTGACAGAACAAATAAACAAGAATTTTCAAAGTTAGCATTAAACATTTTTCTGTTTTCCATTTAAAACAGAGAGCTATACATGGCTTTTCAATTATTAATAGTACAAAGTGGTGAAAAGTACCTTACATAGATTTTCTTGCCGATCTTGCTTTGATCAGTCTATCAACATTCATATGCCACACAGGCTCCCATCAAAGAAGAAATCACCTTGCTTTGTGGTGGCTGTACTCAGATCATGAGGAGAGTGACATAGAAGCAGGCTGCTAAAGAGACTTTTTAAAAAACAGATTAGAGCCTGGATCAGTTCAAGCTCCCTGAGACTTGGCACCCACACAAATAGTGAAAAACACCATCCCAATTAACTCCTTGTATGGACACCAGTGATTTATTAAGTACCTCTGTACAGAGCTCCAGTGAGATCCATGAGCCCACAGCTAGAGCCATTTATCTTTTTTTCAGCTGCAGTAATTTTCTGTTTCACAAATTTAATGCAACCAGTTAAAAAAAAAAAACATTTTCTTTCTTTGACCTTTTTTATACTGTTCCCAGCACTTGGAAAAACAAAGGTGGAGTCCAAGAAAAATTAGGTATTGAGTTAACTTTCAGAGTAGATAAATCTTTACTCCTTCTGCAAGCATTTTGGGGGGAAAAAAAGAAGTTGTTTTTCATTTTTTTGGATTCTGTGTAATTTTCTGTGGGTGAGCTGCACTTACGTAAGCCCAGCTGATGATGCTGAGGTCTGATTTATTTACTTTTTTCTAGTAAATACCACCACGTCTATAGTATCTGAGCCTGTGCGTGCGTGTGTGTTTGCACGTATACATACACATATGTATGCATACACATCTGCAGTCAGTCAGACACACGCACAAGTGTGTATGCATTGTGCGTGCGTGGATGTGTGTGTGTGTGCAGATGTCTCTGAATGACGCTGTTAGTGTTTGGGGGTCTGGAGAGTTTTAGCAGTCCTGGATTTGGCGGCTGGACTGACAGCTCTTGGGTGGATTCCCTGCTCTAAAGATAGACAGGGGTGTTGGCTGCTCTGTGGTCCACGTCCAGAAACATTTGAGAAAATGGCCTCCCTCATCATGGCAGGCTCAGCCAGTCATGAATGAAAGCTAAGACAAATAATGCATATTTTTACAAAATGTAAACTTCCTCCTGTATTATTACCATATATCACTGGGATGACGTGTGGTTTGAAGTTTGTTTTTGTTTTTGTCCATGACTATCTTTTTGGCCTCTGGATCTTTCTAGAGAGCCTGACTCTTGAGGCCAGATTAAAGTTGGTTGGATACATGGCTACACATAAAGGCATGTACAAATACACAGTGGAAAAAGTCATACCACAGCCATTTAAATACCCAACATGTGGCTGCTCTATGGAGTTGCCTTTTCACTGTCTTACCATCCCTGGTTTTGCTTCCACAGAGATTTGTTGGATTAAAAGCGTTTTCCTTTCATTAAATTTTTTGTGTTAGTTATTGGATTTACTGCAAAACCAATAATATTTCAGTTCAATTCAATGCAGTTGTATTTCTCTAGTGTCAAGTCACAACAACTCAAGTCAAGGCAGCTATCAGCTCAATATTTTCACCCTTATTTAGGCCATAGGTTACACAGTACTCAAATAAAACATGCTTTGGTCACAAATATTGTCTGCTGTTAATGCATAAACATGTCAGCATGTGTATGTGGCTGCAGCTCAGGAGGTATTGCAGGTCACATACTAACTGGAAGATTGGTGGTTTGAGCCCTGGCTGCTCCAGTCTGTGTGCCAAAGTATCCTTGGGCAAGATTCTGACCCACATGCTACGCATTCTTCAGAGTATGAAATAAGTACTTGGATGAACTAGACATGTAAAATGTTGTGATAAGAGTAGAGCAGAATTATATAAGAACCCCTCCATTCAAGTGTTAGCCAGTGCTTGCACTGTTTAGACAGACAAAATTGTGTTACTCATGCTGACATCGTGACACTACTTGTAGGTGTGCTACACTACCAAATAGCTGGATGTCCATTTAGCTGGTTAAATTTGTATTTAACCTTTGTACACAGAAACCAAAAAAATAACCAAAATGTTCATTCTGTTCTTGTAACAAACAACAAAAAATAAGATAAAAATAAATGTAATAATAATAATAATAATAATAATAATAATAATAACAAAAAAAAAAAAAAAAAAAAAGATATGCTGGATATGAGCGGTGACTTTGTCTTCTTCTTATGCACAATCAGTGCAGACAAGATGACTATTTATTACAAATAGCAAAATCGAATTGAATGCAATTAAATCTAAACATGATTTATCATCTCCCTAGTCTGATATGTACTGATTTATGTCTTTGTGTTTTCCACTTTTCAGAGCTGTTTCAACTTTAAAACTGCCTTTAAACTATGAAATATAGTTATTGTGTTTTAGTTACTAGATGAGTAAAGTAAATATAGAACAGATGTTGGTGCTAAGCTTTTCAGTCAGTCAAAATGTGTTGGACATTTTCTGTCTAGTCACATACAAGGACTGAATTCAAGACCAGTCTTCATCATAGGTACCATAGTTTCCATTATTATAAAAAGAAGAAAAGTATCACCTTTACATGCATTAAAAAATGTCATGTGTCTAAAGAAAACAAAATTGCATCTCTGGGGCACACATGGAATTATAATTTTAGCTCTGTCTGAAAATTCAGAAAGGGAAAGGGAATTTATTATGTTTTACTCACTCTGTCCTGAAACCTCTTTTAACAGAGATTTTTTTTTAGAGATTTCTTGGTCCAAGGAAGGATAAAGAAATGTACTTACACTGCAGATGTACACCCCACCACAAACATACATTGTATTGAGCAGCGTCGCAGCACTCCCCACGATTTACAAATACCAAAATGTAAGTATCCTTTTATTGGCCGAGTTAGCGCCCGTGAAACCCCTTAACTACTGTAATGTTCTTTCTGACCAGCCGTGTAATTACACTGCTTGTCACCACACAAATCACAGCACACCCGCCATCTGCTGACTTCAATTAGCCGCTCCCCCTGGCACTCCCGCCTGGCTGGCTTAAAATCACTGAGGAACCTTAAATCTGAGGAGCTATAGTGCAGGTCAAAGCCAGGTGCTGCCAATGCT
Source organism: Astatotilapia calliptera (assembly GCF_964374335.1). Lineage (NCBI taxonomy): Eukaryota > Metazoa > Chordata > Actinopteri > Cichliformes > Cichlidae > Astatotilapia > Astatotilapia calliptera. The sequence continues at coordinate 3,013,605 of NC_137440.1, forward strand.
CACTGATCTCTATGGTGGAGGAGGAGATTATAAAGCCTGTGACAACTCAGGTTTAAACCACCGTAAAAGATTTCAAGGTAAAGCCACGGTAATTCACAAGCCTCCAAAAGAAAGGTTCGTTCTAAAATGTGCATGCTGTAACCTGTAACCATAAATGAAAACTCTGTACTTTCCTGTCATTCTCCTCTTATTTTCCTGTCATTTCTATGTAGCATAAAACTCAACTTAAAGCTTGCCTGTGTTGGGTGATCCAACACTGCAAATATAAACTTTGCTTTCCCTGTTATCAATACATTATTGCTGGCTGTTTCACAGTGGATATTGACTGAAAAGTCTGCAGCCAATTCCTTCAAAGTGACAAAATAACTTTGACATAACTGAAAAAGGAGAGAAGGGACAGAAAAGACGCCATCAAAATATGTTACCGTGGAACTGAATCTCTTAATTTTATTTCCAAGTCACAATTCACAAGCTAAATGTTAATTTTTTTTTTACATGCCTTTAAACGATCGAGATTTTTCAGTAATAAATAAAAATATTATTTTTGAATTTTCAAGAGCTTTACTTTATTATTATTATTATTATTATTACACCTTTAAAAAACAAACCAAATGATACAATAAGTGTGTGTGTGTGTGTGTGTGTGTGTGTGTGTGTGTGTGTGTGTGTGTGTGTGTGTGTGTGTGTGTGTGTGTGTGTGTGTGTGTGTGTGTGTGTGTGGTTTTCTTTCAGTATGTGAGAGCAAGCCACTGGGATGAATGTCTGACCACATATCACCAGCTGATATTGCAGTTTAGAGGGACAGGTTGTGGTTTGGGGGCTGCAGGTTATAGGGAGAGAGGCAGCAAGAAGAAAGGGAGATACTGATGATGAGTAGGAGGCAGAAAGCAGATTTAAAGAGAAACAATGAAAGGCTCTCTAAGAGCAAAATGTGTAACAAGTTGATCAACAGAGAACAACCCTAAATGATTTTTTTCCTAACACTTTGGAGGCTGAGTAAAAAAAACACAAGGTAAGTGTAAAAAGAGTCAAGTCTTAATCGTCAGATTCCACAGCAGCACAAACAAAGTGAAGCTGTTTTCATTGAAGTCACAACTGAAAAGCAAAGCAAGTATAAAAATATCAGAAACACTTCTTACGTAGTTTTCCGATTGTGGAGCCTAAATGCGTTTGCACAGTCAAGTTATGACGACGACTAGTATTCATAGTTAAGATTATAGCAAGTCTCCTGGAAAAGAACATATGTTGATGTAACGTTTAAAAGAAGAGGAAACCAGAGACTGTAATTTAATTTTCTTAAAATGTTTCAACGTGAAAAATACTAAGTGAACAGACAAAATTCACAGAAATGAGACCATTTTGAGAATTACCAAACACCACTCAACATAAAACCAGCTACTGGGTTTTCTGAGAAAGTATTTTCATTGCAAGTTGAAAAGTAGTGTTTTGCTGCCCTCTATGGCTGAAGGTTTCAGGTCTGTTTCCTCTCTGACCCATTGAGAAATAATATCCTCTGGGCAAAATGTTTGCACCAAATTTTGTTATGATCCATTTAGTCTATTTCAGAACAGATACTGAAACTTGGTTTCCGGAGGTGACTGAGTTTGGGTTTGACCTCTGAAACCAGGCTAAAGTGACTAATTTGACTGCTTTGAACAAAAAGTTTCAATATTTTTAAACACAAGTCTTGTTCTTCTCACCTTTTTATTTATAAAGTATTAAGGCTGAAAGAAATGTAGTATAACTGCCAGCCATGGCATTGCTGCAATACAACCGCATGAAAATACTCAATGTAAAAGATGTAACATAATTACAGCACTGACAGAACGAGCTGCAGAGCTTGCATCATTTTATGTGCTACGTGCAAAATTTGATAGTACAACAATGTGACATAAAATGTGTTACATTTAAAATTTCCTAACTTGGCTGTTCAGAGTGTAGGAATACATTCATTATGCTCTACTCACATCAGAAAGTTATTAAAATGTAGATAACAAGTGTGACTATGTGACCACAGGAAGAAGCTGTTCCACTGCTGGGGCTGAAACCTAACCACCTTCAGTCTGAACTGAAGCATCATTTGCTGTTTGACTGTGAACAATCTTGTCTTTGTGTCAGCGAATATAAGCAAATTCTGTAATTACTGATGTAAAGCTCAAGGTTCATGAAAGAAGTCTGCGTGTGCACTGAAGACATACATGCTTGTTGTTACACTCTGTTGTGTTTATGGATCAGCGATGGTGCTGATGTGGATACAAATGTTGAACGTTTTAATAAGGAGCAGATTTGAGGATTCTATGATATTAGTTTGGGTAAAATGAGGCTAAATGCATCAGCTCTGTGCTAAAAACAAAGCAGAAATTTTACTTGATTTTTTTACTTGCTTTTTAATTCTACTTCAAAAATTAAAGCTAACAAAAATGTTTTTTATTCCATATTACATTATTATTATTGTTAATTGACTTTTTTCATCATCATTTGTTTGACCCCTCACCCAGGAGCAATTTGCTTTGGGAGACCCTACCAGGGGGCAACAAAAGCCCCCCAACAATATAGCATCTGGTATCACAGTAGAAACAGTGATACCAATAAATTAATGTGAGCCTTGACCCAAACAAGAAAAGCCTGTAGCTCTTGATTTGCTGGGTACGTTGATAAATGACAGTGTGGTGATTGAAGTGTTCTTGCAACTTGTCTGGGCCTTTGTGTTTGGCTTCTGGGGGTGGGTATTGCAGTTGTAGGTGTACATGCCCTGCTGACATCTGGGGGAACGCTCACCCTAAGTTCAATCCCACCCTTGGGCTTTCTGGGTTTTTAGCTGCTGCTTGCCTCTGTTACCAACATGATCCAGAAAAAAATTACCACAGCACCACCTGAAACTAAAAAGCAGCATGTTTATATCAGCCCATCCTCCCCCCACCTAGCTCGACTCTATAAGCAGGGGCTCACAGTAGATCACTTGTTTTTGACCCCAGAGTGTCCCCCCTTGTCCTCCTCCACTCTGTCTCCTAGTTGCTGAGAGCAAGGGGTAAATAAAACAATGTGTGGATTAATGATCATGTGATTTGATGGCTATGTTCTTCCAAGGGCCAGAGCAAACCGCTCTCTATTTACCCAAAGGATAAATCAAAATTATGGGCTGTATCAACAACAGAATTGCACTCCCTAGACACACACACACACACACACACACACACACACACACACACACACACACACACACACACACACACACACACACACACAAAACCCCAGAAAAAGATCATCAATGGAAAAGACTACACCACGAATTGCAAAGAGTCTCTTCTGTCTACTTATCTGATGATAGATGCTTCTTCACATGCGAGAATGTGATACATTTTTCAGTTAAATGCACAGAAATTAAGAAAGCCACTGCTGCTTGTGTTACATAGAATTTTTAAAACACCTATTTAACCTTTATTATTTTTATATAACTGATTATGTGTTTTTTAGTCCGAAAAATCATTTGCACACTTTATTTAGGGTCTGCTCACAAGTCTTTTTCCAAGCTATTAACCACCTTTCATGGTCTTCATCACTGAAGACATGGACTATTTCCAGATTTATTTGTCACTTGATAAGAATGGATGAGGGGTGGGGGGTTCTGGCACATCAAGCACAATCTGTTCATATGATACCAGCAATTGCAATGTTTTTGTGTAGTTGGCTAGTATTTTGCAGGTCACAAGTAAGTCTCATGTCTTTGTTATGTAGTCATGTCCCAAGCCAAAACCAACAAGTCAAGCCAAGTTCAAGTCCTAAACAAGTCAATATTTGTCCATCAGCTCATCTACACTGCCAAATGCACCTTTTCCTTCTGCAAAACTGGCTGACAAATTTACTCCATTGAGTGTTAGTTCATACTCCCCACACATTTATAACACTGTTTTTAGCATAATATTGTAGTGTGACTCATTTGAGTCAATGAGTGTGAAAAAGGCCCTTTTCCAACAAGACAGTTCCATAGCTTCCACACAAAAAGTTTTATAGTAAATTAAAAATGGACTGGTTCTTATGTAGAGCTTTTCTACTCTGCCCGAAAACTCAAAGTATTTAGGACTTTGCAGTTACTAAGCCAGGAGATTGTTGGCAACTTTTATACACTAGCAACACATCAACTTTGAGTGTCAACGCGCTGCTACCACGTGGTGGCTGAGTTTCTGTGGTTCGTAAATATCTCCAATTTATAATATTAACACTTGTTGAGCATCTTGAAAGGAAGAAATTTCACCAACTTACTTGCTGCGGTGGTGACAGTGATACTACAGTACCACACTCGAATTCAGAAAGGTCTTCACAGCAACCCATTCTGTCACAAATATTTGTTGCATTTAAGACTGCATGGCTTGGAACTTGAATTTATACATCATTGGCAATGGGACTGAAAACACTGGAATTCAAAGATTCAGAGATTAGGAGTTGTGTCCCAAGAGCTAAAACTAACACAGAACCTAAACACATTCAAGCAGTTCTATAGCCTGTGTCTCAACCTCTTCTCCTGTATCAGAGAAAAACGCTTGTACTTGCAGATTCTCTGTATTAATACTAAATACAAAATGGTTGAGAGTCCCAGGTGTTTAAGCCCTAGTGGGAGTTCTCCCTTAAGAAGGTAGTTGACCCACTATTGATCATCTGCCTCATGAGCCAAAGTGTGAAAAAAGGCATGGGTCATTATCTGCAGAGGTTTCGAGTGAAATCATTGTGAGACCTTGCCTCACTGTATCATGTGACCCATTGAGATCAACTGATGCAAGATGTAAGTGGGCGTTAAGGAAGGGATCTTAAATCTCTATTATAGAGGTGGCAGACAGTTGGCGTCCTAAGGCACCTCCTCTGTTTATCATTTAGATGCAAGTGTAAATAAATTATCTTTAGACTAAAGACCTATGCTCAGTGTTTCATGTCTTTCAGCATGTATGTCCTATAGAGCTTCTCCTGAAGCTGAAGAACAGCTGCATCTGCTTGAGGCTGACATACAGGGAGTAATTACTAATTGACTTTTGCATTAGATTTGCTTGTCAGGCTGCCAACTTCTGCTTTAAATAACTAGTGGATGGATGTTTAGTGCTGAGGAGAGAGCATGCTCTGGATGCAGAGATGCAGAGGCATATTCAAATCACAAATGTTTAAACTGTTGTTAAAATCTTTGTCTACACAGGCTGCCTGTGCCCTCTTGTGGAATAAAGCTATAATTACAATGAATAAATGATCCGAGTTGTGTAAATATACAACACCTGCCTCATTTCTCTCTTAGAGTGTTTCCTTATTTTTACACTTGTGATTCTAACATGTATATAAGCAGACACGACTAATTCCTATCATCAATCATGGGCTATTATACTTTATAGATGAGTATATAATGATCATAATCTTATGTCACTACAATTCCTCAGCCAGTTTCTTCTCACAATTTGCATGGCTGTGAGGAAAAGTGTATGAAATGTGCTACTCCCTGAACAGAACCAGGCTCAGAGAGTGGCACAGTTTATCAAGTGCTTGTTTATACAATATAATACATACATTACACACTTATAATTAATTATACCATCCTCATTATCAAGCACTTTTTAACACACACACACACACACACACACACACACACACACACACACACACACACACACACACACACGTAAAGATAAAACATTGTATGTTTGCTTTCTCTCTTTCAGGTGCTGTTATCTCTGAGACTGTGTTTTGTTGCAGCACTTGGTGAACCGTTGGGCTCATCCCCTTTTTTCTCTTTATTCCTTTTTTCTTCCTCTCTGTCAGCTCTGGCATTATTACACAAGACATACATTAATGAGAATAATAAAAAAAAAAAAACTTTGAAAAATAAATAAAAAGAATAAGAAACTGGGCAACAAGAGGAGCCTGTGCAGATTTTATAGAGCTCCTCTTAGCAAAGCAAGTGTTCTTGGCACATCAGGGCATTTAGATCATGACACTGCTAAAGCCAACAGCCTCCCACCTAAGCAGCTACACTTCTTCTTCTCAGCAGGCTCGCCACAACTTAGTGCACTGCTTTTGTCCTTCTGGTGAAATAATATCATTGTTTGATTTGTTGTTACTTGATTGCTTTAAAGCAGGTTTTAGATGTATCCTTGATCCAACACAGCTGATTTAAATGGTTAAATTACTTCCTCAACATGTCTTGACATTCTCCAGAGTCCTGGTAATGAACTAATCATTTGATTCAGGTGTGTTGACCCAGGGTGATATCTAAAACCTGCAGGCCCTTGAGTTCCCCAACCCCTGCTTTAAAGGCACAGTCTGTAAAATTTCACAACTAGATGTCAGTAGATTGCAGACAGCTGGATTCTTTGTTAGTGATCTTAATTCATGTGCATAATTGTAGCTTTAGTGACAGCTGTACTACAAACATATTTTAGTCAGCTATGTTTTCACTAGAAATTTATTAGGAATAAAATTATCTTAGTGGGTATCTTAATATCCCCTCGGCTTGCTGCCTGTACGTTGAGGTTTCTCCTGGTGGATAAGAGTGTTTGTTCCCTGCACCATCAGGTCTGGGAATGGGTGGTTTTCTGAGCTTATACGCTGAACAACGGAACAAGAACAACTTCTTGGAGTTCCTGGGCGGGGTTTGAGGGTGTTCCACCTAGGGTCTCTGTGATCCTACTGGGAGACTTCACGGCTCATGTGGGCAACGACAGTAAGAACTGGAGGGGAATGATTGGGAAGAATGGCCTGCTAGATCTGAACCTGAGTGGTATTCTGTGCAAACCACAGTTTGTCCATAAAGAACACCATGTTCGAACATAAGGTTGCCGATACGTGCACGTGGCACCAGGTCAATGATCCATTTTGTAATCATACCATCAGATCTGCAGCCATATGTTCTGGACACTTGGGTGAAGAGAGGGGCTGAGTTGTCAACAGATTACCACCTGGTGGTGCGTTGGGTGATGGAGCACATCTTCAACCTGAGCCTGAGGGGAGAGTTCCACAGCTCTGGAAAACCTCTTGTGTGGTACCAGTGCCAAAGACTCTACGTCCCAAGGAGCTCAAGAGCTACAGGCCGGTGGCTCTGACATCCCTGATGAAGATCCTAGAGCGGCTGGTCCTGGCTCAGCTTCGGCCCCTGGTGAGCTCATTATTGGACCCACTTCAGTTTGCCTACCAGCCTAGAATTGGAGTGGATGATGCCATCATTCACCTCCTGCATTGTTCCCTCTCTCACCTGGAGACCACTGGGAGCACTTTGAGAATCATGTTGTTTGATTTCTCCAGTGCCTTCAACACCATTCTTCCCACAGTCCTGAAGGACAAGCTGGAGAACACAGGAGTGGACCATCACCTCACAACATGGATACTGGACTACCTCACCAACTGACCAGAGTACGTGAGAACTAAGGGCTGTGTGTCAGACAGGGTCATCTACAGTGCGGGGACCCAACAGGGAACGGTTCTGCCTCCATTCCTCTTCACCATCTACACTGCAGACTTCTGCCACAACTCCACCCAGTGCTTCCTGCAGAAGTTCTCTGACGATTCTGTAATAGTTGGCCTCATCACTGATGGGGACGACAGGGAGTACAGAGAACTGACCCAAGGCTTTGTGGACTGGTGCTAGCAGATCAACAATAGAAAAACCAAGGAGCTGGTGGTACACTTCCACAGGCACAAAAATCCTCCAATGCAGCCACTAAACATTCAAGACATGGACACTAAGGCTGTGGACAGCTACAGGTCCATTGGTGTTTATCTGAACAATAAACTGGACTGGACTCACAATTCAAATGCTCTCTACAGAAAAGGCTGTACTGCTGCGGAGGCTCAGGTCTCAGTAAAGGGCCCACTCCTGAAGACCTTCTATGACTCTGTGGTGGCCTCAGCCATCTTTTACGGTGTGGTCTGCTGGGGCAGCAGCATCTCTGCCGGGGACAGGAAGAGACTGAACAGGCTGATCTGGGGGGCCAGCTCTGTTCTAGGATGCCCTCTGGACCCAGTGGAGGTGGTGAGTGACAGGAGAATGGTGGCTAAGCTGTCATCCCTGTTGGACAACATCTCCCACCCCATACAGCAGACTGTGACAACAGCACTGAGCAGCTCCTTCAGTGGCAGGCTGCGGCACCCACGATGTGGGACAGAGAGATACCGCAAGTCTTTCCTGCCAACTGCTGTCAGACTCTACAACAAAGACTTTACAGATGATCACACACGCACACACACACACACACACACACACGCACACACACACACACACACACACACACACACACACACACACACACACACACACACACACACACACACACACACATCCAATACACCAAGACAGCCTTCACCCAGTCTCTGTAATGTGCAATAGTACCAGTGCAATTTTATTCGAACTTGTATAGTATTTTTATTCTATTTTGTATATTACTTTATTCTATTGGATAAAATATTTTATCCTATTTTGTATAGTATGTTGTTCTATTTTATTTTATTCTATTCTATTGGGGGGTTTTTCTTAATTTTTGCTGCTCCTAACTTTATACTCTCCACTTTCGGCCGTGACCAAAACATTTCCCACTTTGGTACTTATAATAATGGTTTATCTCATCTCATCTTACCTTCATCTGTTAGCCTCTGACTATATTTTTCCTGAGTTTTACACTTAACATAAAATTTGCAGTTCATTTATCTGAGCTTTTCAACCTAAAACAGCTGTATGCTCCGGCAACCATTGATCACTGGTTGATGAAAAGTATGAGGTAAAGCCTGGAAAGCTGTAAGATTATTGATCGTCTCATTTAATACTTAACAGGTTTCAAGGCAATCTGAGTTCCAGATTTTCAGATCTACTTGACAATCACCCAGTGTGTCCCAAAAATGTGTCATTTGATCTGGGTAAAAGAAAAGCCAACACTAATCCAAAAACCAGTGTGATGTTTCATGAATTCACTTAAATGGCAGCTAACATGCATGTATAAATATTCAATGTTAATTTTCAGGTGAGCTGAGTACAAGGACAGCAGGATATGTTTAAAAAAGTATGGGGGGATAAAGTGTTATAATTTGTGACTGCAGTCTTCTCCTCTGACCCCAGAAATAGTGCGGTGTTGGCATCAGTTCTCATGTCTAATCTCCAACTGCTAAGTGAGTAATTGGAAGTGAGAGCTTATGTATTTTGGTAATGAGCTGACAGCATATTTCCACTCCTTGCCCCAAAGGTTTATCTAATCAACATGGTCACTCAGTTTCTCTGTTAGTGACAGCTCTCGCCACAATGACCATGAGAAAACAAAGTGTCAAACAGTGAAAAGGGTGTGTGTGTGTGTGTGTGTGTGTGTGTGTGTGTGTGTGTGTGTGTGTGTGTGTGTGTGTGTGTGTGTGTGTGTGTGAGTGTCTGTATTTTGGGTGGGCTTCAACTTCTCCCCCAACAGTGTTTCAACATCACTCCTTTTTGTCCATCTGCAGCACTGGACAGGAAGCTGCACATGATAGATAACTTAGATGAATATGCTTAGTATGAATGCAACCTTTATATGTTGTGAACTGGAAGCCCCAAGTTCACAGACACATACCGCAACATTTAGCACTAGATGATGAGTGTTTTCGTGAGAAAAACTGGGGTGGCTGTAGCTCAGGAGGTAGAGCTGATCATCTACTAATCGGAAGGTTGGTGGTTTGATCAACAACTGCTCCAGCCTGCATGCTGAATATCCTTGGGCAAGATACTGACCCCAAGTTGCTCTCTGATATATCCATCAGAGTATGATTATGTGGGAATTTTAGATATAAAGCATTTACAGAGAAAACGCACAAGAAAAAAGTCTTTGTGAAATATGTGAATGAGACATGTCATATAAGGTGCTTTGATTGCTCAGTTAGAGTAGAAAAGTGCTATATAAGAACCAGTCCATTTACCAAAATGTCTATGGTGACTATTTAAGAGAAGAAAATGACTGAATGTGCATAGCATTGGGAAGCCTTTGGAAACAAGGCATGTCTTACATGCAAGATTTAAATTTCCAATCTATAAAAATTTACTTGCTGAACAGTTCTTACATATAAAAATAACTTTTCATCTTTGTCTCTTTATCTTGCTTCTTCTATTAGTTTTGCATATTAACAATTTTCCCTTCCTAGGAAATACAGCAGCTGTATCTTTGACTAGCAGACACATCTGGTGACAAACCCTCAGTAACCATAAGTAACAATTTGTGTTTTTGAAAAGTTTAATGTGAAGTTACCTGGCACTGAAACTCTTTGGTCACTCCTCTTCTGCAACTATCTAGATTCACACAAGTTTAAAAAATGATGTTTTGAGGCTGTAAAAAATGAAAATGTTCAATCGCAAGAGCTTCCAAACTAGGAGTATTCCTTCATGTTTATTATGCAATGAATTTGATACAACAGATCAGAATGAAACCGTCACACTGGCAATTAATAAAAAAAAAACCCCAAAACATGTGTGCTCGGTCTGTGTTCTTAAAGTGAACTGCTTGGGAATTCTTGTTGGATTAAGAATGCTAAAACTGAGAATACACAGAGCTCAGAGGTGAAAAGGCAAGTGGTACAATCAGGATCCTGTCTTTTTAATCTGTAACTCAAGCTGATGGGCCTATGTGGGAAATCAGCTTTGGCTGAAGGCTTCACGGATTAGACTCTATCTTCCATGCTCCCTCGGTCCCTCAAGGCCAGTGCTCCTGACCGCAAAGCCTCAGCCCCATATCTCCATTTAGGGATACATGGGCACATGAGAGGTCACAGTGGATTGTATATGGAGGTGTTCCATTTTAAATGCCAAAACAATTTCCCTCTGGCCTGTTGAAAGCCTGTTTTGAAGGTCATCTGCCACTTGTGACATCAGTGAACCCAGAGTAACCTGCAAAAGGGTTTAGGGCTGCTCTGGACCTGCTGTGGGACTCAAATGCTGCAAACCATAGGCAAGAATGCACATAATACAGTTGTGTCATCAACATCAGAGGCTATCCCAAAGAGTGTTATATGTTTTCTGAAGTAATTACAATCACAGCCATGAGCTCTCCCCCCCCGCCCCCCATTCGTCCTTGCAGTAATCTGGAGTACTGGCAATTGTACTGCTGAGGATCTGCTATCTGCAGCACAGGGCACCAACCCATGCGTGACCATGTGTAATATAATCAAAAAGTCAGAGCTGTGTTTTATACAACTAATCAGAGCCAATCAGTGTGAGCCCAATGTGTGATGGGAAGGTAGAAAGGGGAGTATAGGGTTTGCTGGGGCCCCAGTTGAGTGTGTTACTCATCAGTCTCCAAGGCACAGCGCTCTGTTTGGATTGCTGTGTTTGGATAAAGCAGATTGGTTTGCACTTAACCCTGTAATATATGCAAACTATTCTCCTGATAATACTCTTTAAGGCTGCCCAGTCACCACTGTGGCAGATACCGTAAACGTGACACAGCTTGAAGAAAAATGGCACATAATAAATTGTGACAAAGTCAATGAGTCAGGCAGAGTCTGTGTAGCCCCCCCCCCCCGCCCAACACACACACACACACACACACACACACACACACACACACACACACACACACACACACAGTTATATTTCCATTAAATCATAGGGCATTTCATTGACCTATTTTTTTTTTTTTTACAGACTAACCTTTTTCTCTCTTAAACCAAGTTAATTAAAAAATGTATTGATTTATGGTATGGAGGTTGTTTCTTGCATATCTAGAAGATGGATGTACCAACAACATTGATGCGTAACTAGATTAATGTTCTCGCAACATGAGCAATATAAGTAAGCAGATACAACACTCTCCTCTGTAATGTTTCCAGTAAGGATATAAAATATGGGATTGCGATTTACAGATGCCGGTCAAGAGTGTGTATTTGCATTATAGTGCACATTTGAAAATAAAATTAAGTAAAAATTGTTCAAGTTTTAAATTGCAATTTTCATTAATTTCTCACCAGACTTATATATAACAATAAAGCATACATCAAAATATTAATCATAGTATTCATTACTGCAAAAACACACAGAGAAGTCTGTATAAACAGTAACTGATGATAAACATGCTGGATTCTCTATGAGTCATGATAAATACAAGGGAAAGTAAGGCCCTGATGCTCCAGAGGAGACATGCAAATTAAACAGGCAAATAAATCAATTTTTTAGTTCAGTTCAATGCTAATGTATATATTTTTATTTAAATCACAGCAAAAGTCATCTAATGGCACTTTATATTGTAAAGGAAAGACCTTACAATGAGTCGTAGATGAAGGGAAATTGTCTTAGCATGGTGTGAGGGTAGAATGGAAATCAGATGGGTTGGCAAAATCAAAGCCACTTCAGGTGTTACACTCTGGAGTATGTATTATATATGGTTAAAATACATCAAATGTAGGAATTATACACAGTAAAGACAGACAGGAAAGTATACTATTCTTTCATATGAACATAGTCTGTAACTTTGTTATTACCATATTTTTTGGGCTATAAGGCACACCCAAAATCCTTTAATTTTCTCAAAAATCGTCAGTGCGCCTTATAATCTGGTGCGCCTTATAAGGCGCATTGAGCAAAGCAGAAAACAGACCCATTCATCGACAGAGCGCCTTATAACAATAATAATAATAATGGATTGCATTTATAAAGCGCTTTACAATTCCACTATTCATTCACTCTCACATTCACACACTGGTGGAGGCAGCTACAGTTGTAGCCACAGCTACCCTGGGGCAGACTGACAGAAGCGAGGCTGCCATATCGCGCCATCGGCCCCTCTGGGCCGCTGAGTGCGCTTCATGGTCCGAAAAGTACAGTAGCTTTAGACCAAAAGATTCAACATTTCAGTTACATAACAAATTTGAATTTTGATGTTATGTACTGTATAGCCTATATAATAAATAAGCATGTAGTCCTCTGTGTCCCTCTGTTCCTGTCTTGTTATTGTCTAATCCGTATGTGTGTTTCCCGGTTCAGTTCAGTCAGCTTATGTTCTGTCCATCCAGTCCTTATAATAAACACTATCCACATCCTCAGCCAGCAAGTTCTGCATTTGGGTCCTCTCTCTCCACACTGATGCTGACAAAACTAGAGTGGCAGTAGGGGTAGGAAGAGATTAGTGACTCTACTGTGACTCTGCTGTGGTATAGCCCACCACAGCAGATCTGCCCCACCTACAATACTAGAAACAGTAAAATGTAAAAACTGCTATATGTACAAAGACATTATTTATTACTATTTGGTGTTATTCTTAAAAACCACATTTACTTTACCGTCCTCTGTCAATGATCTGCGGGTGCAGATCATGTGAGGCAAGGTGCAGACCCAGGCACAGACAACGCATGGAAATGGGGAACTTGAAAACAAAAGTGAGCCTTTTATTGAGTGTTGATAATAATAATGGATTGCATTTATATAGCGCTTTTCTAGACCCTCAAAGCACTGTACAATTCCACTATTCATTCACTCTCACATTCACACACTGGTGGAGGCAAGCCACAGTTGTAGCCACAGCTGCCTCGGGCAGACTGACAGAAGCGAGGCTGCCATATCGCGCCATCGGCCCCTCTGGCCATCACCAGTAGGTGAAGTGTCTTGCCCAAGGACACAACGACCGAGACTGTCCGAGCCGTGGCTCGAACCGGCAACCTTCCAGTTAGAAGACGAACTGCTAACTCCTTGAGCCACGATCACAAGAACACAAAAATAACCTAAACTGGAAAAGTACTAAGAAACCTGAAAACCTTAAAGAAATGAGAGGAGGGGAGCAGAGACTTGGACAAAGGGACAAGGGAAGTCTGAAACAATTTTTACACAGAGGGATGACAAGGAAAGCAACAAATTAAGTATAATGAGACAGGAGAAGCCACTGAACACAAAGCACATGAGACAAGGAACTGGCACCAAAGGTGGAAAGTAATGAATTACATTTATTTGTGTTACTGTAATTGAGTATTATTTTTGTGTATTTGTACATTTTAAAGTAGTTTTTAAAATCTGTAATTGTACTTTTCCTTAAGTATGTTTTTGAAAAAGTATTGTAATTCACTACATTTTCAATCACACCTGTTACTGAGTGAAAAAACATAGCGCTTTGGACTCGGAAATACTGCAGGGAATAATGGGTAGAAGAACAAACTGGCGCTAAGGTCAGAATAAAGATGGAGACGGAGGCCGAGGCCGCCTCAAAAGGGAAAGGACCCAAATGCTGGGCGCCGAACAGCACGTAAGTAGTTTCAGTGACAACGTTTATTTTCTCAGTAAGTGTTCACAATCAGGAAACTGGAATGTGAGTTTAACAAGTGCTAAATGCCACAATTAAACCAAAGGGGTTTTAAGCAGCCTGGGCTAAGTAAGCAATCTGGTCGTTGGTCAGTGGAAACAGCTGTTCCAGGGATTGGGCTGGAGGGAGAGTCAAACTGGGTCCGGGGCAAGGGTCAGAGTCACTGTAAATAGAGTACAGACGTTCAGGTATGGTTCGAGCAAGCTATTCAATTCAATTCAATTCAATTCAATTTTATTTATATAGCGCCAAATCACAACAAAAGTCGCCTCAAGGCGCTTCATAGATACAGAGAAAAACCAAACAATCATATGACCCCCTATGACCCCCTATGAGCAAGCACTTTGGCAACAGTGGGAAGGAAAAACTCCCTTTTAACAGGAAGAAACCTCCGGCAGAACCAGGCTCAGGGAGGGGCGGGGCCATCTGCTGCGACTGGTTGGGGTGAGAGAAGGAAGACAGGATAAAGACATGCTGTGGAAGAGAGACAGAGGTTAATAAGAGATATGATTCAATGCAGAGAGGTCTATTAATACATAGTGAGTGAGAAAGGTGACTGGAAAGGAAAAACTCAATGCATCATGGGAATCCCCCGGCAGCCTACGTCTATTGCAGCATAACTAAGGGAGGATTCAGGGTCACCTGGTCCAGCCCTAACTATATGCTTTAGCAAAAAGGAAAGTTTTAAGATTAATCTTAAAAGTAGAGATAGTGTCTGTCTCCTGAATCCAAACTGGAAGCTGGTTCCACAGAAGAGGGGCCTGAAAACTGAAGGCTCTCCCTCCCATTCTACTTTTAAACACTCTAGGAACAACAAGTAGGCCTGCAGAGCGAGAGCGAAGTGCTCTAATAGGGTGATATGGTACTACAAGGTCATTAAGATAAGATGGGGCCTGATTATTTAAGACCTTGTATGTGAGGAGCAGGATTTTGAATTCAATTCTGGACTTAACAAGAAGCCAATGAAGGGAAGCCAAAACAGGAGAAATATGCTCTCTCTTTCTAGTCCCTGTCAGTACTCTTGCTGCACACTTTTAGGAGTCCTCATTCACTTCCGCAAGGAACCTGTAGTGGTGGCAGCAGACATAGAACAGATGTTCTATTGTTTCAAAGTCTGCTATGATCACCGGGACTTCCTATATTTCCTCTGGTTTGAGGACAATGACCCCACCAAGCGCATCACGGAGTATAGGATGACCGTGCACGTATTCGGCAACAGCCCCTCTCGCGCTGTTGCCATATACGGCTTGAGAAGAGCAGCTCTGCAAGGACAGGAAGAACACAGTGCAGAGGCAAAAGAGTTTGTTCTAAAGAACTTTTACGTGGACGATGGTCTTGCTTCCTTCTCCACCAATGAGAACGCCATCCAAGTCCTGAAGGAAACCAAGGAAATGTTAGCTGATTCCAACATACGGCTACATAAGATAGCTTCCAACCACAACATAGTAGTGGAGGCGTTTCCACCTGAGGAATGTGCTAAAGAGCTGAATGACCTAGAGCTAGGTGTGGATCTGTTGCCTATGCAGAGAAGCTTGGGTCTCAACTGCCACCTTCAAACCGACAGCTTTACCTTTCTTGTCTCCCAGGAAGAGAAGCCCTTTAACCGTAGAGGCATTCTCTCCACAGTTAACAGCATATTTGACCCGTTGGGGTTTGCAACTCCAATAGTAGTTCAGGGCAAGGCTATAGTCAGAGAGCTATGCATGGAGCATTGCGATTGGGACACCCCAATACCTGCTGAAAAAGGGGTAGTCTTGGAGAGACTCACTGAAGGCACTCGAGCAACTTCACATACCAAGGCAGTATCTACCTGTTTCCCCTGCTTTCCGCACAGCACAGGGAGTTATGTGTCTTTTGTGACGCGTCCACCATGGCCATCTCTGGCAGATGCCTACCTCAGGACAGTTGATGATGAAGGACACTGTCTTGTAGGATTCTGCATAGGGAAATCTAAATTCCTATACTGTGCCCTGTCTAGAGCCGTACTATCAGTTGAGCTGGCTGATATCTTGAGGGATGAGCTAGATGTCGAAATCCACAAAGTGAAGTTTTACACCAACTCCAGAGTTGTGCTGGGCTACATCTACAACGCCAACCCAAGGTTTTATGTGTATGTTGCAAACAGAGTAGCACGCATCCGGAAGTCTTCGCAGCCTGAACAGTGGCACTTTCTCAGTTCGGAACACAATCCTGGTACAAGACCAGTTCCAGCTGCACTGTTGAGAGATACAAACTGGTTTTCTGGGCCGATGTTCTTGAAAATGAAAAGGGAGTTACACTTACTCCACCACAGTTCTTTGAGCTTGTAGAACCAGAAAAGAATGCAGATGTGCGTCCACTGATTGCAACCTTTTCTACGAAAGCTTCTGAAAGACTGCTTGGTTCACACAGGTTTGAGAGCTTTTCCAGCTGGAAGACACTTGTATGTGGCATAGCGAAGCTCATCCAGAAAGTCAGATCCTGTGCTAAGACTCTGGAGGGAGATTCGACAAAGGTAGATGAGCATACACAGGCAACAACAGTGCAGGGAGTGCAGAATTATTAGGCAAATGAGTATTTTGTCCACATCATCCTCTTCATGCATGTTGTCTTACTCCAAGCTGTATAGGCTCGAAAGCCTACTACCAATTAAGCATATTAGGTGATGTGCATCTCTGTAATGAGAAGGGGTGTGGTCTAATGACATCAACACCCTATATCAGGTGTGCATAATTATTAGGCAACGTCCTTTCCTTTGGCAAAATGGGTCAAAAGAAGGACTTGACAGGCACAGAAAAGTCAAAAATAGTGAGATATCTTGCAGAGGGATGCAGCAGTCTCAAAATTGCAAAGCTTCTGAAGCGTGATCATCGAATAATCAAGCGTTTCATTCAAAATAGTCAACAGGGTCTCAAGAAGCGTGTGGAAAAACCAAGGCGCAAAATAACTGCCCATGAACTGAGAAAAGTCAAGCGTGCAGCTGCCAAGATGCCACTTGCCACCAGTTTGGCCATATTTCAGAGCTGCAACATCACTGGAGTGCCCAAAAGCACAAGGTGTGCAATACTCAGAGACATGGCCAAGGTAAGAAAGGCTGAAAGACGACCACCACTGAACAAGACACACAAGCTGAAACGTCAAGACTGGGCCAAGAAATATCTCTGTGACTGATTTTTCTAAGGTTTTATGGACTGATGAAATGAGAGTGAGTCTTGATGGGCCAGATGGATGGGCCCGTGGCTGGATTGGTAAAGGGCAGAGAGCTCCAGTCCGCCTCAGACGCCAGCAAGGTGGAGGTGGAGTACTGGTTTGGGCTGGTATCATCAAACATGAGCTTGTGGGGCCTTTTCGGGTTGAGGATGGAGTCAAACTCAACTCCCAGTCCTACTGCCAGTTTCTGGAAGACACCTTCTTCAAGCAGTTCCACTTTTTGTTCACTTTTTCTTGCTGAGCCTGAGAGAGCACATGCCTGTAAGTAGTTGCTATATGTTGTGTAAGCTTTCCCGCGATAGTTATGCGTAGCAGTTTAGAGTTTTGTGTGAGAAATGGCCGCGATGCTAACACGTTAGCCCGTCTATGGGATTTCCGGACTCCCGGATGTTTATTGTGGCCCTGTTAGCTATCTGTCAAGCTAGAAACCACCCTAATGAGGGCAGAATAACGACCTCTAAAATTTAACAAGACCTGTGACGGATGACACTAACTGAGGTTAGCAGATCACTTGGCGGCAAGTAGTGGTGAATGCTGGTCTTAAATGCCGGCAGCTCAGTTGCTCGCAGGTGTGTGGTAATGCAAGTGCAGGGTGACTCCGCCCAGGGGTGGTGACCACGCTCCAGTGGAAAATCCCAGCACTCACCCGGACCATGACAACTAAATATTCCACAGTCATGTGTTAGTAATAGGGCTGCCACAAACGATTATTTTGATAGTCGACTAGTCACCGATTATTTTTGCGATTAGTTGACTAATCAGATCATGCATCCATTGGACCTAAAACGTACAGCTTACTGCACAAGCATGCATCTGCTCTTATATAACTATCATTAGCTTACAGCTTTAAGTGTGTAAGGTCTGTGCTAACTAAAAATAAAGACAAGATGATAGTTTATTAAATTTTAATGAAATTTGCAGATTGTTTCGGTGAAGTTTAATAAACTCCTTGCTATCTAAAATATAACAGGACACCGGAGTATATTCTCCAGCATCTCACACTTCTGATAATCAGTTGTCTGCTTGACGTTTATCCATCTGTGTAAAAACTATAACTTTAATCTCAGCCAAACCGATTTACTCAGGAACAAATAAAATACAAAAAAAAGCCAAACAATAACATTTTTAAGTTATCTAATTGAGTTATATATATTTAACCTGAGTAGCGAAAGACGGCGGTGGGTTTGAAAACGATTTGTTGGGAGTCCGGTGTTCTCACGGGCTCTAGTGAGCCTTGCCCCCGGCTAGCTATCCAGCTAGTGGGTAACAGACGTCTCCGAAAACGTCAGAGCGCTTTTGAAAATATGTGGTGTCTTGATAAACTGAGCAGATATTTGAGGTTTACACAGCTACATTCTCGCCTGAAAATATGTTAAAAGTTTATTTTGTGACCCAGAAAGAATAATAAGAGTAATAATAAAACTAACTAGCTGCCGCCATTGTTGGAAACTGAGCAGGGCCGCGCTATGAATTCTGTGACACAGCTGCTTCTTCTTCTTCAGGGTTTAACAGCAGCTGGCATCCTTGTACATGCAGTGCTGCCATCTTCTGTTTCAGTCCGTTATTACACTCTTAAATCCTACTACTTATTCTTGCGTCTTTTGTGATCTTACAAAGCTTCAAACGACGCGTCGACTATTAAATCAGTCGTCGACAATTTTGATAGTCGACATAATCGTGACTAGTCGACTAATCGTGGCAGCCCTAGGTAGTAATATTATAACAAATTTTATAACATTAATATATATAGTATATAATATTATAACAAACAGATCACAAAGTGGGGGTCTAGTGCACATAAGTCACCAACTTTCTGCAGAATCAATTGCTACAGACTTCCAAACTCCATGTGGCCTTCAGATTAGCTCAAGAACAGTGTGTAGAGAGCCTCAAGCAATGGATTTCCTTGGCAGCAGCTGCATCCATACCATACCTGCATCCGTGGTCTAAAGCATGCCACCACTGTACTCTAGAGCAGCGGTCCCCAACCCCCGGTCGTTTGGTACCGGGCCGCGAGAGTTGAGGCTCAGGTGTGAAATATATAGTTTTCAGGGTTTTTATCGGTTTTCAGAGTTATTTTGTTATCGTTTTTATCGTTTACTTGGTTTTCCTGGGTCTTTTCACGTGTGTTATGAATAAATCTTCTACCGGTACTAGTTTTATTTTGTTGTATTTATCCGCGACACCTTAAAGGCCGGTCCATGAAAATATTGTCGGGCATAAACCGGTCCGTGGCGCAAAAAAAGGTTGGGGACCGCTGCTCTAGAGGAGTGGAGATGTGTTCTCTACAGTCACGATCACACTTCTGTGTCTGGCAATCCAAAGGACGAGTCTAGGTTTGGTCATTGCCAGGAAAATGGTACTTGTCTGACTGCACAGTGCCAAGTGTAGTTTTATTGTTGGGGAGTTATGTGTAGAGTTATTTTTCAGGAGTTAGTTCCAGTGAAAGAAGCTTTTAAAGCTTCAACATACGAAGACATTTTGGACAATTTTATGCTCCAAGCATTGTATAAACAGTTTGTAGTTTGCCTCTTTACCAGTGCACAAAGCAAGGTCCACACTGTAAAATCTAATTAGTTCCCAGAACTCAAAAAAATTGAGGAAACTCGTTGCCTCAAAAAAATTGAGTAAAGCTTAGCTAAAAATGACTAAATTAGAACAACTTATTTATTTTGAGTACTCTGTACAAGCTCATTTGTTCCCAGAACTCAAGAAAATTGGATCAAGTTTACGTAAGATGACCAAGTTAGGGCAACTTACTCATTTTGAGTACACTATACAGCCTTGTTAGTTCGCAGAACTCAAAAAAATTAAGGAAACTCGTTGCCTGAACAAAACTAAGTAAAGCTTACTTAAGATGACTGTTAGGACAACTTATACAGTGCAAGTCTACAGTATTAAGAATAACTTGATACTGACTGTACAATACTAATTGTTTACCTACTGACAAACATTTCAAGTTCAACTAAATGAAAAAACAATTTGTGGTAACCTGAATATGATTAAAAATAATTAACAACACTTTTTGTAACGATGTTAAAATCAGCCCAACTTTTATTTTCAAACACAACAAAGTATAAAAGCCAACATACTGGACACTGTTCTGCTGAACAACAAACAATTATATTGCCATCACTGTTGTAATCTTACAATGAAACAAAGTCTCAGATGTAATTATTCTGAAAATAAGTTTAGGCCTACCACAAGTTTGTTTTGTACTTACATTACTTATATAATCAAAATAAAATATTTGTTGTTCTGTCACAAGTGCAGTCTCTGATTTAAACAACACATTTGTTTTGCATTCCAACACATGAGCTGGAATGTTGTAATATTTTAAGGATGGCTTGTTTCCAGTCCAGGCATTACTGCCTGAATGACTATCATGGATCGAGGTGATCCAAATGTAAGTGCAGAAGAAAGTCTTTAACTTCCCTTAAGTACAGTGTCACTGGATGTGGGTTGGAGATGCAATGAGCTTGAACCTGCAGGCGACCATCTTCACTGACCACACCATCTGTGATGGAGGACTCATCTCTCCTGTTGTCCTGCAAGCAAACAATCGTATTTTTTGGAACATGAACTTAATTGCTTTCTTAAAACATTTTTTCTGCATTTGGTATAAACAGACTCAAATTTAGACAATCTCAGGCTCCCTCCCCACCGGAGAGGTGACATTCAGTGTCCCAATTGTCAGTCTGGATAGCCCTGACCACCACCCAACACACAATAATGTCATGAAAGCATCATTTTAAAAAGGGCTATGCAAACATGGCCAATAACTTTCATTCTAATGATGTGCAAAATGATTTGGGCACAAAACAAATTTTGTTGTTAGAAAACTTGCAGACTTCACTATATACAGTGTAGACCCTCTAAACTAAGTTTGGGGGATGTGATCTTTCAAGAAATGCAGACCAAACTGTTGTTGTTTGTTTACTTACACAGCATGTCTTGTAGAATTAACTGGAGTCACCAGCAACAGCATCGCGCAGTCATATCTCAAGTCTAATAACAGAAGACAGGAAAAGATCAGTAAAGAAACAACTTCCCCAAACCAAAGCACAAATAAAACAATAAGTAAAACAGGCTGATCTAAAGTATGATTAAAGTTCAGCCTGATTATTATAAATGTCGCTGACAGT
Organism: Astatotilapia calliptera; assembly: GCF_964374335.1. Classification (NCBI taxonomy): domain Eukaryota; kingdom Metazoa; phylum Chordata; class Actinopteri; order Cichliformes; family Cichlidae; genus Astatotilapia; species Astatotilapia calliptera. Next base: position 3,035,194 of record NC_137440.1, read on the forward strand.
TGCTAATATATTGGAAAACCAGAATACTTACTGATGTCTTTCTGTCCAACAGCAGGAGTACTGGTCCCGAGCCTCAAAGACAGTAAGAAGCAAGCAGAGGGAGAAAAAACAGAACATTTTTCAGAAACTGATTTGATCCTTAATGGCTGTGCAATCATTGTAACATGGAGTTTGCTTATGTTGTTAAATAAAGGCTAGATTTGACATTAATAGATGCCACAGATGTTCAAAAGCTGCCACAAAGCATGAAAAAAATGGACGTCTCCGAAAACGTCTGAGCATTTTTGCAAATATGTGATGTCTTGATAAATCGAGCAGATATTTGAACTTTACACAGCTACATTCTCGCCTGAAAATATCTTAAAAGTTGATTTTGTGACTCAGAAAAAGTAATAAGTTTTTTAGCCGCGCTCCTCCGCCATTGGCCAATAAGTACGCACAGGCTCCGACAACCGCAGCCGACAAATGCCATCCTCCTTTTCCCCAGACTACCCTTTCTGGGTCACAAAATAACCTTTTAAGATATTTTCAGGTGAGAATGTAGCTGTGTAATGCTCAAATATCTACTTAATTTATCAAAATATCACATATTTGCAAAAGTGCTTCCACGTTTTCGGAGAGCTCTGTTATCCACCAGCGCGATAGCTGACCGGGAGGTTAAGGCTTGATAGAGTCCATGAGCACAGCTAACTCCTGGCTTATTGTTTTCAACCCCCTGCGGTCTTTTGCTACTCAGGTTAAACATGATATATATAATTAGTTAGTTAGTTAGTTAGTTAGTTATGGCTATGGATTGAAAATACCCCCCACACCACACCCCTAATGGCTGCACCTCCCGAAGAATTTTGTCTGGGCTCTTATCTCACTTTTTTATTTCAAACAATCAACAGAAAATTTCACCGACATAGTTTTATGTAAGGTTTTTAAGGGTGTGTTAATTTTTAAGTAACATGAGCCCAGCGGCAACAGCAACGCTAGGCTAACACTAACTAGCTAGCAAGATTATAAACTTGCTGCTAAACTAAGAGAAGCCACAAAATCAGTTTGAATAAGAGTAAACATTTACTTACCAAGTCAGTGTATCAGGTAAAGATTCACAGCAATGACAATAATCTCTTGAGCTGACGCTTCTCCAGGTTTGCTCAACATATTCCATAACAAATGCTGGCACCATGAACATGCGGACTGATCCAAGAGGGAGGAGGACGGTAGTGACGTGGCATTTTCAAAACACATCTTTCATCCTTCCGCACTGAGAAGCAAAACTTCCAGCTTATTTAGTTTTTCTAAGTTAAGACAACTCAAATAAATTGAGTTTATCAGCATTTTGCATAAAAAGTACTTGTAACTTATTTAAATTGAGTTCTAATAACAAATTGATAAAAATTGAGTTCAGCTTATTTAATATTTTTAATTAAACACAATATTACATTTTACAGTGCATAAAGACATGAATAAGTGAGTTTGGTGAGGAAGATTGTGAAAAGTGCGCTTCTGGTCAAAAATTCCAATAAACACACTCCTAAACCTTGTGGAAAGTCTTTCCAGAAGAACTAATCCTGTTGTAGCTGCAAAGGGTGGGCTAACATCAGATTAAACCTACATATTAAATCACATTTTAATGAATTAAAAATAAAATGTCACTCACATTTATATGCGTGGTAAAGCAGATGAGCTAATACTTTTGGCAATGTAGATAATGCTTTGTTAAGCAAAGTTGGCTCTGACTAAAACAAGTTAACAACATAGTCTACAGCCAAAAAGCAATATTATAAAAGTAATACATTAAACTAGGCAATAGTTTTTTGCTTCTATGAAGTTAGAATTTCTTATTGCAACAGACATGTTGCATGCTTCACTGACTGTCCTGTTAAATTCATTTCTCTTTTGACTTCAGCCTTTAGGTTGTTCTTTCTCTGTTGCTCTTCATCCTTTCGTTCCTTTGCAAGTCTCTGTTTCTCTTTCTTTGAGGCCTTCTTTGCCTTTTTCAACATGTTTACTGTGTAGTGACCCCCACAATTCTCCACAGTCATTCTGTCAATTTTCTCTAGAAGCTGCCTAATTTGTTCTGGGTCTTCCACTTCGTTATTGAAGACATGATATCTGCCATAGACACCCTCAATGAGCTCTTGAAGTCATTAATTTTTTGAGATGAAATTTTCAGTAGTTTGTTTCTTTAGTTTGTCTCCATGTGTGAACAGAACTAGCGAGTATTTGGCTGCCTCTTTACCAAAAGTACTTTGAATCATCTTCACAGTGTCTTCCTCTTCTTGTGTGAACCTACCAAGCTTTAGGACCATCAGGAAGGCATGAGGGCCAGAAGCAGACAGAGAAATAGATATTTTAATTTTTTTAACACTTCTTCTTCAGTCACATTATTGTCAAATACCCCAGGAGTGTCAATGATGGTCACCTTTCGACCTTCCACATCTCCCTGAGCTCTCTTGCACTCAGATGTCCAGGACGGTGGGGACAGTTCAGACTAGAGATGGACCGATCCGATATTACGTATCGGTCCGATACTGACCTAAATTACTGGATCGGATATCGGAGAAAAATAAAAAATGTAATACGATCCATTAAATATCACGAAAGCACCTCACAAAACTTGCAACACGCCGTAACTCGCCTCAGAACGTTAGCACGTCGAAGCAGTATGCATCACGTGATAGAGCGGCTGTGGCATGCGGGATCTGTTGGTGGTCTGGATAGCATTTGGAGCTTCGCTAGCAACCCGGCATTTCATCTCCGACAAAGTTATCCCCGAGAGAAGTAAAGCAAGTGTGTAAGTCCATCTCTGAATGTTTGTAAAGCATTCCTGCGTTAAGCTTAACAAGCGACTGCCTCTTCTTGCTGCTACTTCAATCATGAAACTGCTTAATGATCAGCTGATCGGCTTTTCTGTCGTGAGTCCGTCTCTCTTGTTTGGTTTTGGCCCACTTTGCACCAGAAAGAGGAAACCAGCGGATAAACAACAGCAACACGTTTAAGCTTGATCAGCTGTTGTTAGAATTTATTTATTATTACTTTCTACTCGAGGATCTTTTTCTACGTAGCTGACGCTGGTAACTGTGCAGGGGCGGATCTAGCAAAGTTTAGCCAGGGGGGCCGATAGGGCATTAACAGGGAAAAGGGGGCACAAAGACATACTTTTCTTTCTTATTCTCATTTAAAATGTCGAGCTTTTAATAAATAATTATCTGACACCCAAAGTTTTAATTTGATGTAAAAGGAATAGAAGTCAATTACTGTATATAGTGACTATTAAGTCTAATATATATACCCTAGTAAGATATAGTACTTTTTCCTTTGGGAAGATACCATCTGTGCAGTCTGCAATTTTGTTGAAGAAAGATGTTGAATCTATTTAATATTTCTTGAAAAATAATTGATTTCTGTGCATTTTTTTTCACACTGCATCAAATTAAGGTTGATTACGTCGATTAAGCATCATGAGGTGGAGCGTGAGGGGTGGTTCCCTATTTTTTATTTATTTATTTTTGTTGTTGCTGGGAGTTGGAACCCTGTTAGTTAGGTTGCTTAATATTTACGCTAAGTACTCTTTAAAATACCAGAATAGGGAGGATGGTGTAGGTTTAAGTTTATTAGATTGATCAGTATTGCTGAACTATGAAATATTTTGTTTTGCATACAGGTATAACAGAATAGCTTTAGTGTAGTTGTTGTTTTAAACTTGAGTTATGAACTTATACAAAATGCAGCAAGATATAAAAAAAAAAACAGTTTTGTTGATTAAAAAACACTATATCGGATTCATATCGGTATCGGCAGATATCCAAATTTATGATATCGGTATCGGTATCGGACATAAAAAAGTGGTATCGTGCCATCTCTAGTTCAGACTGAAAATCTTTTCTTCCTAAGATGATGTTTCCTGTTGCACTCTTCCCTCCTCCTGTTTTTCCCACCAAAATAATTCGTAGTTCATCACTCTTCTTCTGCTTCCTAGAACCTGCAGACATAAAACATAGGAACATCTTTTTTCTTTTTCAGTTTTTTTTTCTTTTTCTGCCGTCATTGTATAAAATATTGAACTTTAGTGTAGATTGTACAGTGTACAAGTTATTTGCTCACCATCACAGTGTAAGATAAAAGCTGGCCTTTCTAGACTGTCAAGCACCCAATTCTAAGAGACTGAAAAAACTATCTCCATAAACTAATAAAATATGAGTGCATAAATTGGTGCCGACCCTCATTAGCAAATAAGCATTTTTATTTTAACCTCTATCTACCAGGCCACCCACAACAAATCTAGGGTTACGTTACTGACCCTTTTTTAAATCGTATTTTTACCTATTTGGAACACCCAGATGGAAAAAAAGAAACTTTAAATACAAAAACCCTAATGACACAATGTAAGCAACTTAATTTAAAAGGTTTTGTTTTCACCCTACAAGAACATGCTGACTTACAATTTCTTTAAAACATTTGTGTGTGTATAGAATAGAATAGAATAGAATAGAATAGAATAGAATAGCCTTTATTGTCATTGTACAGAGTACAATGAAATTGGAGTGCCACTCCCTTGGTGCAAGATAAATAATAAATATAAATGTAAAATATAAAAAGTACAATAAAATAATCGCAAGTACTCAAACAATAGTAAGTACGATATATACAGGATAACGTGTGTGTTTACAACCCTTCAAAGGTCTGTGTGAGGTTCAAGCCTTGATTTTACTGTTGAAGTCCTTAGAGAGACTGCCAGACAAACATGTCTATACACCTATATACCAGGTTGAGCAGACAGTCACTCTAGGGCAGGGGTCTGAAACTCAAATGAGCTGGGGGCCACTGCTAGCACTGTCATCTCATTGGAGGGCCACTCAAGTGTTCGAGAAGTACAAAAAAACAAAACAAAAAATACACTGACAAATATTTATGAAAATATAGTGGGTTTTTTAAATTTTAAATATTGTATAACACAAAACTGCAAAAGTGAGTGCCAATCTTTTTTCCTTACTAGACCCCTGCTCTAAGGCAATCACCGATAGCCAAAACACAACAACCATATATCAGTATATCCATGTCCAAAAGATGAACACTGAACATTTTTGAATTGGGTTCAGGTCATTTAAATGGTGACACATATTTCAAAATAAATGAGTTTCTTCCATTTCAAACACCAGCATCAAAAGAATTAATTAGAATTAATCAAGAACTTTGAGTTGAATGTGCAAGTCCATTGTTGATCAACAGCAAGGCAAAATCCCCAGAATATTAGAGAGAATAGTATAGAGCAGCGGTCCCCAACCTTTTTTGCGCCACGGACCGATTTGTGCCCGACAATATTTTCACGGACTGGCCTTTAGGGAGTTGCGGATAAATACAAACAAAATAAAACTATTACCGGTCTCGAAAAAAGAAGATTTATTCATAACACACGTGAAAAGACCCAGGAAAACCGAGTTAATGAAAAAAACGATAACAAAATTACGCTAAAAACCGATAAAAACCCTGAAAACCATACATTTCACACCCAAGTCTCAACTCTCGCGGCCCGGTACCAAATGACTCACGGACTTGTACCAGTCCGTGGCCCGGGGGTTGGGGACCGCTGGTATAGAGATTTCACATAGATAGCTACATCTCTCCTAGAGCTCACATGTCCAAGGTTGTGGAATATCGTACCAGCATGACTGGCTGGTTTCATGTTTGTGCTTGAACAAGCTTAGAATCAGAGATGGGCAGTAACGCGTAATCCGATTACTTTTTTCAAGTAACTTGACCAACACTGCTTAGAATGACACTTTTTCAATCCAGTCTGACAAAAAAAATACAAAATATTCCCAGAACAGAATTTATATATTCAATTCAATTCAATTCAATTCAATTTTATTTATATAGCGCCAAATCACAACAAAAGTCGCCTCAAGGCGCTTCATAGATACTGATATTCCATTAGTAAATGCCTGCATTTGTATAGCGCTTTTCTAGTCCATAGGACCCCAAAGCGCTTTACACTACATTCAGTCATCCACCCATTCACACACACATTCACACACTGGCGATAGCAAGCTACATTGTAGCCACAGCTGCCCTGGGGCACACTGACAGAGGCGAGGCTGCCGGACACAGGCGCCACCGGGCCCTCTGACCACCACCAGTAGGCAAACACGGGGTTAGTATCTTGCCCAAGGATATTTGGCATGCAGCCAGGATGCAGCCTGGGATCGAACCACCGACCTTCTGATTAGTGGCTGACCTGCTCTGCCACCTGAGCTACAGCCACCCCATTAGTGATTATAATCATTTACAAATAATAGTGAAGTTATTAACAGTTGAGTATCTCTCACTTGTACATGTTCAAATTATTTCTCTAAGTATTAAAAAGTGATTAGGAAAGTCGTATTCTTTATTTGTGCAAAAATGTTTCTTGAGATGCAGTTGACCAAAACTGCCAAAATTTTCCTGGGGAATAATTTAATCCTCCAAAATCTTCATTGTATGTGGCAGCAATCTGAGACTCTCACTGCTAAAGCACCAACTGTAGCTCCAACAGCTGCTCCAGCAGCAATTCCAACTGCCAAACCTATCGGACCGCCTGCAATTCCAAACACACCTCCAATGGCAGCACCACAGGCTGCTGCAACAGCTATTGCTGGTGCTGAAGTGAAGTCATTTGATTTTTCAGCTCTGGCTCTGGCTTCATAATGATATCTCATCTGCACCTTGCACTTCTCTCTGGTGGCCCTTCCTCCATATTTGGCTCTCAGTTTATCAAGCTCTCTCTGCTTCTGTGCTTCCATCTCCTTCAGGAGTCGCTCTTTCTCCTTTTCTATGGCTGCCTCTGCTTTCATGAACATTGCATTTGTATAGTAACCTCCACCATTAACCACAGTCATCTTGTCAATTTTGTCCAGGAGCTGAGAGATTTGTTTGGGATCTTTGATTTCATTGTTGAAGACATGGTATCTGTTACCACACTTTCGAATGATGGCTATGAGATCAGGACTTTCTGAAATAAAGTTTTCAATGGTTTGCTTCTTTAACTGGTCTCCATGTGTAAATAACACCATTGTGTATTTTGCTCCATCTTCACCAAAGGTGGTCTGGATCATCTGAACAGTATCTTTCTCTTCCTGAGTGAACCTGCCCAGCTGAAGAACCACAAGGAAGGCATGAGGACCAGGGGCAGACAGAGAGATGCACATCTTGATCCTATTCAATACTTCTTCTTGAGTGAAATTCGTGTCAAAAAGGCCTGGAGTATCATTGACAGCTACCTTTCGACCGTCAACATTCCCCTTTGCTTTATGGCATTCAGATGTCAGAGAGGATGGTAACAGTTCTGATTCAAAGGCCTCTCTCCCCAGGATTGTGTTTCCTGCTGCACTCTTCCCCACTCCCGTCTTCCCCACAAGAACAATCCTCCTTTCATCTGAATCCATGGCACCTTTGTACCCTGTTGGACAGAAACACACTGTTCATCATACAGTGCTTTGTTGTTCAGGGTGGCATGCACATGCAAAATGCAAAAAACATATTTTATATGCTGCTTAGAGATGGTGGTAACTCTTAAAGCTGAACCAGTGAGAACCTAATAAGAATCAATAAGAGAACTGATAAGGAAATTCTGACATCCAACAGGTGAAACAGCTCAGAGATTCTCAGTTTCAGTTAATATTGGATTTAAATGCTTATCTCTTGTCTTTGATAATGCCAAAATAAACAAAAAGATTCTAAAGAAATGTTTTGGGGGATTTAAACAGATTTCATGGGAAAAAGGCTTCTCTAGTATTCAATCAGAGTGCTCAAGCCCTGTGTGAAAAGTGATTGCTCCCCTTTCCAGAAATGGCGAAAACATGGAACCATGGTGAAGCTTCCCAGGGGTGTCCAGCTGACCAAGAGTGCAGTGATCACTCATCCAAGAAGTCACAAAAGACCCCAGAACATTTGCCTCAGTTGAAGTCAGTGTTCATGACTCCACCAAAAGAATGTGTCTGGAAGAAAACATCTTGATGATCCCAAAGACCTTTTGGAAAATACTCTGTAAATGAGGGTGTATTGTGATAAACAGCTGAAACACCCAATGAGTTGGGGGTGCACAACTGATGATGTTTCGTATTCGTGACAAATGGTGGTTTACATTAGTCTTCAACTAACTGAAGAATTACATTACTGAAAACACCTAAGGTCAGTTAAAGAAAACTTGCTTCACTGATCCTGTGACAAAGTGGCTGGACTGAATGCCATTTGTCACTTGCATATATTGTTATTTTGTGTTCTGTTATCTTATAGTCAATCATAATGCTTTAATTAGTGATGTGCGATACCACTGATTTCCTTTCCGATCCGACACCAAGTAAAATTCAGGGTGGTATCGACGATACTGATCCGATACTGATACTTTGTACAAAAACGTATTTTATTTATTGCATCTTTTATTGTATCTCAAATTATAGAGTCATAATGATTACAGGACATTCGATTAATTGTTCTTATCACTTAATAATGCAGAATTCATCATATAGAAATAAAAAAACTGAAGTTGTGCGCTATTTGAACACGTTGCCTGCCTGCGGCACTAAAGGACTCCGTGAAAGACGTCTGTCTCGCCCTAGCAGCACCTGTCCTGTCCCTCTCCTCTCCTCCTCTTGAATTTGCCTCAACATATGCTCATCATATTCTGTGATATGATTTACTCTGAGGTGTTTGACAAGGTTAGTGGAGCTGCCACAACACCTTACTTTTTTGCCACATGTATCGCAAACCACGCCTCGGCTTGTTTGTGGATGTAAAATACGTCCGCACATGACTCCATTTATGCGCAGCCATTGTTGTGAGTGTGCATGCCAAGGGGCTGCAACACATTTATACATCCGTATTTCGCACATGACTATGAAAGGCGGAAGAGGAAGTAGTTCCTTCCTATGTAGACAATCCGAATGATATAGTTTCTTTCCATTGTGTTCCCATTAATGGAACTGGCCTGAGGATCAGCTCTGAAAAGTCGGAGCTCATGCACGTCAGCTCCATGGACCCACGACGGGGGATCTACATCGGGACACAGCTGCTAGAAGAAGTGGAGAACCTACCTCGGTAGCGCGATTTCCCATGACGGCAACGCGGAGGTGGATGTCAAGTGCCACACTGGAAAGGCAGCTGCGGTATTTCGGAGGATGAACAAGATCTGGTTCTCCCCGACCATCTCTCTCAAGATCAAACTCCGCGTGCTTAATTCGATCGTGATCCCAACTGCCATTTATGCCAGCGAGACTTGGAAGGTATCGGCCTGCATCAACACCAAGCTCGACGTCTTCCAGCAGCGATGTCTTCGCCGGATTCTGAAGATCCGCTACACCGACCACATCACCAACGAGGAGGTCCTGCGAAGGAGTGGCACAGTCAAACTTCACAACATCGTTGCATGCCAAAGACTCCGACTGGCCGGCCATATCCTCCGCATGGATGATGCATGGATTCCAAAAACAGCGATGTGCTGGCAACCCCTGGGCATTAAAAGACCACGAGGACATCCCCGCAACACCTGGTGAAGGTCCATCAAGACCTAAAGACATCGAACATATCATTGGAAGAAGCTGAAGCCCGCACACAAGATCGAGCCTGGTGGCGTTCGTTTGCCACCCGATATGCCACATAAGGCATGGGAGGATCTAAGTCTAAGTAAGTAAGTCCTGTTAATGATAAACTACAAATTTACCCTAAATTACTAAAATATCAATATTTTAATGTGAGAATCGATTCTACAACATAAATGACTGGTATCGGAGGAATCGATATTTCAGTATCAATCAGCACATCTCTAGCTTTAATGTAGACACTGCACATGTAACCTTGGCTCTACATACTATCCCGGGTCTGTTTGTGGTAGCATTGTCTATATATTGAGGCGATCGTGGCTCAAGAGTTGGCAGTTCGTCTTGTAATCGGAAGGTCGCCAGTTCGAGCTCCTGCTCCGACAGTCTCAGTCATTGTGTCCTTGGGCAAGACACTTCACCTGTTGCCTACTGGTGGTGGTCAGAGGGCCCAGTGGCGCCAGTGTCCGGCAGCCTCGCCTCTGTCAGTGCGCCCCAGGGCAGCTGTGGCTACAATGTAGCTTGCCATCACCAGTGTGTGAATGTGTGTGTGAATGGGTGGATGACTGAATGTAGTGTAAAGCACTTTGGGGTCCTTAGGGACTAAATAAAGCGCTATACAAATACAGGCCATTTACCATTTATTCATTACATCTCTGCAAATGTTCTTAAAGCGAAATGTCACTTCATCATTAGTTGATTTGAATCTTTCATTTGTTTATGTAGTTTGGTTATACTTACCATTGTGTGTTCCTTGGTGCAGGTCCTATATGTGAAACAGGTATATGGGAATGGCCGCCCCAGTACTTCCTGATTTTATAGGATATGATGTCACTGATCATATCAATTGGGTGTAACCAAATGAAGGGCTGTTTCTTTTGTGTAAAATTGTTTATTTCATTTAAAATAACCTCACGAGTCAGATTAAGTGAAGAGATTGACTTTTCACACCGTTTAGTTGGGTAAATGAGTTTGTTAAGTGGAAAAATGATTTTATTCCTGTTTCTTTGTCTAGACTGTGTTATTTAGCCTACCCTATATTCTCGATGGTAGAGGTTAATGAGGTTCAGATGTGAATGGAATTCTGTATAAAGCAGGTGAGATTTTGACTGTCAGGTTCTTATGTTTTGTGAAACATTTGTTGAAAGGCAATGCTAGAAAATAAAGAAGACTTAAAAGTAGGGATGGGTATTGATAAGATTTTCACGATTCCGATTCCATTTTCGATTCTGTTTAACGATTCAATTCTTTATCGATTCTCTTATTGATTCTTTTAAAAAAAAAGGAGAACACTAAGGCCGATTAGCTTAGAACTTTGTTTTATATCTTCCCTTTGAACAAGATAGAAATTTAGGAGTAGCATGGCCTTATAAACCCAACAGTGAGATATTAAGAGATCTAGCCTATGGCTCTTCAATGGGGTTTCACAGGGTCCCCGGGGAAAAAAATTGTAAATGTAAAATAATAAAATAAATATTCTTCTGTAGCAATAACAAAGTATAACATAAATTATTCTGTAACAATTACACAAGAATATCCAGTAATGTCCCTGCCTACAATTAAACACATTCCCTTACCGAAAATTTGAGGGCATCTGCTGTGGCAAATGGGTGCAAGCCTTTTACCACAAACTGAGTCACTGCTCGGTGACATTCGTCTATCCTGGCCTGAAAGTAGACGCTACCGGTAGACTGCAGCGACAACTGCCAGCGAGCGCCAGCCAGACTCTGTCTGTCTCTCTCATCATGGTCACCTAAATGCAGCACACAGTAATGGCAGGTTTTGTAATAAGGCAGATCACACTAACATAATATGCACTGTTAGTTGATTATTTACCTGCTGCATTAACGGGAGAGGACGTACAAACGTTACCGCTGCTGCTGGGTTGAGATTCATGAGTCTGGAGTGGAATTAAAATCACGACATTCATTTAAGGTCATCGCGTGTTTTGTGAGCAAATGCTTTTGCATATTTGTAGTGTTCCATCCATCCATCCATTTTCATCCGCTTTGTCCGGGGCCGGGTCGCGGGGGCAGCAGCCTAAGCAAAGAGGCCCAGACCTCCCTCTCCCCAGCCACCTCCTCCAGCTTATCCGGGGGAATACCAAGGCGTTCCCAGGCCAGCCGAGAGATATAATCTCTCCAGCGTGTCCTGGGTCTGCCCCGGGGCCTCCTCCCGGTGGGACATGCCTGGAACACCTCACCCAGGAGGCGCCCAGGGAGCATCCTTGTCAGATGCCCGAACCACCTCAGCTGGCTCCTTTCGATGTGGAGCAGCAGCTGCTCTACTCTGAGCCCCTCCCGGATGGCCGAACTTCTCACCCTATCTCTAAGGGAGAGGCCAGCCACCCTTCGGAGGAAGCTCATTTCTGCCGCTTGTATCCGCGATCTCGTTCTTTCGGTCACTACCCACAGCTCGTGGCCATAGGTGAGGGTAGGGACGTAGATCGACCGGTAAATTGAGAGCTTCGCTTTTACACTCAGCTCCCTCTTCACCACGACGGACCGGTGCAGCGTCCGCATTACTGCAGCTGCAGCCCCAATCCGTCTGTCGATCTCCGGCTCCCTTCTCCCATCACTCGCGAACAAGACCCCGAGATACTTGAACTCCTCCACTTGGGGCAGGAACTCATCCCCGACCCGGAGTGGGCACTCCACCCTTTTCCGGCTGAGAACCATGGCCTCAGATTTGGAGGTGCTGATCCTCATTCCCGCTGCTTCACACTCGGCTGCGAACCGCTCCAGTGCGAGCTGGAGGCCCTCACCCGATGAAGCCAACAGAACCACATCATCTGCAAAAATCAGAGATGAGATTCTGAGGCCACCAAAGCGAAAGCCCTCCGCCACTTGGCTGCGCCTAGAAATCCTGTCCATAAAAATTATGAACAGAACCGGAGACAAAGGGCAGCCCTGGCGGAACGCTGGACCAGCTCTTTATCCTCTCCAGGATACTTGAGGGTGCATGGGAGTTTGCCCAACCAGTCTACATGTGTTTTGTGGACTTGGAGAAGGCATTCGACCGTGTCCCTCGGGGTGTCCTGTGGGAGGTGTTGCGGGAATATGGGGTGTCTGGCCCATTGCTACGGGCCATTCGATCCCTATACAACCGTTGCAAGAGCTTGGTTCGCATTGCCGGCAATAAGTCGGACTCGTTCCCGGTGGGTGATGGGCTCCGCCAGGGCTGCCCTTTGTCTCCGGTTCTGTATTTGTAGTGTTTCCTCCCTTAAATTAAATATCTACTATGCAAGTATTGCAAGTTGCCCTGTTGTTCTCGTAAAGTATGACCAAACTTTTTAGCGTTTGCCATGTTTCCTGCCAGGTACTGTAAATGACGCTCTGCAACGTAGTGACATCATTCGGGGTGACTGGAATCGATAAGGAAATTGTTTGCAAAAATGGCAAACAATTCCAAGGAATTGAAACAGTGGGAACTGGTTCTCAACAAGAACCGGTTTTCAATACCCATCCCTACTTAAAAGAAACTTGAACAGTCTGCAGATGCTGTTTTGCTATCACTTTCCATGCTGCTTATGTTATGCTACCTCACACCCCCCCCCCCCCCCCCCCAACCCATTCAAGACTTGTGCTAATTATTTTAGGGATTTTAAAATCTGGGGCCCGTTCTTCGTACGTCGCTTACTACATCCAAGATCAAATGACACATCCAAGATCAAATCATCGCGCTAACCGTGAGCTCGCTAATCCGGTTCCCCGAACACACCTGCTGTTGACGATTACTACAGCTGGACGCAGGAATGTGACATCACTGGGCGTCGTAAAAGGGGCTACGCATCGATAGTAGAAACATTGATCGGCAACCCGCTGATTGGTCGGCGAAAATGTCGAAGGGGCGTGCTCGGTATTTTCCGGCAGCAGAGCAAGAACTCTTGAGTGAGGGATTTCAGGAGTTTCAGAGTTTAATTAAAACGCAAGAGAACACTGCAAAGGCTGCAAAAGCAAGGAGAGAGGGCTGGCAGAAAGTTGCTGACAAATCAAACTCGTAGGTAATTTAATAATAATAATAATAATGGATTGGATTTATATAGCGCTTTCCAAGGCACCCAAAGCGCTTTACGATACCACTATTCATTCACTCCCACATTCACACACTGGTGGAGGCAGCTACGGTTGTAGCCAGGCTGCCATATCGCGCCATCGGCCCCTCTGGCCAACACCAGTAGGCGGTAGGGTAGATCTATCATATGACACTATATTGTCCAATATCATATGGCATTATATTATATTATAATATGTTATATTATATCCCCTTTCACATTAGAGCCACAACAGGACCCACAAGAACATGGGAACAAGTAAAAGTGGAATACAGGAGTATTCTACAGAATGGTAATATTTATCTCTTAGATTGCTTTGCGTCTCTTGGCAAGGTAATACTGGCCTGTAATACTCTGTTAGTTTGTTCATAACAGCAACCAAGAAAAGGGCAGAGGAAAAAAAGACAGGTGGTGGTCCTGCACCCCCTCGTCAACAAGTTGGTTAAGTAAATAATACCCTCACGGGAAAATCGATATCTCTCTATGAGCACACTGTCGCGCTGAGCTAAAGGATCCTGTCTATCCCACAATATACGCTGAATTCTGAGGACTCTCCTTATCAATCTTGCACCTTCCGCAATGGGCTGCTCGCGTATACGGACAGGACATGGCTGCGACAGACTTCCCAAATCCACCTTCGCTTTTATAGCCGTGGTCTCTCATCTTGATTACACGAAGTAATTTACAATTACTACTCTGAAATATGAATTACATCTGTAATAATCACATACATGTAATAGAATGTTAATAGTACATTTCCCTTTTTTAGGAAATGACCTGTATGTATCTGTGTGAAATCAATAAATGGATCAGGTGCTGCATTGTCTTTAGTTACATTGATAATATTTATTTATGGTGAAACAGTGGTGGAATATCGCTGTTGCTTTCGTATAAATGAAGCGGACATACCTGCGTGGCCGCGATCTAATCCTGTTTACATAAAGTGAACCTGCTCCCGAGCAGGTTTACGCTTACGGCTCTGTTGCTATGACAGCAAGTCCCGGATGAGCTTCGGGGAACCGACTGATCCAGGATCACGCGAAATCGTCAACAATCTAATCCGGCTAACCTACTTAGCGAGGTACGAAGAACAGGCCCCTGGTCCTATCAAGCAACCCATTTAGTCGCTTCATATTTTTCCCATAGTATAGGTTTATCTTTCTTTGTAAAATCAGACAGCTGCTACTACACTAGTACTTTAATTAGCATCATTATCAGGAGGCTTAGTTTAAAAAGAAAAGACATGTTTTTCACGGACCATAATAACTACTGTTAGAAATTCTGAACCTAAAAATAAATAATGCTTATGCTAATTGGAAAGCAATAAGTATAACCCTGGCAGAGGGTCTGAGGGGGTGTTCAGACCTTTTTGTAATTTTATACAAACCCTTTTGGAAACAGTTCGGATTCAAAGAATTCTAATGAAGCATGTTTCTGTTCTTGTATGACAGCTTGTTCCAATATTAAACTGTAAAGATATTCACAAGTGGATTTCTTTCAGTTCAGTGGGTTTCTTAGATTTAGATTACAATCAAGTATTGATCAAATAAGAAAAAATCCCCAGCATGAGAAAATGAAGCTGACAAGTTTGAATAAAGTATTCCTTGTGTGGGCCTGGTCCTGCCCTGACATAGATCAGCAGGACACAGCAGCAAGCTCAGCCAGAAGCTACACACAGCTAAGTTGATTCCTGAAAGGAAAAGAAAATGAGCTGTCCCCAGACTCTTCTTTGTCAGTGGTATTAAGGAGGTCCTCAAAGTATTCCTTCCACCGCCTGTCTATATCCCCAGTTATAATCAGTATTACCCCAACTGCCACTATCCACTGTGTAAATAATGCACTATATTCCCCTTCTGAATTGTCTGATGGTTTGCTAGAATCGCTTTGAGTCAGACCTGAGTTTCATGGCCTCGCCGAACTACTTTTGCTTCAGCAAGTTCCTGAGCAAGTTCCTAGTTTTCCAGTGTTAATTCCTAGTTTCCATGTTCAGGGTGTTGGTTTGCTTTTCATGTGTTTATTTAATGGAGTGTTTTTCCCAGTAATAAAGCTACCATTTTAAGTTACATTTCCATGTTCGATTCCTGTATGTAGGTCCTTTCTCCTGCCTGCCACACAGCGAAACATGACAACAGTGACCACTGGGTAATTTGTGTTATAAACATGGATAAACATTACTAATTTGTAACGTGGGTTGTATTAAGTGGTTGAGAGGAGGCCGTAGAAACACTCAGCAGGACACTCATGACCACACTGGTACTGGAAATTCCACAGTGTTCGTCTTTTAATAAACACACTCTTCACCAACCGCTGCTGTCTTACATGGAGCAAGCAATGTTCATACAACCTGTAACATTACTTTGAGTTTGGGAGCTGAAAAAACGAGGTCCATCTCAGTCCATGTGTCCATGTGTAAGCACGTTTCTCCCACACTCTACAGAGGGCAGTAGCACATACTTGTGACATCACTAAACATTAACTTGGGTTGTCTTAAAGAGACATCACACAGTTGAGATTGTTATAACTTCCTAATCAGTGTATATGTGTATATGAATTTAATAACCCATCTCAAAATAGACAGAGCCGGGTCCGTGACACAAATCGTGTTATTTTTATTTTTTAACAATGAATATGTCATTTGATGGTTTTTCCTCATTTCAGTCTTGTTTTTCAATTAGACTTGCTTTAATTTGTTTCACAATAAATATATTTAATAACCCATTACTTTACAAGTTCTCTCATTTAGAAGACTTCACTAAAAGGGATATTGTTTATGGACTCATTATGCACAATAGCAAAGATGACTTTCTGGTGAATGCTATAATCACTCTTTGTACATTTTAAATACACAGATCTAAACATACAAAGCTGGCTTTTGTAAAATTTTTATTTCATACTTTAAAGCCCTTATTTTATGAAAACAAAAGATGCAGTGAAACCTTTGAACACAACTGAAGAATGTGATTTAGTTAGTAAGCCCAAATTTACCCCTTTATTTTCTCTTCCTTTTTTAAAAAAACTGAAAGCTAATTTCTTGTAATCACCTGCTCCAAAGGAATCTTGCAGGAGCCATGTTGTTATATATTAATTCTTGTTTTTGCGTCAATAAAAAAAACAAAACAAAAAAAACTCTTCTAATGCAGCAGACAAATGCCTCACCGTTTTTCCCCGGATTTTAAGGGTGGGTCGTGTGTACCCTTAAAAAAATCATTGCGAACACTGTTTGAAGATTTTTTTTTTTTAAATTGCGGACGTTCGTAGAACGAAATAAACGTTTAAAAGTAAGTACCGGTGTGACGGGTTTCAACATCACGTGGCCGCTCAGCTGCGCTGTCATGTGATAGAGAATGTGCGCGCGCGTACAGCGTCTTGTCAGCTAGCGCTCAGGATGGACTGCAGAGAGTCGGCGTTATTAGTGTCCGTTCTCCTCTTGGCTTTGGCTTTGTGCTCTGCTCAGAATTATGTCCTGAGCGATGACGGGGGTCTGGGAAGGGTTTTTGATGGAATTGGAGGTTTAAGCGGCGGAGGGGTGAGTTTAGTGTATTTTACTAGAGTACTTCCTTGTACAACACTGCCTCCACAGGAACAATCTGATCTATGCATGCCTGCCTGCATGTTTCTGTTTCTCTGATTAGCTTATTATTTTACTAACATAACATTTCTACGTGTGCCTTAATGTAGGCGACGTCTCGGTTACTGGTGAGTTATGCGGAGCCGTACCGCAGCCAGATACTAGACTTCCTGTTTAAGGTACGACAGAAGCAACTCATTCACACAGTTCAGTTTTAAGCACGGGAACTCACTGCTCTGTGTTCCTATTTTCAGCCAAACTTTGGAGCTTCTTTGCACATTCTGAAGGTGGAGATCGGAGGAGATGCGCAAACTACTGGTAAAGTACATTTAGTCACACTACATTTCTGACAGTTTCTAATTTGTTACTTGTTACATTTCCATTTCTCTGCTGCCAGGTCTGAAATGCATTATGACACACAGCTAAAGTCCAGCAGAATGACATAAATTCCTTCTTAACAAGGAAACACTTGTGACATCTGCTTCATATGGATCTTAAAGTCTTGTATGGATAGGATATTGGCTATAATTACCACATATTTTGGTGCTGGGGTCGTGATAGACACTTTGGATCATAGTATAACTTCAAGAATAAACTGACTCTCTCCATTTTTTTGGTATTATTGAACCTCTGATTTGATCAGATGGAACAGAGCCGTCTCACATGCGCTATGAAAATGATGAGAACTACTACAGAGGCTACGAGTGGTGGCTTATGAAAGAGGCCAAGAAGAGGAACCCAAATATCACACTCATAGGTAAGAAGGAACATTGTTTCCTTTTCTGTCTGATAACTTGACAGCAGTAAACCAAAACCAGTAGACATCAGAGGGAAAATGTCATAGTAGGAAACTGAGATTTAGAATCTACATGTGTTGTTACAAATGACCACTCCTGCTTTTCTTGGCATGAACACATTTGGTATTACTGGCAAACCTCATGGAATTTCTGCCAGAACTTTCCACCCATTTACTTCTATCCGGAGATTTTTTTTTTTTTTCATTTATTTTTTTTAAAAATTTGAATAAAGTAGTTTTGATATAAAGGTTACAATTCAATGCATGCAGTTATTTTATATGGAATGTAAATAATACAATAATATTATTGATATTATTGAAAACTTTAACAAGTCTGCTCAGTTTGTTGGATAGATGGTGGGGGTGATTGGAAATGTGACCAGATAGTGAAATTTATATTAAATGTAACACAAAAAGAATCATTGTCTTTTCTTGTGTGTCTGCTTGTTTTCATATAGGTTTGCCCTGGGCGTTTCCCGGTTGGGTGGGCCGTGGCAAGAACTGGCCCTATGACTACCCGGATGTCACTGCAACATATGTGGTGAACTGGATCCTTGGTGCCAAGCAGTACCATGACCTAGACATTCAGTATGTTGGGGTGTGTATACCACTTCTCAGATTAGAATGCAGCTCTGCACAAACCCACAAAATTCATGCAATAATCATCTCTACTTCAACACATTGCTTTTGTGGTCCTTACAAAGGCTGCTTCCTCAAAAAGTGAGTGCTTTGCAGCTTGGTGGCTTTTGGCATGTTTTGAACTTTCCTTTCATAACAGGATTATAATTAATTAATATAGCTATTAATTATAATTCTTTGTTACATTTCAAACACACACATTCATTTTTGAGCTCTGGTTAAACTGTTTGAACATCTGACTGCTTGCATTATCTTTCAGTATCTCTGGCATTCTCAGGATTTTAATAACCAAAAGTAGTAATGGTCAAAACTTCTAAACACTAAGCAGTTATTTGCAGCCACCTAGTGACAGTAAATTCTCTAATGTAAGTCCTGTTACCAACTTCTGTATTTCATCAAATATAAACCAGGAATTGGAACAAAGATGGACCTCTAGTAGCAGATGTGAATCTGGTCAATGTGACCAAGTGAAAGCCAGCCCACAAACACAGGGAGGAAAAAAGTAGTTCTGTTAATGTTAAATGTTACTTATTGCTCTCTACAGTAACTTACATGGCTTTGATTCATTCATGTTGTCTTAATCCTGTGCGGCTGTTGTTGCATGGAATTAGCCCTGTTAGAAAATGAAGGGTTTCTGTCCACTAAAGTGTGACTTTAACATGGTAAGTGGGAACATATCAAAACCTGACTTTGTTGTAAAATGTGACAGATGACATTTATTAGTTGCTTAGTACTGAAGGCCTGCCTGGAATATAAAAGCTTTACCACGTGATACTGGATTGATGGATTTGCAGGAAATTGAGCCTGCAAAAGTTTGTTTGCAAACTAAAATTCTCTTTCATCCATTTAGATCTGGAATGAGCGAAGCTTTGACATCAAGTACATTAAGGTAAACATAACTTACTGTTATCTTTCATTGTACTTTTGTCATAATGAGTAGCCTGCAGTGTAAATTGAAGTAGAAAAACAGCCACTAACATTGAGTTGTCCTACTGAGAGATGCAGTGTGACGGTGTTTGGGATGATTTTAAAGCTCTAGCCGAGTTCCACTGAGAGCATGTCTTTGTCGCCAAAGGTGCTCCGGAACATGCTGGATAAAGTTGGTCTAATTGGTGTTGGCATCATCGCAGCAGACGGCGATTGGAGCGTCGCTAATTCTATGATCCTTGACCCATATCTTAATAATTCTGTTGATGTGATTGGGTAAGTACAGAGTCTCAAGAAGTTTGAAATGAAATGCTCCCACTGCGTAAATCATTGGACCAGATGGCACAGTAAAAGCAGAACTTTTACCATGTGCTATAAGTTTACTTGAAGGCTATTTGGTGCTTGACAACTGATTGCGTAAATCCGAAATGTCCACTGAGTTTGGGTGCGTCTCTGTTAAAGCACACTCTTCTTCCACAAGTACCCAGCTGAATGTTTGTGGCTGTTATTTTGCTGGACTTGAAAGATAAAGTCGGAGCTGAATCATGTGTAGGTGTGTTGCTGCTGAAAAAAAAATTTCAGATCTGCCACATTTCTTAGGTGGTTTTAAAGCTGCATTAAAAAAATGTTTTTAAATATGAATATTGACCCAATACAGAAAGTAATCATAAGTGCTGAGAAATTTTTTTATTGAATTTGGAGTCTAATTTGCATCTGTCTCTCCTGGGTGACAGCATGTTGATGTGCTACTGTAGGAAAAAACGAATGACTACAGTTGTGCCACACACTTATGCAATCAAGCACCTAGGCATGCAGACTGCTTCTACAAACATTTGTAACAGAAGGGGTCGCTCTCAGGAGCTCAGTGAATTCCAGTGTGATGCCGTGATAGGATGCCACCAGGACAACAAGTTGTTTTTCAAGAGTTGGGTTCAGCCTCTTATTTCCAGTGAAAAGAAACAGTCCATAGATCACAGTTTTGAGCCATTTTATTGATTTATTGGTTTTAACTCAGTAGGCGTGATTGCGGATGCCACGCAGTTGCATCCACACTGCCCCACACACCACACCCCACTACAAACACATAGTGAAACACTGTCAGTCATGGACTGACCCATTAACATTACTGAAGCAGTGTAGGATCATCTTGACAGAACAGAACAAATGGCCTGTAAATGGTAAATGGCCTGTATTTATATAGCACTTTACTAGTCCCTAAGGACCCCAAAGCGCTTTACATATCCAGTCATCCACCCATTCACGCACACATTCACACACTGGTGATGGCAGCTACATTGTAGCCACAGCCACCCTGGGGCGCACTGACAGAGGCAGCTTGTTAAGGAATAAAGGTAACCATACCAAATATCAAGAGTTAGTGTAAAAGCAGATGAAGCTGATCACCAGCCTCAATCCCTGCCCCCCTCAAATTCCCTTTCCTGGACACATGACTGTGATAGCTGGCCTGGTGAAGAGACAGCTGGAGTGAATGCATCTATGTTCCGTTTCCTAGTGTAATATAAAGAAAAAAAAAGGAAAGGTTCAAGACTTTACAGTAACATTGTAGCATCAGAGAGCACCAAAATATATCAAACATTATATGAAGGACTGGGAGCCATAACCTCAATGATCACTTATAATATCTTCTCTTCTCTTTTGGCTCTCGGCGAAGGCAGTTGCACTTTTCTCCTCTCCTCCTTCCCCTTATCTTCCCTGCTTAGCCTCTTGTGCCCTTGTCTTGTCTCGTGTGCATTAGTTTCCCTGGAACAGTCTGTCACTGTCGTTCTCTAAAACCTAAAAGAATTATGGATTTGATCAACTGGTCTCTGAATGCTATTGACACCCTTTTCTCAACGAGAAGTCTGGGCTTGGGAGAGCCCGAGTGCCCTGGAGGTACTTTCCCTGCCGGATACACGATGGACGGGTGGCAGACATGGAGGATCGTGTGCTTGGCGGGACTGTCGATCGAGGACGCTGAAGATATCTACCTATTCGGAACCATGATAACAGGGTTCTTGCTGATCGGAGCTGGCTTGGCCCTGGCTTATCGGAGAATTAAGAAAGCGGAACCGGCTGTTCAAACCCCTCCAAGGCTGCCCACTGGGATTGAAACGGTGGGACGAGGCGCGACTTCTCAGAAAGAGCTCACTGAATGCAGCATGGTTAAGATCTTGGAGAAGCTTACAGCTGCCGTGAATACTCAGAATAAGACCTCTGAGTAGAGCTGGGCAATATAAGATTTTTTCACATCACGATATGTTTTTTTTCATTTCAGGCGATAACGATATCTATCATGATATAAGCCAAATAACTATATTTGTAAGATTTAAATGTGCCGTTGCTCACAAGTAAAGTGTGAAATAATCAGCAGCTTGTTTTTATTTAAATATTTATTTCCCATAATAAGTTCAACAGGGTAGATGTACTTAAGGAACATGAGACTTTTTCAGATAAATAAAGGCAAATATTGCAAACTACACAAAAGGCTATGGAACGCCAGGACTGCCATAATGAATTAATTAAATACACCATTAAATAATTAATTAAATGTGACAATAATTAATTAAAATTGGAATTAATTAATTAATTAAATAAATAGTTATGACACATGTAATTAATTAATTATTGACACATTTAATTAATTATTTAATGATATATTTATTTATTTCATTTTGGCAGTCCTGGTGCCTGGCTCTCATCTTGAAATAATTTTATCTGTCAGCCTCACCCATCAAACTCAGGGGGCGGGGTTAACGCTGCCCATGCAGCTTCTCTAACATTTGATTGGTTGCCGTGCAAAGTAAGTCAAAACAGGTCGATCCTAGATAATCGATTGCTTGTGTAGACTTGGGGAAGCCAGGTATCCCAGAATGCAGATCAAATCACAGGCAGCAGTGGTGGTGTAGTTTTAAAATACCCCGTTTTTCTGTCACCAACTACACTTTTAACAGTGTTTTAGCCGCGAATGTCGCGCCGTATGTCTGGTCAGGTTGTCAACATAGAACATGTTTGCAAAAGTGCTCAGATGTTTTCAGAGATTTAACTAGCTCTGCTAACAATTAGCATGCAGAGTGCACCCAGGGGGTTACGTTAACCGGTTTGTTTACATATTCCACTCTCCGTGTTCCACATGTTGCATTCGCAGATTCTCATTTTCACCGAACAATCGTCTCTTTCCGCCTGGTTTTGTGTCTCTGTGCTTCTGTAACATAAAGAACGAGCTGACATTTTTCTCACGAAACCAGCGATCAGCTCAACAGACCCTCAGTTTACCTGCATGCATCCTCCTCCTCATCTGTCAGCTGTTTAACACCTGCTGCTAATTCAAGAAACACGCCTACGTTACCTGGTGATAGTCACAGTTTAACTGGGCAGCCGGTGCTCGATATAAAGCAATGTCAGCGCATTTTTCTGCACAAGATAAGTAAATATAGTATTTTTCCCGAGCTGCTGGAGCTTGTTTCCTTACAGAGGACTTTATAGGTGAACAGCTTCATCAGCGGCTGATGTCCAATCACCGGCACACAGCTTTCAAACCTCAGCTGAGTTTTAGCTCTCAGTGGTTAAACGCTGGACTTCATTCACTCAGGTTCTGTCTGTCGGGTCACGTTTACTTCGCTGTTTTATTTACAACTGAGCAAATCGGTTTGGCTGAGGTTAAAGTTACGTTTCATAACTGCATAGTTTCACAGACGTTTAATGGTTCACTGGCACATGTGTTAGACTGAACTATTCGCTTTTCTTTATCTGGTGTGTTTTGGATTTAACAGTGAATTTTGAGATTAAACTGACTTTTATAACGTTTTTATACAAAGAGGAAAGAGAAGGCGCATTTCCACCGAGAGGAGCAGAGTTTGCAACAGCATGTTCATCATGAAGTCTGCAACATGGACAGAAATATTATATCATCTGTTTTTTAATAGTTATTCAACTGTATTCTAAGCACCAGCTGTCTGTTAGAATGAGATTTTTTTTTCTTTCTCTCTGTTGGCAGAGGTATAAAAATGCGCAGGAAAATCTGACGTGCATGGCAAACTTCACCGACAATATTTAGGGAGGAATAAACACACATCAAACATAAATGAACCATTTTTTTGCTTTTTCGGTCATGTTATGTTTACCTGTCAAAGGCTTGTTACAAACTATGAAACACATCGTGCAGACTTCTGGATGTTAGAAGAAAACTAATACTGCTCATGAAGGAGACTAAAGGCAGGAAGGTGTCCTTTAAAACTAAACATGTTAATAGGACCTCCCTATTTATATCATAGTTTATGATATAGCACGTGTATTTCAGTAATAGCCTGCTGATTTCAGTGTAGTGGTGAACAGTCGCACAGCTCACGTAGGCGTTATCTGTGATACTCCTTAACTATAATTTATCCAAGTTAACTTCAGTTAACCATTCAGACGGTTCTTTTGCAATGAAAAACATAAACACCCATGCTGCCGGTAAGCTTCCTCAGTGCCAGCTGTTAACATTATAGCTGCTTATGCAGTAACCATGGTAACCACGGACTCTGAGCGGCTGGATCGACGGAGGTCAGACAACAATTTTACATGTATGATCTTAAAACAGGACACAGCCACTATACGTGCTGGCCTCATATCAAATGTGAAGGCAGACTGAGTCTATGTTTGACATTTTTTAATATCTAATCTTCCTTTTCAAACATTTAAACAGCAGCGAGTCTGCAGCTGAGGGAATACAAACTCAAATTGTCGGAACAGGTTTGCTCGTTTCTTGGATTCATTTGGTGATTTATTAAATGTATAAATGTTATTCTAATCTGCTGCTGAGTCTCTTACACTTTTCTTTATGCTGTATATTTTCACGTCTCTGGAATAGTTGGCAGTTAGATAGTCAGCTGGGAAACTTTGTGTTAACTCATGGAGCTGAGGATATCGTGGATATGCTGACCTCGCTCCGTGGTGTACAGGGCCGTTTACCCTCATGATTAATATTCACAATAAAAATATTAGCCGAACATCATGAAGTCTGTATGTGTTTCATAGTGTCGAACAACCTTTGTACAGTTAAAGCCAGCAGTTACTACATGACGGAAACACCAACGTTATCTCTTTTATGCGTTTATACACAGATGACGCTGATTACTGAACAAAAACCCAAAGATCAGATGTTAAACAGATTTATTTGCACTTTCTCCTCCTTAAACATGTTTTTAATGTTAGTTATAATTCAGAATTGGCGACTGAAACACGTAGGACACATAAGAACATCAGGAAATAAAACACAGATAAATATAACCTCAGTAAAAGAAGTCAGCGGGGGTTATTACAGCTGTGTACCGGGGCCTGCGCTTTGTCGGTGGGATTGCTTGCGAGGCAAGCGGGTCTATCCCACGCTTTGCCGTGAGACTGGGCAGACATCTCCGAAATCATCGAAACACTTTTGCAAAGAGGCTGTATCTTGACAAACCGACCAGACACATGAAGATTAAACCACTACATGCTCGGCTACAAAAATATTAAAACGGTATTTGGTGACACACAAACAGGGTTTTTCAAAGTTCAGTTCTGTCAGCTTCCACATGCCGGTTGTTGTGTGCTAGAAACAATGGCCACCAGGCCAAAGCAATGGTTTTGACTCGATCAGCGTTAACCCCGCCCCCTGAGTTTGATGGGTGAGGCTGACAGATAAAATTATTTCAAGATGAGAGCCAGGCGCCAGGACTGCCAAAATGAAATAAATAAATATATCATTAAATAATTAATTAAATGTGTCAATAATTAATTAAATGTGTCAATAATTAATTAATTAAATGTGTCAATAATTAATTAATCAAATGTGTCAATAATTAATTAATCACATGTGTCATAACTATTTATTTAATTAATTAATTCCAATTTTATTAATTATTGTCACATTTAATTAATTATTTAATGGTGTATTTAATTAATTCATTATGCCAGTCCTGGCGTTCCATAAAAGGCAGCCGCTAAAGCGTTTAAGTTTCAAAATAGAACAAACGAAACAGACTACTAAATTGTCAATTCCACTTAGAAACAAAATATTAATTCTAAAAATAAATCTTAGTTTGTTTTACAGAAGAACAGACAACACTGACTAACTTTTGTCAATATCAAATAAACTGAGAACTAAAAGGAAATTCTCAATCTCTCCTTGTTGTATAGCTGAGCTTTTCAAACAGTTTTAACAGTTACTTTAGTCTGACAAAAGCCGAATGACGAATTAGCGCTTCCAGTCAGAGACTGAGGCTACGTCCACACGTACACGGGTATTTTTGAAAACGGAGATTTTTCGTTTTAAAAAATAATCCCGTCCACACATAAAGGCAGAAATGAAGGAAAACGCTGCTATGAACATGCCAAAGCAGCAGGTGGCGCTAGATTCCTAACCGTGCAGAAATGTTGGCCAATCAGAAGTCTAGAAGCCTCGGTGGGAAAAAGTAAACAAAGCTGGGGCATAGAAGCAGAACCGAGTCGTATGTGTGTGTCACGCTTGGTTGATTTTTCTAGTCGGCACACTCATTTCCTCCATTACCCGGGCGGTACGGTGGCTGGCTGCTTCCCAAACAAATACACATGTGACGTGACGTGACGCTGCGGCTGTGATTGGTTCGGCTCTGTGCTACTTAATTTGGATTGGCTGTTCTTTTTTTTCTTTTTTTGTAAGAGGACAAGAGCGGCGAGGTCTATCGCGATATTTTAATTTTTCTATCGAGAAAAAGTTATATCGCGATACATATCGTTATCGTTCTATTGCCCAGCTCTACCTCTGAGCATATATTGGATTACATCAAGGAGAAGATCACTCAGAATAACATCTCTGAGGGAAAGTTGGATTACATCGTGGAGCAGCTCACTGCAGTCGTGAGTAGGGATGGGTATCGTTTAGGTTTTATCCGATACCGGTGCCAAACTGGTACTTTTGAAACGGTGCTGGTGCTTAAACGGTGCTCAAACCGGTGCTTAAAGAATCGAGAACACAAAATTGGTCGAAAAACCTCTCATGTTCAGCTGTTTTTGTTTTTTGTAAAAAGATAACAATGTTAGCCTTTTCTGCAGCTATGGGGCATATATGGTATCGCTCTTGGATGGAAGCAGTGCTTAATCAATGGAAAAAAACACAAACTTTGTCCAAAAACCTCTCATGTTTAACTGTTTTCCACTTTTTCTATAGTCATTTTAGCCTTTTTGGCCAGGGTGAAGGGAGTATCTGCCATCAAACAAGAAGACAGCCGCATGTAGCTATGATGGTGTTTGCTAGTTCACTTTACTGCATTAGGTCAGCCTACTCAACGTAAATTACACACGAACAACATTAAGCTACTCACACAGAGAAGAACGGCTGCTGCTGCATCATCATCCGTCATCATTTCTGCTACACTGGCAGGGCTAGGGGCCAGGACTCTCCTCTTCGAGTTTTTGGGGGATGTTGCTAACTCCGGGTCCGATAACAGGCGCCACACCCGCAGTAGATGTGCACGGTGTGAGGTCTCGCAGCAAGCTATCAAATACGGTGCATTTCTCGGCTTTTAAAAAAACCCGCTATGCGTCGCCAGGTGTTTCATCGGATATGAGGTGTTACTTCCTTTGACAGTATCACAGTATCAGCTTAAAGCACTTGCAGGCTGCTGAGTTTGCATATTTTGCTGTGAAGTACAGCCAGACTTTTGACCGCTTCGCCTTGGGCATTTTTAATCTGTAGCTCTGCTCTAAAAGAACGTACGTACCTGGGCCCGCCTACTATCCTCGGAAACGTAAAATGATTGGCTAGAATCTAAAGTGTATCACAGCTCAGGGAAAAAAAAAGCACCGAAATAAAGCACCGAAATGTGCGCTGCTTTTCGGTCTGGTTACTACCGTTTATGTCAGAACCGGTGCCATCATGGCACCGGATACCGGTAACCATCCCTAGTCGTGAGTTCTCAGAATCGGCTATCAGAGCACAAGAATGACAAGACCACGGAGCGCAAGTTTGATAACATCATGGAGAGGCTCGCGGCTCTCCAACAGGAGATTGAGAGACCAGTGTGTGTTAAAGAGCAGCTTTGAAATTCTCATGAGTTGCTCGCATAAAAGAAAAATCACCATTTATTGCGGCTATCCCTTCGGCGCCAGCTGTGGGCTCAAGGCTGGAGCCGAACAAAAACTCCCTGATAACGACTGTGTTTAGACTGTTCCTTCCCATTCCATGCTAGGCCACCTGGGTTGGCTGGAAGACTGTTTACTTAGCCTGGCAGGCGAAGGACACTGTCTCAGCTGAACTATGGACATGCATACACATACACTGATATGCACACACTCATCACCCCTCCCTTTCCAAAC
This sequence comes from Astatotilapia calliptera, assembly GCF_964374335.1. Lineage (NCBI taxonomy): Eukaryota > Metazoa > Chordata > Actinopteri > Cichliformes > Cichlidae > Astatotilapia > Astatotilapia calliptera. The sequence goes on from NC_137440.1 coordinate 3,063,051, forward strand.
GCCTTCGATGGTTGTTCCCTCCTGGGGAACACGGCGGGTCTGAGCCCGTGCTGGAATGGTAGCGCTGGGCAGGATGGCTGCTGTGTTTGCTTCGGATTACTCCTCACCCCCTACCCATCCCTGTGGCTTGTCACGTGTTACATAATGTTGTGCTGTGGACATTTATGTGCTTTTTTGTGCAGAGGAGTTTTTTTGTTTCTTGTTCTCATGCTGTCCTTCCCGGAGCCCAGCATGAGTAGAGGTCTCTTTTTTTCCTTTTGTACTTTCCCATTGTAGTGTATATTTCAATGTTTTTCTGTAATGCTACCGATCTCGGACCTGTTTCCCCATGTGATGTCTGTGTTGTGTGTGTATGGTCGGGGGGGGGCGTCCCATTTCACTGCAGGGCACCCTGCATGTGGTGAATAAAGCCTTGATTGCTTGATTTATAATAAATTGTCCCAAACATGGACAGAATCACTGAAATGTTAACTGTAGTCAGTAGTTTATCCCTCCTATTGCATCAAGTCTCTACAAAAGCATCTTTAATGCCACCAGTTTCTTGAGAAACTAGTTCTGGATATAAAAGTTTTATGTGGAAAGCAGCAAACATTGTATAGACAAATTCTGAATTGTGCTAGCTGTGAATCCGTCTTCTCTGCTGTCAATCTCCTTCTATGACTGTGACTGTCTGCACCAGCTGCTGCGATACACTCTGGATAAGAGTGGTCTGGAGAGGGTCAAGATCATAGCCAGTGACAACCTGTGGGAGCCCATTGCCTTCTCTCTGCTGCTAGACCCTGAGCTGAGCACAGCTGTAGACGTGATAGGGTAGGATCCTCCTCTGTCAATAGTTTGTATACGTAGCTTATGTTCTCTATCCTCAGCAGCTAAAACTTCAGCCAGCTGATGGTTGCTGCTTAAAAATGAACCACCTACAAGGCTTTAAATGGTTTGGCACCTTCATACCTTTCTGATCTTTTGCACCCTTATGTTCCATCTCGTACTCTCCGATCCCAGGATTCTGCCGTTTTAAAGGTTCCTAGAGCCAGAAAAAAAAAACTATCGGGGAACATGATTTTTCTTTTCATGCCCCATTTTTGTGGAACAACCTTCCTCAAGATATTAGGCAGGCATGCTCTGTGGAGGTTTTCAAAGCTAAGTTGAAGACCCACTTGTTCACCCTATCCTACATGTCTTAATTCTTTGCCTTTTAGTTTTGTTTTTTGTTTTTTTTATCGTTTTTAACTTTTATTATGTTTTTAACTTGTTAATTTGTGTTTCTAACTTGTATTGCTATGCATCACTTTTATTTATTTATCTCTTTATTTTCAAATAGCTGTATAGCACTTTGTCTGAAAGCACTTTATAAGTTTATAAGTTGTTGTTGTTGGTTATTATTATTATTATTATTATGTAAACTACTAGCAGTAAAAACAACATGCTTTTTTCTAATGGCAGTATAGCACAGAGTCGTTTGTTATTCTTTCTTTTGCGTTTAAACAAAGTGCAGCATTTAATACCTTCTAAGACGGATTTCATCCACGTTTCAGAGCCCATCACAGCACAGAAACAGCTTTGGTGAAGGTTACAAATGATCTTCTTATGGCCTCTGACAGTGGACTCATCTTTGTGCTTATTGTGCTAAACCTCAGTGCAGCGTTTGATACTGTTGATCACTTACCTTTCATGACCACGTAAACGGGGTGGTAAAATCAGCATTCTATCACCTCAGACGTTTAATGAAGGTTAAGCCCTTTCTTTCCAAGCGTGACTTGGAAAGTGTTATTCATGCCTTTATTACCTCACATTTAGATTATTGCAATTCTCTTTTGTCCCGAATTCGAAAATATTGAGCAATGGAACAAACCAACAGAGGCCCAGAAGAGTGCAGTCAAACAATGATTTATTGAGTACACGCGTGGGAAGATGTATACAGCAACACCAGCATCGATCTTCACCGAACAGCTCAATTCAGAATGGTTTTATTCATGTCAGGGTTCAACCCCTTCTGCGTCACAAATTAACATAATATGCATCAGTTTCAGTAAATGGTCAATCTTAAACCGCTAAAATTAGACAAAGAAGTCACATCTTCCATACAAGGCAATTAGGTTCAGACACAGACGGTCCCTCTGGGCTTGTCCTCTTCTTGACTCATCTTCTGTCATCTGTCACTAAGCAAACTAAAATGCAGTTAGAAGCTAAATGAATACCAGGCCTTCGGCCTGGCCTATGTTTAAATCATATGTCTGTAAGCATGAATGCTGTTTATCCTTCTATTGCTCCAAGTCACCTACACAATATATTGTGAAGACATAGCGCTTCACAAAGCTTGAAACCTTTAATAGACTGAGCATCATCTCTGAATGAGCACAAATATGCAATGTGTGTATAAAGTGATTATGGCTGCACCTGTAATAAAAGGTTAATCCAATGCCAGTATCTTTAATAAACATCTTGATGCTATATCAATGCTGTAGGTTATATTATCAATGCAATGTTAATGATAAAGAATATATTGTAGCAGTAAAATAATTTCTTTTATTTCCACACTTTTAATAGGGGTTGGGCAGGGCACTTTGTCACGCTTGCAACTAGTGCAAAATGCTGCGGCACGATTTTTAACTGGCAAAAGGAAATTTGACCACATCACTCCGATTTTGGCCTCTCTACATTGGCTTCCAATTGAATTTAGGATCTGTTTTAAAGTCCTTTTATTGGTTTTTAAATCTCTAAATGGTCTGGCACCTGTTTATTTGTCTGACTTGTTGAAGCCCCAAGTTCTCATTCGTTCTCTTTGATCAGCTGAGCATAGAGCTGGGCAATATGAGATTTTTTCATATCACGATATGTTTTTTTCATTTCAGGCGATAACGATATCTATCACGATATAAGCCAAATAACTATATTTGTAAGATTTAAATGTGCCATTGCTCACAAGTAAAATGTGAAATAATCAGCAGCTTGTTTTTAAATATTTATTTCCCATAATAAGTTCAACAGGGTAGATGTACTTAAGGAACATGAGACTTTTTCAGATAAATAAAGGCAAATATTGCAAACTACACAAAAGGCAGCCGCTAAAGCGTTTAAGTTTCAAAATAGAACAAATGAAACAGACTAAATTGTCAATTCCACTTAGAAACAAAGTATTAATTCTAAAAATAAATCTTAGTTTGTTTTACAGAAGAACAGACAAAACTGACTAACTTTTGTCAATATCAAATAAACTGAGAACTAAAAGGAAATTCTCAATCTCTCCTTGTTGTATAGCTTAGCTTTTCAAACAGTTTTAACAGTTACTTTAGTCTGACAAAAGCCGAATGACGAATTAGCGCTTCCAGTCAGAGACTGAGGCTACGTCCACACGTACACGGGTATTTTTGAAAACGGAGATTTTCCGTTTTCGTTTTAAAAAATAATCCCGTCCACACATAAAGGCAGAAATGAAGGAAAACGCTGCTATGAACATGCCAAAGCAGCAGGTGGAGCTAGATTCCTAACCGTGCAGAAATGTTGGCCAATCAGAAGTCTAGAAGCCTCGGTGGGAAAAAGTAAACAAAGCTGGGGCATAGAAGCAGAACCGAGTCGTAAGTGTGGAGGGACAGTAACTGTGTGTATATGTAAGCATTTAAACACTGCAGAGAGTAGAATTAACAGTAACAGTATTGTAGAAATTCATTTCACCGAAACAATAACGTGGCGCACAGTGTGACGCATGCACCAGTTTATTGTATTTCCAGACTTGCTTTCGGCACAATTTACAGTGCACGCTACTCTGTTTTTTGTCAGACTTGAAATAGCCGAAATACCTTCACACTACGGAACTTCTATGGCTCTTCCGTTCGACAATCTCTCCGGCGTTGGAACCATCATCTGTTTTCTCTTCGGTCACGCTCGGTTGATTTTTCTAGTCGGCACACTCATTTCCTCCATTACCCGCTGGCTGCTTCCCAAACAAACACACGTGCGGCTTGGCACTTGTGCTGTACGTAACAAGTCACGCGACGTGACGCTGCGGCTGTGATTGGTTCGGCTCTGCGCTACTGAATTTGGATCGGCTGACCTTTTTTTTTTTTTTTTTTTTTTTAAGAGGACAAGAGTGGCGAGGTCTATCGCGATAGCTTAATTTCTCTATCGAGTAAAAGTTATATCGCGATACATATCGTTATCGTTCTATCGCCCAGCTCTAGCTGAGCAGTTGTTGCTTTTGGTCCCAAAGTCACGGCTGAAACTTAGAGGAGACAGAGTGTTCTCTTTTGCAGCGCCGATGCTTTGGAACAACCTTCCTCTCCATATTAGACGGGCTACATCAGTGACAGTTTTTAAGTCCTTATTAAAAAACTATTTTTATTCCCTGGCCTTTAACTCTGTGGGTAACTGACATTTTTATTAATTTTGATGCTATGTCTGATTTCTGTTATTTTATTACTATATTTATATTTGTATTGTACAGCACTTTTTAAAGTGCTATATAAATAAATGATGATGGATTCCCATTCATTTTCTATGACGGTCACTTTTGAACACCACAGATGTAACAAAATTGATTAAAACACTCAAAATTCAACGAAAGAAGTGCTCATCACTTTAATATGTTCAAGTGCATAGTGTGGAGGATGTCATAAGGCCTTTAGGCAATTGGATGTAAAACACAATATTTAGGAGTTTTTAAATTTGTAAATCGGTCTGATTTGACCCGAACACGTCAGGAAATGGAGAGTCCTTTTCACACGCTAAATTTAATTATGGAGTTCCACTGGGTTCTTGATATCCCTATGGCAGTATCATTAGAAGGCATAGCATACCACCAGTTCAGAAGTTTTGGCGCGAGATATGTGAAGACTTATCAAAGGCTACGTTCACACCGCAAGTCTTAATGCTCAATTCCGATTTTTTGATCAAATCTGATTTTTTTTGTCTGCTCGTTCACACTACAATAAAATGCGTTCGCGATGTCTTATCGAGCGCTTCTCCGGCGGTGATAATTGGCGTCTGTCTTGTGTCAGTGACGTAAAAAACGGATTTAATGCGACTTGACCATTTACACAGCAGTCGCTTTCTGAAACATCGGATATGTATCGGATTCAGTACCACATACGAAAGTGACCCAGATCGGATTTGAAAATATCGGATTTGTGCCGGTCACACTGTCATACCATGATCGGATATGGGTCGCATAGGGTCAAAAAAATCGGATTTGATGCGCTTTCGCCTGCAGTGTGAACATAGCCAAAGTGTCTGAAATGTAACATTCCAACTTCCCCTTTAGTGTGTTTGTTGGGCAGCTTAGATAATGTCACTACAGATAAGAATATAGCCCATATGGTTTTCACTGCCGTATGCATAGCCAAGAAAACAGTCCTCATGAACTGGAAAAAACAAAAATAATCTTAATTCTAACCAATATAGAAATTATCTATTAGATTACATTAGTCTCGATACAGCCTCTACCACCACATCAGATCAATTGCTCTGGGCTCCTTTGATTAGCTCCATCACCTAGTGGGGGTGGGGGGTCATAGTTTGGTCCCACCTTCGCTGTAGTGATTGGTGTGGGGGTAGGGACAGGCTTAGGGCGTCGGGGGGTTCCCCAGTAGCATCTTCCTTGGGGGGCTCAACCCGGGGTAGCGGTCATGGCCTATTAGGGGCTCTTAGGTGACGGTTTCCTTGTGGCTGCATGCAGCGGGGCTAAGGGAGGGTCTGTGCTGACGGACGTGGGTTACTGACCTGGTAGCCTGGCTGCCCCTGGGTGGGTCCGGGACGGGCGTGAGGTTCTGGGGCGCTCCGTCTCTGGGCTGGGGCCTTGGCCGGGCCTCGGGGGCTTGGGTCCTGGTTGGTATGTTGCTGGGGTTGTGGGCGGGTGGGTGTATGGGGGCCCGGCCCTGGCGCAGGGTTCCGCCAGTGCATCGAGCCACCTGGGGGGCTCTTCAACTGGTGGGGGAGGTTGTTACATCTTGCAGGAGCTCTCCTCTCTTCAGGAACTCACTCTGCAGGAGGGGGAGATACAGGAGAGGTGGAGGAAGATTTCAGCCTGGGCGTCTATTGTCTCATGTAGTCTGGAAGATGAGTGGATGGTGGGGTGGGTGCAGTTTTCTCTGTGGTGGGGTCAGATGGGCTGTCCTGGGCTCTGTGGGGCCGGGTGGCGCTGCTGTTCTGTGCCCCGGTCCGGATGGGCCTGTGCCCCCTTTCCCTGGCGGGTTGCAGAGTATGGGGGTGCCTACTGGGGTCAGCGGGGGAGCTGGCCCCAGGGAGAGGTCACTTGCCCCTCCCTTCCTTCCCTCCCCATCTCCAGCTGCCTCCCTCTTCCCGCTCCACCACAATCACCCACACATGCAGGGCCTTGGAGTAGGGGTGTGTCACCAGGGTGCAGGGGAAGCATCCCCCCTCTGTCCCCTTCTGGCTTCTTGTGCCTCAATTTTATCTCACAACTTAGACATTCACATTATTCACACTCTCATAACACATACACATAGGATCTTGGGGGTGGGCACGCTACACAGACTCCAAAAGACCATCAGGGTGTACACCTCACCCCTGGCGTCATTGCCCACCTCTCAATTTTAAATACACGTAGACACTGAGGGCTATCAGGAGGGGCTATGCGCTTACCTGCTGCTCTCTGGCAGGTAGCTCCATGCCCTCCTGGGTTTTAAATGCACCCTAGAACACACATGCATCAGCACTACATATGAGCGGGTGGAGGGAGGTTTGGAGTCTTCTCTCACCCCCGTTCTCTGCGACCTGCTGGAGCGGGGGGCCAGGAGGAGGAGTTGGCCGTCCGACTGGGGTCTGGAGTGTGGGGCCTCCCTGCTGCTGCGGAGTCGGGGCGGTCTGCTTTTCCCCACTTCAGGGAAAAGGGTAACACCACCTGGGTCTGGGTGCAGTTTCCCCCTCCAGGGGCAAAGGTACCTAGACCCGGTTCTTAGAGTACGCTTGGGGAGTGTGATTGTGTGTACAGTGTCTCTCTATGTCTGTCTCCACGTTGGGTGAGTGTTGAGTAATTGCATATGAGAGCATAAGGGTGGGAATGGATGTTTGTATCTGTGTGTGCCTGTATGTCTGTGTCTATATGTCAGGTTGGGTATCAGACGCCACCTCTCTGGGGACATCTCAGGCCCTCTAAGGTATGGAGGCCTATCTCCCCCCACCACTTCCCCTGCCAGTGGCAGACGCCCTCAGACATCGGTGCTTTGGTGGTTCTTTGTGTCCGGGGATGGGCGCCCGGGTACACACCGGCTCACTCCTTGGTGGCTGCTTGTCGGGGCCTGGAGCCTGGGGCTCGCTTTGGCCACTTCGGGGGTTGGGTGCCCTCGGCCTCTCGGCCTGGGGCTCGGTCACTCTGGCACAGCTGGCTGCCGGCGGAGCTCACGGGCACGTCACTGCAACCCCCCCCTCCTGGCTTCTGCTCCGCGGCTGCTGAGTGACCCCTCATCTGGGGCTCTCCTCAGCTCTTTCTGGGATAGTGGCGCAGCTGCCCCTCTGTTGGTCTTCCTTGGTCTCTTGTGTTCTGAGGGCCTCTGGATGTCTGGAGTTTTGATCTCCTCCATACCTGCTTCATGCCCTGGTGGACGGGGCTGTGCCCCCCCCCCCCCCCCCCCCCCCCCCCCCCACACACACACCTCCTCTAGCAGATCATTACATGAAGGAACCTTTTAAAAACAAGCGCGTCCATGCTCACAGGTGTACACACGGGTGATCACACACACAAGCTACACCCTTTTTGGCTCCTACCTCAAAGCACACTGTGCGCTGTTGATATTACGTGCTGCACAATAATGTTTAATATTTAGTATTTACTGTCATATTCCCATATATCATCGTGATGTTGTTTATTGTATTGCTCTCCTTTTCTTCTGCTGTTTTTCTTTTTTCTTTCTCAGGTGATCTAGGTTATTGTATTGTATGTATTTTTTTTTTTTGTCTGCTTATTTAGTTTTTTGTTTTTTTTGCCCTTTATCCCCGTCTGTCTTCTCCGCTGTTTTTTCCCCCCCCCCTCTTCCTTTCTCCCTTTTCTTTTCCTCATTCAAGTCTGTCCCGTATCTAGCAAGTGTAAATAAAAAAATAAATAAAATAAACAATAAAAGGTGAATCAAATAAACCATTACGGCAAAGGCTGGGATGTTCAATTTGGTAAAGTAAATCCGTTGGGCATCTTTCTTGGCCTTTAGACAATAATTCTGATGGCAAAAGAACCAAACGGGACAGGCAAAACAAAAAAAAAGACAGCATACATTTTCACTGCCATGCAGATGACACCCAGCTTTATCTATCCATGGAGCCAGATCACACACACCAATTAGTTAGACTGTAGTAATGTCTTAAGAAGCTCATAAAGATGTCTCATACTGACCTTGATGACTTCTAATTTGTTTTTGCTTCTAGTATCAGAAAAATGGTATCTAACTAGATGCTTACTCTGGATGGGATTACCTTGGCCTGGATGGCATCCTGGATTTAGGATAGGTACTTCTTCCACAATTGTAAAAAGTTAATCAATATTTGATCAGAGCATGTGTTCACTGTTCATCAAAACAGTGATCAGTAATTTTACTAATAACCAGGGAAGTACAGAGCAGAAACAGCTTTTTAATATTGTTCTTGCTCGCACCTTTCTGAACACTTTTAAGATTTAAAATAAACAAATATATAAACTTATTAAACAAAAATTAAAAGAATTTCAAGGAAATTGTGCAAATATTTGTCAGACAGCTAATAGATGTGTGATGTTTCCCTGTGGTCTGCAAGTCCAGGCCCAGAGACCAGACTGATGGATCTAAAACAGATATAACTAAAGTTAATCCAGTGGTTACCTGCACAGAGATAACCACAAAGCATAAACAACTTAGCTGCTGCAAGCTAGGTGTGCTACGAGCTTGCTGTGTAATGTAATATAATATAAGATTTACACAGCATGTTCAGACCAATGAGCTACTTACTAAAGATGTCCAAACCCTTTTCTTTCCAAGCGCCTTAGACTATTAAAGAAACCCTGTCACATCCTTCTCTTCTGTCCACTCCACAGATTGTCTGTTCAGGTTCATCTAGGTAATATTTCAGGCTCTCTAAACTCACAGTTAGTGGAGCTCTGCAGCCAGATGTCTAAGAAACAATTTTACCTTTCTTAGGAATGCTGCATGCTTAAATCATAGAAGCTATGTAATGCTATGTAATGCTGTGCAACAAGCACAGAATTACACAGCATCAATGGGACAGCAGTGCAGAGGATTCAGAGCTTATCTTAGAATCCTCGGGTTTAAAATATTGTTTCAACATTAAAGTAATCCAGTGACACACCAAACAATAACTTGATTGTTCCAAGCTTTATTTTTCAAATTGTAACCAAATGCAGTTTAAAAATGTGATAGCGACAAAGAAAAACTATTTCTTCTTTCCAAAACAAAAACTGAGAAAGGAGTCAAGGATTAAATGGAATTTTAAAAAATATATGATTTTTGTAACCGTATCATCCAATTTCAATAATATTATAATTCTTTTCTGTTTCTCTTGTTTTCCCCTCTGGTAAATAAATCAGTTCCCTTTCAGTCTATTCACTCAGTACACATAAGTATGGGATAGCCCTCGCACATCCTGCCGAAGAAACCTTTATTCACTCCTTCAAGGCAGATGACCTGTGTTGACATGCACACAGCCCCACCTGCACATATAACCCCTATCATCACAGACGTCTCTCAGTTCTTACGCTCTTCCCCTCGCTGAGAACACCTCTGCTGAGTTGGGCTAGCTATCTGCTGCTAGTTAGGTCCGTTGTCTGCTGACTTGAACTTAACTTAACTGCCGCTGTTGGTGTTAGTCTCCATCTCTGGTTCCTGATGACAAGCCTGCTGGCACCTCTTCTTAACGAGGTCAGAGTTGCCACGGATTACATCATCCATGCGTCCCGCTGTGCAGCGCTCTCCCTGGGCAGAGGGATGGCTTCGACAGTAGTAGCGCAGAGGCACCTGTGACTGACCTTCTCTGGCGTCCCGGACTAACCAGTGTCTGCGGCTAAGTTATTCGGACATTCACTAGATTCAATCTGAGGAAGAAGCAGACAGAAGCTTTGCGCGACATCATCCCCAAACGTCAGGCGAAACCCAAACCCACAGCTACCTCGCACAGGCCCGCCACTCCTCTGCCAACTGGCAAAAGACCGGCGCCCACTGCTGCAGTGGGTGTGCCGCCAGCGGGAGCACATCCTCCACCCTGAGCTCCGCACCAGTCAGCCTGGAGCAAAGGACAACCCTTGGACCCCCGGCGGGACCCGACGCCCAGGAGGAAGCCTCAGCCCTCCTACAGTGGCTTGCAAAAGTATTTGGCCCCCTTGAACTTTTCCACATTTTGTCACATTACAGCCACAAACATGAATCAATTTTATTGGAATTCCATATGAAAGACCAATACAAAGTGGTGTACACTTGAGAAGTGGAACGAAAATCATACATGATTCCAAACATTTTTTACAAATAAATAACTGCAAAGTGGGATGTGCGTAATTTATTCAGCCCCCTTTGGTCTGAGTGCAGTCAGTTGCACATAGACATTGCCTGATGAGTGCTAATGACTAAATAGAGTGCACCTGTGTGTAATCTAATGTCAGTACAAATACAGCTGCTCTGTGATGGCCTTAGAGGTTGTCTAAGAGAATATTGGGCGCAACAACACCATGAAGTCCAAAGAACACACCAGACAGGTCAGGGATAAAGTTCTTGAGAAATTTAAAGCAGGCTTAGGCTACAAAAAGATTTCCCAAGCCTTGAACATCCCACGGAGCACCGTTCAAGCGATCATTCAGAAATGGAAGGAGTATGGCACAACTGTAAACCTACCAAGACAAGGCCGTCCACCTAAACTCACAGGCCGAACAAGGAGAGCGCTGATCATAAATGCAGCCAAGAGGCCCATGGTGACTCTAGACGAGCTGCCTCATTTCCGCAGAGTCGTAAACAAGACAATCAGCATCAAAGCAGCAGGAAGAAAATAAAGGTGCTATTGCAGAAAAGAGCAATACAAGTACAGCCGTTAGTTGGTTCAAAAAAAAAGGGGGGAGGGCTTCATCCCATCCACAACCTGTGAGTCTTGAACATGTATCTACGAATGTACAAGGTCAAGATGCTAACACTCAGACAGCTCTTGAATGCAGTTGGTCCGGGAGATTGGTTTGCAACAATCGATCTAACAGATGCTTATTTTCATATGACTATACACCCGAACTACAAATACTTGGTGCTGCCTTTTGGGTTCTTGCTTGCTCCTTGCACCTTTGCAAGATGTGCCGAGGTGGCGCTAGCACCCCTCCGAGAGAGAGGCATCCGCATCTTAGCCTACCTAGACGACTGAACTCTCGTAGCTTGCTCCAGAGAGCAGGTGGAGACTCAGTTGTCACTGGTTTTGTGACACATTCACACACTGGGTTTCTCTGTGAACTTTCAGAGCTCGCTAATCCCGAGTCAGCAGATTTATTTCCTCGGTTTAGAAATATGCTTGCTTTCCAGCCGCTCACGTTTGTCAGAGCATCGCTTCCTCATTCAGGTTCAGCTGGGACGCAGACTGCATTTCCAGATGATATTAGGTTTGTTGGGCATGATGGCATCTATGATCGCCGTAGTGCCGCTTGGACTTTTAAAGATGAGTGTTTCAGTGCTGGATTCTCTCTCATTGCCTGTGGGCATCGTGTCACCTCGGGAGGAGGCATGCTAGCTCTCCGTCCCTGGAGGAAGCCCAGGCTGTTGCATCAGGGCTCTTGGACTGGGAGGGTGTTGTTTTGCTAGGTGGTGTCCACAGATGCTTCCCTAAGGGGGTAGGGAGCGCTGTGCGGTGCATCAGTGAGAGGGATCTGGTCCCCAGCCCGGTGCGAGCTGCACATCAACCACTTAGAGCTGTTAGCAGTGTTCTTAGCTCTCAAACATTTCCGTCCAGTCCTGGAGGGCCAACATGTCCTAGTCAGGACGGACAATTCAACAGTAGTCTCTTACATAAACAGGCATGGAGGAATACGCTCCTCTCAACTGTTGAAGCTGCCTCGCTCTGCTGTTATGGTGCAGTGTTCATTTTCTGTCTCTAAGAGCCATCCATGTTCTGGGTTACCTGAACTTGGGGCCAGACCTTCTCTCTAGCGGGGGGTCCTCTGGTGAGGGAATGGAGGTTGCACCCTTTGATAGTGGCTCAGATTTAGGATCTGTTAGGCAAGGCACAAGTAGATCTTTTTGCCTCCAGGGTAAATACTCACTTCCACATGTTTTTCTCCATAATCAACCACGATGCACCGTTGGGCATGGACACGTTAGCACACCAATGGCCAGACGTGCTCCCTTGTGCATTTCTCCCAGTGAAAATGACATCTCCAGTTCTGGAGAGAGTGCATCAGCAGTCGCTCTCTCTGATTCTAGTGGCCCTTTGGTGGCCCACAAGGTTGTGGTATGCAGAAATAATCAGCCTGCTAGCAGCGAGTCCTTGGCAGCTTCCTCTCCGCGGGGACCTCCTCTCTCAAGGTGCGAGGAGAAGTGGTTCATCCACGCTCGGATCTGTGGCGGCTTTATGCTTACCTGCTGAGAGGTCAAACTTGATTGCTAAGGGTCTGCCAATAAGTGTGATAGCGACAATTCAGAGCATTAGGGCCTCATCCACTAGAGGCTTGTATGCTTACAAATGGTGAGCTTTGAGCAATGGTGCCAGGATTGCCATACTCTCCCATTTCAGTGCTCTATTGTGGTTGTTTTGACATTCCTGCAGGAGCTGCTAGATAAGGGCCTTTCATTTTCAACAAATAAGGTTTATTTAGCAGCTATATCTGCTTGTCATATTGGCTTTGACGGGATGACATCAGATGCATCTCCCCTTGCCTTACGTTTTCTGAAAGGGGTTCACCGGCTGAGACCCATGCTTCTGCCCAGTGTCCCTGCTTGGGTCTTATCTTTGGTGCTGGAGGCCCTTTGTGGCCAACACTTTGAACACATTGAGACTTTGGATATGAAATTTCTCTCATATAAGATGCATTACTTCTCACTTTGGCTTCACCAAACACATGTCTGTGTATTGCGTTCAGATGCTGCCTTTTTTCCCAAGATCATGCCAGCATCTTATAGCTCAATGGAGTTTGATTTGCTGAGCTTTTGCTCCCCTCCTTTTGTATCTGAGGAGCAGAGAGGGCTACATTCTCATTGTCCTGTGCGTGCGCTACGTACCTACATTGAGCATACTCAGAATATGCGTTTATGTAACCAGCTGTTCATCTGTTTCGCTAGTCCAGCCAGAGGTTCCACCAGGGGGATGGCAACTTCATGGGCTCTTTTGGGGTGCCTATAGCTGATATTTGTGCAGCAGCTAGTTGGGCATCACCACACACTTTTGTGTGGTTTTATTGGTTCGACATTAAAGCCCCTTTGGTGGCTCGCACTGTCCTTTCTGCTGGGTCTACTGCACACTAAGGTGGTGGTGGTCCAATTCCAGTTCAGTGGCTGCTCTGCAGGGTGTGTATATATCTTCCATACTTATGTGTTGTACCTCGCTCCTCTCCTTCAGGGAACAGAAGTTATAGACATAACTGTGTGTTCCCTTTCAGTTGATTCACTCGGTACAACACAAGGTGGCCCCACTGAGCAGTTTGGCTCGGTGAAGAGCGGCTATCGAACTGAGGGATGTCTGTGATGACAGCGGTTATATGTGCAGGCGGCGCTATACGCATGTCATCACGGGTCATCTGACTTAAAGGCATGAATAAAGGTTTCCTCAGACAGGACACGTGAGGGCATGATATCCCATACTTATGTGTTGTACCTCGTTCCTCTCCTTCAAGGAACAGAAGTAATAGTGATAGGTTTGTAGCATAAACCTATTCGCTTGAACGTTAAGGACAACTTACTACACAGCAAAAGCAAGACACAAGTAGGCAAAGTTCTCTGTGTTACTCATGCATGAGGGAGGCCTGCCTGGAGCCAAGTGTCGTTCCACCCACTTGACCTCCGTCAGACTCTCAGCCATAGCACTTCTTTTATTGTGGTTACATGAATATACATAGGTTCATTAACATATGACGTCTACATACACACAAAGAGTACCTTGCCTGTGCGTTGTGTAAGTGTCTCCACAGACTACTAAGGATCAAACCTCTACCAACACGACATTGATTATAAAACTCTAAGCATAAAATGAGTAGATATTTCTAAGCATAAATGACAATCCGCTATATAACCCTGACAAATAGACATAACTGTTTGCTTCACAAGCTATAAAATACAGGCTTTACAATCTGTGACTGTTTGATACTCAGCTTTAACTCCTTTTGTAGCTACTTTTGTTTTTTGTTTTTTTGCTGTATGGGAACAGCTTGAATACAGAAATCTGAACTGTGATCACCAAGTTTGACCTTTTGTATGTCCAGATGGGACTATTGCAACTCTCTTTACTTGGGCCTCCAACTCTCCCTCCTTCAGCGCCTGTAATTAGTCCAAAATGTGGCAGCATGCCTCTTAACTGGCACTAGAAGGCATGAGCACATCACCCCTACCCTCGCTAACTTACACTGGCTTCCTGTCAAATATCGCATTGATTTCAAAATCCTTCTGCTCACTTTCAAAATTCTAAATAACCTGGCCCCTAGCTACCTAAGTGATCTCCTTGATCTGTACAACCCAAAGAGAGCACTAAGATCCTCCAGCCAACTGCTCGTAATGCAGCCGAGGTCTTGTTTAAAAACCAGAGGGACTTTCGCTTCTGGCCGCATGGAGTGAAGTAGTGGGTGCGTTCAGCTCCGCTTATTATTTTTAAATATTGCATATGCATACTTAATTCTTGGTTAGCAGAAGCCACGCTAAAATGGATACTAAGAAGACCAGAAAATACACACAAAAGACCATAGACATCGATTCGACCATCTCGAGCGGGGAATATGGCGAAGCAACTAAAGCTAAAGCTAATGCTAACGTGGAGACGGGGGAGGAAGCGCCTATATCTGTGAGTACGCTGCGACCAGAAATACGTGCAGGACTGAAACCGTATGAAGACAGTTTGGACAGCATTAAAATCCAGTTGGCTAGTATACATAAAGGAATCAGCAGTGATATATCTGTGTTGCAAGAAGAAGCTAAAGCAGATATTAAAACCACCCGAGACGAACTCATGGGAAAAGTTGAACAGCTGTTCACTATGCAAGCAGAGGCAGCGAGCACACAGAAAGAGATGGAGAAGTCCCTGAGTGACACGACTGACAGGCTGACAACACTGGAAAAGTCCTATATGTCTCTAAAGGCAGACCATCAGAAGCTACAAGAGAAATGCACTAACTTAGAAGATAGAAGTCGCAGACAGAATATCAGAGTAGTTGGTGTTGCAGAAGGCGCAGAAGCGAATAACATCACCGATTTTGCCGCAAAGTTTCTGGCGGAGGTCCTCGGAGCAGACAACTTTGACTCCCCTATTGTTATTGATCGAGCTCACAGAAGCCCCAAACCACGCAGCGGGGAGCGACCGAGGCCCATTATTATCCGATTGCACTACTTCACAGACAAGGAGAAGATCCTGAGACTGTTTCGTAATAAAGGAAACTTACGCTTCAACGGGTCTCCAGTTTATATTTTCCCCGATATAAGTCCTGAGGTTGGGCGGATGCGAGCAACCTTCAATCAACTGAAGCAGAAACTCCGCAGCGCTGGCATCCAATACAGCCTGTATTATCCAGCCAAATTGGTGATTACGGCAAACGGCTCCAGATACACGTTTACCGACGCACAAGCAGCTGAGAAATTTATCTTGTCCAACAAGCTGATCACATCGGAAGATGAAACTGAATGGGAGGCGCTGGCCAGCTGATCGAGAAAGACATTACTGGATGGTCACACTCACTGACTGAGTTGATAAACTCTTATTCAGGTGAAATATATTATTATGCTGTTGAGGATATTTTTACATCTTCTTCCTTTCTTTGTTCTGTTTTGAGAGAATGAATAAGTTTATAGAAGGAGAATGAATTAGAATGTGTTCGCAAGAAAATTCATAGTTAATATTTAAATTGATTAATATTAAGGTAATTTAAGTTATAAGATGATGTTTATTCTCTTACCAATGTAATCTCTTCTTGTATGTAAACCATCATAATAGGAATTAAGGGTAATGGCAGAGCCTGAACTACTTTTTTCCCCCCTTTATTTATTAATTTTATTATTATTATTGATATTATTATTACTGTGAGTGTGCTTTATCAAAATTAAACTGGATATGAATAATATAATTCTTTAGGAGCTTAGTGGTAAGTCAGATGCTCATATCTCTCTCTGAGTTGAGACTTAAATACTTTTGTTGTATGGAGTCCCCTCTCTGTCCAAGCTCTGTTGGAGTGCTTTGGTCAGGGAGGAGCAGAGAGGAAGTAGGGACTGTTTTTGTGGGGTTTTTTGTTTGGGTTCTCACCTGCACTTTTGTTTGTATTTTGTTTGGAGGCCATTTTATTAAAAAAGGAGGGGGGAAAGGGTTTAATTGGGTTGCAAATCTTTATTTATAAGTTAAATAATGGTTATTGATAATTATAAAAACCTAGTAAATTTTGTGTCATGGAATTGTAAAGGACTCAATAGTGCTGTTAAGCGGGGCAATATTCTAGCACACCTTAAAAAACTGGGGACAAATACTGTATAGGATATTTGCAGGAAACCCATTTGAGAAATCAGGATCATCAGAAGCTATGTAGCAGATGGATTGGGCAGGTGTTTCATTCTAACTTTACAGCTAAGAATAGAGGTGCAGCCATTATTATCAAAAAAGGGATTCCCTTCATAGCGTCAAAAGTATTATTGGACCCTCGTGGACGTTACATCATAGTTACAGGAAAACTTTATAACAATCAGGTTACACTAGCAAATATTTATGCCCCTAATGTTGAGGATGCAGGTTTTATTAAATCATTTATATCCTCTTTACCTAATATGGACACCCATAAACTGATAATTGGTGGCGATTTTAATTTCGTTTTGGATTCTATTCTAGTCTTGATAGATCATCACAAAGATCAGTATTTAAATCAAAATTTGTGAAAACTATTCAAGAATTTATGAAGACATATAAACTGATAGATCCATTTAGAGCTATTTCCCCTAACTCTAAGCAATTTTCATTTTTCTCTTCTGTTCATCATACTTATTCTAGAATAGACTTTTTCTTAATAGATTATAGATTTCTTACACAGATCCAAAGTTGTGACTATAAGGCAATAGTTTTATCTGACCATAGTCCAGTATTGCTACAACTAGCAATAGGAGATAGACCTACTGCACCAAAATGGAGATTTAATAATGGTTTGCTGTTAGATAATATCTTAGTAAATGAAATAAAGGATCAAATCAAGCTATTTATTTCAATAAATGGCACACTTGAAGTTACGAGATCCATACTATGGGACACATTAAAAGCCTACTTGAGAGGCCAAATTATCTCATTGAGTAGCTATAGGAATAAGCAACGAAAAGAAAGAGAGTTAAACATAACAATGGAACTTTTAGAAATAGACAAGGAATATGCTATCTCTCCTTCATCGAAACTTTATAAAAAGGTCCCATTGCAGACAGAACTTAAATTGCTTTATACAAATGACACGATAAGATTACTTACACAACTTCGACATAAATACTATGAACACGGGGAAAAAACAGGTAGTTTACTAGCAAGGCAAATTAAAGAAGTTGCAGCTTCAAGACTGATTACAGAAATAAGAACTAGTGCAGGGCAATTAACAACTGACCCAAAGAGAATTAATGATGTATTCCGAGAATATTATAAAGCACTTTACTCTTCAGACTTAAAAAAAGATCCAAACATAATCGAAAGTTTTTTCGATTCTATTCAAGTTTCATCTATCAATATAGAACACAAACTATTGTTAGAACAACCAATAACATTAAGGGAGATAAATCAGGCTATTCAAAGTATGCAGTGCTCGAAAAGTCCCGGTCCAGATGGGTATAGTGCTGAATTCTATAAGACCTTTAGTGAACAAATTTCACCCGTTCTTTTGGAGGTATATAACGAAGCTCTAACTAAAGGATGCTTACCTTCAACCATGTATGATAGCACTATCTCTCTAATCCACAAGCCTGGTAAGGATCCTTTGGAACCTGGTTCGTACAGACCAATAAGTCTATTGAACGTAGATAATAAAATATTGGCAAAAATTCTGGCTATGCGATTAGAGATAGTTCTCCCAACAGTTGTGTCGGAGGACCAAACGGGATTTGTAAAAAATAGACAGTTATCTTTTAATATTAGAAGGCTATTCAATATTATATACAGGGAGTGCAGAATTATTAGGCAAGTTGTATTTTTGAGGAATAATTTTATTATTGAACAACAACCATGTTCTCAATGAACCCAAAAAACTCATTAATATCAAAGCTGAATGTTTTTGGAAGTAGTTTTTAGTTTGTTTTTAGTTTTAGCTATTTTAGGGGGATATCTGTGTGTGCAGGTGACTATTACTGTGCATAATTATTAGGCAACTTAACAAAAAACAAATATATACCCATTTCAATTATTTATTTTTACCAGTGAAACCAATATAACATCTCCACATTCCCAAATATACATTTCTGACATTCAAAAACAAAACAAAAACAAATCAGCGACCAATATAGCCACCTTTCTTTGCAAGGACACTCAAAAGCCTGCCATCCATGGATTCTGTCAGTGTTTTGATCTGTTCACCATCAACATTGCGTGCAGCAGCAACCACAGCCTCCCAGACACTGTTCAGAGAGGTGTACTGTTTTCCCTCCTTGTAAATCTCACATTTGATGATGGACCACAGGTTCTCAATGGGGTTCAGATCAGGTGAACAAGGTGGCCATGTCATTAGTTTTTCTTCTTTTATACCCTTTCTTGCCAGCCATGCTGTGGAGTACTTGGACGCGTGTGATGGAGCATTGTCCTGCATGAAAATCATGTTTTTCTTGAAGGATGCAGACTTCTTCCTGTACCACTGCTTGAAGAAGGTGTCTTCCAGAGACTGGCAGTAGGACTGGGAGTTGAGCTTGACTCCATCCTCAACCCGAAAAGGCCCCACAAGCTCATCTATGATGATACCAGCCCAAACCAGTACTCCACCTCCACCTTGCTGGCGTCTGAGTCGGACTGGAGCTCTCTGCCCTTTACCAATCCAGCCACGGGCCCATCCATCTGGCCCATCAAGACTCACTCTCATTTCATCAGTCTATAAAACCTTAGAAAAACCAGTCTTGAGATATTTCTTGGCCCAGTCTTGACGTTTCAGCTTGTGTGTCTTGTTCAGTGGTGGTCGTCTTTCAGCCTTTCTTACTTGAGTGGGATTTCCTCTTCTCGACCCTATCAAAGTATGGCATAGGCCCTAATTATATCTCCTTTGTTAAGCTGCTTTACACAAAACCTAAGGCCTCGGTTAATACAAGTAATATATCTTCTAGTCCTTTCCTCCTCCACCGCTCTACAAGACAAGGGTGCCCTTTGTCCCCATTGCTATTTGCACTTGTCATAGAACCTCTTGCCATTCAATTACGCTCTACAAAAGATTATAAAGGAATAAGGAGATTTGGTGTAGAACATAAGGTCTCTCTATGCAGATGATTTTTTTGCTATATATCACTGACCCTACTAAATCATTGCCAAAAATTATGACAGTTTTAACTGAATTTGGGAAAATTTCTGGATACAAAATCAACTTAACAAAAAGCATATTGTTTCCGATTAGTTCTTTAGAAAAATTAGATAGCGCTACATTGATCTCGTTTCCTTTTACAATCTCAAATACCTTCAAATATCTTGGAATAACTGTAACCCGTGAATTCTCTGGCCTTTTTAAACATAATTTTGTTAATTTATACCATCAAACTGAACAGAACTTGGAAAGACTGTCTAAACTGCCCATCTCGCTTGCTGGCCGAGTAAATATCATTAGGATGAGCACTTTACCCAAATTGTTATTTTTGTTTCAATGTATCCCAATATTGATCACAAATTTTTTTTTAAGAAAATAGACCAGTTAATCTCTCAGTTTATCTGGAACAAAAAGACACCCAGAATAAGAAAGATATTTCTCCAAAGATCCAAGATTACAGGAGGAATGGGGTTGCCTTGTTTTCAGTTTTATTATTGGGCCTGTAATATACGTTGTATGTCATTCTGGGGCGGGGAACATAGACCTGATTGGGAACGGATGGAAAGTATGACTTTTTTCTCCAATACTCTTAAATCTTTGGTTCATTCAAACTCAGATCTGGGTAAGCATAAATGTAAAAATCCGGTAGTGTCTGACTCACTAAAAATTTGGTCTCAAATTAGAAAGCATTTTCATTGGCGTCAATGTTCAATCTTTACACCATTAATTCATAATCAAGCATACACATTGCTCTCAGGATCAACATTCCAGCTATGGAGTTCCAAAGGGATACACACAATCAAGGATCTGTTTATTGATAATCTTTTTCCTTCGTTTCAACAACTTCAGCAAAGATTTTCCATAGAAAACAGAGATTTTTTCAAGTATTTACAAATACGTCATTTTTTTAAAGAAACGTTTCCATCCTTTCCCAATGAACCACAAAAGCTAGTTTCAGATGATCTATTCTTAATGAACCCGCTAAAGAAAGGAGCTATTTCTAGGATCTACAACCAACTTTTGCAAATAGACAGTACAACTACATTGGACCACTTGAGATATGCTTGGAGTGAAGAACTGGCTACTAACATCACTAAAGATCAATGGACTAAGGCACAAGAACTGGTTCACTCCACTTCTGTCTGCTGCAGGCACAGACTACTACAATTTAAGGTCTTGCATAGGCTCCATCTGTCTAAATTGAAGGTTTCAAGGATGTTTCCAGGGGCTGACTCAAGATGTGATCGATGTGGCCAGAATTCTGCCTCATTGTCACATATGTTTTGGACATGTCCTAATATCGCTACCTACTGGTCTAAAATATTTAAAACTTTGTCTGATATTTTTAAAAAACAGCTCCCCCCAGACCCAGTAATGGCACTATTTGCTGTAGCTACAGTTAAAAACTTAAATAATAAACAAATTCGTGCTCTGAGTTTTATAACATTGCTTGCAAGACGCCTTATACTTCTAAATTGGAAAAATAAAGCCCCCCCAACTCATTCTGCTTTATTAAGAGACACAGTGTATCATTTACAGTTGGAGAAAATTTAATTTTCATTAAGAGATAATGTTAAACAGTTTTACCTAATTTGGCAACCCTTTATAGATTACTTTAATAAGTAAAACTGGGAGGTATGGCCTCCTCCCATATCTGCCCCAAGATTATATATATATGGGTCTACGCAGGTGTTGTTGTTTTTTTGTTGTTGTTTTTTTTGTTTGTTTGTTTGTTTGTTTGTTTTTGGGGGGGGGGGGTTCGTTTGTTTTGGTTTGTTGGTTTGTTGGTTTGTTTGTTTTTGTTTTTTCCCTCTCTCCCTCCTTTGAATATACTTATTTAGGATAATAAATGTGTATGTATAGACATAGATATGATTGTTTATATAATGGTAATTATATTTTATGTAAAAAGGATGGGGAGAGGAAGGGAGGGAAGGGGGAAAAAGAGGGGAGGGGAAGGGAGAAGGGGAAAAAAAAACCGATGTCAATGTAAATGAGATATATACTTTGTTGCCTGATTTGAATAAAGAAAGGAAAAAAAAAACAAACAGAGGTGACCATGCCTTTGACATTACCGCCCCTAGACTCTGGAATAATCTCCCAGTTGATATCCGTAAATTGGAATCAACTCAGTCGTTCAAATCATGCTTAAAACACACCTGTTCAACTTGGGGATGGCAAGTGTCCTGCACTACACCATGCAATGTAATTTTAATTGTAACTGTACTACTTGTTCCTTGTTCTGCCCGCATTGCAGTACACTAGTCTTTCAAATGTGCTATAGAAATTAATTTTGACTTGACTTGACTTTTGTATGTGGTGATCAGGGCTCACTACCCGGGTACCACCACAATAACAGAGGCCCTGAAGACACAGAAGAAGCTGTGGTCGTCAGAGGACTACAGCACCTTTAACAATGAGGTGGGAGGAGGTTGTTGGGCTCGTATCCTCAACCAGAACTATGTCAATGGACAAATGACAGCGTAAGTTAAAAACAAGCAGTACATGCCAGTAAAAATATTAAACATTACACAGAATGTTTTTAAATTTATTGAATTTTAATCAATTTGATGGTAAGTTTATTTTTAGTTAGAATAAAGTGTAAACTTGGTGAATACATGCTTTGGACAGACTGTTAAGCCTTAATGTTGAACAATGTGGTTAATATGACTGTGATCCTTCCTCCAGCACCATCTCCTGGAATCTGGTGGCCAGTTATTATGAGGATCTCCCATTCGGCAGGGATGGGCTCATGACAGCTGAGGAGCCCTGGAGTGGCAACTATGTGGTCGAGTCTCCAATTTGGATCACGGGTCTGCATACAGAGACAGATAGTTTGAAAATGTGTTTCAGATCAACATAACATTTCTCATAATAGCAAAGTTATTAGAGAGTGGTCAGTGGTCATAAAGGTCAGCAGTGTACTTTTAAATCCAGAAATCATGACACCAACCCTTAAGGTTCTGAGTAAATATAATTCATTATGTCACTGCATTTTTAGTGTTGACTGTATGTTGCATACTGATGGGGTAGACTGCATAGAAGACATCTCACTTGTGAGACAGATTTGATGGGTTGGCGAAAGTTTTGGCATGAAAGCAATCTGATTTTTTTTTAGAAGTGAATTAGTTTGGTAGTTGTTAGGTCTGGCTAGTGATTGTTTTGTAACCCTTTGTTTTCAAATGTTTTCCTTGCAGCCCACACCACACAGTTCACCCAGCCAGGATGGACCTACCTGCAGACTGTTGGACATCTGGCACAAGGTGGAAGCTATATTGCCTTGACTGATGGGAAGGGAAATCTCACTGTTGTCATAGAAACAATGGTAAGTTAGTTACACACACACACACACACACACACACACACACACATGAATGCTCCTTTTAACAAAGCTTTTTGTTTCCTTTATAGACTCACAATCATTCAGTGTGCATAAGACCTCCACTACCTCCCTTTAATGTAACATCCCAAAATGCAACTTTCTGGCTAAAGGGGTCTATTGTAAGTTCATGTTATCTTCTTGAATCTTGCTTAGAGTTTCTGACTTGTACATCTCTCATGTTCAAGATTATTTATTTCTTCTTAGGCATCCATTAAAGAGCTCCAAGTGTGGCGGTCACAGTTTGACTTTAAGACGAACAAGCCCTCCTTTTTTGAGAAACTAAAACCCCTGAAGGTGCTGTTTACACTCTGAAGAAAGATGCACCTCAGTGATATGTGGGCACCAGTTTGTCAACTGTAACACTGTCTTTATATGACATTAGCTTGTAGATGGCTCGTTTACCCTGAATCTGGCTGAAGACGAGGTTTACACACTGACCACTGTTAGCACAGGAAGCAAAGGCAGCTATCCCGACCCACCTCCCTCAGCTCGCTTTCCTAAAGTGTACAAGGATGACTTTGATGTTCGTAAGTTAACCATGTGCATGAACCCAAAACTCACCGAATTTTTAACGTCCATTAAAATGACATAAAATGTGACCTTTATTTTAAATCTGCTTCTGTGTATGTATAGGAAGCCCACCTTTTTCAGAAGCTCCATACTTTGCTGATCAGACAGGAGTGTTTGAGTACTACATTAACCTGACTGATCCTGGACCTCACGTTTTCACCTTAAGACAGGTTCTAACAGAAAGGCCCATCACATGGGCAACGGATGCTGATCAGACCATTAGTGTCATCGGAGACTATTACTGGTGAGTAGTCCTGTGACTACTATGATTACCTTAGTTGGGTTAGTCACTACTATCACTAACCCAACTAAAGTAATTCATGGGGTGTCTGTGGCTGAGGAGGTAGGCAGACACACACAGACACACAAAATATATATATTTTTTTCTCCACCCTGTTACATTGTTATTTTATACAGGCAGAGCCTGACAGTGACATGTGACGTCTTCATGGAGAAGATGAATGCTGGTGGTGTGTTCATAGCAGCCAGAGTGGATAAAGGGGGACAGTCAATCCGCAGTGCTAAAGGAGTCTTCTTCTGGGTGTTTGCTGATGGCACCTACAAAGTTACCAATGATCTTGGTCAGTACAATCTGTCTCTGCTCCAACCTTCTATAAGAATGATCAAAGATGTCCTACCATTAGTTAATGATTGAGTCTTAAAAAATGATCAATCTGTCTTTATTAATGGGCCGTGTACCACAGGGTTTTGATGTTCCACTAGTTAAACCATTACTTACAAAGCAATCACTTGATCCCGCTGTCTTAGCTAGTTCTAGGCCAGTCTTCAACCTTTTGAAAATTGGCCTAACATTAATATTAGATTTGTCAACTCTTTCTCAAATTTTTGAAAGAATAGTCCTAAAACAAGTAACTGATCATCTACAGCGGATTGATTCTTATTAAAAATGATAATAATACATTTTATTTAAAAGGCGCCTTTCAGAACACTCAAGGACACTGTACACAGCAGAATAATAAAAGTAACATAAAAGCATGCAGTTTACATAATCATAAAAACATAAGACATAACACAAATATAAAATTAGAATAGTTTCAGTCAAGTTTCACAACTTATCAAAGTACTGAAACAGCATTAGTTAAGGTTGCACATCATCTCAGTACAGCGTTCCATACTGTTGCCCATTAGTGATGGGATTTCCGGCTCTTTTTAGAGATCCGGCTCTTTCGGCTCGGCTCACTAAAAAGAACCGGCTCTTCAGGTTGGTTTGTTGCTTTAATTAATTTATTATCAACAATAATATAAAATTATGCGCAAAAGGAATTACTAATGTAAAAAAGTGGTTTTATTTATATATGTTTAAATATAAATATATGCGGTGGCCCCTAGAGACAAAGCACGTGCAAACTCTAAAGCATATACAAACTCCAAAACACATTTCTAGCGTTAACTGAACTTCCAAAACAGAGCTACCTAGATCACTTAAATTACACAATTGAAAGCATATGTGTATTGTTTGTGTATTTATAGACAAGCACTTACATATATTCAAATATTTTTTTTTAAAAAAAGTTCATTTACCTGTTTCAGCTAAACGGGCTGGCCTCGTTTTGCGCCGACAGAAATGCAGCTCTGTGTGGTAAGACTCGCGGTGGCGGCTTGTGTGTTTACATCAACGCGAAATGGTCCAAGAACTCTGTGCTAGTTTCTAGTTATTGCTCATCGCTGGTGGAGTTTGTGACTGTTAGATGCAGACCTTTTTATTTACCACGGGAATTCACCACTGTTTTCATTATCGGAGTGGCGCTTAGAAGAGCTAGGGCCGAACTTTCTCGGGCCATCAGAGAGGCGAAGCGCGCACACGCCCAGAGAATCCACAACCACTTCAAGGACAGTGGCGACACACGGCGCATGTGGCTGCTGAGCATCAACGGCTCCTCTGTGGAGATCGTCGACAGCACCAAATTCCTGGGCGTCCACATGGAGAAGGACCTTGGCTGGTCCCTCAACACCAGCTCCCTGCACAAGAAAGCCCAACAGCGTCTCTTCTTTCTGAGAAGACTGAGAAAGGCTCGGCTTCCACCACCGATCCTGACCACCTTCTATAGAGGAACTATCGAGAGCATCCTGAGCGGCTGCATCACTGTCTGGTTTGGGAACTGTGCCATATCGAACTGCAAGACCCTACAGCGGATAGTGGGAACAGCAGAGAAGATCATCGGGGTCTCTCTCCCCTCTATTGAGGACATCTACACCACACGCTGCATTCGCAAAGGCACCAGCATTGTGGCTGATCGGACACACCCCTCTCACACACTCTTCACACTCCTGCCATCTGGAAAAAGGTACCGAAGCATTCGGGCACACACATCCAGACTGTGCAACAGCTTTTTTCCACAAGCCATCCGTCTCCTCAGCAAAAAGGGACTGGACTGATAAACACACACACACACACACACACACACACACACACACACACATTATCACTCAGCTTAACTCAACTACCTCAAAACATTGAGACTGCCCTGACTAATCAACACAAGTGCAAACACACTGACCTACACCACCAAACTATCGTACACACCAACCTATTACTGGACTTTTTGCACTAACTTCTTTACTTCCTAATTTTTGCTGCTACACTAAGGAATGTTTACTGTTCCTCCTCTACCTCAACTCATCATCACAAAACCTTATTATTATGTTACGTTGTGTTTTTTTGTCACACTGTCACTTTGCTGCTCTTGTTTGCACATTTACACGTGCACTTTGTTGTCTGCTGTCTGTTAACAAGAAAAAAAAAGTCTTCCTTAGATAGTTAGATAGTTAGTTTTTGTTAATTTATGTTGTAATTTAAGATAAGATAAGATAACCTTTATTAGTCCCACACGTGGGAAATTTGTTTTGTCACAGCAGGAAGTGGACAGTGCAAAAGTTATGACGCAAAAATTAGAATACAATAAGAATAAATACAGTACACAGCTGTACAGAATAGAATAAAATAATATACTATATACAGTAGAATAAAATAGAATAAAAATATACAATAAGATAAAAATAGAATACGAATGCTATATACAACTGAGTAAAAATACAACGATGCCAGAAAAGATTATTGCACTTAGTGTTATTGCACATGTGTGGATGTGTGTGTTTGTTCAGTTAAAGTCTTTGTTGTGGAGTCTGACAGCAGTGGGGAGGAAAGACCTGCGAAATCTCTCCGTCCCACACCGTGGGTGCCGCAGTCTCCCACTGAAGGAGCTGCTCAGTGCTGTCACAGTCTGCTGCATGGGGTGGGAGACGTTGTCCAACAGGGATGACAGCTTAGCCGCCATTCTCCTGTCACTCACCACCTCCACTGGGTCCAGAGGGCATCCTAGAACAGAGCTGGCCCTTTGGATCACCCTGTTCAGTCTCTTCCTGTCCCCAGCAGAGATGCTGCCGCCCCAGCAGACCACACCATAAAAGATAGCAGAAGCCACCACAGAGTCATAGAAGGTCTTCAGGAGTGGGCCCTCCACCCCAAACGACCTGAGTCTCCGCAGCAGGTACAACCTGCTCTGCCCTTTCCTGTAGAGGGCGTCTGAGTTATGAGTCCAGTCCAGTCTGTTGTTCAGATGAACACCAAGGTACCTGTAGCTGTCCACAGCCTCTATGTCCATACCCTGGATGTTCAGTGGTTGCAGTGGAGAATGCTTGTGCCTGCGGAAGTCTACCACCAGCTCCTTGGTTTTACTGGCGTTGATCTGGAGGTAGTTCAGCTGGCACCAGTCCACAAAGTCTTGAGTCAGTCCTCTGTACTCCTTGTCGTCCCCATCAGTGATGAGGCCGACTATTGCAGAGTCATCAGAGAACTTCTGCAGGAAGCACTGGGTGGAATTGTGGGAGAAGTCTGCAGTGTAGATGGTGAAGAGGAACGGAGCCAGAACCGTTCCCTGTGGGGCCCCCGTACTGCAGACGACCCTGTCCGACACACAGCCCTGAGTCCTCACATACTGTGGTCGGTCGGTGAGGTAGTCCAAAATCCAGGTAGTGAGGTGATGGTCCACTCCAGAGTTCTCCAGCTTGTCCTTCAGAACCGAGGGAAGAATAGTGTTGAAGGCACTGGAGAAATCAAAGAACATGATTCTCACAGTGCTTCCAGCGGTCTCCAGGTGAGCGAGGGAACGATGTAGGAGGTGAATGACGGCATCATCCCCTCCAATGCCAGGCTGGTAGGCAAACTGAAGTGGGTCCAGTGATGAGCTTGTTAGGCGCCGAAGCTGAGCCAGGACCAACCGCTCCAGGGTCTTCATCAGGTGGGATGTCAGAGCCACCGGCCTGTAGCTGTTGAGGTCCTTGGGGCGTGAAGTCTTTGTTAGTCTATGTTAGGTCAGTCTGTCTTGTCTCTGCTAGCCAGCTAACTAGGCCTCTTAGTTAGCTAGTTTAGTGTTTTCTGTTAATTTATGTTGTAAATTTATGTTGCATGTAGCACCTTGGTCCTGGAGGAACGTTGTTTCGCTTCACTGTGTACTAACTGTATATGGTTGAAGTGACAATAAAGCCAACTTGACTTGACTTGACTTACTACCACACACCAAATCCGATTGTTGATACTTCCTGGCTTGTGTAGCCACTAGGTAACAAAAGCTCAACACTGCGCCCTAGCATCCTGGAGCACTTCTGTTGTCT
The DNA here is from genome assembly GCF_964374335.1 of Astatotilapia calliptera. Classification (NCBI taxonomy): domain Eukaryota; kingdom Metazoa; phylum Chordata; class Actinopteri; order Cichliformes; family Cichlidae; genus Astatotilapia; species Astatotilapia calliptera. The sequence goes on from NC_137440.1 coordinate 3,091,226, forward strand.
TTTGTATGTGCTTCAGAGTTTGTACATGCTTCTGGGTTTTTACGTGTTTTGGAGTTTGTACGTGATTCTGAGTTTGTACATGCTTCTGGGTTTTTATGTGTTTTGGAATTTTTACATGTTTTGGAGTTTGTACGTGCTTTGTCTCTAAGGGCCACCATAAATATACTTTATTTATTCACTCCACATAAAATGTAATAAATAAATCATATACAGTGGGGCAAAAAAGTATTTAGTCAGCCACCGATTGTGCAAGTTCCCCCACCTAAAATGATGACAGAGGTCAGTAATTTTCACCAGAGGTACACTTCAACTGTGAGAGACAGAATGTGAAAAAAAAAATCCATGAATCCACATGGTAGGATTTGTAAAGAATTTATTCGTAAATCAGGGTGGAAAATAAGTATTTGGTCAATAAGAAAAATACAACTCAATACTTTGTAACATAACCTTTGTTGGCAATAACAGAGGTCAAACGTTTACTATAGGTCTTTACCAGGTTTGCACACACAGTAGCTGGTATTTTGGCCCATTCCTCCATGCAGATCTTCTCGAGAGCAGTGATGTTTTGGGGCTGTCGCCGAGCAACACGGTCTTTCAACTCCCGCCACAGATTTTCTATGGGGTTGAGGTCTGGAGACTGGCTAGGCCACTCCAGGACTTTCAAATGCTTCTTTTTACAGAGCCACTCCTTTGTTGCCTGGGCGGTGTGTTTTGGATCATTGTCATGTTGGAAGACCCAGCCTCGTTTCATCTTCAAAGTTCTCACTGATGGAAGGAGGTTTTGGCTCAAAATCTCACGATACATGGCCCCATTCATTCTGTCCTTAACACGGATCAGTCTTCCTGTCCCCTTGGCAGAAAAACAGCCCCATAGCATGATGTTTCCACCCCCATGCTTCACAGTAGGTATGGTGTTCTTGGGATGCAACTCAGTATTCTTCTTCCTCCAAACACGACGAGTTGAGTTTATACCAAAAAAGTTCTACTTTGGTTTCATCTGACCACATGACATTCTCCCAATCCTCTGCTGTATCATCCATGTGCTCTCTGGCAAACTTCAGACGGGCCTGGACATGCACTGGCTTCAGCAGCGGTACACGTCTGGCACTGCGGGATTTGATTCCCTGCCGTTGTAGTGTGTTACTGATGGTGACCTTTGTTACTTTGGTCCCAGCTCTCTGCAGGTCATTCACCAGGTCCCCCCGTGTGGTTCTGGGATCTTTGCTCACCGTTCTCATGATCATTTTGACCCCACGGGATGAGATCTTGCGTGGAGCCCCAGATCGAGGGAGATTATCAGTGGTCTTGTATGTCTTCCATTTTCTGACGATTGCTCCCACAGTTGATTTTTTTCACACCAAGCTGCTTGCCTATTGTAGATTCACTCTTCCCAGTCTGGTGCAGGTCTACAATACTTTTCCTGGTGTCCTTCGAAAGCTCTTTGGTCTTGGCCATGGCGAAGTTTGGAGTCTGACTGTTTGAGGCTGTGGACAGGTGTCTTTTATACAGATGATGAGTTCAAACAGGTGCCATTCATACAGGTAACGAGTGGGGGACAGAAAAGCTTCTTACAGACGACGTTACAGGTCTGTGAGAGCCAGAGATTTTCCTTGTTTGAGGTGACCAAATACTTATTTTCCACCCTAATTTACGAATAAATTCTTTACAAATCCTACCATGTGAATTCATGGATTTTTTTTTCACATTCTGTCTCTCACAGTTGAAGTGTACCTCTGGTGCAAATTACTGACCTCTGTCATCATTTTAGGTGGGGGAACTTGCACAATCGGTGGCTGACTAAATACTTTTTTGCCCCACTGTAATATGTCTGTGAAGGTTCTCAGTCATCCAGGTCATCGTAGTCAAAGGAGCTTGCAAAGAAAAGCGTCTGGACTTCTTTAAGTTGCTTGAAGACGTTTCACCTCTCATCCGAGAAGCTTCTTCAGTTCTAAGGTCAAATGGTGGAGACAAAACGCCAAAACACAAACTTAACAATGTGGTGTATGCTGTACAGTGCAGCGAGGAATGCTCAGACCTCTACATTGGAGAGACCAAACAGCCACTTCACAAGCGCATGGCACAACACAGAAGAGCCACCTCCACAGGACAAGACTCAGCAGTCCCTCTGCATCTTAAGGATAAAGGACACTCTTTCGAGGATGCCAATGTTCACATTTTGGACAGAGAGGACAGATGGTTTGAAAGAGGAGTGAAAGAAGCCATCTATGTCCACTGTGAGCGACCATCTTTGAACAAAGGCGGGGGTTTACGACACCAACTCTCTGCCATCTATAATCCAGTTTTGAGATCCCTTCCCAGACGCCTTAACGCCCACTCACATCCTGGGCCATCTGACCTCAGGAATTCGCATGATAAGGTGGGGCCAGGTTTCACAATGAACTCACCCGAAACTCTGGCTGATTGGGACCCACACCCAGTTTCACACCTTGGTTCAGGCGAATAGAGAATCATCAGGGGGTCCTTTTGTCCCTCTGTGGGGGGTTACTCCCACTAGGTTTATATCTGGGACTCTCCACCATTTGACCTTAGAACTGAAGAAGCTTCTCGGATGAGAGGTGAAACGTCTTCAAGCAACTTAAAGAAGTCCAGACGCTTTTCTTTGCAAGCTCCTTTGAAATCATATAATACAAAAACCAACTATTTACATTTTAAACTTTTAACAATTTAAATTTTCAGCTTTTTCCTTTTAAACAATTTTAAAGTGAAACAACACAAAACACTGCAAACCACAACACAATTAAATATAAATTAAAATATAAAAACAAAAAGAGCTTGCATATTCTGTCATATGGGCCTGCATGAATAAGCTTTCTGAATCCGTTATCATCCGCAACTGAAAATAGTTGTGGATGATTACTATACCTTTCTAATGTGACGTTATTGTCCCTGGCTCTCTTTCTCTCCCGCTCTGTTCCTGTGCTACTGCAAGTGTAACTACCGCCCCTCCCCCCTCTTCCCAGCACAAAGTACAAGCCTCGCATGCGGAGTGAAGCGGAAAAAAGGTGCGAGAGAGAGAGAGGGTGAGAGAAAGAAAAACAACCCCACGGCTCGCGTCGTTCACTTCAAAGAGTCGACTCTAAGAGCCATTTCGTTCGCGAACGACACATCACTATTGCCCATAATATTCTATTAGAGCAGTTAAAGCATGTCGTCCCTCTCTGAAACAGCAGGATGGGTGTTGGTGTCCCTGTTTTGTTGGTCAAAGCGGGCAAAAAACTGGTTTAGGGTGTCAGGTAAGGTGATGTCCGGGGAGTTTGTGTGCGACTGTCCTTGTAGCCAGTGAGTGTCTTGATCCCCTGCCACATGTTTCTGGAATTGTTTGTGTTAAAGTGTTCCTTGATGCACTGTTTGTATTTCCGCTTGGCTTCTTTTATGCGTTTAAGCAGAGATTGGCGTGCCTCTTTGTTGGTCTCCTGATTTGAAGGCACTGTCCCATGCTCTTAGTAGGGCTCGCACCTCACTGTTGAGCCATGGCTTCTGGTTCGGGAACACTTTAACAGTCTTTGTTGTTGTTACACTCTCGCTACAGAAGTTGATGAATGAGAGTACAGCAGATGTGTGGCCCCCCAAGTCTGATCCTTCTGCAAATGCACTCCAATTCATGTTATCAAAACAGTTTTGTAGGGCCGTGGTGGCTTCCATGGTCTACTCTCGTACTGTTTTTACAGATGGTTTTTGTCTTTGAATTAGAGGTTTAAAGGGAGGGATCAGGGACAGAGAGAGATGGTCTGAGAGTCCAAGATGAGGCAGTGGGGTGGCTTTGTAAGCATCTGGGATGTTGGTGTAGACCTGGTCAAGTGTGTTGTTTTCGCTTGTTGGGAAGCTCAAGTTTTTAAAGAATCCAGGCAGGACAGATTTCAGGTTTGCATGGTTAAAATCTCCTGCCATGGTCACAGCGCAGTCCGGGTGCGTTGTTAGCTGTTTATTAATCGAGCGCTGGAGTAGCTCCATGGCTGACTGCACTGCAGTGGTTTGAATTACATTCATCTAATACAGGGAGTGCAGAATTATTAGGCAAGTTGTATTTTTGAGGAATAATTTTATTTTTGAACAACAACCATGTTCTCAATGAACCCAAAAAACTCATTAATATCAAAGCTGAATGTTTTTGGAAGTAGTTTTTAGTTTGTTTTTATTTTTAGCTATTTTAGGGGGATATCTGTGTGTGCAGGTGACGATTACTGTGCATAATTATTAGGCAACTTAACAAAAACAAATATATACCTATTTCAATTATTTCTTTTTACCAGTGAAACCAATATAACATCTCCACATTCACAAATATACATTTCTGACATTCAAAAACAAAACAAAAACAAATCAGCGACCAATATAGCCACCTTTCTTTGCAAGGACACTCAAAAGCCTGCCATCCATGGATTCTGTCAGTGTTTTGATCTGTTCACCATCAACATTGCGTGCAGCAGCAACCACAGCCTCCCAGACACTGTTCAGAGAGGTGTACTGTTTTCCCTCCTTGTAAATCTCACATTTGATGATGGACCACAGGTTCTCAATGGGGTTCAGATCAGGTGAACAAGGAGGCCATGTCATTAGTTTTTCTTCTTTTATACCCTTTCTTGCCAGCCACGCTGTGGAGTACTTGGACGCGTGTGATGGAGCATTGTCCTGCATGAAAATCATGTTTTTCTTGAAGGATGCAGACTTCTTCCTGTACCACTGCTTGAAGAAGGTGTCTTCCAGAAACTGGCAGTAGGACTGGGAGTTGAGCTCGACTCCATCCTTAACCCGAAAAGGCCCCACAAGCTCATCTTTGATGATACCAGCCCAAACCAGTACTCCACCTCCACCTTGCTGGCGTCTTGCTAGAGCTCTCTGCCCTTTACCAATCCAGCCACGGGCCCATCCATCTGGCCCATCAAGACTCACTCTCATTTCATCAGTCTATAAAACCTTAGAAAAACCAGTCTTGAGATATTTCTTGGCCCAGTCTTGACGTTTCAGCTTGTGTGTCTTGTTCAGTGGTGGTCGTCTTTCAGCCTTTCTTACCTTGGCCATGTCTCTGAGTATTGCACACCTTGTGCTTTTGGGCACTCCAGTGATGTTGCAGCTCTGAAATATGGCCAAACTGGTGGCAAGTGGCATCTTGGCAGCTGCACGCTTGACTTTTCTCAGTTCATGGGCAGTTATTTTGCGCCTTGGTTTTTCCACACGCTTCTTGCGACCCTGGTGACTATTTTGAATGAAACGCTTGATTGTTCAATGATCACGCTTCAGAAGCTTTGCAATTTTGAGACTGCTGCATCCCTCTGCAAGATATCTCACTATTTTTGACTTTTCTGAGCCTGTCAAGTCCTTCTTTTGACCCATTTTGCCAAAGGAAAGGACGTTGCCTAATAATTATGCACACCTGATATAGGGTGTTGATGTCATTAGACCACACCCCTTCTCATTACAGAGATGCACATCACCTAATATGCTTAATTGGTAGTAGGCTTTCGAGCCTATACAGCTTGGAGTAAGACAACATGCATGAAGAGGATGATGTGGACAAAATACTCATTTGCCTAATAATTCTGCACTCCCTGTAGACTCCAATTTTTCCTGTTAAGGAGTCGTCGTCTTCATACAGTAAGGTTAATTATGGAGTTCCACAGGGCTCTATGCTTAGGCTAATTGTATGTACATTATGCCTGCTTTCTTTAGGAAGTGTCATTAGAAAAAATGTCGAAAAAATGTCGGGAGCAACTATCCTACACAGCCATCACACGACCCGCCAAACCGGACATTTTTTCTACCCCAATTTACCTAACTCGAAACATAAAAAGTTTGGATTTATCTTTGTGGGGTACTATACCAAGGAATAGAAATGCCCAGAAAATCCAAGAAAAAGGATGTAGGAGAACGTACTGAAGTGGAAGAAGATGCTTCGTCGCAAGCTAGCAGCAATATGGAAGAAGACCAGCAACCCGATGCTAACGCCACAGCGAAGGACCACCCAGCTACGATGGACATGATATTAAAAGAATTACGTGCTTTTAGAAAAGACACAAATGATCAGTTTAATGCTATAAGGGAGAAGGTCGTCGGCATTGGTATAAGACTCGACGAAGCAGAGGGACGCATAGACGTAATGGAGACTCGAATCCAGGCCTCGGAGGAGCTGCTAATTGAAATGGCAAATTTTCAGTTGCGATGCGAATCTAAGCTACTGGAATTAGAGGGACGGTCACGTCGCAAGAATCTTAGAATATATGGCGTGAGGGAAGGGGAAGAGGACAAATTTCCATCCGTTGTCAATTTTGTAGAGGTTCTATTTGAAAAGACAATGAGTCTCTCCCGCCCCACGGTGTTGGGAATTGAAAGAGCACATCGAGCCGGTGGCAAAAAACCCCCGGAAGGAGCCCCTCCACGCTCAATTGTAGTTAAACTCGCAAGTTATCGTAACAAAGAAGACATTATTAAGAAGGCCTGGCAGGCTAAGGGCTTCAACTTTATGGATTCTAGGATATATGTGGACAATGACTATGCCCCGGAGATACAAAGAAGAAGAAAGGAATATGCGACAGCGAAGAAGGTGCTTAAAGAGAACAATATTCGCTTCCAGACGCCTTTCCCGGCCAAGCTAAGGGTGTTCTACAGAGAGGGAATTGTGACATACAACACGGCGCACGAAGCGACTACCGATATGGTGAAGAGGGGATTATCGGTAGAAGTTGTGAAAGACAGAGACTCATTCTTGGATCAAATAAAACAGCACACTTGGCAAACAAGTACGAAGAAGAAAGGTGGAAACTCGACTCCAAAGCTGGGTTTCAAGGAACGCCTTCAGATATTTAGGCACCAAGATGACAGTGGATAAACAGCAAGTGTGTGATGGAGCACTATACTAGAGGTAAACTCAAGAATATTGAGACCTAAGATGAACTGAGAATATGAACTTTATTTCGATTTACTTGTTTTGTTATATAATTAGTTAATCTTATAAAGAGGGCATATAAAATTACATTAAAGTCGGGTCATTTATTTGCACAATAAGTTGGACCCTACAGACCACTGGGCTTTCGGCCTGTGTGCCGGAGAGGGCACTCTTCCACAAGTGGACAGAAGAGTTTTTCCCTCACCAAATATAGCTAATATAGCGATTATGTTTTTGGAAGTCAACATGATTATATGTTTTCGTTGTATAATGTTTTTTGTTTTTTTTGTTTTTTTTTTCTTTTTCTTTTCTTTTTTCTCTTTTTTTTCTGTTTTGGGGGAGTACCTTTCGATCTTTGGCTATGTACAGAGATTGGAATTATATAAGGTCGTACATCAATGCCCTGTAAGGTAACTAAAATAGTGTCATTTAATGTAAATGGTCTGGGGAGCCATATTAAAAGAAGTAAAATTATGTCAAAAATAAAAAGAGAACAAATAGAAGTTGCCTTTATACAGGAATCTCACTTATCGAAGCTCGAACATGATAAATTAAAGAAATGGAAATTTAATCAGTATTCCTCGTCCTGCCCTCAGAGCCCTAAAAGGGGTGTGGTAATTCTAATCTCTAGTAGGTTAAATTTTGAATGCATCCAAGAAATCAGTGATAAGGAGGGGAGGTTTGTGTTAGTCAAAGGGTACCTGGAGGGTATACTGATTACTCTTATAAATGTATATGCTCCCCCAGGATCAGAGATAAAAATTTTTAAAAAGGTTTTTGAATTGATTGTTGGAGAGGCACAAGGTACTCTGATTTTGGGAGGAGATTGGAATGTTCGCCTCAACCCGTCCTTGGACTCATCAAACCCACACGCTCCGGGATTGAATAAAACAACCAAAAACATCAAATTAATCTTAAAGGACGTAGGGCTCATAGATGTATGGAGAGAACAAAACCCCAACAAGAAGGATTATACCTTTTTTTCTCACCCTCATTCATTTTATTCTAGATTGGATTATTTTTTTATGTACCAAAAAGATTTTAGCAGGGTGATCAATTGCAGGATAGGAGTGATGGATTTATCAGACCATGCCCCATTGTACCTGGAAGTAGTGCTTGGATACGAAAGAAGAGTTACATCCTGGAGATTAAATACAAGTATTCTAAGCACGATGAAAGAACAAATTAGTCAAGATATAATAGATTATATAGCGGAAAATAATAATGAAGAAGTTTCCCCAAGTATTCTATGGGACGCCCTAAAAGCAGTGATAAGAGGAAAACTCATAGGTTACAGCGCTAATTTAAAAAAGAAGAGAAATGAGCATTTAAGAAAACTCCAGACACAACTACAATATCTTGAAGATGCCCATAAAATAAGCGCAGTTACAAACTTACAAGTAGAAATACAAAAGAAGAAAAATGAAATCGATGAAATTTTTTCAAGTGAAATACAAAAAAATATGGTTTTTTTAAAACAAAGATACTATGAGGTAGGAGGCAAATCCGCTAAATTACTGGCTTATAAATTAAAAAAACAACAATTAGAAAATACAATATATAAAATAAAGGACCCTCAAACAAATAACATTGTGTATAAACTTGAAGATATACAGTCAGCCTTCCTAAAATTCTACAAAGAACTATATACACAACCTAGAGTGGATATTAAAGGTATGATATCTTTTTTAGATTCATTCGACTTACCAAAGTTGAATGAAAAACAGAATATAACCCTAATCAAGGACATATCTGAATTTGAAATTAAAAAAGCTATTACAAAATTGAAACCGAATAAATGCCCAGGCCCAGATGGATTCCCATCAGACTGGTATAAAGAAATGAAAGAGGTACTGATTCCTTTGATGAGAACATCATTCAACTATATTTTAAAGACGGGAGTAATTCCCCCATCTTGGAATGAGGCTTCTATCTCTATAATAGCTAAAGAAGGAAAGGACAGGCTTGACTGTGGAAATTACCGCCCCATTAGTGTTCTTAACCAGGACTTTAAGATATTTACATACATTCTTGCCAAAAGAATTGAAAATATTCTTGTTCAGATAATTAGTTTGGATCAGACTGGTTTTATTAAGCAGAGACAAACGCAAGATAATGTTCGCCGAACACTACACGTTATTGATTATGTTAGGAAAAATAAAATTCAGATGGTCCTTATGAGCTTAGATGCAGAAAAGGCCTTCGATCGGGTTAATTGGGAATTTTTATACAAAGTCATGGATAAATTCGGATTCCATCAATCGTTTATCAGGATTATACAAGCATTATATAAATCACCAAAGGCAAGAATCAAAGTTAACGGGGCGCTTTCAAATGTTTTTAACCTACAGAGAGGGACACGTCAGGGTTGTCCTCTAAGCCCCTCACTCTTTGCTCTCTTCATAGAGGCCCTGAGTCAAAGTGTAATACAAAGCAATACTATTACTGGAGTCAAGATTAGGGGTCGAGAGCATAAGATTTCCTTGTTTGCTGACGATATTTTGATTTATTTGACAAATCCAAACACTACTTTCCCCAAGCTATTGTCACTTCTGGAGATCTTTAGTTCAATATCAGGTTATAAACTAAATATATCGAAGACTCAGATATTAACTTTTAACTATGAGCCCAATTATGAAATTAAGGCTAAAGCCAATTTGAAATGGGAAACGGAGCAGATGAAGTATCTTGGAGTAAATATTACTAAAGATCTGTCTAAGATATACAATGCAAACTTTAATCCTTTAAGTTATAAAATAAATGAGGATATTAAAAGATGGAATTTATTACCATTTTTAAATTTTGAATCACGTATAGATACAGTTAAAATGAATATCTTGCCCAGGATGCTCTACCTATTCCAAACACTCCCTGTAGAAATAACTGACAAACAATTTCGGGAATGGGACAAAATAATCTCTAGGTTTATATGGCAGGGGAAAAAACCACGGATTAAGTACCAAACTATTCAGTTGGCTAAAGACAAAGGAGGGTTGGGGTTCCCATGTTTGAAAGACTATTATATTTCTGCTCAATTGAGGACATTAGTGTGTTGGTGTAATGTAGATTATCAAGCGAGATGGAAAGAACTAGAAACAGTGACCTTAAAAGATTCTCCAATTCAGGCAATTCTAGGGGATGTGACACTTATTAAAAAACAAATTCATCAAGGAAACCAATGGATTAACCTACCTTTAAAACTCTGGTTACAATTTCTTAATAAGAATGATTGGATTGAAGAGGTTAGGATTTTAAGATGGTGCGCTTTTGACAGTGATTTTTTACCTAATGAATTAGACGTAAGATATAAAAAATGGTCTGGACAAGGTTTAACGGCATATTGTATGTTTTACGATAAGGGAATTCTTAGGGACTTCCAATCAATAAAAGATCAATACCAGTTAAGTAAAACGGACTTTTTTAGGTTCTTACAAATTAGGCATCATCTATATAATTTTATACCTAAGAGAACAGATCTTTTTTCTTTACCTGTTCTGAGTATATTTGTCAAGGCTTATCAGGCTGACACAGGCCTTAAGGTGATTTCAAGATTGTACAAGGGTATACAAGAGGTTAAGAAGTGGAATACTACCTACATCAAAAAAAAATGGGAAAATGAAACAAATATAGCAATATCAGATAACATTTGGTATGAGCAGTGCGCTTTTCAGTGGAGAATTTCTAGTTCTAATACATGGAGATGTTACGGTTGGAAGAGTATCTGTAGGTTTTTTATTACCCCTGCACAAAGTAAACATTATTTTAATCACTCTAATTGCTGGAGAAATTGTGGGGCCCAAGGAGTAAAACATTTTCATCTGTTCTGGTCTTGCCCAAGGATCAACATTTTTTGGGTATTGATCCACTCTGAGTTGCAGATTATTTTTGGTATGCAGCTTCCCTTTAATTGGGACGAACTTTTGTTTGGATATTTATACTCAGTAAATGTAGATAAAATGTCTAAGCAGTTGTATGGTATCCTGAGTTTGGCTGCCCGTAAAATTATTACCAAGAAATGGCTTAGTGTGAAAATTCCATCACTGGGTGATTGGCATGAGACTGTACATGGGATGTTTAAAATGGAAAGAATTACCTTCATTAAAAGACTCCAGTTTGATATATTTAGTGAAATTTGGGGTAAATGGAAACACTACATCCGGTTAAGGAGACCCGATCTTGTTTGAATCTCTGTAACTATATATGCTACATTTCTGAATCGTTATGTGTTTATATGTATATGTTAGTATGTATGAGACTATAAGTGAACACATATGTAAGTAGGTATGTGTATGTATGCTTAAGAATATGGGTGTGTGAGTGAATATGTGTGTGCGAGTACATACACACTAGAGGGTACACCCGTCTGTTTTTCTTATTTTTATTTATTTATTTATTTATTTATTTTTTTTATTATTTACGTCTGTTCTTGATTATATGTTTATTTTGGATTATTTGTGTTTATATAGGTTGTTTAATAAAAAGAGAATAACAAAAAAAAAAAAAAAAAGGAAGTGTCATTAGAAGGCATACTATACTGTAATTCATTATTATCAGGATGTCCTAAAAACTCCCCGAAAAGCCTTCAGATGATCCAAAATCCTGCAGCAAGAGTACTGACAGTACTGACAAAGAAACTTGAGGCCACTGCTGTTAAGATTTGGCACTGTATAAATAAAATAGAATTGAATTGGTTCATCACACTTAACTCCAAACTGAAAACCAAAATCATCACTTATAGTCTTTTATTTCGTAGACAGTTTCTCCATAATTTCCATAGTTGGACAGTTTGTTGTTTCTGTGCCTCTCATCACTGTTCTTTTGTCAACAGTTGGCGAGACTGTACTTGCAGAGGGACAGTCTGGTACTGAGGTACATAGCTGGTACACCTTGTCACTCACTGTAAAAGTAAGTAGACACTTTTTACTATTTCTAATGTTTCTTTATACTCTCACTTCTTCCACTGTTATGATGATTAAAGGAGTTTGTAATCCAATAAACCATGTTAGGACGTGGAGATTAGATCAACTCAGATTAGCTACTCTCATTATCAATAGTATTTTGAGTCAGCATCTAAATCACATGAGAGATTTAAGATGATGTATTAGCAAGACAGAGCAAAAAATCTGCCTTTTTCCTACTTGGATTTTATATGGAGGTTTGTTTGTTTTTTAGGTGATTTGTAGATTTGTAGGTGTGTTAATACAGTATGTCAAAATCAAGAAATAACAGACGTCACACTTGAGGTTATTCTGAAAAAAGGCAAGGTAAACAGTTTGTGATCATATATGAAGACAAAATAAAAGTGAAGGATTATAACCTTGACGACACAGTTAACTGGGGCAGTAATCAGTCCTGCTTGCTGGTAGCTGTGCAGGAACAGTCCTTTCTGGTGTAGGTTATTGTGTTGACACACTGTAACTGAACATTTCAGCAATATGCCTGTCTTGTCACAGCCACATTAATTTACGAATTAACCTATGAAAAGTCTATCTTTTTGCACGGATTTGAAAATGTAAAGATGTTTTTCTCTTTACTGTAGGGACAGTATGCATCAGGGTCACTGAATGGATACCCTCTGTGGAAGAATGCTGTGATACTGACCCCAAAGGCTGGCTGGGCTGCCATAGGAACACGCTCATTTGAACTGGCCCAGTTTGATAACTTTGCTTTGGTGGCTGAGTGATGAATTAACTTTAAATCATGATTTACACTATGCTGAATGTCCTGATTCATTTATGGACTTGATTAGTACTTTACAGCCGATAGCTTCAAGCATAATAATGTTGTGTGTAAAATTTTGGGCGATGTATTGACAGAAATGGGTTATAGTATTTAATTACCATGTAATTATGCATCACTGTGTTTTTTTTTGTTGGAATGATCCTGTCATATCAAACCTCAGTCCTGAACAGAAATTAATGTCTCTCTACAGCTCACAGCCAACAAAACACTGGTTTAAGACCTTTCTTTGAAGAGATGCCAAGACTTCAAGATAAGGCTGGAATTGTTTTGGGGCATAACTTGTAGTGAATCGTGTGTTTGTAGCACATCAGAATCCATCACACTTGTACAGGATGTGCCTTATAGCCTGGTGTTAGAATCAAATGACCATATTAGTATTTGGTGTTAGCCGTGTAGTTGGCTTGTCACTACCATAGGAGCATCCCTCAGTTCCCTCAATGGGCTCCACCCCTCATTTGTTGCATCTGTTTTCAAAACAGCTAAGTTTCAACACACCACGCTTCTCGGAAATAATACTTAGTGTCTTGGTGGTTTCCTCCATCTCCATCTTTTTATATACAGTGTATGTGGAGGAAAAAAATATATCATATGGCACTGAATCCTGGAACTTTGTTTGATGTGATTGTAAATGATTTTATAGTTTGACTTTATATTGTCTTAACTGCTTTGAATAAATCAAATAGAAAGCCAACCACAAGTGTAGTGTAATCCGTGACTCCCCATTAATCATGTCTGCTCTCTACTCCCATATAGCTAACTGCACAGTCACCAGGATAACCTAAGATGGCAACACAAGCACTACATTTTAATTTACATTCATTAAAATCAGCTAAATTTAGGGTCCAATCCTGATTTATTCCCTGTGCTTTGAATACCCTAGTTGTCAAAAGTGGAATAACGCTGGGATTTGGTTTAGTCAGTAGAATCTCCAGGTTAGGATTAGATATACAAATTCTGTGGAGAAGGACAGGGAAAACTACTGGTCTAGGTGTTTGTCTTACTCATTTTTCCAGTCCTAGATTGTCCAAACTAATGTAAACTTCTGAGTACCATGGCCAAAGGATATGGAAATCTTAATTTCAGAAACTCTTATAACACTGTTGCATCCCATGAATATGAGAATTTAAGCAGGCTTACCAAAGGTGATCACATGTTTTGTTTTTGTGTTGTTTTTGTGTTTGTTTTTTTAAACACTCACTCTACTCCATGCTGTTCATGACATCTGTGTTCTTTCTTTGCACCATGATTGGGGTTGTTGAAAAGTCCAATCATCAAGCTCTTCTCACAGTTCCATTGTTCCATGCTGGTCCGGTGTCAGGCTTCCAAGCTCCAAAGTAGAGCTTTCAAGTTACTCTGCAGCTATTTTCATTGAAGAACCTTACACACACAGAACAAGATGGAAAAAAAGTAGCAACAGTTGCCTCTGTTTTCTTGCAGTTTGCATAAGGCTCCATGACACAACAATAAACAAGGCAGCGTTCCCCACTAAAATGTATAATAATATTAAGAAAGCTCAGAAGCTGTTAAAAATCGTGGGATTAAAGTCAAGGATTTAGGTTTAGGTTAAGCTCCATGGGCGTAAACGAAGTTTTATTTTTTATTTGGGGTGGGGAATTTAAGGTATAAGGTTTCAAACCTATATTCAGACGTAGACAGCATATTGAGTGGGTTGGTCAGCACGTACCACATTGCATCTGGCAGATCTGCCCTTTATACTAGTAAATGGACGAACTTTATAAATTGCCTTTCTACAAAGGTATTGCTCATCATTCACACATCACTAATAACTAATAATAACTAATAACTCCAATTTCCTTGGCAGCACCTGGAAATTGGAGTTATGGCAGACTGCACAATTTCCCCTCTGGCATTTATCATGGCAATGGAGTTGGTTATGCAGGTATCCCAGTGGGTAGTGGGATGTGAGAGACTCAAGAGTGGCCTTCGTCTTCTACCCATTAGGGCCTACATGGATGACATGACCATCATTACAACAACAAAACCATGTACTAGGCGATTGCTACAGAAGCTCCAGGAAAACATAGAATGGGCAAAAATGGAGTTTAAGCCAAGTAAATCTTGCAGTATCTCCATCATAAAAGGAAAACTGACAGCCTAGCAATTCTATATCAGTGGAGAACCAATTCCAGCAGTCTTAGAGAAGCCCATAAAGAGCCTGGGATGGTGGTATAATGCAGACCTCAATGATACGTGGCAACTAGAACAACTAAGGCAGATCTTGGCTGATGACCTCAAGCAGATTAACAACACTGCACTCCCAGGGAAACTGAAGCTCTGGTGCTTCCAGTTTGGGTTATTACCCAGACTACTGTGGCCGCTGACAATGTACGAGGTCTCACTCAATCATGCCAATCAACTAGAGAGGCTAGTGAGCTCCTACATTAAGAAGTGGCTCGGACTTCCCAAATGCCTCAGCAGCGTTGGACTCTACAGCGACGGGATACTGTCATTGCCTATCCCTAGCCTGGTTGAGGAGATTAAATGTGCAAAAGTAAGGCTTGAGATGTCACTCACGGGCTCCCGGGACCCCATAGTGAGAGGCACTGCTCCCACCCTAGCAACGGGGAGGAGGTGGACCACAGCCACATCTGTGCTACAGGCGAAATCCGCTCTTCGGCACTGTGATGTGGTCACGTCCAACAGGGTAGAGGAGGATTTGGTCTTGGCGCAGTAACACCTTGGTGGCAACAGGCATCTGTAACTGTTCTGGTTACAGATGCCTGTTTTATTGTTGTGCCTGAAGAATAAATTCCTCGTTTAGAGCCTCTGGGTCTGGGACTGATCCAGCATCGACACTGTCAGCAGAGGATGGTCCAGCTGCTAGTGTAGAACTTTTAGCAGGAGGTGAAGCTGAAAAATGTTAAATATTAAACATTCATTAAAATGGGTTGAAATAAATGTACAGTACACATAATAAGTAGTGATTTGCATGTTTTCAGTTAAGTTTTTACTAAAGTTACAACTTTTAAATATTGGCATCAAATAAGTCATCTCACACACTCACTGACCCAAATCATTCAGTACAAGTGCCCTCTAGGGTAGTGTGACATCTGTAGTGCTTTTCTACATTGTACATTAATAAATTAATGAGTGTGACTATAAATCCAGATAGCTAATGACTTTTTGACACTACTTTCCTGACTTTGTAGTAGAGCTGGGCGATATAAGATTTTTTCATATCACGATATGTTTTTTTCATTTCAGGCGATAACGATATCTATCACGATATAAGCCAAATAACTATATTTGTAAGATTTAAATGTGCCGTTGCTCACAAGTAAAATTTTAAATAATCAGCAGCTTGTTTTTATTTAAATATTTATTTCCCATAATAAGTTCAACAGGGTAGATGTACTTAAGGAACATGAGACTTTTTCAGATAAATAAAGGCAAATATTGCAAACTACACAAAAGGCAGCCGCTAAAGCGTTTAAGTTTCAAAACAGAACAAACGAAACAGACTAAATTGTCAATTCCACTTAGAAACAAAATATTAATTCTAAAAATAAATCTTAGTTTGTTTTACAGAAGAACAGACAAAACTGACTAACTTTTGTCAATATCAAATAAACTGAGAACTAAAAGGAAATTCTCAATCTCTCCTTGTTGTATAGCTTAGCTTTTCAAACAGTTTTAACAGTTACTTTAGTCTGACAAAAGCCGAATGACGAATTAGCGCTTCCAGTCAGAGACTGAGGCTACGTCCACACGTACACGGGTATTTTTGAAAACGGAGATTTTCCGTTTTCGTTTTAAAAAATAATCCCGTCCACACATAAAGGCAGAAATGAAGGAAAACGCTGCTATGAACATGCCAAAGCAGCAGGTGGAGCTAGATTCCTAACCGTGCAGAAATGTTGGCCAATCAGAAGTCTAGAAGCCTCGGTGGGAAAAAGTAAACAAAGCTGGGGCATAGAAGCAGAACCGAGTCGTATGTGTGGACGGATAGTAACTTTGTGTATATGTAAGCATTTAAACACTGCAGAGAGTAGAATTAACAGTAACAGTATTGTAGAAATTCATTTCACCGAAACAATAACGTGGCACACAGCGTGACGTAAAAAAATGCGCACACCTTTGACGCTGTGTTTTCTCAGTTTTTCTAGTCCACACGTAAATGCAAAAACGGAGTTTTCAAAAATATCCACCCTGGCCGGAGTTTTTAAAAATCTCCGTTTTCAGTGACCAAAAACGCCGTTTACATGTGGACAAAAGGTGCAAATGCATAGAAAAATCTGCGTTTTCAAAAATACCTGTACGTGTGGACGTAGCGCATGCACCAGTCTATTGTATTTCCAGACTTGCTTTCGGCACAATTTACAGTGAACGCTACTGTTTTTTGTCAGAGTTGAAATAGCCGAAATACCTTCACACTACGGAACTTCTATGGCTCTTCCGTTCGACAATCTCTCCGGCATTGGAACCATCATCTGTTTTCTCTTCGGTAACCTTCGGTCACGCTCGGTTGACTTTTCTAGTCGGCACACTCATTTCCTCCATTACCCGGGCGGTACGGTGGGTGGCTGCTTCCCAAACAAATACACATGTGCGGCTTGGCACTTGTGCTGTACGTAACAAGTCACGTGACGTGACGCTGCGGCTGTGATTGGTTCGGCTCTGTGCTACTTAATTTGGATTGGCTGTTCTTTTTTTCTTTTTTTTCTTTTTTTAAGAGGAGACGAGCGGCAAGGTCTATCGCAATAGTTTAATTTTTCTATCGAGAAAAAGTTATATCGCAATACATATGTTATCGTTCTATCGCCCAGCTCTACTTTGTAGTGCATAACATTTGACACTTCAAACTAGTACTGTGACTTAAGAGTTTTGTACAATGATGATGCTAACTACCTCAGGGAGGTAATCAGGTAACCTCTTAAGAAGTATATAAGTTATATAAGAATCTTGGTGTTCATATTGGTAACATTATATAACATTTGTTATACTAGAAAGTCTCGAAGAGAATTATCAGGTCTGGTTTTCATGAAGATTTTTAAAATTACATTTGTATATACATGAGTGTGAAGACCATACTACACACACACACAAAATTGTTCAGGTGGGTAACACCAGAGGTTCAGTATGGCTAGCTTTGGTGATGTGAACGACACACGGGGAGGTAATAAGGCATATATAACACTATTTTCACGTTAGCAACAGGACATGTAGGGCAGCTGTCACCTCACAGCAAGTAAGTAAGTAAGTAAAATTTATTTATATAGCACATTTCACAGATAAAAATTAGAGATGGACCGATCCGATATTACGTATCGGTATCGGTCCGATACTGACCTAAATTACTGGATCGGATATCGGAGAAAACTAAAAAATGTAATCTGATCCATTAAATATCACGAAAGCACCTCACAAAACTTGCAACACGCCGTAACTCACCTCAGAACGTTAGCACGTCGGAGCAGTATGCATCACGTGATAGAGCGGCTGTGGCATGCGGGACCTGTCGGTGGTCTGGATAGCATTTGGAGCTTCGCTAGCAACCCGGCATTTCATCTCCGACAAAGTTATCCCGAGAGAAGTAAAGCAAGTGTGTAAGTCCATCTCTGAATGTTTGTAAAGCATTCCTGCGTTAAGCTTAACAAGCGACTGCCTCTCCTGCTGCTACTTCAATCATGAAACTGCTTAACGATCAGCTGATCGGCTTTTCTGTCGCGAGTCCGTGTCTCTAGTTTGCTTTTGGCCCATTTTGCACCAGAAAGAGGAAACCAGCGGCTGAACAACAGCAGCACGTTTAAGCTTGATCAGCTGTTGTTAGAATTTATTTAATATTACTTTCTACTCCAGGATCTTTTCTACGTAGCTGACGGCTGGTAACTGTGCAGGGGCGGATCTAGCAAAGTTTAGCCAGGGGGGCTGATAGGGCATTAACAGGGAAAAGGGGGCACAAAGACATACTTTTCTTTCTTATTCTCATTTAAAATGTCTAGCTTTTAATAAATAATTATCTGACACCCAAAGTTTTAATTTGATGTAAAATGAATAGAAGTCAATTACTGTATATAGTAACTATTAAGTCTAATAAATATATATATATATATATATATATATATATATATATATATATATATATATATATATATATATATATATACACACACCCTAGTAAGCTATAGTACTTTTTCCTTTGGGAAGGTACCATCTGTGCAGTCTGCAATTTTGTTGAAGAAAGATGTTGAATCTATTTAATATTTCTTGAAAAATAATTGATTTCTGTGCATTTTTTTTTTCACACTGCATCAAATTAAGGTTGATTACGTCGATTAAGCATCATGAGGTGAGGTTATTTATTTTTGTTGTTGCTGGGAGTTGGAACCCTATTAGTTAGGTTGCTTAATATTTATGCTAAGTACTCTTTAAAATACCAGAATAGGGAGGATGGTGTAGGTTTAAGTTTATTAGATTGATCAGTATTGCTGAACTATGAAATTTTTTTTTTTTGC
The DNA here is from genome assembly GCF_964374335.1 of Astatotilapia calliptera. Taxonomy (NCBI): domain Eukaryota; kingdom Metazoa; phylum Chordata; class Actinopteri; order Cichliformes; family Cichlidae; genus Astatotilapia; species Astatotilapia calliptera. The sequence continues at coordinate 3,110,345 of NC_137440.1, forward strand.
ATACAGGTATAACAGAATAGCTTTAGTGTAGTTGTTGTTTTAAACTTGAGTATGAACTTATACAAAATGCAGCAAGATATTTAAAAAACAGTTTTGTTGATTAAAAAACACTATATCGGATTCATATCGGTATCGGCAGATATCCAAATTTATGATATCGGTATCGGTATCGGACATAAAAAAGTGGTATCGTGCCATCTCTAATAAAAATCACAAAGTGCTTTACAATAAGATCAGACATACAAGAAGGTTACTGGTCTGAACCTTGGCTGAATAATAGAACAGAATAGAGTAGAATAGAATAGCTGGTGACTGTTAACTATCCTCATCCTCACCATCTTGTTTGTTTCTGTGTACCCCGTGGTGATCTGCCTTCTTATCTAGGGTGTACTATGAGTATCACCCAAAGACAGCTAGGATAGGCTACCTGATAAGGACACCTGGTTACAGATAATGGACTCATCTTCATGAGGATGTCACGTGCAGCACCTTCCGCTGGTTCGATCTGAGTGATCACGTCCCCTACTATAAGGCCCTTACGGTCAAACTGTCCAAGAAACAGAATTGGCTGGTAGCCCAGGGCATGTAGTTTTGAAACCTGCAAGAACAACAAAGAAAAACATGCAGCCAGTCTTTCATGTAAGAAAATTGATGTATAACAAACCTTTAAGTTTCACATCTTTGTTGTTTTATTGTTGTAGATAGTTAAAAAGTATTTATGGTGACCAAACCTGTAAATGTATGATAAAATCCATCTTAAAATGTTTTGTCTCTCAGTTAATAGCCGATTAAATTAAAAATCAGAAGTAGCTTAAATAAAAAGTTTTTAACAAGTTTTTTCTAGTTTGATATCTTTAGTGTGATGATGTTATTCTGATGTGAATAACTTTTTTTTATTTATGCTCTTTTATAAATTAATAGTTTATGTGTATATACATGTCTTGTTAGTTTCTTACTTCATGATATACAAGAAAACATTGACAACTGTGATTAATAAAGAATTGTCTAGCAGACCAACCATCAGAACTTTTAAACTTACTGACAACTGGGCTGAATTAACCACCCTGCTCGCATTTCTGTTTTTTTTAACAGAGGCAGCCCAGTTACTGTTTTTAAACTGTTCTTGTTTTTTTTTTTCCAATCCCTCCTTTACGTTCAGGCTGCCCAGGCATCCACTGCATGTCTTCCTGTTGCAGGTGCTTGGAGCCTGACAGGAAGGGCATGGTTTGGTTTTTGGCTTTGTCATTTCTGCAAATGAAAATGGAACATGTAGTGATTATTTCAGGTCTGTTTTGGTTAAATTATTACAAAAATAATTTATGACCAAAGAAATAACTTGTATTACGAGGCAGTATTACACCATATTTAGAAAAAAAATCAATTACGAGATTAAAGTCATTAATATTGAGTTAATTACGTGAATAGGGTTAAAAAAAAAACTGAATTGATTACAGAAAAGATAAATTGCTAAGCAAGTGTGGCCAAGCAAGTGTCTTTCACATGAGAATACATCACAAAAGAAAAATTTAATAAACTTTTGCAGAAGTAGTTCTCTTGGTACACAGACTGCTCTGTGAAAACATTTCAAGTTTAATATCAGTTTAATATCACTGAAATTAATATTTCAGTGAACATGCAAATAACCCACAGTTTGTCACAACTTACTTAGGTAGGATCTGCCTCGTGTCGAGTCGAAAAATTCGCTGCAGGACCGTGAGTTGAAAGATACATTTACTACGACTCCCAAGATGCATTGCAGTAAAAACCATCCAATCGCCTTGCTTAAGATCTGTTGACGTGTCGCTAAAGGCGCGCTGTAGATAAATATTGCAATTTGAAAAAAAGAAAATAAAAAAATAAAATTTGTAATTACATCATTTAACACTGGGCCAGTTTATTTTCGTATTATCGCTGGTTATTATTTTAGAGTAAATAAAGGAATAAGATAAGATAAGATAAGATAAAACTTTATTAATCCGTCGGGTGGGTTCCTCTGGGAAATTCGGTTTCCAAAAGCACAGCACCGACAGAAGTTACAGTTACAGAATATTATATATATATATATATATATATATATATATACACACACACACATATAAATACAGAGACATATATAAATAAAATATATGAAGGGGATAAATAGAATAAATAGGAATAAAAATAAAAATACAAGTGAATTGCACATTTCAAGTATTGAGGTCTATTGCACCGTTGACTATTAACAAAAGTATTGCACAAAAGGTATTGCACAGTGAAGTGAAGAGGCACTACAGCTTAGTTGTTCCCCCCTCCTTTGTCCTCCTGTTTCCCCTCCCTCTCCCCTCCAGAGAGGAGTTAAACAGTCTGATGGCGTGTGGGACAAAGGAGTTTTTAAGTCTGTTAGTTCTTGTCTTGGGGAGAAGCAACCTGTCACTGAAAAGACTCTTCTGGTTGTTAATGGCCGTGTGCAGAGGATGCCCAGCATTGTTCATAATGTCTAGCAGTTTTTTTAGTGTCCTTTTCTCTGCCACTGTCACCAGAGTGTCCAGCTTCATGCTGACCACAGAGCTAGCCTTCCTGATCAGTTTCTCTAGCCTGCATGAGTCCTTCTTTGCTGTGCTGCTCCCCCAGCACACCACAGCATAGAAAAGTACTCCAGCAACCACCGACTGGTAAAACATCCTCAGGAGCTTCCTGCAGATGTTAAAAGACCTCAGCCTCCTGAGGAAGTATAGTCGGCTTTGGGCTTTTTTATACAGGTGCTCTGTGTTGCATGACCAGTCCAGTTTATTGTCCACCCACAGCCCGAGGTACTTGTACTTGTTGACCACCTCCACCTCCTCCCCCTCTATCTGAACCGGCAGTGGACCTTCTCTGGACCTCCCGAAGTCCACAACCAGTTCCTTAGTCTTTGAGGTGTTGAGTTGCAGGTGGTTTGTGTGACTCCATGCGACAAAGTTCCTCACCAGACTTCTGTACTTCTCTTCATGATCGTCCCAGATACACCCCATGATGGCTGTGTCATCTGCAAACTTCTGAATGTGGCATAATTCAGAGTTGTAGCAGAAGTCAGAGGTGTACAGGGTGAAGAGAAGAGGGGACAGCACGGTTCCCTGTGTTGCTCCTGTGCTGCTGACCACAGTGTCAGACGTGATGTCCTTCAGCCTGACGTACTATGGCCCTTGTTGAGGTAGTCGGAGATCCAAGCCACCAGGCGGGGGTCCACCTCCATCCTGTTCAGTTTTTCCTGAAGCATACAGGGCCGGATGGTGTTAAAGGCACTGGAAAAGTCAAGAAACAGGATCCTGACCGTGCCTTTTCCCCCATCCAGGTGTGAGTGGGCTCTGTGTAGGAGGTACAGGATGGCATCCTCCACTCCGACACCCGCCTTGTATGCAAACTGTAGTGGGTCCTGGGCATGTTGTACCTGTGGTCGGAGGAGGTTGAGGAAGAGCCGCTCTAGAGTCTTCATAAGATGTGACGTCAGTGCCACCGGTCGGAAGTCATTCAGCTCATTGGGCCGGTTCCTTTTGGGGACCGGGATGATGCAGGATGTCTTCCATAGGGCGGGCACTCTCCCCAGTCGCAGACTGAGATTGAAGACTCGTTGTAGCGGCTCCCCAAGTTCAGCAGCACGGGTAGCACCAAGCTGTTTGAGCTAAGATGTTAAAGTTATTCACATAATGAAAACCTATACTTTGTTTCGGGCGAGTTCCCCATTAAAATGCATGTAATAGTCAGAAACGCACTGTCTTGACGAAATAAAGCGTTTTTGTACAACTGTCCCTGGTGTAATGCGGATGGCCTCAGCCAACATCAAAGGCCCTTGGTTGGTGAAGATTGCCTTACAGGAAGCACTCTCCCTGGTGTAATCTGGATGGCCTCAGCCAACAACAACATTGGCCCTGATGAAATGTGGATGGTATTGGCCAGCACCAAAGGCCCTGGTGTGATGTGGATGACATCAGCTAGTAACGCAGGTTCTGGTCAAATTTACATGGCCTCAGAAAGCAGTACAGGCCCTGGTGTGGTGAAGATGGCCTCACAGGAAGCAGTGGCTTTGGTGTAATGTGGATGGCATCAGGCAGTAGCACAGGCCCTGGTGTAATTTGGATTTTCTCATCTAACAATACTGTCCCTAGTGAAATGTGCATGATATTGGTCAGCAGCACAGGCCCTGGTGTAATGTGCATGCCATCAACGAGTAGCACAGACCCTGGTGAAATGTAGTTGGCCTCAGCCAGTAGCACAGGCCCTGGTGAAATGTAGTTGGCCTCAGCCAGTAGCACAGGCCCTGGTGTGGTGAAGATGGCCTCACAGGGAGCACAGGCCCTGGTGAAATGTAAATGTCCTCAGCCAGTAGCACAGGCCCTTGTGTGTTGTGGATCGCATCAGCCATCAACACAAGCCCTCTTGAAATTTGGATGGCATGAGCCACCAACGCAGGCCCTGGTGAAATGAGGATGGTATCATCTAGTAGCACAGGCCTTTGTTTCGGGCGAGTTCCCCATTCAAATGCATGTAATAGTCAGAAACGCACTGTATTGACGAAATAAAGCGTTTTTGTACAACTTCATATAAATAGCTGTAACTTTTGATAGAAGATTCAGATATACGTATTCATGGCTTTATCTCAATATCCCCGTGCTGGGCAAACAGGTTTTGCAGCTGTGGGAGCTAAGATTTTCAAGTTATTCACATAATGAAAACCTGTACTTTCTTTCGGGCGAGTTCCTCATTCAAATGCATGTAATAGTCAGAAACGCACTGTCTTGACGAAATAAAGCATTTTTGTACAACTTCATATAAATAGCTGTAACTTTTGATAGAAGACTCAGACACGCATATGTATGGCTTAATCTTATAATATTCAATATCCCCGTGCTGAGCAAACAGGTTTTGCAGCTGTTTGAGCTAAGATGTTAAAGTTATTCACATAATGAAAACCTATACTTTGTTTCTGGCGGGTTCCCCATTCAAATGCATGTAACAGTCAGAAACGCACTGTCTTGATGAAATAAAGCGTTTTTGTACAACTTCATATAAATAGCTGTAACTTTTGATAGAAGATTCAGATATACATATTCCTGGCTTTATCTTATAATATTCAATATCCCCGTGCTGGGCCAACAGGTTTTGCAGCTGTGTGAGCTAAGATTTTAAAGTTATTCACATAATGAAAACCTATACTTTGTTTCGTGTGAGAACTCCATTCAAATGCATGTAATAGTCAGAAACGCACTGTCTTGGCGAAATAATGCGTTTACAACTTCATGAAGACAGGTCTAACTTTTGATAGGAGACTCGGATATGCATATTTATGACTTTATCTTATAGACTTCAATATCTCCGTGCTGGGGAATATACTTTGTTTCGGGCGAAACAGTATGTATACGTGGATGGATCAGCCAGCAACAAAGGCCCTGGTGAAAGGTACTTGGTCTAAACCATGAAACACCGGGCCTGGTGAAATGTGGATGGCCTCAGCCAGAAGCACAGGGCATGGTGCTGTGAAGATGGCCTCACAGAGAGCACTGGCTCTGATGAAATGTGGATGGCATCAGCCAGTAGCACAGGCCCTTGTGTATTGTGGATCGCATAAGCCAGCAATACAAGCCCGGGTGAAATTTGGATGGTATCAACGAGTAGCACAGGCCCTGGTGTAATGTGGATGGCCTCAGCCAACAACACTGGCCCTGGTGAAATGTGGATGGCATTGGCCAGCAGCACAGGCCCTGGTGTGGTGAAGATGACCTCACAGTGAGCACTGGCCCTGCAGCAATGTGGATTGAATCAGCAAGTAGCAAAGAATCTGGTAAAAATGTGGATGGTAACGGCCAAAACCAAAGGCCCTGGTTGTGTGTATGTGTATGGCATCAACGAGTAGCACAGGCCCTGGTGAAATTTAGTTGGTCTAAGCCAGCAACACATGCCCTTGTGTAAAGTGGATGGTGAAAGAAAACTCTGTCCCGGGTCATCCGTGGATCGGGTTTCCTCCGAGGCGTGGGCACCTATCAGCAAAGATTGTCCATGACCTATAGAACTCAAAGGAATATTCTCAAGTAACAGTCAAATATTTTCTCAAGTAATAGTCAAATATGCCATTCAGCGTGTTAGTTACAGCGCCGGGAGTAGCTTGGGAGAACAAGGAAACACAGACTGCTTCAGGTTGCCTTCCCAAACCAACTCAAAGTTTATTTGTCATACAACAGTTTATATAGAGGAAAAAGGTTCGTGTGTCAGCAGATTCTCAGTTCAAACCGGTACAGACCAAATAAGGAAGCGTCTTCCTGCCCTCTGAGCAAAGAAGTATCCTTCGTATAGTTTATCAGTTCAGCTACAATTTATGATTATCCCAGCGAAATACACTCCTAGACATAGAATACAGAGTTCTTTCATTAGTGAATTTTGAAACAAACCACCTGGCCTTTAACAAGCCCTTTTCTAAGAGATAAAGAAGGGAGGATGGGAGTAAGGGAGTGATCTCTGTGGTATTTTCGACCTTGAGGTACCAGCCTGTGATTCTTACACATCAATTCTTGGGTCACAGAGAAAGAGAAAAACAACTAGTAAAAGGGCCTTATTAAGTAACAGTTTTCCTGTATAATATCACTATAAAACAATATCCTGTAAATGCTCCCATGGTGCTAAAATACATAACAGTTCCACTCTTTTATTATATTTAAAATAATAACTCAATATAAAGGAAAATCACAAATGTAATAACATAATATAAAGACAAATCATAAATGTGAAGTAAATCATAAATGTAACTGGTCCTTCGAGCAAGCTTAATATCAAAATTCTGAACGAACCTTCATTCCCTTCTTGGATAACGGAGTAATTCACAACCTAATGCTCAATATATACATCAGGATCATCATTGGTGACATCTGGCACATCATCAGGGTCAATTTGTGCTAATTGTAAATATATTGAGGTAGCTGTACTAGGTGGGTGTCCTGCCAAGTGGAGCATGAAGTATTGTCAGCAAAATGTGGCTTGCAGAAATATAAACATGGTTACAGCTTTCAATACAAAATAGTAAATAAAAAATCCTAAAGTTAATGCGATCGATACAACAATCAACCTAAAAATATAAAACATACAGTTCTTCTGTCGTCTCCTGGCCTGGTCCCAGGTTCGAGAGACCTCGTATAAGTGTCGAGTGATGACAATGGGCATTTCATTTTCTCTATTATCAGGATGGAATGAGTCAGCTCAGACATTGTGTGGTACTCTAGGCTTTCTGTTCCTGCTTGATGTTCGAGTACCTTGTTGTTGTTCAGGTGGGGGATCAAAGAGCTCTCTGAGTCTTGGCTTTTTCAGGCGTTGTGTGTATAGAGATTGACAGACCACGTGACTTTCGCGCATTGCATGCCGTGAACTCGTGGCAAAACAATCCAAGTACCGCATCAAATGCAAGCATTTGCAGCACCGCAAAACGTTCATTCTTCGGTTCCAATAAATTCTTGCTTTTTCTTTGCCCCCCAAAAAGGTATGTACAAAACGAAGGAGAACAATGCCGGTCCGTACAAAGACAGACTTGATGAAAAGTCAAAGAAAAGATACGAGGAAAAAAATCAAGCCAGTGAAAGGGTCAGACCCGTACGAGCACACAGAGTGACAAAATACGTTAGCGTGCTGCCCAACTTTCAGATTTATAATTATACGGTTCTTGGAGTGAGTGCATACACTCGTGAAGTTTAGTAACTTCAGGTCACTGCAACAAGCCCAGGTACAGTTTACCGACGGATGGGTACAGGACCTTGAAATGCACCGTGTAGAAAGTAAAGACCATTGTACACATCATAAGTTTACCAGTCTCACAAATTGTCTTCATAAATACACATTCGTTAACCGTTTATTAATAGGACCTTTAAGCTCAACGGTAATTAATTAGTAGTGGAAATAATTTCTGGTACGCATTACAGAAATGTAGCAGTTGTGGAGCAGGGAAATTATTTTACTGCTATTGTTAAATAATCATCATTATTACCATTGCATTAATAATATAATCTGGAGTTTATATCGCATTCACGGGTTGAACAGTGTGTGTCTTTCAGAAAGACTAAGTGGCAGGCTGACAGGAAGTTGCAGAGAGTTTGCAGAAGTGAAAGCAGGAAGTTATTTTGAGCAGCAGGCTAAGACGATCATTGCTTTAACAATGTAACAGATAGCTTTAAGATGGCCTTAAGATGTTTATGATGATGTTAAATTTGTATTTCAGGTGCAGTTATGGCTATTTTGTACACATTGCATATCTGTGCTTATTTGAGTTGATGTTCAGGTTCTTTAAAGGTCTTAAGCTTCACTAGTGAGAGTGAGAGTGTCTAGATGATCCATGCTGAGGGAAAACTAGAACATAGAAGGAATTGCAATACATGCTTACAAAACACTTATATCAGGTCATTTTATATTAAGGTTTTAGTAGAGGTTCTTGGTTAAAACATTTATTTAGTAGAGGACATATACATAGTCTCAGTTAAGTTGTAACACATAAGGATGAGCCTCTGGTCTGGTAAAAGGTCAGAAGTGCGAGAGGTGACATAGAGGCTGAGTGAGGTCGTGACACACACACATGAGTTAGAATTATTTATAGGAAAGAGGTTCGTCGTGTCTGGTTGGAACTGCGAAAGTGTCTCGGTAAAAGAGGAACCGTCCTTGTCGTCTCGGCAAGAAAGAAGAACTGAAAGGTAGAAAGGAAGTGCCGGCTATGAAAATAGAAGATGATGTTCTTTCAAATTGGGTTAAAAGTCATTGTGGTGTTGATCTGATCTATGTATAAAATGTATCTGTGACGTTAAAGGGGCGTCATTAAATTTAAGCCCTGACAGTATAAAAATCTGTGTATGCTTTGAGTAAGTTGAAGATCAATTGCTGTCTGCGTACAGAGTTGTCTTCCCACACGTGTGTATTCATTAAAAATCATTGTTTGACCAAGAGCTTCTGGACCAAGGGTGGTTTGTACTCTCCTTCCATGGCAATAACAGAAGCGAAACGCAATATTGTGTCAGGACAATTCACTATTTATGCACAATAAACAAAGGCGCGACAATTTCTGTTCAGTGCCAGACTTGCTTGTAACCTATATCACTAATTATGTTAAGAAAAATGACGCATTAACTACAACAGCAGACTTGCCTTCGTGTAAATGCTTGGAGCAGACTAACCTGTGAGCTGGAGTGTTCTGGGACGTTATATTTGGTCTTTGAATGGCTGCAATCCAGTCGCCTCTTTGTTACTTCGGAAACATGGCTCGAACAATTTCTCTTCAACGACGTAATCCGATAAAAAAAACGATCTCTTTACCTGTCAGCTTCCCGTGGCTGTCATGCGACCGGCTATTGCAGTTAATAATACAACAGCTTCTTGCCATTTTTTGTGTTTCTTTTTATCGCTGTGTAACTAATTTCAATTGAAAACCTGCGTGCGCTAGTACCTCTTGCCACGAGTTCCCAGAATTCTTTGCGGTTTTACCCCTGAGTGACGTCACATTTTCAATCTCTATTGGATCCGGGCGCTGGCTCGCCTGAGTCGTTATCTACCTGTGTGTGTTTATTTGTTTTGGTTCCCGGCGCTGGCTCGCCTGAGTCGTCGTCTGCTTCATCCGACACCTGAGGTGGTCTGGTTGGGCTGGTCTTAACCCTGCTGGCATGAATCCACTGAGGTTGTCCGTCTGTGAGGATGCTGGTTCTCGTCACTGCCAGTACAGTCTGGGGGTTGGAACACGCGGCCTCCCCGAGTGGCCCTGGTTTTAGCGACTTCACCAACATCGCGTCTCCTGGTTTCCTGAGGAAGGGAGAGGCTGAGAGAGACAAACTTTCTGATGGTTATTATTCAGTGTTTCTACCAGGTTGTGAACATAGTCCGACAATGCAATGTCTATGTCCCCTTCCAATAGCGGTGCCCCTCTGGAGGCTGACCATGGTGTTGGGAATGGTCTTCCCATGATTATTTCAAATGGAGATAATTTGGTTGCTGCGGATGGAGTCATTCTAATCTCGCAGAGGACTTGAGGAAGTAATTTGACCCAGGTCATTCCTGTTTCTATCATTGCTTTAGTCAGGCGATTTTTTATGGTCCTATTCATTCTTTCTACAACTCCTGAACTCTGAGGGTGGTATGGCACATGATATTTCCAGTCTATTCCTAAAGTTTTAGCACACTTTTGAATTACTTCTGATGTGAATGAAGGTCCTCTATCACTGTTAATTTGGTGAGGTATTCCGAATCTGGGTATTATTTCATTGCACAACTTTTGACAGACTACTACTGCAGTTTCTTTTGATGTTGGATAAGCTTCTACCCATTTACTAAATTGATCCACTATCACCAGTAAGTACTTGATGCTTCCTTGTGCTGGCATATGTGTAAAATCAATTTGTAATGTATGAAATGGAAAATCTGGTTGTGGTAAATGCTGATGTTTTGCTTTTGGTCTCCCTACATTAGTTCGTGCACATGTTAGACAGGTTGCTAATATGCATTTTACTGCGTGTGATGTTTTCTCAATTACAAATCTTGATTTTATTGCTCCTATTACCCCTCTTTGTCCGACATGACTCACACCGTGAAAATGTCGGACAAGGACTGGCAGTAGGGAAGATGGGAGGGCAATCAAACCCTCAAGATTTTTGTATAGGCCATCTCTGTCATCTAAGGTACAGTCATTATCCTCCCAATAGGTGTAATCAGATGCAGATGCCTGCTCTTGTCTGGGAGTGTAACAAGTGGCAGCTGTAGGGGCACAGATAATACTTCCTGTGGAGGTGGGAGCTGTGACGCAGCTGCAGCCTTGGCAGTCACGTCTGCTAGGGCATTACCTGCTGCTTCGTCTGTGTCAGCTGTACTGTGTCCTTTCGTTTTAACGACTGCAACGGCCGATGTTAGCTGTATAGCCTGCAAAAGTCTTTGAACAAGATAAGAATTAGCAATTGATTTTCCGTCAGCAGATCTGAAGCCTCTCTGTCTCCACAATGTGCCAAAGTCAGGTACCACACCAAACGCATAACGGCTATCAGTATAAATTGTCACCCGCTTATCTACATGTAGCTCACAGGCGCGTATTAAAGCTCTGCTTTTTGTCCTGAGTGAAATGGTAATGAGTGAGCCTCTAGTATAATGTCAGGCAATGTCACCACCCAATAGCCACAAAGAAATGAGTTGTCATTTGGTTTTGAACAGGATCCGTCCACATAAACAGTGATAGGTGTCTGCTCTAAATCTGGGCGTGGTGCTGTAGATTCTTGTATGCGTGTCATGCAATTGTGAACATCAGGCCCGTCTGAACCATCCTGTCGGTCAGAGGAACACAGCATACGAATAAGTAAGTGTGCTGGCGAATTGAGTGTGCTGCTTGCTTTTATAGTGAGATTTGCTGTTGAGGTCAGTGTAGCTTCATAACCTGAGCGACGTTGTGCGGTCATATGTTAAGATAAGATAAGATAAGATAAGATAACCTTTATTAGTCCCACACGTGGGAAATTTGTTTTGTCACAGCAGGAAGTGGACAGTGCAAAAGTTATGAGGCAAAAATTAGAATACAATAAGAATAAATACAATACACAACTGTACAGAATAGAATAAAATACTATATACAGTAGAATACAATAAAATAAATATACAATAAGATAAAAATAGAATACAAATACAAATACTATATACAACTGAGTAAAAATACAACGATGACAGAAAGGATTATTGCACTTAGTATTATTGCATATGTATGGATGTGTGTGCTTGATCAGTTAAAGTCTTTATTATGGAGTCTGACAGCAGTGGGGAGGAAAGACCTGCGAAATCTCTCCGTCCCACACCGTTGTGTAGTTATGTTTGCTAGAATGGTCGTGACCTGATGATTGGTGTGTAGAATAGTGTCATGTGAGAGTGTGAGCTTCTCGCAGTCCCTTATCATGATAGAGCAAGCTGCTACTGCCCTCAGGCAGGCCGGCATTCCCTGAACAATTCAGGCAGCACCTTTGAGTGGCGGAGGTCAGCGCTCCCTTTAATGCATTGAAAGAGGCAGTCATTTCTGTGGACCACAGTATTCGAGGAGGCTTGTCTTTTTTACAACAGTCACGCAGAATGTGGTCATGAAAAGAACAGTCTGGTATCCACTGTCTGCAATAGTTCACCATGCCTAGGAAGGACAGCATTTCCTTCTGTGTAGTGGGCCGAGGGACGGAGGTCACAGCTTTGACCCTGTCTGCAGTCATGGAATGTTTTCCGTGAGACAGTGTGAATCCCAAATATTGAACAGAAGTCTGACAGTACTGCATTTTCTTTGCCGATGCTTTGTGGCCAGTCTGTTGGAGGTGCTGGAGAGGCATGTGTGTAGCAGTTTGACATAGTTCCTCACTCGGAGCACAGAGGAGGAGGTCATCCATATCCGTACAACATTAAAAAGTTTTTGCATCTCTGTGTGTGGAGTGAAGCTGTGGAACAGACTAAGTAAAGATATGAAGCAATGTCCAAGCATGGCGCAGTTTAAAAAGGATATGGTTTTTACAGGGTACAGGGAAAGGTAGAGATTTGATAGGGTGTTCTTGTCTAATATTTTCATGTGTGTGCGGGTGCACGGGTATGTTGGTATGGGTATATATATATATATATATTTGTAGGTTGTGTATCCTTGAGGTGAAAATGTGTATATGTGCGTATGTGTATATACGTATGTATGGATAGACAGAAACATATATGTATATATTAAAAAAAACAAAAAAAAAATTACACATGACATATAATGTAATTGCAAGGAGGTATTTTTGTAGTCTATTGATACTATATAGTGGAAAAGGGGTGGGATTAAATAAGCTTATGCTTCTTCCTGCTCCTTTTTGAACATGAACTTTATTTGGAGTTGTGGTTGCTTGTTTTCCTTTTGTTTTGCTTTGTTCATTTGTCTCTTTTAATTCTATTTTGTTGTACTTTTTCAACATGTTCAAAATAAAGATTCAATCAATCAATCAAACCACGTACTGTATCAAGGTACAGCCCTCCGGAGGAGTGAAGCTGTCCAGGGTAGCACGGACCACCATTGAGAAAGCAGCAGGGCTATCCACCATGCCTTGGGGCAGACGAGTCCAGGTGTACTGCTTATTTCTATGTGTGAATGCAAATATCGGCTGTGTGTCTTCATGCACAGGCACTGAGAAAAAAGCGGAACACAGGTCCACCACGGTAAAATGTGTAGCTGTGGATGGAATGGATGTCAATATGCTGGGAACGTCTGGGACGAGAGGTGGCAGAGGCATAATGACTGCATTAATTTGCCTTAAGTCTTGTGTGAAACGCCATACGCCAGGTTTGTTAGGCTTTGGCACAGGATTGACAGGAGTGTTATATGGAGATACTGTGGGCTTTATTACTCCTGTAGTCAATAAATCTCCTATGATAACATCTAGGGCTGCGGCTTTTTCGGCGGAAATGGGATATTGCTTGACATATACTGGCTTGTTGTATTTCAGCTGTGCGTGATAAGGTGTACAGTCAATAAATCCTACATCATTCTCAACTTTTGACCATAATGTCATATTCTGGTATTCAGCTGGCAACGTAACTGCAGAAATAGTACAGTGGATACGGTAGGTTAGATCTATGTGTCGACATGGTGTAGTTATGTCATAACCTATGTCTGAGTTATGTGACAAAACCACTGTTTGACCTTCACTGGTGTGAGCAGTTATCATGTTGTTGAACAGTGTGAGAGAGACAAAAGTGTGGCTCCCAGGCATGGGGTTACCTGGTAGTGGTGTCTGTACACGTGTTTGGCACAGTGTGTGACATGGAGTACCGGACAAAAAGATGTTGAGTTCATTCTCTGCTGAGGCGTCCAGCTGACACAGAGGCTGTTCCTTCTCCATGATGTCGGTGCATAGGGCAGAGAAAACATAGCTGTTATCAGTGTCAGCAAACATTTCACCCTTTGTGTTAAATGAAATACACAAATTCATTTTTGCCATTAAATCTCTGCCTAATAGATTCACAGGCGAGTTTGGAATAATTACGAATGGATGATATGGGATTTCATCTGGTTTTGGGCCCCAGCGTGTCTTTAGAGAATGAGTTTTAGGGCATCGCACTACAGTTCCGTTAATTCCCATAGTGTTGATGCACACAGAGGAAACAGGCCCATTATAGAATTTTCCAGACAGTGAACTTTTAGTGGCTCCACTATCCACTAAAAATGGGTATTTCTTACCATCTATTTCTACCTCTAGTATGGGCAAGTGCTCTGTGTTAGGGGACAGTTGCAAATGCAGCATCGTGTGTAGTGCTTCACACTGCTGTCCCTCATCCTCACCTGGGCCTCCCTATTGGCGGTCCAGCCGGGGGTTATCAGATGATGGGAAGAGATCATGGTGGGAATTGTAACGCACTCTCTCCCATTCTGATTCATGCTCTGGGTGTCTGCGGCTGCTGGAAAACTGAGCTAAATTTGCACCTCTAGCTTGTCTACCTTGTGGGTTAAAATGCGGATTATAAGGCTGCTGCCTAGATGTGGCGCCTAGTGGCAGGAACTTGTCCTGCGTTTTGTGGTTGAGGCTCGCGTGCTCTATTGGAAGCTGCAAATTTGCATTCCCTAAACCAATGTCCTATCTTTCCACAGCAAAAACACACATCTCTACTCTTATCTTTCCGCCCTCTGAAACCTCCCTGCTGTGCTGGGGCAGGTGGTACTCCTGCATACATTAGTTTCTCACTTTCTTCTGGATCTGCAACATCAAAATTCAGCATCATTTTAACACTTTTAGCTTTCGTGGTAGTAGGGAAAAGTTCTGCACTGGCCTTCAGTTTTACAAGCTTTAAAAAAGCATCTTTACTCAGTTCATAGAGATTATTAGTAGCTGTCACTTTTAGCAACTGAGAGCATTCAGGGTGGATATTGTTCAAAAAGGTAGTAATGAAAATCTGATCATTTCCATCCTCAGGCATGCATGCCTCATTGGTCCAACAGTGCATAAAGCGTTTTATGAATACTAGGATAGATTCATCAGGCTTTTGTTTACACATAGTTACTGCATTTAAGTCAATTTTGTCTCTGGACATTGTTAGCAGGAATCTCTTTAGATTCCTAAAGAAATCGGTGATTTTGTCATCATTTACCCACAAGAACTCTGCAGTTGTGGATGCTTTATCATACTTTGGATCTAGATCATAGAAGAGTCACAACTCTTCTATGAGTTGTGACTCGGTTACTCCAGGAATGCATTGACACAATATGTACCTGTAATCCGGAAGTGGGAGTCGTACTGAGCCGTTATTTGTGACTTTATATTTTATTTTTTTCGGTTTTACAGTTAATTTAGATTTTTCCTCGGACCTGTCTGAGGTCTTTGAATTATTCTGACCCATGTTCAGTGATTTCCAGAGGGGTTTACGCTTGAAGGATTTAAGTTAGTATTTTTGCTGTGGCATACCTGAGGTTACTTGATTATTGCTAGCAATTTTATCTTTTCTTTTTTTTTTTTTTTGGTGAGCAGCTTCTCACTCTTTAATGAGCAACTTCTCGTTTTATGACAACAGGCAACTTCCTGTGTCCTTTCTGCTGGTGAGCAACTTCTCACTTTATGACAACAGGCAACTTCCTGTGTCCTTTCTGCTTTATTTTACTTTATTCGGGGACTAAGGAAGATTCGTCAGTGTATCCCATTTATCTGGGCCACTGAGGAAAGCTTCGTCAGCATGTCCCGTTTCTACGTGGGTCACTGAGAAAGGCATAACACAGTCTTTATAAATAAAATTAAGAAAATTGTGTTTTAGTAGCTGTGTTTCGATTAATGTATCGCATTATATTGTTGGGAATGTTAAATGCTAAAGTGAAGAAAAGGTTTGATTTCACTCATGACTGAGCATGTTATTATTAACCATAGCAGGCCACTGTAAAGAGTCAATTAACTTTTATAGAGGTAAAAAAAAAAAAAAAAACCCCAAAAAAACCTCCAACCCTCTATTGAGGTCTATGAATAACAGGGGAATGATAGACTTGTCACACTCAAAATGGAGATATGTAATAATAAACACTGGTCCCCGTCTTTTGGGTGCTTTCTTGAAATAGTCAGCAATTTAAAAGCGGGATAGAACCGACAGGGGCATGTGCTGAGAGGTGGCGCTGCACAAGAACAAGAGCAAAATAAAGAAAAATTATTGTGTTTAGCTTTGATAAATTCAAATTAAAATGTACCATTACACTCAGAAGATCAATATGAAATTCGATATATGCTAATTTTGTATGAAGTACATGACTGATAACTGTTCTGTCCTGAGCTTTTGTTTTTACAGCACCCACTTGTCCACACCAACAGTTTCTCGCCACCAACAGGGGGTACTTGCAAAGAATAGGGAGGAATATCATCAAAAATGGGAAAGGTAAGCCCCGAACGGGGTGATAATACCATAACTTTCACTTATGGTCAAATTCTCAAAATTTGATCCCAAACTTGAAAATTCTTCAAACATTTAGAGACAGAGTGGATAAACATAATGTCGCAAACCACATAAGGATGGAGCATTTGAATCGATAAGATGGTGAAATAACATGCAGTAAAATGTTGATCATGTTGATTATGTTTATTCCAGTGTGCAGAGCAAGGTTATTATTATTAACGAAAACAAATGAAATAACGAAAACTAGAAGTGAAAAAACATTTTCGTTAACGGAAATATAATAAAAACAAAAAAGGAAAACTAACTAAAACTGTAATGAGTGTTCACAATACTAACTAAAATTAACTGAATTTACAGCAAAATGTGTTTCGTTTCATTGATGTGTTCGTGTCCTACAATAGTTAAGGGTGAAAATGAAGTTTAGTTTCCAGATTTTTGCTTGCTGTCTAATTATGCCAGCAGGTGGCAGTACATTAGTTGAGTCGTCTGTGTTGCTGCTCCGTCCACGCGCAGAATCATGTCAGGAAAAGTCGGGGGAAAGCGCCAGAGTCCAATTTGAATATGACTGTGTTTTGGATAAAGCAAGTGTCTGTTGTAGTTGAAAGAGACAAATTATGAGGGACATTTCTAATGGGAAAATTCCCACAAACCTTAAAATGCACTTGAAAAGCTCACACAAGAAGGCTAACCTAGCTTACCTTGAGAAGGTAAGGGAGCACACTCAACCCTCATCCCCAGAAAACAGAAGCTAACCCCAGGCAAGGCAGCGTGATGCATCCCGAGACAACAGGACGGGGACATCTATATAACTGTGTGAGTCAATTGCCTTCACAAAGTTTATCAATTCAATTGAACCAAAATTAGGAACACCCGGTGCTGTAAGAGTTAATAGTCTCAATACTAGGGCTGGGCCATATTATACCGTTCACGGTAATACCGGTATAATGTTAGGCAACGATAGGAAAATGAAATATCTCGATAGAATGGGAGTAAAACGCGCATGCGCAGTGCCTTTGTTTTCATACGCACATGGCCGATTGTTGAGTGAAACAAATGAACCAGAATTGGTTTGTAAAAATGGTGCAACTTCAGTGATGTGGAACTGGATTGGTGTTTGTCCGTCAGATACACAACAAAGCACATTTTTTGCAGAACATGCAAGCGGCCGTTGTTATTGTCATATTTATCAGACTAAGATGCTCTTAAATCTGGGAGTAATCTGGGTCCTAAACTCTGTATGCTTCAGGTCAAACAACACTGCAGCATCACTGAGAGTTAAAAACTGTCTAAATTCTTTCATCTGTAATAAAACGATCAGCATCGCTGCTTTACCAGGTGTAACTATAAAGTTTAACTTCCAGGCATCCATGAAAACAAAAGTTATTACATTTAACAGGGTTAGAAGTTAGCAGGAAGCTAGCGGAAGTTAGCTCGCTAGTTTCGCTAGTTACCTAAGCATGATATTGCATGTTCTGACTGAGATTTCTGAAAAAAAATTAAACGTACAGCTCTGCTATCACTTCCAACATAAATGAAGACAGGAAACTAAACAGCAGTGACGTTTGTAGGGTTACTGAAGTAGGGCTAGCTGGTATATAATGATGTGCTACGTGATCGCTAGCGACACCGCTATGTTAGCATAACATAAACAGTGAAGCTGGAGGACGAACACTAACACTTTTCCACTTATAAAAGTTAATGTGAAGGTTCCTCATGGTTAGAGACAAATGCAATCGCATGGCAGGATGCTGTAAACCAGGGGTGTCAAACTCAAATACACAGTGGGCCAAAATTCAAAACTGGAACAAAGTCGCGGGCTAACATTAATATTTATTGAAATATATTTATTCCTCCAGATATAAGAATGAATCTTTTCTTATGGACTCAAACACGTTTTGCTGAAAAACTGAATATGGAACAAGCAAAGCTTAATTTTAAACAATATATATATTAGCTGTATAATACCAGTAGGCCAGCTCTGATAGTAATTTGGTATGGCTTCACAGGCCAAATGTAATTAGGTTGCAGGCCAGAGTTTGACACCTATGCTGTAAACGGACCAAACTTCAGTCAGGAGAACAACTGAGATAATCCATCCACAATACAAGGTTAGTCATTAATATACTGCAACAACATGGGAATAGAGCAGCTGCCAGAGAATTCAACATTAATGAATCAATGGTACAGAAGCGGAGGAAGCAAGAAGAATGAGTTTAATAAAGTTTGATTTATCTGACTGCTTTGTTTCGCTTAATGTGCCTTATAATCCCGTGCACCTTATGGTCCAAAAAATATGTACTGCACACTGCAGTTTAATGTTGCAAAGCACCTCTTTTTAACTTCAGTGGATATTATACATGGTTATGCTCGGGATATGTCAGCCCATTTCTACTGGAAATGCCTTTTGGTTAAACTTTCAGCAAGGAATTTCCATTTGCACTGTTACATTTTTATAAAGCTAAACCAGCTTCTTGTTTAAGTGAAAATAAATGGAAGGGAGTCTTTTTGCGCTAGTAATGTTGTGGAGTTGTATTTTGTCTCGCATCAATTATATCGTCAGTCATATCGTTATCGCAAATTTTCAAATATATATCGTGATAAATATTTTTGGCCATATCGCCCTGGTCTACTCAATATCCGAGGATAAGCAGAAGAGCATTACTGATATGATGAAACTGGGATTTTGTTACACTTAATTATCGCAAACACAACCAAAACTAAACTGAAACTAATCAAAACTAGACTAAACTGAAACTAAGGATTTTCAAAAAATAAAAACTAAACTAAACTAGCAAACAATTGGTAAGAACTAATTAGAAACGGATGTAAAATTGAAAATCTGGAGTCAAGACTAAATAAAAATAAAAACTAATGAAAATTGCAAAATGATTAAAACCCTGGTGCAGAGATTGGCTAATCTGACCAGGAAATGTTATAAAATGGATTGTCGGAACAGTCAGCGTTAAAGTCACCTTTGACAGTCCAGACTAAGATGTCCGACGCCATGTTGGACATCTTCAGGGCGGAAAAGGGTTGGTGTGACCAAGGTGTGGTTTGGCTTGTTGTATGTATATTTCAAGATCATATGGCTCTGGATGGACCAGTTACCAGGGCATGGAAGGAGGACAGACTCATTAAATGAGGAGAAGGAATTTCCTGGGATTGAAGATCCTCTGGGTGAGTGGTTGACTGAAAGCATGCATAAAATAAAAGCTATTTTTCGTTATTGATTGGTAATACATTGATAATTGGCCACATTTACAGCTGTATTGACTTGTTGTGGACGTAGTCTACTTCATGTTTAAGCACTCTAATTAACAGATTGAACATAGAGACATTAAAGGAAGTGTATGCAGCTCCACCCTGTTAGATGCCAGTCACGGTGGGGCTCAGTGATGAATCAGGTGAGCTGGATTCATGGCTGAATCAAGACAAAGATTCCCCTGCTGTGGTCAGTAAGGGAAAAGCAGGGGGAAATAAAATTTAAAAGAGGCATTTATAAACGTTTATGTGTCAAGTTTATAAACGGGATAAAAAGGGGGTGTTATTTTAGCATCAGCATTATTATTGCATCAGAATCATATAACAAGCATTGCATTGATCATTTATTGAAGCTTCTGACATTATATTAACATTTGTGTTCCAGTGATTGTTATAACCTCAGGTTAATCTTCTATTTACAGGTGTCAGGATAATCATATGATCTTTCATTGCAGGTGTAACCATGATCATTTTTATACATATTGCAGTTTGTTGCTCATGATAGAGTTGTGCTCAAGTTAATAAGGGTTAAAAGCTACAGTCAGCGCGATGTTTGGCTGATCTATGGACTGGAGTGACATTGGGCATGGAAGGCCGCACGCGCTTACATAACACTGATATCATGCTTTTCTTTGTGATCTTTTATTCGGTTATGTCTTTTGCTAAGTTTTAAGTAGTGGCAGTTAATTAAACGACATTCATTTAATATAACATACCTGATTCGGAGCATTACACACAGATCAACTTAACAATCTGCAAAACCTTGTAGCTGCAATATTGTGTCTCCATAAGGGACAGTTGGCTCCATGAGATAAGTGGGAGTCAGTGCCTGTCCTCGAGAAGGAGAGAATCTTCCTTTGCTGTGTCACAAGTAGTCAACAAGTTCATATAAACGTGAAGTTCATATTATTACAGGTTTTGTTTCTTGGCAATTCTGCAGATGCAGGCTCTGGGCGGAGCCAGGGGTTGAACAGATCTAACATGACAATTAAATTGATTTCATTCCCTGACACAGGATGACAGGACTGGAGCGACGACACTGGATAGGAGGAAGTCTCATACTTTCTAAGATATGAGGTCACTAACCTTTTCTTTCAATTTTCTAGCTCCGTTGATTTGACACATGGGAATGTGTCAAAAAAGGGGGAGGAAGTTGAGTTTTAACATCAAACAAGGGTTATATGAACATTTTTATGACTTCATTTGTGTTTTAATAACTTAGGTATGGTAAAACTTAGGCTAATAATGTCCCAAAAGGTTTCCAGACTTTTTTAGAGAATCAGTGAGAAGCATTAATCATTATTTCCATGTTTAAGCATTAATTATTGAAATGAACTGAATAGCGTTTAGAAGATAAAATGCCTGTGTTCATGAGAAGCTGAGTATCACACTGGAGAGGAAACCGTGGGACAGTAGGCGGAAGCAAACACATGATTTTTGGGGGGCAAATGCTAGGATTAAAAATGGCTAATTTGTTTTTGGTGTCTTTTGTTAAAATGAGTGGTTTTAATAATTTTCAGACACACCTTGCAAATGTGCTTATAATGAGTTAGCACTTGGTCTTTTGAAGGTCATAAGCTTCGTTCGGCGTGATGGTCCGGACTGATAAAGTGTAGGAAATGCCTTGAGTGCAGAGGGCTAAATGCAAACACGCTTACACACACACAGGATATGATTAGAATAAGTCCCTGGGACATTCTGAATATTCTAAACCAATTCTGAATCACCAGAAGGTCAGTAGATAACAACATTAGATTATTAGAGCTAGGAAGAGAGGTGTTTTGGTTTTCTGTCTCTTACAGAGAAAGGAACAGACACCAGACGAGGTCACAGATATACGAGGATCCTTCGCAGCAGAGACAGACACAGTGACTGCTGAGACACCAAATGGGTTCAATTGTCATGGCGTTTGGGGTCCGATTAGTCACCTCAAAAGGATGGATCCCATAAACACACAACCATGAAGGGGTTGGCGGAAATCCAGGAACACCAGACCAACGAGGTTCGAGAGGCTCTTGGGCAAAAGGGGGACACGTTCCTGTTCCTTTTTCTGGGGGATACACAGGATACACAGGACAAACAGGACCCGAGGATACACAGGTCGTTGTTTGAAATCGGGGCAGAATAATCCCCTGATCTGTGCAACGACTGAAGGGTTGTCTAACCCCTGAGGTTGAAGAAAGAAGAGCAGAAGATCACCCAACTGGACGACACTGGTGGCTGCAGCAATAAAATAAAGACTAAAAGCTCCTTGGACAGAGGTTCTAGTCTGAGTACGTCTGAAGGGTATAAGGTAGCACCAAAATAAAGCTGTGGAAGAACTGGGGAGTGTCATCTGTACCTGCTATTGTTGTAATAATAGTTTTTTTGGCATCTGAACTGTGCAAAGACAGAGGTCATCTCACATATGGTTCGCCAAACAGGGGGACAAAGGGCCTCAGGAGTGAGAAGAAATGAACCTGGCCACACTGGATTACAGGGTGTAGGTGAGCTCTCTATTCTAAAGAGCTCATCAGGGGGAGTGTGAGATTATAATATTATTTTATGCCATGTTATACCCCTAATTAAAGATTGTGAATTATTATGTAGTTTTAGTTTGCATTATTCTCCTGAATTAGAAGAAGGTGGTAACTATTGCATTTGTTAAACTGATTTGCATTACATTAGACTGCTGATTTATTGTGAATGAATGATATTGTTTTATGATGCATTATACTGCTGAGTTATAAGAAATACTGTTCGCAGAAAGTCTTCGCCTTATTTGTCTGATTAGAAGAGAACAGAACATACTGGAGTTTTCTGCCCCATCTCAGCAGGAGCAGATAAACAGGGAGCCAAGGTCGTAGCTTAGGCGCTGTGTGAGAGAAAGCATGTGAATGTTTAGGCTTTTATGATTAGATGGGGGCCACTAGATGCTATAAGAGTTTGATCAATGCTCCACCATTTTGAGATCTGATGCTGTCTGCGTACGGTGTCCATCTCCCACGCGTGTGATCATTAAAATCATCGTTTGACTCAACCCGCCGGACCAGTGTTGTTATTGTGGTTTTTCCTCTTGTATCCATCCCCAATATTTGAATCAGTAACAATGGCCTGATCTAACAAAACTGTCCCTGTTGAAATATCGATGGTATTGGTCAGCACCCCAAACCCTGGTGTAATGTGAATGGACTAAGCCAACACCACTGGCCCTGGTGAAATGTGGTGGCATCAGCCAGTATCACAAGCCCTTGTGTATTGTGGATGGTTTTGGACAGCACCACATGCCCTTGTATAATGTGGATGGCATCAACGAGTAGCACAGGCCCTGGTGAAATGTAGTTGGCCTAAGCCAGTAGCACAGGCCCTGGTGTAATGTGGATGGTATGACCCAGCAACGCAGGCCCTGGTGTGGTGAAGGTGGCCTAACAGGGAGCATTGGCCCTGGTGCAATGTGGATGGCCTCAGCCAGCAACGCAGGCCCTGGTGTGGTGAAGATGGCCTTAGCCAACACCACTGGCCCTGGTGTAATGTCGATGGCATCAGCCAGTATCACATGCCCTTGTGAAATGTAGTTGGCCTCAGCCAGTAGCACAGGCCCTGGTGTAATGTGGATGGCATGAGGAAGCACCGCAGGCCCTGGTGAAATGAGGATGGCCTCAGCCAGCAACAAAGGCCCTGGTGTTGTGAAGATGGCCTCACAGGAAGCAGTGGCCCTGATGTAATGTGGGTGGCATCAGCCAGTAGCACAGGCCTTTGTATATTGTGGATGG
Source organism: Astatotilapia calliptera (assembly GCF_964374335.1). NCBI lineage: Eukaryota > Metazoa > Chordata > Actinopteri > Cichliformes > Cichlidae > Astatotilapia > Astatotilapia calliptera. Next base: position 3,133,726 of record NC_137440.1, read on the forward strand.
GATCAGCCACCAATACAGGCCCTGCTGATATGTAGTTGGTGATAGGTTTGTAGCTTGTACCTATCCGCTGGAACGTTGAAGACAATATAATTACACTGCAAAGCAAGACACAAGCAGGCTGGTTTACTCATGCATGAGGGAAATCTGGCTGGGGCCAAGTGTCGTCTCACCACCTAGCCTCCGTCAGACTCTCAGCCAGGCTCCCCATAGCACTCCTTTTATTGTGGTTACATGAATATGCATAGGGTCATTAACATATGACATCTTACATAGGTATACATGTGAACAAAGAATACTGTGTGTGTGTGTGTGTGTGTGTGTGTGTGTGTGTGTGTGTGTGTGTGTGTGTGTGTGTGTGTGTGTGTGTGAGGTCAAGGTGTGACCCTGTGAAGACTCCCCAAACGCTGGTGCCAGGAGCGGGTCCATCTGAACAAAAGGCTCTTATACTTAAACAGATATACGTGTGTTTGCTATACCATATATCAGCAAGAGAAGATACGACCTCTCCTAGGAGGTGTGTGATCTATGCCAGAACACTCTGTAGAGGGAGTGAACGCACTCCCCCTTCATGCTACTCAGAGCCGTTACAGACCTCCTAGGATGAGACATTCTTTCAACCTACAAATGATTATACACTTCTGGATGTGATTAGCCAGCAACGCAGGCCCTGGTGAAATGAGGATGGCCTCAGCCAGCACCACACACCCAGGTGTAATGTGAATGGACATAGCCAACATCACTGGCCCTGGTGAAATGTTCATGATATCGGTCAGCACCACAGGCCCAGGTGCAATGTAGATGACATCAGCTAGTAACGCAGGTTCTGGTCAAAATTACATGGCCTCAGAAAGCAGTACAGGCCCTGGTGTGGTGAAGATGGCCTCGCAGGAAGCAGTGGCGCTGATGTAATGTGGATGGCATCAGCCAGAAGCACAGGCCCTGGTGTGGTGAAGATGGCCTCACAGGGAGCACTGGCCCTGGTGCAATGTGGATGGCATCAGCCAGTAGCACAGGCCTTTGTGTTTTGTGAATGTCCTCAGCCAACACCACTGGCCCTGGTGTGATGTGGATGGCCTAAGCCAACATCAAAGGCCCTTGTGTGGTGAAGATCGCCTTACAGGAAGCACTCTCCCTGGTGCAATGTGGATGGCATCAGCCAGTAGCACAGTCCTTTGTATATTGTGGATGGGATCAAACACCAACACTGGCCGTGGTGTAATGTTGATGGAATCAGCAAGCAAAGTAGGATCTGGTGAAATGTAGATGGCCTCAGCTGGCAACATACACCCTGGTGAAATGTAGATGGCCTCAGCCAGTAGCACAGTCCCTGTTGTGATGTGGATGGCATGAGTCAGCACCACATACACTTGTGTAATGTGAATGGCCTTAGCCAACACAACTGGCCCTGGGAAATGTGCATGATATCGGTCAGCACCACAGGCCCAGGTGTAATGTGGATGGCCTCAGCCCAGGGCAAAGGCCCTTGTGTGGTGAAGATCGCCTCACAGGAAGCACTCTCCCTGGTGTAAAATGTACGGCCTCAGCCAACAACAGTGGCCCTGGTGAAATGTGGATGGTATCAGCCAGTACCACAGGCCCTTGTGTATTGTGGATGGTTTCCGACAGCACCACATGCCCTGGCGTAATGTGGATGGCATCAACGAATAGCACGGGCCCCGGTGTAATGTGGATGGCATGAGCAAGCAACGCAGGCCCAGGTGTGGTGAAGATGGCCTCACAGGGAGCATTAGCCCTGGTGCAATGTGGATGGTCTCAGCCAGCAACGCAGGCCCTGGCGTGGTGAGGATGGCCTCACAGGAAGCACTGGCAGTGGTGTAATGTGGATGGTCTCATCCGACAACACTGGCCCTGGCGTGATGTGGATGACATCAGCCAGTAGCACAGGCCTTTGTATATTGTGGATGGGATCAGCCAACAATACAGGCCCTGATGAAATGTACTTGGCCTCAGCAAAGAGCACAGACCCTGGTGTAATGTAAAGGTCCTAAGCCAGTAGCAAAGGCCCTGGTGTAATGTGAATGGCCATAGCCAACACCACCAGGGCCAGTGAAATGTGCATGATATAGGTCAGCACCACACGCCCAGGTGTAATGTGGATGGCATCAACGAGTAGCAGAGGCCCTGGTCGGGTGAAGATGGCCTCACAGGAAGCACTGTCTCTGGTGTAAAGTGTATGGCCTAAGCCAACAACAGTGGCCCTGGTTAAATGTGGATGGCATCAGCCAGTATCACAGGCCCTTGTGTTTTCTGGATGTCATCAGCCAGCAACCCAAGCCCTGGGGAAATGTGGATGGTTTCGGACATCACCACAGGCCCGGGGGTAATGTGGATGGCATGGGCCAGCAACGCAGGGCCTGCTGAAATGAGGATGGTATCAGCCAGCAGCACAGGATGAATATGGCCTCACAGGGAGCAATGTCCCTGGTGTAATGTCCATGGCCTCATCCAACAGTACACTCCCTGGTGTGGTGAAGATGGCCTCACAGGAAGCCCTGTCCCTGGTTTAATGTGTATGGCCTCAGCCAACAACAGTGGCCCTGGTGAAATATGGATGGTATTGGTCAGCACCACACACCCTTGTGTAATGTGAATGGCCTTAGCCAGTAGCAGAGGCCCTTGTGTATTGTGGATTGCATCAGCCAGCAACACAAGCCCTGGTGAAATGTGGATGGTATAAACGAGTAGCACACGCCCTGATGTGGTGATGATGGCATCACAGGAAGCACTGGCAGTGGTGTAATCTGGATGGCCTCAGTAAACAATACTGGCCCTGGTGAAATGTGGATGGTATTGGCCAGCAACACAGGCCCTGGTGTAATGTGAATGGAATCAACGAGGAGCACAGGCACTGGTGTAATGTGGATGGCCTCATCCAACAACACTGGCCCTGGTGAAATGTGGATGGTATTGGCCAGCACCAAAGGCCCTGGTGTAATGTGGACCGCATCAGCCATCAACACAAGCCCTGGTGAAATGTGGATGGTATCTACGAGTAGCACAGGCCCTGGTGAAATGTGGATTGCCTCATTCAGCACCACAGGCCCTGGTATGTTGATGATGGCCCCAATGGAAGCGCTGGCAGTGGTGTAATGTGGATGGCCTCATCCAACAACAGTGGCCCTGGTGAAATGTGGATGGTATTGGCCAGAACCACACACCCTTGTGTAATGTGAATGGCCTTAGCCAGTAGCACAGGCCCTTGTGTGGTGAGTATGGCCTGACAGGGAGCACTGGCCCTGGTGTAATGTGGATGGCATCAGCCAGTAGCACATGATCTGGTGTAATGTGGATGGCATGAGCCATCACCACAGGCCCTGGTGAAATGTGGATGGCATCAGCGAGCAACGCAGGCCCTGGTGAAATGAGGATGGCCTCAGCCAGCAACGCAGGCCCTGGTGTGGTGAGTATGGCCTGACAGGGAGCACTGGCCCTGGTGTAATGTGGATGGCATCAGCCAGTAGCACATGATCTGGTGTAATGTGGATGGCATGAGCCATCACCACAGGCCCTGGTGAAATGTAAATGTCCTCACCCAGTAGGACAGGCCCTGTTGTAATATGGATGGCCTCAGCGAACAGCAAAGAGCCTTGTGTGGTGAAGATCGCCTCACAGGAAGCACTCTCCCTGGTGTAAAATGTACGGCCTCAGCCAACAACAGTGGCCCTGGTGAAATGTGGATGGTATTGGCAAGCACCAAAGGCCCTGGTGTGATGTGGATGGCCTCAGCCAACAGTACAGGCCCTGGTGTGGTGAAGATGCCCTCACAGGAAGCACTGTCCCTAATGTAAAGTTTATGGCCTCAGGCAACAACAGTGGCCCTGGTGAAATATCGATGGTATTGGCCAGCACCATAGGCCCTGGTGTAATGTGAATGTCTTCAGCGAGTAGCAGAGGCCCTTGTGTATTGTGGATTGCATCAGCCAGCAACACAAGCCCTGGTGAAATGTGGATGGTATAAACGAGTAGCACACGCCCTGATGTGGTGATGATGGCATCACAGGAAGCACTGGCAGTGGTGTAATCTGGATGGCCTCAGCAAACAATACTGGCCCTGGTGTAATGTGAATGGAATCAACGAGGAGCACAGGCACTGGTGTAATGTGGATGGCCTCATCCAACAACACTGGCCCTGGTGAAATGTGGATGGTATTGGCCAGCACCAAAGGCCCTGGTGTAATGTGGATCGCATCAGCCATCAACACAAGCCCTGGTGAAATGTGGATGGTATCTACGAGTAGCACAGGCCCTGGTGAAATGTGGATTGCCTCATCCAGCACCACAGGCCCTGGTATGTTGATGATGGCCCCAATGGAAGCGCTGGCAGTGGTGTAATGTGGATGGCCTCATCCAACAACAGTGGCCCTGGTGAAATGTGGATGGTATTGGCCAGAACCACTGGCCCTGGTGTAATTTTTATGGCCTCAGCCAGTAGTACAGAAACCTTGTATATTGTGGATCGCATCAGAAAGCAACACAAGCCCTGGTGTGGTGATGATGGCCTCACAGGAAGCACTGGCAGTGGTGTAATGTGGATGGCCTAAGCCAACAACACTGGCACTGGTGAAATGTGGATGGTATTTGCCAGCACCAAAGGCCCAGGTGTAATGTGAATGTCCTCAGCCAAAACCACTGGCCCTGGCGTAGTGTGGATGGCATCAACGAATAGCACAGGCCCCGGTGTAATGTGGATGGCATGAGCAAGCAACGCAGGCCCTGGTGCTGTGAAGATGGCCTCACAGGGAGCATTAGCCCTGGTGCAATGTGGATGGCCTCAGCCAGCAATGCAGGCACTGGTGTGGTGATGATGGCTTCACAGGGAGCACTGTCCCTGTTGTAATGCAGATGGCCTCAGCCAACAACAGTGGCCCTGGTGAAATGTGGATGATATTGGCCAGCACCACAGACCCTGGTGTAATGTCAAGGTCCTCAGCCAGCAACACAAGCCCTGGTGAAATGTGGATGGTAGAAGCCAGTAGCACAGGCCCTGGTGTAATGTGGATGGCCTCATCCAACAGTACAGGCCCTGGTGATGTGAAGATGGCCTCATAGGAACCACTGTCCTTGGTGTAAATTGTGGATGGTATTGGCCAATACCACAGGTGCAGGTGAAATGTGAATGTTCTCGGCCAACACCACTGGCCCTGGTGTAATGTGGTGGCATCAGCCAGCAACACACACCCTGGTGTGGTGATGATGGCCTCACAGGAAGCACAGGCCCTGGTGTAATGTGGATGGCCTCAGCCAACACCACTGGCCCTGGTGTAATGTGAATTGCACCATCCAGTATCATAGGCCCTTGTGTTTTGTGGATGTCATTAGCCAGAGACACAAGACCTGGTGAAATGTGGATGGTTTCGGACAGCACCACAGGCCCGGGTGTAATGTGGATGGCATCAACAAGTAGCTGAGGCCCTGATGTAATGTGGATGGCATGAGCCAGCAACGCAGGCCCTGGTGAAATGAGGATGGTATCACCCAGCATAACAGGCCGTGGTGTGGTGAATATGGCCTCACAGGAAGCATTGTCCCTGGTGTAAAATGTATGGCCTCAGCCAAAAACAGTGCCCCTGTTCAAATGTGGATGGCCTTAGCCAGCACCACAGGCCCTGGTGTGGTGATGATGGCATCACAGGAAGCACTGGCCCTGGTGAAATGTGGATGTATTTGCCAGCACCACAAGCCTTGGTGTAATGTGCATGGCATCAACGAGTGGTACAGGCCCTGGTGTATTGTGGATGGCCTCATCCAACAACACCGGCCCTGGTGAAATGTGGATGGTATTGGCCAGCACCACTGGCCCTGGTGAAATGTGAATGTTCTCGGCCAACACCACTGGCCCTGGTGAAATGTGGATGGCCTCAGCCAACAACAGTCGCCCTGATGAAATATGGATGGTATTGGCCAGCACCAAAGGCCCTGGTGTAATGTGAATGTCCTCAGCCAGTAGCACAGGCCCTTGTGCATTGTGGATCGCATCAGCCATCAACACAAGCCCTGGTGAAATGTGGATGTTATTGGCACAGCAAAGGCCCTGGTGTAATGCGGATGGCCTCAGCCAGCACCACAGGCCCTGGTGTGGTGACGATGGCCTAACAGGGAGCACTGGCCCTTGTGCAATGTGGATTGCATCAGCCAGTGGCACAGGCTCTGGTAAAAATGTGAATGGTAACGACCAAAACCACAGGCCCTTGTGTAATGTGCATGGCATCAATGAGTAGCACAGGCCCTGGTGAAATGTAGTTGGCCTAAACCTGAAACACAGGGCCTGGTGAAATGTGGATGGTCTCAGGTATAAGCACAGGCCCTGGTGTTGTGAAGATGGCCTCACAGAGAGCACTGGCCCTGATGAAATATGGATGGCCACAGCCAACAACACTGGCCCTGGTGAAATATGGATGGTATTGGCACAGCAAAGGCCCTGGTGTAATGTGGATGCCAGTAGCACAGGATGGCCTCATCTAACAATACTGGCCCTGGTAAAATGTGCATGATATCGGCGCATGTAACAGGAAACGCAAGAACCGTACTGTCTTAACGAAAGACAGCATTTTTGTACAAATTCATATAAATATGTGTAACTTTTGATAGAAGACTCAGACTCACATATTTATGGCTTTCTCTTATAGAATTCAATATCCCCGTGTTGGGCAAACAGGTTTTGCAGCCGTTTGAGCTAAGATTTTAAAGTTATTCACATAATGAATGAGCCTGACAACAAGATGGCGCCGAGTATGGCAGCTTCGTCATGAGCTCCCCCAAGCAACAGCTTTTTTCTGTGTTTAATTTTACTTTTCCTTCATTTTTTCGCGAGTAGCACATGTCTCCTTGTGTACGACCGACAAACCTTACTGGACATAAAAGACGGTCTTTCTTATAACTTTCCGGAGTTCAAGTTTGGCAACACGGACGCTCCATTTGCAGACCCCCCATTCATCTCACCTGAGACGCCTTTGTTCTCTGGCCCTGGAGGCCGCAAACGCCGATGCAGGGGGACAAGATCTGGCTTTCTGGTTCGACTGAGACGGTGCACTAACAGACCACCGTTACCCAGTTTATTACTGGCTAATGTGCAGTCTCTGGAGAACAAGCTGTGCGAGCTTCGGGCACGGATCTCATTCCAGCGAGAGATGCGGGACTGCTGCGTGATCTGCCTCACAGAAACCTGGCTATCGGACAAGGTACCGGACTCCGCAATACAACTACCGGGGTTCTCCGTGCATCGCGCGGACAGGTCACAGGATCTTACTGGGATAAGCAGAGGCGGTGGTGTGTGTTTCATGATCAACAACAGCTGGTGTGATTATGCGAACGTGCACCCGGTCAAATCCTTCTGCTCACCGGACCTGGAGTACCTGATGATTAAGTGCCGGCCATTCTGGCTACCGAGGGAATTTACAGCAGTGATTATTACGGCTGTTTACATTCCCCCGCAAGCCGACACTGAGCGAGCACTCAGGGAACTGTACAGCGCGATCAGCAGTGAGGAAACCGCACACCCAGAGGCAGCGTTTATCACGACCGGGAACTTTAATAAGGGAAACCTGAAGAAAGTCTCACCGAAACTCCACCAACACATCCACTTCAACACTCGTGGAGACTGGCTACTTGACCACTGCTACACCTCTTTCCGGGATGCGTACAAAGCCCTCCCCCGCGCCCCATTCGGCCAATCAGATCACTGCTCCATCCTGCTCCTGCCCGCCTACAGGCAGAAGCTGAAACAGGAAGCTCCAACCCGGAGGGCGGTGCACTGTTGGACGGACCAATCGGAGTCTGCGCTGCGGGACTGTTTTGATCACGCGGACTGGGAAATGTTTCACGTGGCTGCTAGGGACATTGATGAGTACACAGACTCAGTCTGCGGATTTATCAGGAAATGCGTGGAAGATGTCGTCCCATCCAGAACAGTTAAATCCTTCCCAAATCAAAAACCCTGGATTAACGGAGATGTTCGCGCGGCACTGGCGGCACGGAGCACTGCCTTTGCCTCCGCGAACACATCGGACTACAAACACGCACATTACCAACTCCGGAAGACGATCAAAGCAGCCAAACGTGAGTACAGGGACAGGGTGGAGCAACAGTTTGACAACCCTCGGAGTATGTGGCAGGGACTAAACACGATCGCAGACTTTAGAGGGAAAACCAGCACACCGCAGACCACGGCCTCTCTGTGTGAGGATCTAAACGTATTCTACGCTAGATTCGACACAGCGAACACCATGAGACCGGACAGTGTGCGCACCGCGGATGACGTCAGTGCGCACACTGTGTCTGAGGAGGATGTGCGGAAGTGCTTCAGGAAGGTGAACGCACGCAAAGCTACTGGTCCGGACGGGATTCCCGGCCGCGTCCTCAAGTCATGCGCGGCTCAGCTGGCTGGAGTGTTCACACACATCTTCAACCTTTCCCTCTCTCTGTCTGTAGTCCCAGCCTGCTTCAAAATGGCCACCATCGTCCCTGTACCCAAATCCTCCACCATCTCCTCATTGAACGACTGGCGACCTGTAGCCCTGACCCCCATCGTGAGCAAATGCTTTGAGAAGCTGGTCAGCGACTTCATCCGCTCTGCACTACCCGACTCACTGGACCCTCTACAGTTCGCATACCGCCACAACAGGTCCACTGATGATGCCATAGCCCTGACACTACATACTGCCCTGTCACACCTGGAGAAGAGAGACACGTATGTGAGAATGCTGTTTGTAGATTACAGCTCAGCATTCAATACCATCGTTCCCTCGAAGCTGGACAGTAAACTGCAGGATCTAGGACTGAGCAGCTCCCTCTGCAGCTGGATCCTTAGCTTCCTGTCTGACAGACGCCAAGTGGTCAGACTGGGCAGCATCACCTCATCCCCCATCACACTGAACACTGGTGCTCCACAGGGGTGTGTGCTGAGCCCTCTCCTATACTCACTCTACACCTACGACTGCACAGCCACTAACAACTCCAACATCATTGTGAAGTTTGCGGACGACACTACAGTGGTGGGTCTTATCACCAACAGTGATGAGACAGCTTACAGGGAGGAGGTCAACGCCCTGACCCACTGGTGTCAAGACAACCATCTCACCCTCAACGTCGCAAAGACAAAGGAGTTGATAGTGGACTTCCGGAGGTGCAGAGAAGTACACACCCCCATCACCATCAACGGCGCTGCTGTGGAGAGAGTGAGCAGCTTCCGGTTCCTTGGTGTACATCTGGCTGAGGATCTTACGTGGTCAGTACACACAAACAAAACAGTGAAGAAGGCGCATCAGCGCCTCTTCTTTCTCAGGAGACTGAAAAGATTCGGCATGAGCCCTCGCATCCTCAGGACCTTCTATCACTGTGCCATTGAGAGCATCCTCACTGGATGCATCACCACCTGGTATGGCAACAGCACCGCCTACAACTGCAAAGCTCTCCAGCGAGTAGTGCGGTGCACTGAACGGATAATTGGAGGTGAGCTTCCCTCCCTCCAAGACATCTACAGGAAGCGGTGCCTGAGGAAAGCGGGGAGGATCATCAAGGACTCCAGTCACCCCAGCCATAAACTGTTCAGACTACTTCCATCAGGAAGGAGGTTCTGCAGCATCCGGTCCCGTACCAGCAGACTGAGAGACAGCTTTTCCATCAGGCCATCAGACTGCTGAACACGTCATAGACACCTCACCTCCACCACTGGAACTTCAACATTATGCACTCCATACTGTACAGTAATGCCACTGTTTTGCACATGTCTCAACTCTGTATATTTTTATATATTTTATTTATTGTTTACTCTATTGTTTACTTCATATAAATAGCTGTAACTTTTGATAGAAGACTCAGATATACGTATTCATGGCTTTATCTTATAGAAATCAATATCCCTGTGCTGGGGAATATACTTTGTTTCGGGCGAAACAGTATGTATACGTGGATGGATCAGGCAGCAACGAAGGCCCTGGTGAAATGTACTTGGTCTAAACCATGAAACACAGAGCCTGGTGAAATGTGGATGGCCTCAGCCAGAAGCACAGGGCATGGTGCTGTGAAGATGGCCTCACATAGAGCACTGGCTCTGATGAAATGTGGATGGCATCAGCCAGTAGCACAGGCCCTTGTGTATTGTGGATCGCATAAGCCAGCACTACAAGCCCTGGTGAAATTTGGATGGTATCAACGAGTAGCACAGGCCCTGGTGTAATGTGGATGGCCTCAGCCAACAACACTGGCCCTGGTGAAATGTGGATGGCATTGGCCAGCAGCACAGGCCCTGGTGTGGTGAAGATGGCCTCAGCCAACAACACTGGCCCTGGTGAAATGTGGATGGCATTGGCCAGCAGCACAGGCCCTGGTGTGGTGAAGATGGCCTCACAGTGAGCACTGGCCCTGCAGCAATGTGGATTGAATAATGTGAATGTTCTCGGCCAACACCACTGGCCCTGGTGTAATGTGGTGGCATCAGCCAGTATGACAGGCCCTTGTGTATTGTGGATGGCTTCGGACAGCACCGCATGCTCTTGTATAATGTGGATGGCATCAACGAGTAGCACAGGCCCTGGTGAAATGTAGTTGGCCTAAGCCAGTAGCACAGGCCCTGGTGTAATGTGGATGGTATGACCCAGCAACGCAGGCCCTGGTGTGGTGAAGGTGGCCTCACAGGGAGCATTGGCCCTGGTGCAATGTGGATGGACTCAGCCAGCAACGCACGCCTTGGTGTAGTGAAGATGGCCTCACAGGGAGCACTAGCCCTGGTGTAATGTGGATGGTGTGAGATTACACTATTATTTTATGCCATGTTATACCCCTAATTAAAGATTGTGAATTATTATGTAGTTTTAGTTTGCATTATTCTCCTGAATTAGAAGAAGGTGGTAACTATTGCATTTGTTAAACTGATTTGCATTACATTAGACTGCTGATTTATTGTGAATGAATGATATTGTTTTATGATGCATTATACTGCTGAGTTATAAGAAATACTGTTCGCAGAAAGTCGTCGCCTTATTTGTGTGATTAGAAGAGAACAGAACATACTGGAGTTTTCTGCCCCATCTCAGCAGGAGCAGATAAACAGGGAGCCAAGGTCGTAGCTTAGGCGCTGTGTGAGAGAAAGCATGTGAATGTTTAGGCTTTTATGATTAGGTGGGGGCCACTAGATGCTATAAGAGTTTGATCAATGCTCCACCATTTTGAGATCTGATGCTGTCTGCGTACGGTGTCCATCTCCCACGCGTGTGACCATTAAAATCATCGTTTGACTCAACCCGGATGGACCAGTGTTGTTATTGTGGTTTTTCCTCTTGTATCCATCCCCAATATTTGAATCAGTAACAATGGCCTGATCTAACAAAACTGTCCCTGTTGAAATATCGATGGTATTGGTCAGCACCCCACACCCTGGTGTAATGTGAATGGCCTAAGCCAAAACCACAGGCCCTGGTGAAATGTGGTGGCATCAGCCAGTATCACAAGCCCTTGTGTATTGTGGATCGCATCAGCCATCAACACAAGCCCTGGTGAAATGTGGATGTTATCAACGAGTAGCACAGGCCCTGGTGAAATGTAGTTGGCATCAGCCAGTAGCACATGACCTGGTGTAATGTGATTGGCATGAGCCAGCAACGCAGGCCCTGGTAAAATGAGGATGGCCTCAGCCAGCACCACACACCCTGGTGTAATGTGAATGGACTTAGCCAACATCACCGGCCCTGGTGAAATGTGCATGATATCGGTCAGCACCAAAGGCCCAGGTGTAATGTGGATGGCATCAACGAGCAGCAGAGGCCCTGGTGGGGTGAAGATGGCCGCACAGGAAGCACTGTCTCTGGTGTAATGCGGATGGCCTCAGCCAACATCCAAGGGCCTTGGTTTGTGAAGATTGCCTTTCCAAAAGCACAGACTCTGGTGCAATGTGTATGGCCTCAGCCAACAACATTGGCCCTGATGAAATGTGGATGGAATTGGCAAGCACCAAAGGCTCTGGTGTAATGTAGATGACATCAACTAGCACTGGCAGTCCCAGGCTTCTACCTTTCTACCTTTAAAACCCGCCACCAGCCAAATGGCTGGTAGGCTTTTAGCTAAGCTTTAGCTTCAGGCAAGTGGAAGCTAAATTGGCTAGTCATTCATATGTAAATTGGGTTGTTACCTGGGAATTCTGGAGGGAGGGGAGTGGGGGTGTGTGGATGAGGGGGTGGGGGAGCTGCTAAAAGCGGTGAGCTTCCTTTTGTTTCATCTTGATGCATTCTCAATCATCCAGGGAAACAAATCTCCAAAAGTCACCAACTTGGAGTGTTTCAGTTTGCCATCTTAGGGAGAAATCAACACACATGGGTGTATGTCCTTTGTTGCTGAGATTTATTGATAAAAACAGTACAAAAAATCAACCATTTGTACACATTTTTACAAATAATTATAAAAAGTGAGTGAGTACATTTCAACATTTTCAGCAATCACTCACAATCCTGGCACTGCCATGGTATCTGTAGTCTGCATTTACCTTGGCATCATCAAAGACTCGGTGCAGTTTCCTGCAGTATATTGCAAGTAAGCCGGACAAGTTTGGGATCAAGTTTTGGGTGGCTTGCGACCTAAAATCCAAGTACATTTGCAATGTCTTCCCATATCTTGGCAAGGACCCCAGTCGTCCCACTGGGGAGAGACTTTCTGAAAATGTAGTAATGAGGCTGATGGAACCATTCCTAGACAAGGGCAGAAATGTTACCACGGACAATTTTTTCACATCGCTTTCACTTGCGCAAAAACTTCTTAGACGGAAAACCACCATCCTCGGCACAGTCAACAAGATTCGCAGGGAAATTCCTCAATCCACTAGACAGACAGATCGCAATGAATTCACCACTCAGGTATGTTGCAGGTCTTTTCTGGTTCTATGTTTATGTGTTTCATTGTGTGTAAAAGTGCTATGGAAATAACAATTTATCTTATTTCTTAGGTGTTTTCAACCTCTGCTGCCACGCTGACGGCGTATGCGGCCAAACGGAAGAAGACAGTCTATATTCTTAGCAGCATGCACGGCGTGGTTCAGACTGATAACACTACCAAAAGGAAGCCAAACACTGTCACCCTTTACAACAAAACAAAGTGTGGCGTGGATGTGATGGACCAGATGGTTCGGGAGTACACTGTCCGCAAAGGAACACGGCGCTGGCCAGTTGCCGTGTTTTATAACATGATTGACATGGCAGCACTGAATGCACATGTGCTGTATCAAGCATGCTCCGGGACGAAGGAAAGACGGGTGGACTTCCTGGTGGAGCTTGCAAGGGAGTTAGCTCACTCTCATGTAGCTGCGAAGAAGGCAAGAAAAGAACAGTTGCCTTTGACACAACCCTCCACACCGAGCCCTGGAAAAAGAGCCATGTGTCAGGTCAAACACAATTGCAAGAACAATCATGCCACTGTGCGATGTGTTCACTGCAACAGATACACATGTGGTAAATGCAGACTACAGATACCATGGCAGTGCCAGGATTGTGAGTGATTGCTGAAAATGTTGAAATGTACTCACTCACTTTTTATAATTATTTGTAAAAATGTGTACAAATGGTTGATTTTTTGTACTGTTTTTATCAATAAATCTCAGCAACAAAGGACATACACCCATGTGTGTTGATTTCTCCCTAAGATGGCAAACTGAAACACTCCAAGTTGGTGACTTTTGGAGATTTGTTTCCCTGGATGATTGAGAATGCATCAAGATGAAACAAAAGGAAGCTCACCGCTTTTAGCAGCTCCCCCACCCCCTCATCCACACACCCCCACTCCCCTCCCTCCAGAATTCCCAGGTAACAACCCAATTTACATATGAATGACTAGCCAATTTAGCTTCCACTTGCCTGAAGCTAAAGCTTAGCTAAAAGCCTACCAGCCATTTGGCTGCTCTCCGGGTTTTAAAGGTAGAAAAGCCAAATGGCTGGGCTCTGGGCCTTCCTAGTGCTAGTAACGCAGGTTCTGGTCAATGTACATGGCCTCAGAAAGCAGTACAGGCCCTGGTGTGGTGAAGATTGCCTCACAGGAAGCAGTGGTCTTGATGTAATGTGGATGGCATCAGCCAGAAGCAAAGGCCCTGCTGTTGGGAAGATGCCCTCAAATGAAGACCTTGCTCATGTGGATCGCATCAGACAGTAGTCCAGACTCTGGTCTGGTGAAGATGGTCTCAGCCAGAAGCAGAGACCTGGTGTGGTGAAGATGGCCTAACAGGGAGCACTGGCCCTGGTGAAATGTAGTTGGCCTAAGCCAGAACCACAGGCCCTGGTGTAATGTGGATGGTATAACCCAGCAACGCAGGCCCTGGTGTGGTGAAGGTGGCCTAAATGGGAGTATTGGCCCTGGTGTAATGTGGATCGCATCAGCCATCAACACAAGCCCTGGTGAAATGTGGATGTTATCAACGAGTAGCACAGGCCCTGGTGAAATGTAGTTGGCATCAGCCAGTAGCACATGACCTGGTGTAATGTGATTGGCATGAGCCAGCAACGCAGGCCCTGGTAAAATGAGGATGGCCTCAGCCAGCACCACACACCCTGGTGTAATGTGAATGGACTTAGCCAACACCACTGGCCCTGGTGAAATGTGCATGATATCGGTCAGCACCACAGGCCAAAGTGTAATGTGGATGGCATCAACGAGCAGCAGGGGCCCTGGTGGGGTGAAGATGGCCTCACAGGAAGCACTGTCTCTGGTGTAATGTGGATGGTAGAAGTCGGCATCACAGGCCCTGATGTAATGTGGATGGCCTCAGCCAAAAGCACAGTCCCTGGTTTGGTGAAGATGGCCTCACAGGAAGCACTGTCTCTGGTGTAATGTGAATGGCCTTAGCCAACACCACTGGCCCTGGGAAATATGCATGATATCGGTCAGCACCACAGGCCCCGGTGTAATGTGGATGGCATCACCCCAGGGCAAAGGCTCTTGTGTGGTGAAGATGGCCTCACAGGTGAAATATGGATAGTATTGGTCAGCACCACTGGCCCTGGTGTAATGTGAATGCCCTTAGCCAACACCACTGGCCTCTGGTGTAATGTGGATGGCATCAGCCAGTATCACATGCCCTTGTGTATTGTGGATGTCGTCAGCCAGCAACACAAGCCCTGGTGAAATGTAGTTGGCCTCACCCAGTAGCACAGGCCCTGGTGTAATGTGGATGGCATGACCAAGCAACGCAGGCCCTGGTGAAATGAGGATGGCCTCAGAAAGCAACAAAGGACCTGGTGTGGTGAAGATGGCCTCACAGGGAGCACTGGCCCTGGTGTAATGTGGATGGCATCAGCTAGTAGCACAGGCCTTTGCATATTGTGGATGGGATCAGGCACCAATACAGGCCCTGGTGATATGTAGTTGGCCTCAGCCATGACCACACCCTGGTGTAATGTAAATGTCCTAAGCCAGTAGCAAAGGCCCTGGTGTAATGTGAATGACCTTAGCCAACACCACTGGCCCTGGTGAAATGTGCATGATATCGATCAGCACCACAGGCCCAGGCGTAATGTGGATGGCATCAACGAGCAGCAGAGGCCCTGGTGGGGTGAAGATGGCCTCACAGGAAGCACTGACCTTGGTGTAATGTGGATGGTAGAAGTCGGCATCACAGGCCCTGATGTAAAGCGGATGGCCTCAGCCAAAAGCACAGTCCCTGGTTTGGTGAAGATGGCCTCAAAGGAAGCACTGTCTCTGGTGCAATGTGAATGGCCTTAGCCAACACCACTGCCCCTGGGAAATGTGCATAATATCGGTCAGCACCACAGGCCCCGGTGTAATGTGGACGGCCTCAGCCCAGGGCAAAGGCTCTTGTGTGGTGAAGATGGCCTCAGAGGAAGCACTCTCCCTGGTGTAAAATGTAGGGCCTCAGCCAACAACAGTGGCCCTGGTGAAATGTGGATGGTATTGGCCAGCACCACTGGCCCTGATGTAATGTTTATGGCCTCAGCCAGTAGTACAGAAACCTTGTATATTGTGGATCGCATCAGAAAGCAATACAAGCCCTGGTGTGGTAATGATGGCCTCACAGGAAGAACTGGCAGTGGTGTAATGTGGATGGCCTTAGCCAACAACACTGGCACTGGTGAAATTTGTATGGTATTGGCCAGCACCAAAGGCCCAGGTGTAATGTGAATGTCCTCAGCCAAAACCACTGGCCCTGGCGTAATGTGGATGGCATCAACGAATAGCACAGGCCCCGGTGTAATGTGGATGGCATGAGCAAGCAACGCAGGCCCTGGTGTGGTGAAGATGGCCTCACAGGGAGCATTAGCCCTGGTGCAATGTGGATGGCCTCAGCCAGCAACGCAGGCCCTGGTGTGGTGATGATGGCTTCACAGGAAGTACTGGCAGTGGTGTAATGTGGATGGTCTCATCCGACAACACTGGCCCTGGTGTAATGTGGATGGCATCAGCCAGTAGCTCAGACCTTTGTATATTGTGGATGGGATCAGCCACCAATACAGGCCCTGGTGAAATGTACTTGGCCTCAGCCAAGACCACACACACTGGTGTAATGTAAATGTCCTAAGCCAATAGCAAAGGCCCTGTTGTAATGTGAATGGCAGAAGCCAACACCACTGGCCCTGGTGAAATGTGCATGATATCGGTCAGCACCACAGTCCCAAGTGTAATGTGGATGGCATCAACGAGCAGCAGAAGCCCTGGTTGGGTGAAGATGGCCTCACAGGAAGCACTGTCCTTGGTGTAATGTGGATGGTAGAATTCTGCATCACAGGCCCTGGTTTAATGTGGATGGCCTCAGCTAAAAGCACAGACCCTGGTGTGGTGAAGATGGCCTCACAGGAAGCACTGTCCCTGGTGTAAAGTGTATGGCCTAAGCCAACAACAGTGGCCCTGGTGAAATGTGGATGGCATCAGCCAACACCACAGGCCCTGGTGTAATGTGGATGGCATCAGCCAGTATCACATACCCTTGTGTTTTGTGGATGTCATCAGCCAGCAACACAAGCCCTGGGTAAATGTGGATGGTTTCGGGCATCACCACAGGCCCGGGGGTAATGTGGATGGCATCAGCCAGTAGCAAAGTCCTTTGTATATTGTGGATTGGATCAGCCACCCACACAGGCCCTGGTGAAATGTAGTTGTCCTCAGCCATGACCACAGGCCCTGGTGAAATGTAAATGTCCTCAGCCAGTAGCACAGGCCCTGTTGTAATTTGGATGCCCTGATATAACAACACTGTCCCTGGTGAAATATGGATGGTATTGGTCAGCACCACACACCCTGGTGTAATGTGAATGGCCATAGCCAACACCACTTGATCTGGTGAAATGTGCATGAAATGGTTCAGCACCACAGGCCCAGGTGTAATGTGAATGTCCTCAACCAACACCACTGGCCCTGGTGTAATGTGAATGGCATCAGCCAAAAGCACAGGCCCTGGTAAAATGTGGATGGTATCAGCCAGCAGCACAGGGAGCATTGGCCCAGGTGTAATGTGGATGGCCTCAGCCAACAAAACTGGCCCTGGTGAAATGTGGATCACATCAACCAGCAACAAAAACCCTGGTGAAATGTGGATGGTAACAACGAGTAGCACACACTCTGGTGTAATGTGAATGGCCATAGCCAACACCACTTGATCTGTTGAAATGTGGATGATATCTTTCAGCACCACAGGCCCAGGTGTAATGTGAATGTCCTCAGCCAAAACCACTGGCCCTAGTGTAATGTGGATGGCATCAGCCAAAAGCACAGGCCCTTGTGTATTGTGGATGGCACCAGCCAGTAGCACAGGCCCTGCTGTAATGTGGATGGCATCAACGAGTAGCACAGGCACTGGTAAAACGGGGATGGTATCAGCCAGCAACACAGGCAGTGGTGTGGTGAAGATGGCTTCACAGGGAGCACTGGCCCTGGTGTAATGTTGATGGCATCTGCCAGTAGCACAGGCACTGGTAAAATGTGGATGGGATCAGTCATGACCACAGGCCCTGGTGAAATGTAAATATCCTCAGCCAGTAGCACAGGCCCTTATGTATTGTGGATGGCATCATTCAGGAGCACAGGCCCAGGTGTAATGTGCATGGCATCAACGAGCAGCAGAGGCCCTGGTCGGGTGAAGATGGCCTCACAGGAAGCACTGTCCCTTGTGTAATTTGGATAGTAGAAGCCAACAACAGTTGCCCTGGTGAAATGTGGATGGTATTGGCCAGCACCACAGGCCCTGGTGTAATGTGGATGGCCTCATCCAGCACCACACGCCCTGGTGTGGTGATGATGGCCTCAGCCAAAAGCATTGTCCCTGGTGTAAAATGTATGGCCTTAGCCAACACCACAGGCCCTGGTGAAATGTGCATGATATTGGTCAGCACCACAGGCCCAGGTGTAATGTGGATGGCATCAACGAGCAGCAGAGGCCCTGCTTGGGTGAAGTTGGCGTCAAGGGAAGCACTGTCCCTGGTGTAATGTGTATGGCATCAGCTAAGAACAGTTGCCCTGTTGAAATGTGGATGGTATTGGTCAGCACCACACACCCTGGTGTAATGTGAATGGCCTTAGCCAACACCACTGGCCCTGGTGAATTGTGCATGATATTCGTCAGCACCACAGGCCCATGTGTAATGTGGATGGTATCAGCAAGTAGCACAGGCCCTGGTGGGGTGATGATGGCCTCACAGGAAGAACTGTCCCTGGTGTAATGTGAATGTCCTCATCCAAAAATACACGCCCTGGTGTGGTGAAGATGGCCTCACAGGAAGCACTGTCCCTGGTGTAAAGTGTATGGCCTCAGCCAACAACATTGGCCCTGGTGTGGTGATGATGGCCTCACAGGAAGCACTGGTAGTGGTGTAATGTGGATGTCATCAGCCAGTATGTTATGTGTATGGTCTCAGCCAACAACAGTGGCCCTAGTGAAATATGGATCGTATTGGTCAGCACCACACACCCTGGTTTAATGTGAATGGCCTTAGCCAGTAGCACAGACCCTTGTGAATTGTGGATCACATCAGCCAGCAACGCAGACCCTGGTGTGGTGAAGATGGCCTCACAGGGAGCACTGGCCCTGGTGTAATGTGGATGGCATCAGCCAGTAGCACAGACCGTGTTGTAATGTGGATGCCCTGATATAACAACACTGTCCCTGGTGAAATATGGATGGTATTGGTCAGCACCACACACCCTGGTGTAATGTGAATGGCCATAGCCAACACCACTTGATCTGGTGAAATGTGCATGATATCATTCAGCACCACAGGCCCTGGTGTAATGTGAATGTCCTCAGCCAACACCACTGGCCCTGGTGTAATGTGGATGGCATCAACCAGTAGCACAGGCCCTTGTGTATTGTGGATGGCATCAGCCAGTAGCACCGGCCCTGGTGTAATGTGGATGGCATCAACATGTAGCAGAGGCCCTGGTCGGGTTAAGATGGCCTCACAGGAAGCACCGTCCCTGGTGTTATGTTGATGGTAGAAGCCAACAACATTTGCCCTGGTGAAATGTGGATGGTATTGGCCGCACCAAAGTCCCTGGAGTAATGTGGATGGCTTCAGCCAACAGTACAGGCCCTGTTGTGTTGAAGATGGCCTCACAGGACGCACTGTCCATGATGTAAATTGTATGGCGTCAGCCAAAAACAGTGGTCCTGGTGAAATGTGGATGGTATTGGCCAGCACCACAGGCCCTGGTGTAATGTGAATGTCTTCAGCCAGTAGCACAGGCCTTTGTGTATTGTGGATCGCATCAGCCAGCAACACAAACCCTGGTGAAATGTGGATGGTATCAACGAGTAGCACAGGCCCTGGTGAAATATGGATATTGTCATGGTCTCCGCTCCTCGTCAGCTGACAGCCGTCAGGTGCTTTGTTTTTGTTTACCTTTCTCTCTCACTTCTGCTCTCTCTTTCTCTCTCGCCCTCTCCCATTCTCTTTCTCCTGCCTGGGCGGAGCTCAGTATGGGCTCCTGCCCCTGGCCTACACACCTGTCGGTGATCATGAGAGATTGGAACCCTTCTTAAGAGGGCGAGTCTGCTCTACTCGTCGCTGGATCGTTGAGCCTTCAGCGTCAGTCGTCCTGTATTTTATAAAGTCAGTTTGTGAGCATGTCTGAACCAGGAGACTAATGTTTTTTTTCTGCCTGTGCATAGATTGCCTCTGGACTTGTTCTTCCCCGTGCCTGGCGACTGAACGGGAGCAAGAGAGACAGAGGAAAGGAGAGGAGATGTGTTAGGACTGAATGGAAACCTTCCCTTCCTGGACTCCTGCCTCTTTCATTCCTGGACCCTGGAACCCCGACCCCTTTTTTCCTTTGGCACCATTATGTGTATATATGAATTTCACTGTAGGAAACACTGTAAATAAATGCACCTTTTGAAGATACTAGTGGTCTGCGCGTGAGTCCAATCTACGAAACCTGACAGAACGATCCAGCCACAACATGGACTCAGCAGATCAGAATACCATCGGTCAGGCACTGGCTGCCCAAGAAGCGGCGCTGACTCGCCACGAACAAATGTTACATCAGCTGCGAGGTGAGATCGCTGCACTAACTCAAGCTGTTTCCGGTTTGACTACGCCAGGGGGAGTACAGCCAGGGACCTCCCAGCCGGCTCGCCCTGCCTCGCAGGAGACACTCGCGGCGGCTGCGGCCGGTCCCTCATCGGCAGCCACCCCATCCTCTGACGGTCCTCTGCCTTCACCTGAGCCCTTTTCGGGGGAGACAGAGAAGTGCCCTGGCTTTCTGGCCCAGTGTTCATTGATTTTCCGCGAACAGCGGCGTTTTCATAACAATGACGGGGCGAAGATTGCGTTTTTGGTACAGATGCTTGGTGACCGGGCTTTGAAATGGGCCCAGGTCGTGTTAAACTCCAACCCGGAGATCTCTTTTGAGAGGTTTGTGATTAACTTTAAGACTGTGTTTAATCAGGGCTCTGGAGTTGAGGCTGCGGTGCTCCGCCTCCTTAACTTTAAGCAAGGTAAACGGAGTATGGCAGATTATTCAATCGACTTTTGGATTTTGGCAGAAGAAACTGGCTGGGGACCGGATGCGCTCAGGAGCACATTGTTAAATAACATCCGGGAAGATCTGAAAGATGAATTGATTATGCGGGACCTACCCACTGCTTTTAATGAATTGATGTCTTTATGTATTAAGGTGGATGAGCGACTACGAGCTCGTCGGCAAGCACGGAACTCCAGTTCCCAGGAGGCCGCAGGGCCGCGAGGGGCGGAGGCTTCGGCCGATTACCGGTCCTCCCGGACATCAGGGGGCGCCGACGAAGAGGTACAGCCCATGCAAATCGGCAGCTCTCACCTAACCGCTGCAGAACGTCAGCGACGCATCACGGCCGGTGAGTGTTTGTATTGTGGTAATAAGGGACACATGATTGCCTCCTGTCCGTCGCAAGCAAAAGGCCGCGCCCGCCAGTGATGGTAGGAGTACTGGTGGGCGGTTTGAATCAGGATAAATCTCCTCCACGTTTAGCCCTGCCGGCTAAGCTGCTGGTCCACTCCGAGTGTCATTCACTTTCTGTGCTTATTGATTCTGGAGCAGAACAAAATTTCATTGACTCTGAACTAGCTAAACGACTCTGTGTGACTGTGGAGTCACTACCCCACGCCTTACGCGTCACGGCTTTATCAGGGCAGCGCCTCCCCGACATCACACACATCACTGAACCGCTCACCCTCACACTGTCTGGCAATCATTCGGAGGAGATTAGTTTTTTTGTTTTTCACTCCACTCAGACGCCGTTAGTTCTTGGTCATCCCTGGCTCCAGCAACATAATCCCACGATTAATTGGCAGAAAGGAAGCATTACGGGCTGGGGAGAGGAGTGTCATATGACCTGTCTTAAGGCGGCCGTACCGCCTAACCAATCGGTCATCTGTCCAGAGCCACTGCGGTCTTCCAACTTAACAAGTGTGCCGTCTGTTTACCACGATCTCGCTGAAGTGTTTCGGAAGGACCGAGCCCAGTCACTGCCCCCCCATCGGCCTTACGACTGCGCCATAGACCTACTGCCGGGAGCTCCCTTACCGGCCAGCCGCCTCTATAGCCTCTCATTGCCGGAACGGGAGGCTATGGAGAAGTATATCACGGAATCTCTTGCTGCCGGCATCATCCGGGCCTCTTCCTCACCCGTCGCAGCAGGTTTCTTCTTTGTGGAGAAGAAGGATAAGACCCTCCGACCCTGTATTGACTTTCGGGGACTCAATAACATTACGGTCAAAAATAAGTATCCACTGCCTCTACTCACCTCTGCTTTCGAACTTCTCCAGGGCGCCGTCATATTCAGTAAGCTGGACTTGAGAAATGCTTACCATCTGGTTCGGATCCGAGACGGTGATGAATGGAAGACGGCGTTCAATACCCATCTTGGACATTTTGAGTATCTGGTCATGCCGTTTGGCCTTACCAACGCACCTGCAGTGTTCCAGGCTCTGGTCAATGATGTTCTGAGAGACTATATTAACCGATTTGTGTTTGTCTATCTAGACGACATTTTGATCTTCTCTTCCTCCCAGGCTGAACACGAGACCCAGGTCCGGCTGGTACTGCAACGCCTTCTGGAGAACCGGCTGTTCGTTAAAAGTGAGAAATGTGAGTTTCATGTGCCCACGGTTGCTGAAGGAAATTGCCGTCCCGGGTTTCCTCCGTGGCGTGAGCGATAAGCAGAGTTTTGTCCTTTCCTTCTAAGATTCCTAATTATTTAAAGTAACACTCAGGTATGCCGTTCAGCTGGGTTAGTTACAGCGCCGGGAGCAGCTTGGGAGAACAAGGAAACACAGACTGCTTCAGGTTGCCTTCCCAAATCAACTCAAAGGTTTATTTGATACACAGCAGTTTATATAGAGGAAAAAAGGTTCGTGTGTCAGCTTTCCCAGTTCAAACCGGTACAGACCAAATAAGGAAACGTCTTCCTGCCTTGTGAGCAAAGAAGTATCCTGTGTGTAGTTTATCAGTTCAGCTACAATTTATGATCATCCCAGCAAAATACACTCCTAGACATAAAATACAGAGTTCTTTCATTAGTGAATTCTGAAACGAACCACCTAGCCTTTAACGAGCCTTTTCCAGGAGATAAAGAAAAAGGGAGGATGGGAGTAAGGAAGTGGTCTCATCTCTGTGGTGTTTTCGACCTTCTGGTACCAGCTTGTGAGTCTTACACATTAATTCTTGGGTCACAGAGAAAGAGAAAAACAACTAGTAGATTGGCCTTATTGAGTAACAGTTTTCCTGTATAAAACAATATCCTGTAAATGCTTACCGTGGTATCAAAATATCATAACAGTTCTCCCCTTTTATCATGTAATGATAACATAGTATAAAGACAGAATGTAATAACATAATATAAAGATAAATCATAAATGTGAAACAAATCATAAATGTAACTGGTCCTTCGAGCAAGCTTAATATCAAAAATTCCGAGAGCGTATACATGGTATCACACAACAGACAATAATCATCAAAAACATGCTGCAACGGTTACAAAGGCTACAATTAGTTTCTTCCATCTTCCAAACGTGTCCTGTAGCCACTTATGTAGCCACTGACCGTGACCTGTATTGGCAATTAGTTCTATCTGCAATGCTTCAAGTTTATTCATAGCTTGTGTGAATGGACCGTTAGGAGCGGTATTATTGGGAATGAAAGTACAGCATACATCAACGGTTACTAGACCACAGGTACCGGTCCAATTAACAGGTAAAGCTAATCTAAGAGTATTATTGCACAACCAATAAGCATGTGGGATTGGTCTAGTTAGGCGCGTGACCATGTGTGATTTAACTAACTCCCCCCAGTCAGTGTCATTTAATACACCGTCTGGGGGAACAATGATCGAGTCTCTGCTCGAACTTGAACTGTGTGTGTGTTCCTCCAGATATGATAAAACTTCAGCCATAGAGACAGCTAGCCATGTCTCATTACAGCGTGCACCTGGGGAGTCAGAGAAGAATGTATAGTTATCCTTTGTATAATCTATGTGTGTGTCTGGGCCAGTTAACTTTAGTCTGCGCAGACATATCATACTAGTATTAAAATGGAGAGGGATCTGTCCTAAGGGTAGTGAGGGCTTTAACCTAATCTTGGGGCGTTTCATTGGGGCGCAGGTCCCTGCGGTGTCATTAGATAACTTCAATAATTCGCCTAATGGAGTCTCAGGGTTAGTTGGTGTGTGTGTGTGTCTAAGTAGGCAGTCGAGAGGGCTCAGAGTCAACTGTAAAGCGTCTTTAAAGAGAGCATTATCTCCGCTGATTTTCTCTAGTCCCTCAGTGAGGGGGAAACCGGATATGGGGTATCCTACTATTACCTGTTCTGGATTAGCCTTTGAACAGACATAACAGTTACTGTTTCCTAAATCACGAGCGGCTGTTCTGGCATTTTCATACCAGGCGTTAGCTCCTGTTCTAGAGGGCGCATAAGATGGTTTATTAGTGGCGTCTATGTTGCTATTTACTGATTTTAGGGAGCGTGAGGAGTGCATTAAGTAGGTGTCTTGCAAAATGGAGCATGAGGTATAGTCAGCAAAATATGACCTGCAGAAATGTGAACATGGTTGCAGTTTACAATACAAAATAGCAAAGAGAAATCCTAAGGTTAATGCGATAGATATGATAAATAACCTAAATATATAAGAAAGTATATAAGAAAAACAGTTCTTCAGTTGTCTCCTGGCCTGGTCCCAGGTTCGAGAGACATTGAATAAGCGTCGTATGATGACAATGGGCATTTCATTTTCTCCATTATCAGGATGAAATGAGTCTGGCTTTATCAGGTTAGACATCATGTGGTACTTTTGGCTTTCTGTTCCTGCTGGATGTTTGAGTACCTTGTTGTTGTTCAGGTGAAGCATCAAAGAGCTCTCTGAGTCTTGGCTCTTTCAGGCGTTGTGTGTTAATCAGTGATTGTGTGTGTGTGTACATTGGATCCGGGCGCTGGCTCGCCTGAGATGTCGTCTACCCGTGTGTTTATTTGCTCTAGTTCCGGGCGCTGGCTCGCCGGAGATGTCGTCTGCTTGATCCGACGCCTGAGATGGTCCGATTGGGCTGGTCTTAACCCTGCTGGCATGAATCCACTGAGGTTGTCCGTCTGTGAGGATGCTGGTTCTTCGTCACTGCCAGTACAGTCTGGGGCTGGAACACGCGCGGCCTCCCAGAGAGTCCTTGGTTTTAGTGGCTTCTCCAACATGCGTCTCCTTGTCTCCACTGGTGGAACTGTGGAGGGGAAAAGCTGAGAGAGACAAACTTTCTGATAGTTATTATTCAGTTTTTCTACCAGGTTGTGAACATCAGTGGACAATGCAATATACATCACCTTCTACTAGCGGTGCCCCTCTGGAAGCTGACCATGGTCTTGGAAATAGTCTTATTTCAAATGGAAATAATTTGGTTACTTCAGATTGAGTCATTCTAATCTCACACAGGACTTGAGTAAGTAATTTGACCCAGGTCATTAAAGTTTTAGCACATTTTTTAATTACTTCTCATGTGAATGAAGGTCCTCTATCACTGTTAATTTGGTGAGGTATTCCGAATCTGGGTATTATTTCATTGCTCAAC
Source organism: Astatotilapia calliptera (assembly GCF_964374335.1). Taxonomy (NCBI): domain Eukaryota; kingdom Metazoa; phylum Chordata; class Actinopteri; order Cichliformes; family Cichlidae; genus Astatotilapia; species Astatotilapia calliptera. The sequence goes on from NC_137440.1 coordinate 3,159,249, forward strand.
TTTTGACAGACTACTTCTGCAGTTTCTTTTGAGGTTGGATAAGCTTCTACTCATTTACTAAATTGATCCACTATTACCAGTAAGTACTTGATACTTCCTTGCGCTGGCATTTGTGTAAAATCAATTTGTAATGTATGAAATGGAAAATCTGGTTGTGGTAAATGCTGATGTTTCGCTTTTGATTTTCCTACATTAGTTCGTGCACATGTTAGGCAGGTTGCTAATATGCTTTTTACTGCATGTGATGTTTTCTCAATTACAAATCTTAATTTTATTGCCCCTATTACCCCTCTTTGTCCGACATGACTCACACAGTGAAAATGTCGGGCAAGGACTGGCATCAGGGAATATGGGAGGGCAATCAAACCCTTAAGATTTTGTATAGGCCATCTCTGTCATCTAAGGTACAGTCATTATTCTATGCAGAGGCTTGCTCTTGTATGAATTTTAAATCAACATTTGTGTCTAAATAGTCTGGGAGTGTAACAAGTGGCAGCTGTAGGGGCACAGATAATACTTCCTGCGGCGGTGGGAGCTGTGATGCAGCTGCAGCCTTGGCTGTCACGTCTGCTAAGGCATTACCTGTTGCTTCGTCTGTGTCAGCTGTACTGTGTCCTTTCGTTTTTACAACTGCAACGGCCGATGGCAGCTGTATAGCCTGAAAAAGTCTTTGAACAAAATCAGAATTTAGCAATTTATTTTCCATCAGCAGATCTAAATCCTCTCTGTCTCCACAATGTGCCAAAGTCATGCACAACGCCAAATGCATAGCGGCTGTGTGCGTAAATTGTCACATGCTTATCCAAATGTAGCTCACAGGCGCGTATTAAAGCCATGAGCTCTGCTTTTTGTGCTGAGTGAAATGGTAATGAGTGAGCCTCTAGTATGATGTCAGGCACTGTTACCACTGAATAGCCACAAAGAAATGAGTTGTCATTCGGCCTTGAACAGGACCCGTCCACATAAACCGTGGCTGAGTCTGAGATAGGTGTTTGCTCTAAATCTGGACATGGTGCTGTGGATTCCTGTATACGTGTCATGCAGTCATGAACGTCAAGCCTGTCTGAGCCATCCTGTCGGTCAGAAGAACACAGCATAGGATCAATAAATGTGCTGGCGAATCAGGTGTGCTGCTCGCTTTTATAGTGAGATTTGCATATGTTGTTTAGTTATGTTTGCTACAATGGTCGTGACCTGGTGATTGGTGTGTAGAATAGTGTCATGTGAGAGTGTGAGCTTCCCGCAGTCCCTTATCATGATAGAGCAAGCTGCTACTGCCCTCAGGCAGGCCGGCATTCCTGAACAATTCAGGCAGCACCTTTGAGTGGCGGAGGTCAGCACTCCCTGTAATGCATTGAAAGAGGCAGTCATTTCTGTGGACCACAGTATTCGAGGAGGCTTGTCTTTTTTTTTTTTACAACAGTCACGCAGAATGTGGTCATGAAAAGAACAGTCTGGTATCCACTGTCTGCAATAGTTCACCATGCCTAGGAAGGACAACATTTCCTTCTGTGTAGTGGGACGAGGGACGGAGGTCACAGCTTTGACCCTGTCTGCAGTCATGGAACGTTTTCCGTGAGACAGTGTGAATCCCAAATATTGAACAGAAGTCTGACAGTACTGCATTTTCTTTGCTGATGCTTTGTGGCCAGTCTTTTGGAGGTGCTGGAGAAGCATGTGTGTAGCAGTTTGACATAGTTTTTCACTTTCAGCACAGAGGAGGAGGTCATCCACATGTGGATCAGGGTGCAGCCCTGGAGGAGTGAAGCACCATTGAGAAAGCAGCAGAGCTGTCTATCATGCCTTGGGGCAAACGAGTCCAAGTGTACTGCTTATTTCTATGTGTGAATGCAAATAACGGCTGTGTGTCACAGGTACTGAGAAAAAGGAGTGGAGCATAAATCCACCACGGTAAAATGTGTATGCAATGCATGTCAATATGCTGTGAACATCTGAAACGAGAGGTGGCAGAGGAATGTTGACTGCATTAATTTGCCTCAAGTCTTGTATGAAACGCCATACGCCAGGTTTGTTAGGCTTTGGCACAGGATTGACAGGAGTGTGGGCTTTATTACTCCTGTAGTCAATAAATCTCCTATCATGACATCTAGGGCTGCGGCTTTTTCCGTGGAAATGGGATGCTGCTTGACATATACTGCTTGTTGTGTTTTAATAGGTGTACGTGATAAAGTGTACAGTCAATAAATCCTATATCATTCTCACTTTTAGACCACAATGTCATATTCTGGTATTCAGCTGGCAATGTAACTGCAGAAATAGTACAGTGGATAGGGTAGGTTAGATCTATGTGACGACATGGTGTAGTTATGTCATAAACTATGTCTGAGTTATGTGACAAAATCACTGTTTGACCTTCACTTGTGTGAGCAGTTATCATGTTGTTGAACAGTGTGAGAGAAACAAAAGTGTGGCTCCCAGTCATGGGATTACCTGTTAGTGGCGTCTGTACACGTTTTTTTTTTTTTTTTTTTTTTTTTTTTTTTTTTGGCACAGTGTGTGACATAGAGTACCGGACAAAAAGGATGTTGAGTTCATTCTCTGCTGAGGGTCCAGCTGACACAGAGGATGTTCCTTCTCCATCATGTCGGTACATAGGGCAGAGAAAACATAAGCTGTTATCAGTGTCAGCAAACATTTCACCCTTTATGTTAAATGAAATACACAAATTCATTTTTGCCTTGGGTGTCTGCAGCTGCTGGAAAACTGAGCTGAATTTGCACCTCTAGCTTGTCCAACAGTGCATAAAGCGTTTTATGAATACTAGGATAGATTCATCAGGCTTCTGTTTACACATAGTTACTGCATTTAAGTCACTTTTGTCTCTGGACATTGTTAGCAGGAATTTCTTTAGATTCTTAAAGAAATCGGCGACTTTGTCATTATTTACCCTCCTTTTGTCCATAGCGGTAACATTTGATGCATCACGTCGCGGCATTCTATCATATATTTTCTACAGGACTTTTTAAGCAGACTACTTTTCTTATCACAAATGATATTCAACATTTCTACTGACCTGTTTTCTGGCGATAATCGTTCGGGATAAGGCTCCGAAAAGAAATTAGAATGCATTGAACTTCTTAAGTTGTAAACAAAGTCAGTCACATAAGCACTCCCGCATGTTCTGGATACGTGATCATGGACGTCTTCACCGATTCGCGGACGTAGGTTACACGTAACCGGAAATGGGAGTTATACTGAGCCGTTATTTGAGACTTTATTTTGTATTTTATTAATTTTTGGTTTTACAGGTACTTTAGATTTTTTTATCGGACCTGTCTGTGGTCTTTGAATAATTCTGACCCATGTTCAGTGATTTCCAGAGGGGTTTACACGCTAGGAGGATTTAGGTTAGTATTTTCGCTGCGGCACAGCTGAGGTCACTTTAAATTTATTGCTAGCAATTTTTGTTTGTGTGAGCAACTCTCACTTAGCGAGCAACTTCTCGCTTAACGAGCAACTTCTCGTAAAACAACAGGCAACTTCCTGTGTCTTTCTGCTTTTAATTTACTGCTTTTAACCCTTGTATGGTAATCGGGTCTGTGAGACCCGTTCAACTTCTCCCTGTGTCACTCTTTGGTGAGCAACTTCTCACTTAACAAGAAGTATTTAAGACAACAGGCAACTTCCTGTGTCACTCTTTGGTGAGCAACTTCTCACTTAACGAGAAGTATTTAAGACAACAGGCAACTTCCTGTGTCACTCTTTCTGAGTGAGCAACTTAAACAAAATTAAAATATTCAAGACAACAGGCAACTTCCTGTGTCCACCAACACCACACAAGGGTTAATTTACTTTATTCGGGGACTGAGGAAGTCAGTCAGTGTATCTCTCTGGATCACTAAGTGAAACTTCGTCAGCATATCCCGTTTTTTTATGGATCGATCACTGAGAGAGGTATAATAGGTCTTTATATAAATATGAAAGACGCATATTTACCTTCTGTCAGCCATCCCACTTCTGACACCAAAATTGAAGGAAATTGCCGTCCCGGGTTTCCTCCGTGGCGTGAGCGATAAGCAGAGTTTTGTCCTTTCCTTCTAAGATTCCTAATTATTTAAAGTAACACTCAGGTATGCCGTTCAGCTGGGTTAGTTACAGCGCCGGGAGCAGCTTGGGAGAACAAGGAAACACAGACTGCTTCAGGTTGCCTTCCCAAATCAACTCAAAGGTTTATTTGATACACAGCAGTTTATATAGAGGAAAAAAGGTTCGTGTGTCAGCTTTCCCAGTTCAAACCGGTACAGACCAAATAAGGAAACGTCTTCCTGCCTTGTGAGCAAAGAAGTATCCTGTGTGTAGTTTATCAGTTCAGCTACAATTTATGATCATCCCAGCAAAATACACTCCTAGACATAAAATACAGAGTTCTTTCATTAGTGAATTCTGAAACGAACCACCTAGCCTTTAACGAGCCTTTTCCAGGAGATAAAGAAAAAGGGAGGATGGGAGTAAGGAAGTGGTCTCATCTCTGTGGTGTTTTCGACCTTCTGGTACCAGCTTGTGAGTCTTACACATTAATTCTTGGGTCACAGAGAAAGAGAAAAACAACTAGTAGATTGGCCTTATTGAGTAACAGTTTTCCTGTATAAAACAATATCCTGTAAATGCTTACCGTGGTATCAAAATATCATAACAGTTGCCTTCCTAGGGTACATAATTGAGCGTGGAGATCTTCGACCCGATCCTGTGAAAGTTAAGACTGTTGTGGACTGGCCTGAACCAACTAACCGTCGCCAGTTGCAACGCTTTCTTGGTTTTGCTAACTTTTACAGGAGGTTTATACGGGACTTTAGTAGGATTGTTCTACCATTGACCCAGTTGACCTCTCCCAAGCTTGTTTTTCAGTGGAGCGACGCCGCCCGGTCTGCCTTTCAGGAGCTCAAGAAACGGTTTGTCTCGGCGCCCATCCTGGTCCAACCTGACACCACCCTTCAGTTCGTGGTAGAGGTCGACGCATCCGACTCAGGGGTGGGGGCCATCCTTTCCCAACGGAGGGAGGGTAAGATGCACCCTTGTGCCTATTTTTCCCGTCGTCTCACCCCTGCAGAACGAAACTACGATGTGGGCGATCGGGAGCTGTTGGCGATTAAGCTCGCCTTGGAAGAATGGCGGCATTAGCTGGAAGGCACAACTCAACCCTTTGTGGTCTGGACCGACCACAAGAACCTGTCCTACCTTCAAACGGCAAAGCGTCTCAACGCTCGACAGGCCAGATGGGCCCTGTTTTTTACCCGTTTCCATTTCTCAATCACGTACAGACCCGGTTCCCGGAACGTCAAGCCGGATGCTCTCTCCCGTCAGTTCGCTGTTACTGACGAAAAGCCGGACCCTGATTCCATCCTGCCAGCAACCTGTACTATTGGGGCCATCACCTGGGAGATTCAGGCGGCCATCCGGGCGGCTCAGGTAGCCGAACCGGATCCGGGAGGGGGGCCTGCCCACCGACTCTATGTTCCGCGCGCTGTCAGGTCCCAGGTTCTGCAATGGGCTCACACGGCCCGGTTCTTATGCCACCCAGGGATACATCGCACCGTCAAGTTTCTCCAGCGGTACTTCTGGTGGCCTTCACTCGCCCAAGATACTCGGGAATATGTCACGGCCTGTACGGTCTGTGCCCGAAACAAACCCTCGAACCAACTTCCGGCGGGTCAGCTCCATCCGTTATCCACTCCTTCCAGGCCATGGTCTCATATTGCACTGGATTTCATTACCATTGTCTGATCGGGGTCCTCAATTCACCTCCCGGGTCTGGAAAGAGTTCTGCGACTCCCTGGGCGCTAAGGTCAGTCTATCCTCAGGCTATCATCCTCAGAGCAATGGCCAGTCCGAGCGGGCCAACCAAGAACTGGAGACTGCCCTGCGCTGCGTCGCCTCCACCAATCAAACCATCTGGAGTGCGGAGTTGCCGTGGATTGAGTATGCCCATAACAGCTTGACTGCCTCAGCTACCGGCCGGTCGCCCTTCGAGGCGTCCTTGGGATATCAGCCTCCTCTTTTCCCTGCTGTGGAAGGTGAGCACTCTGTACCCTCCGTTCAGGCTCATCTGCGCAGGTGCCGCAGAGTTTGGCGGGCGACTCGAGCGGCGTTACTACGCACGAAGGAGAACAATAAACGTATCGCAGACCGGCACCGGACTCCAGCGCCTGACTACTCTGTTGGCCAGAAGGTATGGCTTTCTACCCGTTTTGTTCCGGTTCGGACTGAGTCGAAGAACCTTACGCCCACCTTCATTGGTCCTTTTGAGATCTCTGCTTTGGTCAATCCCGTCTCTGTGAGGTTGATGCTCCCTCGTAATATGAGGATCCATGATGTTTTTCATGTTTCTCAACTCAAACCTGTCCGGTCCAGTACTCTGTGCCCTCCTTCCAGGCCCCCTCCTCCCGCCCGGCCTACTCCATCACTCGCATCATGGACTCTCGGCGCCGTGGGCGTGGCTGTCAGTATCTGGTTGACTGGGAGGGTTATGGCGTGGAGGAGCGCTCCTGGGTCCCTCGGGCGGCCGTTCTGGATGTGCCCATGCTCCGGGAGTTTCACCGCCTGCATCCGGACAAGCCTGGTGGGTCACCGGGTGGCTCCCGTTGAGGGGGGGGTACTGTCATGGTCTCCGCTCCTCGTCAGCTGACAGCCGTCAGGTGCTTTGTTTTTGTTTACCTTTCTCTCTCACTTCTGCTCTCTCTTTCTCTCTCGCCCTCTCCCATTCTCTTTTTCCTGCCGGGGCGGAGCTCAGTATGGGCTCCTGCCCCTGGCCTACACACCTGTCGGTGATCATGAGAGATTGGAACCCTTCTTAAGAGGGCGAGTCTGCTCTACTCGTCGCTGGATCGTTGAGCCTTCAGCGTCAGTCGTCCTGTATTTTATAAAGTTAGTTTGTGAGCATGTCTGAACCAGGAGACTAATGGTTTTTTTCTGCCTGTGCATAGATTGCCTCTGGACTTGTTCTTCCCCGTGCCTGGCGACTGAACGGGAGCAAGAGAGATAGAGGAAAGGAGAGGAGATGTGTTAGGACTGAATGGAAACCTTCCCTTCCTGGACTCCTGCCTCTTTCATTCCTGGACCCTGGAACCCCGACCCCTTTTTTCCTTTGGCACCATTATGTGTATATATGAATTTCACTGTAGGAAACACTGTAAATAAATGCACCTTTTGAAGATACTAGTGGTCTGCGCGTGAGTCCGATCTACGAAACCTGACAGATATGGTATTTGCCAGCACAACAGGCCCTGGTGTGGTGAAGATGGCCTCAAAGGAAGCACTGTCCCTGGTGTAATGTGTTTGGCCTCAGTCAACAACAGTGGCCCTTGTGAAATGTGGATGATATATGGCCAGCACCACAGGCCCTGGTGTAATGTGGATGGCATCAGCCAACATCACAGGCCCTGGTGTGGTGAATATGGCCTCACAGGGAGCATTGGCCCTGGTGCAATGTGTATGGCATCTGCCAGCAACAGAGGCAGTGGTGTGGTGAAGATGGCCTCACAGGGAGCACTGGCCCTGGTGTAATGTGGATGGCATCAGCCAGTAGCACAGGCCTTTGTATGTTGTGGATGGGATCAGCCACCAACACAGGCCCTGGTGAAATGTAGTTGGCCTCAGCCATGACAACAGGCCCTGGTGAAATGTAAATGTCCTCAGTGAGTAGCACAGGCCCTGTTGTAATGTGGATGGCCTCATCTAACAACACTGTCCCTGGTGAAATATGGATGGTATTGGACAGCACCACACACCCTGGTGTAATGTGAATGGCCATAGCCAACACTACTTGATCTGGTGAAATGTGCATGAAATGGTTCAGCACCACAGGCCCAGGTGTAATGTGAATGTCCTCAACCAACACCACTGGCCCTGGTGTAATATGGTGTGAAATATGGATGTGTTAGGGAAAATATTCTAAAACACTTCTTCAGTAAAGACTCAGAGAAGAGAAACACACAGAACTTCTTGCTAGCAAGGGCAGCCTCCAGACTGAGACTCGCCCTGAGCACTGCCCCCGTCTTTATTTTATACTTCAGTGTGTGTGTGTGTGTGTGTGTGTGTGTTTGTGTGTGTGTGTGTTTGTGTGTGTGTGTGTCCTGCTGATCAAAGCGTCATAAAAGGCACATCCTTGGTCAGGAAGAGGGTAGAGCTCCCTCACCCTAGATAACATTGGTGAGGAAGTCAAGCAGTTAAAGCACTTAGACTAAAACAGACGTAACTACGTTAATCCTACCATAAAACAATAAAACAAGGTACGAACTCTCATGCTCCCAGGACGTGGGGGTGCATTCCTGAGGTGCACGCCAAGCCTGCAGCCTGCTAGAGATCACACACAATTGATTATATGCCTCTAAGTATACATGGTTGAATATTTCCTAATACAAATAACTACATGCAGTATTCTACCATATGCAAACTTATATCACTAAAAGATTATACTGACTACTAAATACAATTTTCCATTGACATTCCCTCCTGTTGTCAGAGAAAACTTTTAAAGTGAGATATCAGTTTGTAACATCTTGTTGTACATTTTCTGTCACATCGTCATTAATCACACAAAGTCTTCGTGTTCCAACAGGTTGGGGTCATTATCATCATCACTTGTCATGGCTATTTATGCAGCAACAGTAAAAAATATCCCAACTCCGATGAGTAGTCTTTTTAGTACCTGTAACCAGGAGCCAGTGTAAAGCCAAGAAAAACCAGTCACTTGTATCACTTACATAGTCCTGATTTTTGGGCCTGCTAGATCTGTCTCAAAACACTCAGGGCGTCAGTCACGTTTAATGAGTGTACATCGTCCAGTATGTAAGTGCAGCATGTGTTGTTGAAGAGGACACGAAGTCCCCTTTCTCTGCTAGTATCATAGAGTAGTTCTTCCCTGAGAGTTAGTCCAGGAACACATATAGTGTGGGGTATGTTGCCGTGCTGGGTAGATGGGAACAGACATAATAGTCTGTATTTGCCAATTATGCTTTTGTTCTGTCGTGGATATAACGGTACCAGGCATTGTTCATCCACGGAGGGATGTGGTCTTGCGTCATATCCCTTAGGTGAGAGTTGTCGTGTGTCCATCTTCTCTGCCTTCCTCCTGGTTCAGCTGTTTCCGGCACCAGCTGGGGTCCTGTAAAAGTGAGCGTCGTAGTCAAGGTAACCAAGAGGGTCCACCTCCCCATGGTTGCACACAGGTCCGTCACGCCTCGCACTTGGTTGCCCTAGAGTTGATCAGAGGCTGGAGGTTGAAGTGCGAGCTTACCCTACGGGGGCTCAATCAGCACTCCCCCCTCACCACTGAAACAACCAAGTGTGAGATTTCTCTATTGTGCTGTCTTGAGGGTGCCGGGGTTTCCTGGGACCTCGACCTCTTTGCAGTGGCTCTGATAAATCCAGGAGGGTCTCTCCGCTATTTTGAAGGCAGTTGAAAAGGTCAGAAGCACTTGAATTGGCCTCTATCAATCCCTTTGTGAAAAGGGTGCTGGGTCCAGTTATCTTACTGGCGTTATGATCCCAGCAGTCTTCAATGTGCCAGCGTATGCACAGTATAGTGACACAGCTTTAGGTGATGTTCATAGGTAACTGCTGTCATCACCACCATAGCTTCTGGTTCCTGTGCTTTTCACAGAATCATGATGTCATCCTTAGATTCCCTCTGCGCTGTCGATGGAGCTTGGCACGCTCCCCTCATCCTTCAGGTGCCCGTCTGTTGTCCACAATCTCCTCTGTTAGCCTCTGGAAATCCCCCCTGGCACAGCTCTCATTCCAACGCAGTTTCATGGTCCGTGCTGTGGCTCCAAAATCTGATCTCATGATGGGCCCCAACCAGCTCGACCTTTGACCTCAATCACTGCCTGGGCTGTCAGTTATGCCTGGAATGGTTCTCGCTTCTCACTGGGCCTCTGAAGATTTCTCAGGAGATTACTGCTGCACCTGTATTTCCTTGCTAAGAGGAAAAACTTCTATTTGGAGAGCATGTCAACAATCATCAAACCACATCCTTTAGTTCAGTGAACTTCACTTATAGGCCATCAAAGCCTCATCTGAACATGGATGCACCACTTGCATAGGTTTAATACCTGTAAATAAACAGTTAATCACACAAATTGCTGCAAAAATCATATAAAACAAAATTTAATGTTAATTCAAATCAAATCAAATCAAATCACTTTTTATTGTCACATCACATGTGCAGGCACACTGGCACAGCACATGCGAGTGAAATTCTTGTGTGCGAGCCCCACAAATTCCAAAATTTAATGTTAATTCATTGTTTCATATTAATCCTGGATCCCCCATCTTGACACATGGACACTCCCATGAGTCAACTCATCAAAATCAGATTCCTGTCTTAAAGAAAAAGGTTAGCTAGATCATATCCCAGGCAACATCAGGGCATCTCCTCCCCTGGAGCAGCACCACCCTGGACCTATAATCCTGCAATAAAAATGTTAGTGTGTTTTGCATAACACCTGGCTTTGTCAGGAGCCTGCATACACACCATCATGGCCTGGAAAGCAAAATCTGGAAGTGAAATCAAACTTCATACCTGTAAACAATTGTATCATAAGAGCAATAAGCATTCAGCACTAGCAAGACAAGTGTCATGTGCAGGTTTTCTCAAATCAGTAAACTACAATTATTACCATAATTTGCCTCAGACATGGATCATCCCATGTACTCAGTCAACAGTAATGTAATCAGTGACTTCTCGTAAGCAAAGTCACTCCACTCATATATTATTTATGGGCTCAAGCGTGGCCAGCAAATGAGCCCATATTAACTATTCCATAACACCGCATCTCTTATTTGTTTGTCTCATGTCACTTGTCCGCTTCTGCTGAATCTTGTACATGCAGTCTCAAAAAACAAACATTAGCAACACACATTGATTATCCTGGTGGGCAGGCGTCGGCCATCCACATTCCAGAGGTGCCATAAAAACACCATAAAGTTAGCCATCCCTAGCTGTAGAAAGAATGTCATTCACATATAAACCCAGAAATCCTATAGTAAAAAAAACATTAACTAATCCTCTTATAAATCACATGATCAAACACATGAAAAACTGCAATGCTGTAGAAAAGAAAATGCAAATGTTAGCGCTGCGCAGGTATATGCATACTTTGTCACCGTTACCTCTGTAAGCAACACAAGGTAGTGAATAACACCCCTGGTAGATGCACAGACACAGAAAATGGCATTTCAAAGGTTAAACCATCATGCAACCTCGAATGTTGCTATCATCTTTCTGCTCCTGTAACAAAAACACATAAATTCATCCACCCTTTGTCCTGTCTAGGTGGAGGTTAACCTTGAGTCGTGGTCAAGTCTTGTCAACTTTTACCAGTCAGTCAGTTTGTTTTTATTTCCATTCATTCATTCATTCTTTCTTTGCTGATAGTGGAAACCATCGTCGCATTTAGTTTCCACTCTCAGCAAAATGACGTCATTTCAAAAAGAAAAAGAACTTTAGTTTGGATTACATCGCTGAATTCTTTTTAGGCCGGGACTTTCATTTAATATTGTCCCAAATAAGTAGCTTTCTCCTGAGCCCATTTCAATGTGGAGAAAACTCACTTGTAACAGCTTTCTCGACCGGTCGTATAGCACTTTTAATTCCCGACGTGCAGATCTGCTTAAAGAAAAGAAATAGACAAACAAAATCAGTGCCTGTTCAAAAGATAAAAAATGAAAAATAACAGAGATTATCAAACCAAACTTTCAGTGCACTGTAAAAGTATCAAAATAAAAAGGCCTTGTTATAGTCATGACACAAGCTACTCATCTCAGGAGGGTAAATCACCATTAGCATGGTTCATCATACCATCATACTAATTGGCAGGCTCAACTTCACAACAAAAGAAAAAAATCATCAGTTAGATTCACTCCAAACCAACTATCAGCTGCAAAACACACAACATAACCCTAATGTCTTATTAGCTATGAGTTTAATCACCAGGTCTGCGCTCTTCACTCATTTAAGTCACAGATCTATTTTATTCAATTTTTCCTTTTTCCCTTCATCATAAAACATGTGACATGCTGTCATGCACTTCACAAAAGAAGTTTGTTCTGACGTATTCAGAGTTGTGTATCTAAATACAGGATTCACTCGCACATCAAAACAGGAAACTCAGTGTTTTAGAGTCTCCACTCAACACACAACAAACATCCCATTCACTCGTGCTAGAATTCAGTCACCTTTCATTAATCTAAAACCGATCAACTAATTTGCATATCAGCTATTAACCCACTAAGTTGACAGGACGACAGGAAAGCATGTTCAAAATATTATCACAAAAATAGAATTTCCCTCATACAGTAAATTACTTGTGCTGCATCAATCAAGCAGCAAGCATCTCCCAGTTTACTATATCAACAACTAAAGTTATTGTCTGATCACTGGTTGGTCAAACCAGAATCTTTTTTCCCACAAAAGTTAAATTGTTGTCCTGCAACCTAGAGAGTCAATATATATATATATTTATTTATTTATTGGATAAATTCGGTATTTGATAGCAAGTGTCTGCTAAATTGACACTATTTTAACACTGATGAAAGATAACAAGCTAATTTTCATTGCATGTGTGTTTGTGTTATTAGGCAGGTTTAATGTATGTCTGTGGAGCTGCATATCCAGCAGAGCATGTTCTTAAAGCTGCCTTTCTTACACACTTCTCTAGTATTATTTGATCATTTCTTAACTAATGTGCTATGAGTCCACTGGTCTTTGCATCACACTAAGTGACTTGGACAAGATGATAAACAGACTCACACGCTTAAAATGTTGTCTAATCTTCATGATCTCTCTTGTGTTTGTATTAGTACGGTTAATACATTTTCTGTTTTTATGTATCTTTTCATGTACCTTCCCCCCTTTTTTCTGGAACAAGACTCCGTTCACTCCAAATTTTGTTTCAGAAACATCTAAATGAAAAACTCTGTCATAGTCAGGCACAGCTAAACCCCAAATGCTTGCAGGATACCATCGGCAACCACACTGTGTGTTGTTAACCCCTTCTACAAATGCCCTCTTTTAATGTGTAACACTTTGTGTATGATTTTTTTTAAATCTCTGGTGCATATTATCTGTATGTGTCGTGTCACTTTCCATTATTCGAACAGTACACTTGCATACCTCAGTGCTTGTCTTCCTCCCCCTTTTGTGGTGGTCTGGACACTGTGTCAATCCTCCACTTCCAGGCAGTCGCTTGTCTCCCCGGATTCCTTAACCTAATTTGATTGCCCACACTAAAACAGCAGCCTCAGTCCTCTTCTGCTCCTTTCCTTCTCTCCCACTTTTCAGTCCAATGGCAGTCAGTTTTTTCAGCTTTGTCCCGTGTCTCTCTTTGTCCCACTGTCTCTTTCATTGCCATCTCACTCCAAACCTGGCAAATGTCAAGCTCAGACAGTCTTCTCAAAAGTCCTTCACACACAGTGAGGTTGCAGCTTGCTGGAAACGCATCTCCATCCATCCAATGTAGATGGTGGTTCTTCTCTTTCTGATGCCGTTTGCCCACAGCGCTGCTGGACCTCTCTGCTCAGAACTCTGGTATTGTCTCTTGGACTCCTGTCCACTGTTGATGTTCATGCTCGTGCTTCTGAAACTGCACTCGGTGTCTTCAGGGAGAGATTAGTTTCCTTGGAGCTTCCTTGTTCAGGATGAGGACGGGAAGCTGCAAAACAATTCAGCCAAAAAATTCTGGCTGGGTGTTTCTAATTGAAACTGCTTCCTGTGAGGCGATCTTCACCACACCAGGGACTGTACTGTTGGATGAGGCCATCCAAATTACAACAGGGCCTGTGCTACTCGATGATACCATCCACATTTCAACAGGGATTGTGTTGCCGGCTGATGCGTTCCAGAAAACACAAGGGCCTTTACTACTGGCTTCACTACAACAGGGCCTGTGCCACTGGCTGAGGCAGACTACCTTTCACCAGAGCGCATGTTGCAGGCTGAGGCCATCTACATTTCACCAGGGCCTGGCTGCTGTCTGAGGCCATTCACATTACACCAAGGCCTGTGCTTCCTGTGAGGCCATCTTCACCACACCAGGGCCTGTATTGTTGGATGAGGCCATCCACATTACACCAGGTACAGTTCTTCCTGTGTGGCAATCATCACCAAACCAGGGCCTGTGGTGCTGGCCAATATAATCCACATTTCACCAGGGCCACTGTTTTTGGCAAAGGCCATACACATTACACAAGGGACAGTGCTTCCTGTGAGGCCATCTTCACGACACAAAGGCCTGTGCTTTTGGCTGAGGCGATCCACATTACATCACGGCCTGTGATGCCGGCTTCTACCATCCACATTACACCAGGAACATTGATTGCTGTGTGGCCATCTTCACCCCACCAGTGCCTCTGCTGCTCGTTGATGCCATCCACATTACACCTGGGCCTCTGGTGCTGACCGATATCATGCACATTTCACCACGGCCAGTGGTGTTTGCTATGGCCATTCACATTACACCAGGGTGTGTGGTTCTTACCGATACCATCCATATTTCACCATGAACAATATTGTTAGATGAGGCCATCCACATTACAACAGGGCCTGTGCTACTGGCTGAGGACATTTACATTTCACCAGGGCCTGTGGTCATGGCTGATGCCATCCACATTACACCAGGGCCTGTGGTGCTGGCCAATAACATCCACATTTCACCAGGGCCAATGTTGTTGGCTGAGGCCAATTACATTACACCAAGGACAGTGCTTCCTGTGAGGCCATCCACATTACACCAGGGCCCTTGCTACTCGTTGATACCATCCACATTTCACCAGGGCTTGTGTTGCTGGCTGATGCGATCCACAATACACAAGGGCCTGTGCTACTGGCTGAGGACATTCACATTACACCTGGGCCAGTGGTGTTGGCCAATACCATCCACATTTCACCAGGGCCAGTGGTGTTTGCTGAGGACATTCACATTACACCAGGGCCTGTGGTGCTGGCTAATACAATCCACATTTCACCAGGGCCAGTGCTGTTGGATGAGGCCATCCAAATTACACCTGGGACAGTGCTTCCTGTGAGGCCATCATCACCACACAAGGGCCAGTGCTGCTAGCCTTCCACATTACCCAAGGGCCTGTGTTGCTGTCTGAAACCATCCATATTTCAACAGGGCCAGTGGTGTTGCTTGCTGATGCCTTTCACAATACTCAAGGGCCTGGGCTACTGGCTGAGGACATTCATATTACACCAGGGCCTGTGGTGCTGGCCAATACCATCCATATTTCACCATGGCCACTGTTGTTGGCTTAGGCCATAAACTTTACACCAGGGACAGTGCTTCCGGTGAGGCGATCTTCACCACACCAGGGCCTCTGCTGCTCGTTAATGCCATCCACATTACACCTGGGCTTCTGGTGCTGACCGATATCATGCACATTTAACCAGGGCCAGTGGTGTTGGCTAAGGCCATTCACATTACACCAGGGTGTGTGGTGCTGACCAATACCATCCATATTTCACCAGGGACAGAGTTGTTAGATGAGGCTACCCACATTACAACAGGGCCTGTGCTACTGGCTGAGGACATTCACATTTCACCAGGGCCTTTGGTCATGGCTGAGGACAACTACATTTCATCAGGGCCTGTGGTCATGGATGAGGACATTCACATTACACCAGGGCCTGTGGTGCTGGCCAATACCATCCACATTACACCAGGGCCAGTGGTGTTGGCTGAGGACATTCAAATTACACCAGGGCCTGTGGTGCTGGATAATACCATCCACATTTAACCCGGGCCAGTGTTGTTGGATGAGGCCATCCAAATTACACCAGGGACAGTGCTTCCTGTGAGGCCATTATCACCACACCAGGGCCTGTGGTGCTGGCTGATGTGATCCACATTACACAAGGGCCTGTGCTACTCATTGATGCCATCCACATTACACCAGGGACAGTGCTTCCTGTGAGGCCATCTTCACCACAACAGGGCCTGTGCTACTGGCTGAGGCAGACTACATGTTGCCGGCTGAGGCCATCTACATTTCACCAGGTCCTGGCTCCTGTCTGAGGCCATCCACATTACACCATGGCCTGTGCTTCCTCTGAGGACATCTTCACCACACCAGGGCCTGTACTGTTGGATGAGGCCATCCACATTACACCAGGTACAGTTCTTCCTGTGTGGCAATCATCACCAAACCAGGGCCTGTGGTGCTGGATGAGGCCATCCACATTTCACCAGGGATTGTGTTGCTGGCTGATGCGTTCTACAAAACACAAGGGCCTTTACTACTGGCTGAGGATATTCACATTCCACCAGGGCCTGTGGTGCTGGCCAATATAATCCACATTTCATTAGGGCCACTGTTGTTGGCTGAGGCCATCCACATTTCAAGAAGCACAAGGGACAGTGCTTCCTGTGAGGCCACCTTCACCACACCAGGGCCTCTGCTGCTCGTTGATGCCATCCACATTACACCTGGGCCTGTGGTGCTGACCGATATCATGCACATTTCACCAGGGTGTGTGGTGCTGACCAATACCATCCATATTTCACCAGCGACAGAGTTGTTAGATGAGGCCATCCACATTACACCAGGGCCTGTGCTACTGGCTGAGGACATTTACATTTCACCAGGGCCTGTGGTCATGGCTGAGGACAACTACATTTCATCAGGGCCTGTGGTCATGGATGTGGACATTCCACATTTCACCAGGGCCTGTGGTGCTGGCCAATCCGATTCACATAACACCAGGGCCTGTGGTGCTGGCCAATACCATCCAAATTTCACCAGGGCCAGTGGTGTGGCTGAGGACATTCACATTACACCAGGGCCTGTGGTGTTGGCTGAGGACATTCACATTACACCAGGGCCTGTGGTGCTGGCTAATACCATCCACATTTCACCAGGGCCAGTGTGTTGGATGAGGCCATCCAAATTACACCAGGGACAGTGCTTCCTGTGAGGCCATCATCACCACACCAGGGCCTGTGCTGCTGGGTGATATATCCTCATTTCACAAGGGCCAGTGGTGTGTCTGGCTGATGCCATTCACAATACTCAAGGGCTTGTACTACTGGCTGATGCCATCTACATTAAACCAGGGCCTGTACTGTTGGATGAGGCCATCCACATTGCACCAGGTACAGGTCTTCCTGTGTGGCAATCATCACCAAACCAGGGCCTGTGGTGCTGGATGAGGCCATCCACATTTCACCAGGGATTTTGTTGCTGGCTGATGCGTTCCACAAAACACAAGGGCCTTTACTACTGGCTGAGGATATTCACATTCCACCAGGGCCTGTGGTGCTGGCCAATATAATCCACATTTCACCAAGGCCACTGTTGTTGGCTGAGGCCATACACATTACACAAGGAACAGTGCTTCCTGTGAGGCGATCTTCACCACACAAGGGCCTGTGCTTTTGGCTGGGGCATGACTACTTTTCACCATGGCCTGTGCTTCCTGTGAGGCCATCTTCACCACACCAGGGCCTGTATTGCTGGCCGAAACCATCAACATTTCACAAGGGCCAGTGGTGTTGCTGGCTTATGCCATTCACAATACTGAAGGGCCTGTGCTACTGGCTGATGCCATCTACATTACACCAGGGCCTGTGGTGCTGGCCAATACCACCAACATTTCACCAGGGCCAGTGTTGTTTGCTGAGGCCATCCACATTACACCAGGGACAGTGCTTCCTGTGAGGCCATCTTCACCCCACCAGGCACTGTGCTGTTGGCTGAAACCATCCACATTACATCAGGGCCATTGGTGCTTGCCGATGTCATCCACATTTCACCAGGGCCAGTGGTGTTGACTAAGGTCATCCACATTACACCAAGGTCTGTGGCGCTGGCCATTACCATCCACATTTCACCTGGGCCAGTGTTGGTAGATGAGGCCATCCACATTACAACAGGGCCTGTGCTACTGGCTGAGGCCATCCACATTATACCACGGCATGTGCTCCCTGTGAGGCTATCGTCACCACACCAGGCCCTGTATTGCTGGCTTAGACCATCCACATTGCACCAGGGCTAGTGCTCCCTCTGAGGCCAACTTCACGACAGCAGGGCCTGCGCTGCTGTCTGAGGTCATCTACATTTCACCAGAGCCTGTGTTGCTGGCTGATGTGATCCACATTACACAAGGGCCTGTGCTACTCGTTGATGCCATCCACATGAAACCAGGGCCTGTGGTGCTGGCCGAAACCATCCACATTTCACCAGGGCTTGTGTTGCTGGCTGATGCGATCCACAATACACAAGGGCCTGTGCTACTGGCTGATGCCATCCCCATTACACTAGGGCCAGTGGTGTTGGCTGAGGACATTCACATTACGCCAGGGCCTGTGGTGTTGGCCAATACCATCCACATTTAAAGAGGGCCAGTGTTGTTGGCTGAGGAAATACACATTACACCAGGGACAGCGCTTCCTGTTAGGCCATCTTCACCTCAACAGGGCCTGTGCTACTGGCTGAGGCAGACTACATTTCACCAGAGCGCATGTTTCCGGCTGAGGCCATCTACATTTCACCAGGGCCTGGCTGCTGTCTGAGGCCATCCACATTACACCATGGCCTGTGCTTCCTGTGAGGCCATCGTCACCACACCAGGGCCTCTGCTGCTCGTTGATGCCATCCACATTACACCAGGGGCTGTGGTGCTGACCGATATCATGCACATTTCACCAGAGTGTGTGGTGCTGACCAATACCATCCATATTTCAACTGCGACAGAGTTGTTAGATGAGGCCATCCACATTACAACAGGGCCTGTGCTACTGGCTGAGGACATTTACATTTCCCCAGGGCCTGTGGTCATGGCTGAGGCCAATTACATTTCATCAGGGCCTGTGGTCATGGCTGAGGACATTCACATTACACAAGGGCCTGTGGTGCTGGCCAATACCATCCACATTTCACCTGGTCCAGTGTTGGTAGATGGCTGATACCATCCATATTACACAAGGGCCAGTGCTGCTAGCCTTCCACATTACCCAAGGGCCTGTATTGCTGGCCGAAACCATCCACATTTCACAAGGGCCAGTGGTGTTGCTGGCTGATGCCATTCACAATAGTCAAGGGCCTGTGCTGCTGGCTGATGCCATCTACATTAAACCAGGGCCTGTGGTGCTGGCCAATACCACCAACATTTCACCAGGGCCAGTGTTGTTTGCTGAGGCCATCCACATTACACCAGGGACAGTGCTTCCTGTGAGGCCATCTTCACCACACCAGGGACTGTGCTGTTGGCTAAGGCCATCCACATTACACCAAGGTCTGTGGTGCTGGCCATTACCATCCACATTTCACCTGGGCCAGTGTTGGTAGATGAGGCCATCCACATTACAACAGGGCCTGTGGTGCTAGCCAATACCATCCACATTACACCAGGGACAATGGTGTTGGCTGAGGACATTCACATTACACCAGGGCCTGCGGTGCTGGCCAATACCATCCACTTTACACCAGGGCCAGTGGTGTTCGCTGAGAACATTCACATTACACCAGGGCCTGTGGTGCTGGCTAATACCATCCACATTTCACCAGGGCCAGTGTTGTTGGATGAGGCCATCCAAATTACACCAGGGACAGTGCTTCCTGTGAGGCTATCATCACCACACCAGGGCCTTTGGTCCTGGCTGATACCATCCATATTACACAAGGGCCAGTGCTGCTAGCCTTCCACATTACCCAAGGGCCTGTATTGCTGGCCGAAACCATCCACATTTCACAAGGGCCAGTGGTGTTGCTGGCTGATGCCATTCACAATAGTCAAGGGCCTGTGCTGCTGGCTGATGCCATCTACATTAAACCAGGGCCTGTGGTGCTGGCCAATACCACCAACATTTCACCAGGGCCAGTGTTGTTTGCTGAGGCCATCCACATTACACCAGGGACAGTGCTTCCTGTGAGGCCATCTTCACCACACCAGGGACTGTGCTGTTGGCTAAGGCCATCCACATTACACCAAGGTCTGTGGTGCTGGCCATTACCATCCACATTTCACCTGGGCCAGTGTTGGTAGATGAGGCCATCCACATTACAACAGGGCCTGTGCTACTGGCTGAGGCCATCCACATTATACCACGGCATGTGCTCCTTGTGAGACTATCGTCACCACACCAGGGCCTGTATTGCTGGCTTAGGCCATCCACATTGCACCAGGGCTAGTGCTCCCTCTGAGGCCAACTTCACGACAGCAGGGCCTGCGCTGCTGTCTGAGGTCATCTACATTTCACAAGAGCCTGTGTTGCTGGCTGATGTGATCCACATTGGAAGGGAGACTCGGCTTCGCACCCTTCATTCACCCGTAGCTAGCCAAGCCCCTGTAACTGGTGCAGCCGAAGATAGCGTAGGCCCCGCTAGCTGTTCCCCGGCAGACCCCAAGCAGCTGGGGAAAGAGGGCGGCTGGGTGACGGTGAGGAGGAAGCATAGTCCTAAACAGAAGCCCCAGGTACACCACCAACCCGTTCATGTGTCTAACTGTTTTTCCCCACTCGGCGACACGCCCGCCGGCGGTCAAACTCTGGTAATTGGTGATTCTGTTCTCAGACATGTGAAGCTAGACTCTAGCTTCACCTGTCTAACCCTAACCCTATGGTTGCCGGTGTCTCTAGCTGCTAGAGACACTGGCAACCATAGTCAATTGTCTTCCAGGGGCCAGAGCAGGCGACATTGAAGGAAATGCAAAACTGCTGGCTAAGGATAAACGTAAATTCAGTAAAATCATAATTCACGTCGGCAGTAATGACACCCGGTTACGCCAATCGGAGGTCACTAAAAGCAATATTGAATCGGTGTTCAACTTTGACAAAACAATGTAAGATTCTGTAGTTTTCTCTGGTCCCCTCCCCAATCAGACCAGGAGTGACATGTTTAGCCGCATGTTCTCCTGAAATTGCTGGCTGTCTGAGTGGTGTCCCAGAAATGATGTGGAATTCATAGATAATTGGCAAACCTTCTGGAGGAAACCTGATCTTGTTAGGAGAGACGGCATCCATCCCACTTTGGATGGAGCAGCTCTCATTTCTAGAAATATGGACAAATTTATTAAACCCCCCAAAATATGACTATCCAGAGTTGGGACCAGGAAGCAGAGTTGCAGTCTTACACGCATCTCTGCAGCTTCTCTCCTCCTGCTACCCCCCCCCCCCCATCTCCTTACACAGAGTTTCTGTCTGATTTCTCAGACTTTTTATCTGATTTAGTGCTCAGCTCAGATAAAATAATTATTGTGGGTGATTTTAACATCCATGTAGATGCTAAAAATGACAGCCTCGACATGGCATTTAATCTGTTATTAGACTCAATTGGCTTTTCATAAAAAGGAAAAGAACCCACCCACCACTTTAATAATCACACTCTAGATCTTGTTTTAACATATGGCATAGAAACTGAACATTTAACAGTGTTTCCTGAAAACCCTCTCCTGTCTGATCATTTCCTGATAACATTTACATTTAAAATAATTGATTACACAGCAGTGGAAAGTAGACTTTATCAAAGTAGATGTCTTTCTGAAAGTGCTGTAACTAAGTTTAAGAATATAATCCAACCACTGTTATCATCTTCAATGCCCTGTACCAACATAGAGCAGAGCAGCTATCTGAATACTACTCCAACAGAGGTCGATTATCTTGTTAATAATTTCACCTCCTCACTACATACGACTCTGGATACTGTAGCTCCTGTGAAAACTAAGGTCTCAAATCAGAAGTACCTGACTCCGTGGTATAATTCTCAAACACATAGCCTAAAGCAGATGACTCGTAAGCTGGAGAGGAAATGGCGTGTCACAAATTTAGAGGATCATCATTTAGCCTCGAGAAATAGTGTGTTGCTTTATAAGAAAGTCCTCCGCAAAGCCAGAACATCTTACTATTCGTCACTGATTGAAGAAAATAAGAACAACCCCAGGTTTCTCTTCAGCACTGTAGCCAGGCTGACAAAAAGTCAGAGCTCTTTTGAGCCAACCATCCCTTTAACGTTAACTAGTAATGACTTCATGAACTTCTTCAGAAATAAAATTTTTCTGGCTTTGCGGAGGACTTTCTTATAAAGCAACACACTATTTCTCGAGGCTAAATGATGATCCTCTAAATTTGTGACACGCCATTTCCTCTCCAGCTTACGAGTCATCTGCTTTAGGCTATGTGTTTGAGAATAGACCCCATTCCTACAAAACTGCTCAAAGAAGTCCTGCCATTAATTAATTCTTCAATCTTAAATATGATCAACCTATCTCTAATAATCGGCTATGTACCACAGGCCTTCAAGCTGGCTGTAGTTAAACCTTTACTCAAAAAGCATCTCTAGACCCAGCAGTCTTAGCTAATTATAGGCCAATCTCCAACGTTCCTTTCATATCAAACATCCTTGAAAGAGTAGCTGTCAAACAGCTAACAGATCATCTGCAGAGGAATGGCTTATTTGAAGAGTTTCAGTCAGGTTTCAGAGCTCATCATAGCACAGAAACAGCTTTAGTGAAGGTTACAAATGATCTTCTTATGGCCTCTGACAGTGGACTCATCTCTGTGCTTGTCCTGCTAGACCTTAGTGCAGCATTCGATACTGTCGACCATAATATCCTATTAGAGCGATTAGAACATGCTGTAGGTATTACAGGTACTGCACTGCAGTGGTTTGTATCATATCTATCTAATAGACTCCAATTTGTACATGTAAATGGAGAGTCCTCTTCACACACTGAGGTTAATTATGGAGTTCCACAGGTTCAGTGCTAGGACCAATTCTGTTTACACTATACATGCTACCCTTAGGCAGTATCATTAAAAGACATAGCATACAATTTCACTGCCATGCAGATGACACCCAGCTCTATCTGTCCATGAAGCCAGATAACACACACCAATTAGTTAAACTGCAGGAATGTCTTAAAGACATAAAGACTTGGATGGCCGCTAACTTTCTGCTTCTTAATTCAGATAAAACTGAGGTTATTGTACTCGGCCCTGAAAAGCCTAGAAATATGGTATCTAAGCAGATTCTTACTCTGGATGGCATTACCTTGGCCTCCAGTAACGCTGTGAGGAACCTTGGAGTCATTTTTGACCAGGATATGTCCTTCAACGCACGTATTAAACAAATATGTAAGACTGCGTTCTTCCATTTGCGCAACATCTCTAAAATTAGAAATATCCTGTCTCAGAGTGACGCTGAAAAACTAGTTCATGCATTTATTACTTCCAGGCTGGACGACTGTAATTCATTATTATCAGGATGTCCAAAAAACTCGCTGAAAAGCCTTCAGCTAATCCAAAATGCTGCAGCAACAGTCCTGACAGGGACTAGAAAGAGAGAGCATATTTCTCCTGTTTTGGCTTCCCTTCAAACCCAGAATTGAATTCAAAATCCTGCTCCTCACATACAAGGTCTTAAATAATCAGGCCCCATCTTATCTTAATGACCTTGTAGTACCATATCACCCCATTAGAGCACTTAGAGCACTGATCCTGAATCCTCCCGTAGTTATGCTGCGATAGACGTAGGCTGCCGGGGATTCCCATGATGCATTGAGTTTTTCCTTTCCAGTCACCTTTCTCACTCACTATGTATTAATACAGCGGTCCCCAACCCCCGGGCCTCGGTACCGGTCCGTGAGTCGTTTGGTACCGGGCCACGAGAGTTGAGAGTTGAGGCTCAGGTGTGAAATGTATGGTTTTCAGGATTTTTATCATTTTTTTAGCGTTATTTTGTTATCGTTTTTATCGTTAACTCGGTTTTCCTGGGTCTTTTCACGTGTGTTATGAATAAATCTTCTTTTTTACGGTACCGGTACTAGGCCGGTCCGTAAAAATATTGTCGGGCATGAACCGGTCCGTGGCGCTTAGGGACCGCTGTGTTAATAGACCTCTCTGCATTGAATCATATCTGTTATTAACCTCTGGCTCTCTTCCACAGCATGTCTTTTATCTTGTCTTCCTTCTCTCACCCCAACCGGTCGCAGCAGATGGCCCCGCCCCTCCCTGAGCCTGATTCTGCTGGAGGTTTCTTCCTGTTAAAAGGGAGTTTTTCCTTCCCACTGTCACCAAAGTGCTTGCTCATAGGGGGTCATATGATTGTTGGGTTTTTCTCTGTATCTATGAAGCCCCTTGAGGCGACTTTTGTTGTGATTTGGCGCTATATAAATAAAATTGAATTGAATTGAATTACGGACTAAACCTGGGACATTTGTGGCCCCAGTGCATGTGCCCTATCTGCCTTGTTGGTGTTCTTGATTTTTAAAAGTAAAATGTCTTATTATGCTATAAATAAAGCCAGAGAGTGAAATCTGTGCTGATCCTAATACAAATACCTGAAGACAAAGTGCCTTGGTTGTTTTCGATTGTTCTTTTCATCAGACATAATAACTACTCAGATCTCCTGGACTTACTTTCTTTCTTTCTTTCTTTCTTTCTTTCTTTCTTTCTTTCTTTCTTTCTTTCTTTCTTTTCATTCCTGAAGACATGCACATCTTCAGGAACAAAGCTACAACCCAGATGACATTGTCAAAAGTGTCTTTAACTGAGCTTTGAGAAAAGGTGGACTGCTGAATGAAAGTAAGATTTGCATTTGGTTTGGAAATCAAACTCCTCGACCAATACTTAATATTCCTTTTCCATATTTTCTAACACACACACACACACCAACAGATATTGTGTATATATAAATGGTGAATGCTCATATCGAACATGGGCCAAGTTTCAAATAATGAGGTCAGTATATGTACAAGTAATCCCTTCTCCAAGCACAGAAGTACCACCCACCTGCTATTCAAAACTTCTGAGGAGCAGCCAATAAGACAAAGGTTGGCTCAAAGAGAGGACAGCTAAACTGGCATATTTCAAATGGAAGATAAATTGAAGGACTGCACCAAGACTCAGTATAGGATAAATAAGCATATTTTCAGCAATGAATCACACAAATTTGCTGTAGTGCCCAAATTAAAGTATGGAGCTGGAAATAAACATAATTAGCTCTCTTTAAGGGACTAAAACATCTCTAGATTGTATTTTGAATAGATCATGAGTGGTCCATTATTTTTGTCATTTGCTATAATAAAATCCCCCTCATAATGTAGTGAAGAGTTGCCAAGGCCATCTATCTGCAGCCGTGGTTTTTAAGATGCGGTACTTTTTAAAATACACACAGTGGGACACTGCCATAGACTGGTGACCTGTACAGGGTGTACCTTGCTCAGTCTGTGACAGCTGCTCCAGCCCTTCATGACCCTGAATCAGATACACCATTAAAAAGGGGGTGGATGGATTGACAGGGGATCAGAGGTATGGTGGACTGTAACTAAATAATTAAATAGAAAAAAATTAACTGTAAAAATAAATCTGTTAGGGTGCCTGGGTTCGTTGACCCAAAATTTTGAGTTTTACATTATTATTGAACTTTGATTTTGCCATTATTTATCATTTTTAGTCTTTTGGTTTCTTAGAGTTCTGTCTTCTGGTTTCTGTCTCTGTGTTACATAGTTGTTCTGTCTCCCCCTGTCTGCTGTATCCCTCGTCAAGTCCGCGTTGTCTGTGTTATGTTTCCTGTTTTACTTTGAAAGTCCATGTCTCATGTTAATGTATCTGGATTTGCTTCCCTTGTCTCGCTACCCTTATTTGTCCCAGCTGTGTTTCTCTGTTGTCTCCCATTCCCTGATGGCTCTCTCTGGGTATGTAAGCCCTGAGTTTTCTTTGGTCTTTGTTGCGATCTCCTTCATCCTATGGTGTGTGTTCTGTTTGGCTGCCTGTGTAAGTTTCTTTTGGTATTCTTGCTTTTGTTATATTTGTGTTTAGCGTTAAAGCTGTTTTGAGTTCACACTTTTACCTCCAAGTGTCTGCACATTGGGTCCACAGTTCCTGCCTGCACACAGCACATGACAAAATCATTGTGTAAAAACAAAACAAAATGCTGTCTTCTTTATTGACCATTTACTGTCAAACACATTTCAACTATAAGCTTTCATCAGTGCAAACCAAAGCCACATCCCCAGATATAGAACCATGGGAGGTTTAAACACTAATTAGTGTGAATGCTTGAAAAGTTAAATCAGAAGAGCAGGCTGTCTTTACACTGTCACCACGTCCATATAATAAACTCCACAGGCATGAAAAATGAGAATTCAGTAGACATGACATATGTGAGTGAAGTTGGCCCCCCCACCTTCTTCAAATCCAACAAAAGTGGTATCAAACGTTTGTGCTGCAAAAATTGTCGTTTGTGCTGCTATCATTTTAAAGATATTAATCAAAATTTCTAGAGGTCATCAGAGGTCAACCAGCCCCCCCACATTAATTAAATCAAACAAAATGGGTGTCAATCAACTGTGCTACGTTTGTGCTACGTTTGTGCTGGTTTGTGCTGCAAAAATTGTCGTTTGTGCTGCATCTGTTTTAAAGATATTAATGAAAATGTAAAGGTCAAAAGAGGTCAACCAGCCCCCCCACATTAATGGAATCGAACAAAATTGATGTCAAACATTTGTGCTATGTTTGTGCTGGTTTGTGCTGCAAAAATTTACGTTTGTGTTGCTATCATTTTAAAGAAATCCATACAAATTTGTAGAGGAATCGAATAAAAGCCTTCAGTTTTCAGGCCCCTCTTCTGTGGAACCAGCTTCCAGTTTGGATTCAGGAGACGGACACTATCTCTACTTTCAAGATTAGGCTTAAAACTTTCCTTTTTGCTAAAGCATATAGTTAGGGCTGGACCAGGTGACCCTGAATCCTCCCTTAGTTATGCTGCAATAGACGTAGGCTGCCGGGGGATTCCCATGATGCATTGAGTTTTTCCTTTCCAGTCACCTTTCTCACTCACTATGTGTTAACAGACCTCTCTGCATTGAATTATATCTGTTATTAACCTCTGGCTCTCTTCCACAGCATGTCTGCTAAAATTGTCGTTTATGCTGCCTCTGTTTTAAAGATATTAATGAAAATGTAAAGGTCAAAAGGTCAACCAGCCCCCCCACATTAATGGAATCAAACAAAACTGGTGTAATCAACTGTGCTACGTTTGTGCTGGTTTGTGCTGCAAAAATTTACGTTTGTGCTGCTATCATTTTAAAGAAATCCATACAAATTTCTACAGGTCATCAGAGGTCAACCAGCCCCCCCACATTAATGGAATAAAACAAAACTGGTGTCAATCAACTGTGCTACGTTTGTGCTGGTTTGTGCTGCCTCTGTTTTAAAGATATTAATGAAAATGTAAAGGTCAAAAGGTCAACCAGCCCCCCCACATTAATGGAATAAAACAAAACTGGTGTCAATCAACTGTGCTACGTTTGTGCTGGTTTGTGCTGCCTCTGTTTTAAAGATATTAATGAAAATGTAAAGGTCAAAAGAGGTCAACCAGCCCCCCCCCCACATTAATGGAATCGAACAAAATTGATGTCAAACATTTGTGCTGGTTTGTGCTGCAAAAATGTACGTTTGTGCCGCTATCATTTTAAAGATATTCAAGAAAATTTGTAGAGGTCATCAGAGGTCAACCAGCCCCCCCCACATTAATGGAATCAAACAAAACTGGTGTCAATCAACTGTGCTACGTTTGTGCTGGTTTGTGCTGCAAAAATTTACGTTTGTGCTGCTATCATTTTAAAGAAATCCATACAAATTTGTAGAGGTCATCAGAGGTCAACCAGCCCCCCCCCCCCACATTAATGGAATCAAACAAAACTGGTGTCAATCAACTGTGCTACGTTTGTGCTGGTTTGTGCTACAAAAATTTACGTTTGTGTTGCTATCATTTTAAAGAAATCCATACAAATTTGTAGAGGTCATCAGAGGTCAACCAGCCCCCCCACATTAATGGAATCAAACAAAACTGGTGTCAATCAACTGTGCTACGTTTGTGCTGGTTTGTGCTGCAAAAATTGTCGTTTGTGCTGCCTCTGTTTTAAAGATATTAATGAAAATGTAAAGGTCAAAAGAGGTCAACCAGCCCCCCCACATTAATGGAATCGAACAAAATTGATGTCAAACATTTGTGCTATGTTTGTGCTGGTTTGTGCTGCAAAAATTTACGTTTGTGTTGCTATCATTTTAAAGAAATCCATACAAATTTGTAGAGGAATCGAATAAAAGCCTTCAGTTTTCAGGCCCCTCTTCTGTGGAACCAGCTTCCAGTTTGGATTCAGGAGACGGACACTATCTCTACTTTCAAGATTAGGCTTAAAACTTTCCTTTTTGCTAAAGCATATAGTTAGGGCTGGACCAGGTGACCCTGAATCCTCCCTTAGTTATGCTGCAATAGACGTAGGCTGCCGGGGGATTCCCATGATGCATTGAGTTTTTCCTTTCCAGTCACCTTTCTCACTCACTATGTGTTAACAGACCTCTCTGCATTGAATTATATCTGTTATTAACCTCTGGCTCTCTTCCACAGCATGTCTTTTATCCTGTCTTCCTTCTCTCACCCCAACCGGTCGCAGCAGATGGCCGCCCCTCCCTGAGCCTGGTTCTGCCGGAGGTTTCTTCCTGTTAAAAGGGAGTTTTTCCTTCCCACTGTCGCCAAAGTGCTTGCTCATAGGGGGTCATATGATTGTTGGGTTTTTCTCTGTATCTATGAAGCGCCTTAAGGCGACTTATGTTGTGATTTGGCGCTATATAAATAAAATTGAATTGAATTGACTGTTTCATTAGAGTGGATGTGGCACACTTAATCAAAATGATTTGCCAGTGGGACTGTTTGAGAAAAAAGCCTCATCGGGTGAGGGATTTCTACGTGCGATCAATGGCACAACTTGTCAAGTCCCAATCCTTGGAAGAAGCAAAGGTCCTAATACGCAGTATTGCTATTGTGGCATTAAGTGAGACAGAAGGCTGTGACAGTTTTGGAAACCCCATTATGTCAGAAGTGTCCAAATCAAATCTGAAAAGAAAAATTGCAGATGAGACTGTCTGTTTCTGATGACAAGGAAGAAGAAGACATTAGATTGGATCCATGCACAGAAATAAACACCGACTTAAGGCAGTGGGTGGCAGATATTTGTGAGGGGAGCAGGTGCCATGCTGAAGATCATGGTGATCGAGACAATATGCACTATCTACCTGAGCTCGTCCCACACCTAATTAGATTGGGAGGATACCTACCACTCTGGACTGGAGAAATGGTTCCCCTATTTCAGAGCGAAAAACTCACTGCAACTTCAGCTAATGTTGAAGCAGAGTTCAAGAACATTAAACATGGTCTGTTCAAGCATGAAAATCTCCCTATAAGGATAGATAAATTCATTGCACGTCATCTTGGTTTTATTGAAGGGAACATGCGGATCTGTTCTGCAAAACAAATACGAAAAGAAGCAGAGGTTGCCAGACAGGATAGTACAGTGAAGCGTCAGTATCCACACAAAGCCTTTGTGGAGCAGGAAGTGGATGATAACCCCTCTCAGGAGCCCAAAATTGACACAGACATAGACATACAGGAAGGGCACGAAGTACTGCAGTGCGTTTCACGTTGATATCAGGTGCCTCCTAAAAAGGGAAAAGAAAAGTTCATTTAACGCAAAGTTTTCAGGTGTCATTCTTTGGGGAGAATACATGTTTATGAAACTGCATGGCATCAGACTCTACCAAATTTTGGAGACTTTTCTTTTAAGATACAACCTTTCTGTCTCTTGTGACAGAGAGTCTGTTTCTTAATCATTTGACAAAAACCCTACACAGTATTTTAAAATAGTGTTCTCCAGATCAGAGCTGTAATCTATATAGAACATGGGGTTCAAAGCAAGGAAAAATTGTGTGTTTATCAGAGAAACCTTTAATTTGTGTTAATTTTATCATTATCAATATATGAAATCTTCACCTTAAGGGACTTAATGAATGGTTTCTTCTAAAAATTAGAAATTGAGTCATTTCACATCATATGAAAATATTAATTTTTAATACAAATTTGGCCCTACAAAAATGGAAACTCAGTAACAAAGATAATGGAGATTCTCTAAACACGAACGAATATCACAGTAAAATTGTTGATTGTGATTTACACATTGGATGTATCCTCAGTGATTTGGTACAATTATACAACATTTTATAAGAACTGAACAACTGATGAAACTAATTATAGGCCAATCTCCAACCTTCCTTTCATATCAAACATCCTTGAAAGAGTAGTTGTCAAACAGCTAACAGATCATCTGCAGAGGAATGGTTTATTTGAAGAGTTTCAGTCAGGTTTCAGAGCTCATCATGGCACAGAAACAGCTTTAGTGAAGGTTACAAATGATCTTCTTATGGCCTCTGACAGTGGACTCATCTCTGTGCTTGTCCTGCTAGACCTTAGTGCAGCATTCGATACTGTCGACCATAATATCCTATTAGAGCGATTAGAACATGCTGTAGGTATTACAGGTACTGCACTGCAGTGGTTTGTATCATATCTATCTAATAGACTCCAGTTTGTTCATGTAAATGGAGAGTCCTCTTCACACACTGAGGTTAATTATGGAGTTCCACAGGGTTCAGTGCTAGGACCAATTCTGTTTACATTATACATGCTTCCCTTAGGCAGCATCATTAAAAGACATAGCATACATTTTCACTGCTATGCAGATGACACCCAGCTCTATCTGTCCATGAAGCCAGATAACACACACCAATTAGTTAAGACATTCCTGCAGTTTAAAGACATAATGACCTGGATGGCCGCTAACTTTCTGCTTCTTAATTCAGATAAAACTGAGGTTATTGTACTCGGCCCTGAAAAGCTTAGAAATATGGTATCTAACCAGATTCTTACTCTGGATGGCATTACCTTGGCCTCCAGTAACGCTGTGAGGAACCTTGGAGTCATTTTTGACCAGGATATCTCCTTCAACGCACATATTAAACAAATATGTAAGACTGCGTTCTTCCATTTGCGCAACATCTCTAAAATTAGAAATATCCTGTCTCAGAGTGACGCTGAAAAACTAGTTCACGCATTTATTACTTCCAGGCTGGACTACTGTAATTCATTATTATCAGGATGTCCAAAAAACTCGCTGAAAAGCCTTCAGCTAATCCAAAATGCTGCAGCAAGAGTCCTGACAGGGACTAGAAAGAGAGAGCATATTTCTCCTGTTTTGGCTTCCCTTCATTGGCTTCCTGTTAAATCCAGAATTGAATTCAAAATCCTGCTCCTCACATACAAGGTCTTAAATAATCAGGCCCCATCTTATCTTAATGACCTTGTAGTACCATATCACCCCATTAGAGCACTTCGCTCTCGCTCTGCAGGCCTACTTGTTGTTCCTAGAGTATTTAAAAGTAGACTGGGAGGGAGAGCCTTCAGTTTTCAGGCCCCACAAATGTACGTTTGTGCTGCTATCATTTTAAAGAAATCCATACAAATTTGTAGAGGTCATCAGAGGTCAACCAGCCCCCCCACATTAATGGAATCAAACAAAACTGGTGTCAATCAACTGTGCTACGTTTGCTGGTTTGTGCTGCCTCTGTTTTAAAGATATTGATGAAAATGTAAAGGTCAAAAGAGGTCAACCAGCCCCCCCACATTAATGGAATCGAACAAAATTGATGTCAAACATTTGTGCTATGTTTGTGCTGGTTTGTGCTGCAAAAATTGACGTTTGTGCTGCTATCATTTTAAAGAAATCCATACAAATTTGTAGAGGTCATCAGAGGTCAACCAGCCCCCCCACATTAATGGAATCAAACAAAACTGGTGTCAATCAACTGTGCTACGTTTGTGCTGGTTTGTGCTGCCTCTGTTTTAAAGATATTAATGAAAATGTAAAGGTCAAAAGAGGTCAACCAGCCCCCCACATTAATGGAATCGAACAAAATTGATGTCAAACATTTGTGCTACGTTTGTGCTGGTTTGTGCTGCAAAAATGTACGTTTGTGCCGCTATCATTTTAAAGATATTCAAGAAAATTTGTAGAGGTCATCAGAGGTCAACCAGCCCCCCCACATTAATGGAATCAAACAAAACTGGTGTCAATCAACTGTGCTACGTTTGTGCTGGTTTGTGCTGCAAAAATTTACGTTTGTGCTGCCTCTGTTTTAAAGATATTAATGAAAATGCAAAGGTCAAAAGGTCAACCAGCCCCCCCACATTAATGGAATCAAACAAAACTGGTGTCAATCAACTGTGCTACGTTTGTGCTGGTTTGTGCTGCTAAAATTGTCGTTTGTGCTGCCTCTGTTTTAAAGATATTAATGAAAATGCAAAGGTCAAAAGGTCAACCAGCCCCCCCACATTAATGGAATCGAATAAAAGCCTTCAGTTTTCAGGCCCCTCTTCTGTGGAACCAGCTTCCAGTTTGGATTCAGGAGACGGACACTATCTCTACTTTCAAGATTAGGCTCAAAACTTTCCTTTTTGCTAAAGCATATAGTTAGGGCTGGACCAGGTGACCCTGAATCCTCCCTTAGTTATGCTGCAATAGACGTAGGCTGCCGGGGGATTCCCATGATGCATTGAGTTTTTCCTTTCCAGTCACCTTTCTCACTCACTATGTGTTAACAGACCTCTCTGCATTGAATTATATCTGTTATTAACCTCTGGCTCTCTTCCACAGCATGTCTTTTATCCTGTCTTCCTTCTCTCACCCCAACCGGTCGCAGCAGATGGCCGCCCCTCCCTGAGCCTGGTTCTGCCGGAGGTTTCTTCCTGTTAAAAGGGAGTTTTTCCTTCCCACTGTCGCCAAAGTGCTTGCTCATAGGGGGTCATATGATTGTTGGGTTTTTCTCTGTATCTATGAAGCGCCTTGAGGCGACTTATGTTGTGATTTGGCGCTATATAAATAAAATTGAATTGAATTGGGTCCAACTCCTGCCTGCCGCACAGCGATTCATGACACGGGTCTTTTAACCTAAAAATGTTTTAATGGCCATGAAGAAAGGACTCTTAAATAGATCTTTCAACTCACCTGTGTTTACTGTCTCCACCTGAAATTAATTGCAGTCTGAATTTTTTTTTTCTTCTGTCCTTTTGTCTTTGGTCTTCAGCCTTGGAAGGAAAAAATAAAAATATTGAAAACCTTATTAGCACACTAAATATACAAAACCTTGCTATATTTCAATTGTTTTAGATTGAAGTTGCCACTGCTAGCTAAGTCAGTTTTGAATCATGCTAATGAGAAGAAGAAAAAAAAAACCTGCCGAACAATGAGGCTGCTGTTGTAAAAACGCCAACTTTCTTGCGTTGGCAAGTGGTCGTTAAAATATCATTAAGACCCTTTCTTTTTATGTAATTCTTAGTAAAGCTGTTTTAATCGGTTAAAACTGACGACATAATCTATGTTTGAAAAAGAGCGCGAACAACAGCGAACCACTATTCACCACCTGGGTCTGTGCTTTTTAACACAACAGCGCATTCGAAATCGAAGTTCTTGCCTGCAACATATTAATATACTTGCTTTTTTACGGAAAAAATAAACATAACGAAGGTTCCGTTTTACTTACAAGTTTCTCCAAATGTGCTCTCCAGTCGCTCGAGAAGGGCAGCCATATTGAACAGAATTTTCTGTCAACGTCGTTCAGGTTAGAGAGAAAACGTCATGACGTAGTTGACATACACATGCGGAGCTCGGAAAAAAACCATTTACTCAAAAATCATAATTAAGAAAGCAGTATTTACTCTTAACTTCTAAGCCATGTACAACTATAACTGTTTGAATCGTTAACAGAACAAAAGTTTTAAGTTGTTTCAACTTTGAGGAATTTCAATTGTTATATCCACAAACTTTATAAGTCAGGTAGACTGTTGGGGTTTACAGTGCAGTAAAACTTGGCAAAGGACAATACTGTGTCATGAACACCTGTGCCTTTGATGCCTTCTGTCAAAGTCTGTGCTGCGCTTACTGTGACAGTCGTACTGCTCAAAACATGTTGAATAGTTCAGAGGAGAACAAAGTATTCCAGCTTGTGAAATCCCTTGCTTCAAAGGGTGTCACTCAACATGCCTATTCATTGAGGGCAGAGGTGCTGAGCTCAATATTCTGCCCTGTTCAGTTGAAGACTGGTGTTCATCGTGTTGATGCACAGTGCCATGTGTCCACAGTAATGGCGCGATTTTCCGAAATCATAAAGTGCCATTCCATCTATACGCAGATGACTGCCAGCTCTACTTACCTCTTAGTCATTCTGATAGTCTCCCAACTGGACCTCTGCTTGACTGCCTTACTGATGTCAAAGCATGGATGGCAAACAACTTTTTAAATTTTAATGATCGGAAGACAGAAGCAATTTTATTTGGCCCAAATCGTTCTTCTCATACTCTGGATGTTGATCTTGCAGCTTTGACTTCCCAACTAAAGAGCTCGATCACAAATCTCGGAGTTAAAATTGATTCTGCACTCACCTTTGATGACCATGTAAACGGGGTGGTAAAATCAGCATTTTATCACCTCAGACGTTTATCAAAGGTTAAGCCCTTTCTTTCCAAGCGTGACTTGGAAAGCGTTATTCATGCCTTTATTACCTCACGTTTAGATTATTGTAATTCTCTTTTAACAGGGGTTGGGCAGGGCACTTTGTCACGCCTGCAATTAGTGCAAAATGCTGCGGCACGATTTTTAACTGGTAGAAGAAAATTTGATCACATCACTCCGATTTTGGCCTCTTTACACTGGCTTCCAATTGAATTCAGGATCCGTTTTAAAGTCCTTTTATTGGCTTTTAAATCTCTAAATGGTCTGGCACCTGTTTATTTGTCTGATTTGTTGAAGCTCCACGTCCCCACTCGTTCCCTTCGGTCAGCTGAGCAGTTGCTGCTTTCGGTCCCAAAGTCACGGCTGAAACTTAGAGGAGACCGAGCGTTCTCTGTTGTCGCGCCGATGCTTTGGAATAACCTTCCTCTCCATATTAGACAGGCTGCATCAGTGCCAGTTTTTAAGTCTTTATTAAAAACCTATTTTTATTCCCTGGCTTTTAACTCTGTGGGTAACTGACATTTTTATTTTATTTTATTTTATTTTATTTCATTTTATTTTATTTTATTTTCATTTTTTATTGTTTTTTAACTTTATTGCTATGTCTGGTTTTATTACTATGTGCATATTAGTATTGTACAGCGCTTTGGTCTACCAGGTGTGTTTTTAAAGTGCTATATAAATAAATAAATGATGATGATGATGATGATGATAATTCAAAAAACAATGACGGAAAATCCAAGTGTTCACTTCACAAGACAGTGTTCCTCCCAGTACTGCAAACTTTACACACCAAACACAAGGCAAATATCTTTTGTTTCCATTGATCTGTCAGTCCTCTCAGCTTCTGGCATAGCTCACCTTCAGTCTGCTGTTGAACAAGGGCTCAACCTTCCAGCATCGCCATGCCTAAGACCAATCGAAAGTCCTGATGCATCTCCAACAGCATTTAAAACAGATTCATCAGGAAAGCAACTTTGCACAGGGACTGTTTGTCACAGTTTCACCCTGAGAGAGCTTGTATGGATTGACACAGACCTTGGAAAATGCTCTACAGAAACTCTGGAGCACAGTTTTCACAGTCCAAAAAGGTTTTTGCTTACTGAATTCCCATCCACTCTGCTACTTCAAGGAGAGAAATTCACACTGAAAGCAGTCATTACATTTCAGGAGGGCCCAACACCAGAAACACTCGGGCATTATATGACATTCTGTAACAGGACCCCGTACATCTGGGAGATGTATGATGACCTAAGAAAGGATGTAACCATAGCATCTGAAAACACCAGCGTATGTCCGCACGCTGTGCTCTACACAAAGGAATGATGGCAAGATCAAGAAAGTCCTTTTCTAGTTTGTGAGTTAGATGATGGAAATAGCTGTTATTTTTCATTTATTGTATTAGACTTGTGAGGCTCAGACAGTTCAATGTATTTACCTTTTCTAACAGGAAACATATATACTACATTGTTCTCGTAGTTTTGTATTTTGTTACCAGCAAATAAAGTTTTTTCTCTAACCGAATGCATTAATTATTTTAAATGCTATATTTAACCTAGTTTTTAAATAAGTTATTGCAGTTTGATTACTAGGTTTAAGAGTGTGATCATAAGAAAAAAATATCCAATTCTGGTTAATATCTCTCAATTTCTTTATGGTAAAGAAAGTGGCTGGTTGAGCTTTAGAAACTTTTGGTAATATCTTTAAAATGAAAGCGGCACAAACGACAATTTTAGCAGCACAAACCAGCACAAACGTAGCACAAACGTTTGACACCAATTTTGTTTGATTCCATTACTGTGGGGGGGCTGGTTGACCTCTGATGACCTCTAGAAATTTTTATCAATATCTTTAAAATGAAAGCGGCACAAACGACAATTTTAGCAGCACAAACCAGCACAAACGTAGCACAAACATTTGACATCAATTTTGTTCGATTCCATTAATGTGGGGGGGGGGGGGGGGGGGGGCTGGTTGACCTTTTGACCTTTACATTTTCATTAATATCTTTAAAATGAAAGCGGCACAAACGACAATTTTAGCAGCACAAACGTAGCACAAACGTTTGATACCACTTTTTTTGGATTTGGGTAATGTGGGGGGGCTGGTTGACCTCTGATGACCTCTAGAAATTTTGATTAATATCTTTAAAATGATAGTAGCACAAATGAAAATTTTTGCAGCACAAACCAGCACAAACGTAGCACAAACGTTTGATACCACTTTTGTTGGATTTGAAGAAGGTGGGGGGGCCAACTTCACTCACATGACTTTTCTGTTCATTTTAAGCAGCAGAAGTGAGGCGCATGTCTGTGTGCGTGTGTATGGAGCCATTGGGTGCAGTCACTATAGCAACCAGGCTCACACCTGCCTGCTTAACTAGCTCTGTCTCTCACTCTGCCAAGATTCATCTTAAACACTTCTCTTTCAACTGCTGCTGTGTCCTCAGTGTTTGCTCTACAGGTATGATTTTACCCTCAAAACGTTGCCATCGTTGTTCTCTTTCCAACACCTTGTCTTTCAAAGCTCAGACATTTAAAATTTTTAAACTGTGTGGATCCAAGTGGAGGGATCACATTTTAGTCATTCAGTGACTCAAAGAATATGAACTTTTAATATTCATTCAGAGGTTTTCTGACCCTAAATTTTCTTTTCTCATTTCTAAGGTTTTTCTAATTTACAATTAAAACATTTTCAGCTTTTTTCCAACTTCTTCTTCTGTGTAAACGTCAGCTTTTAGCACTTCAGCACTTTTGTTTTCAGATTAAATTCTTTTTCTTTTTATCGCATTCAAACTTTTTAACTTAAAATTCAGCAATTAATTCATTTCAATGCATAAATTCAGATTCAAGCATTCACACTGCAGTTTCTTCAGAAAATGCACTTTCTAGTTGACAGCTAGAATACATACTTACATCATGTATGGACTAATGAAGAGGAAGCCATGAATCAAGCCAAAGTTAGAAACTTAAGAAAACTTTTTTTTCCTTTTCTTTTTTTTCCCCAATGTTTGTAATTAGGGTGTAGATAGGTACACAAAGCTACATCATCTGGGGCTGGAAAAGAACAGCAGCACTGAGGTGCTGAAAGATGCAGTTCCAATAGTGGCCACTTGAGGCTGGGAATCATGGGTGTCCCATGTTAAAATGTCCAACTTTAAACATGGATAGTTTCTGTCTATGATAACTGAACTGTTTCTCAGAACTAAACTGCTTCAGTTTTGCTGAGGCTTAAAGTTTGGGTGCATGTCCTCTTTGATGAACT
This sequence comes from Astatotilapia calliptera, assembly GCF_964374335.1. Classification (NCBI taxonomy): domain Eukaryota; kingdom Metazoa; phylum Chordata; class Actinopteri; order Cichliformes; family Cichlidae; genus Astatotilapia; species Astatotilapia calliptera. The sequence goes on from NC_137440.1 coordinate 3,196,867, forward strand.
CTTTGGCTTCCACTAATACACTGTGGCTGAAGAAGAAGAAAGTGTGTACATTATTGTACTTTATTGAGCCCCGTGGGGAAATTGCTCTCTGCATTTAACCCATTCACTCAGTGAAGCAGTGGGCAGCCATTGGGCGCCCGGGGAGCAGTGTGTAGGGACGGTACCTTGCTCAGGGGTACCTCAGGGTAGCTGTTAAGGGGAATCGAACCCCCGACCTTCCGATCATGGGGCAACCACTCTACCTACTGAGCTATCCCTGCCCCATGAACTGAACCTCTCAACTGTGTTTGTGCTCATGGTGCCTTTTGGAGTATTTTTTTTTATGACAAATAGTCTGGCCTGCTAACTGCTACAAACCATCCATAAACCATCCACTTCAGTTTTGCTGAGTAAAATGCTAGTATTTTATTCATCTGTTTCTTTGCTTTAAAAGAGTCTTCACGTGACATCAGAGCTACTGGGACATGCACACGTGAAAGTCAAAACAGTAGTGCAGTCCTTTGCTCTCCAGCCATCTTATGAACGTCTTTGAGTTTAGCCAAAATGCCGGATAGCTGCTGCCTTTTCGTGTTTCTTTACAGTGGCCAGAAGGGCGTAGAATATGGCACCAACATGTGAACACACCCCTCCTGACCCTGCCTTACGGGTCAAATCACGCCAATCCCTGCATTTCCACAGTAACCTAGTCTGTCAATGGAGGCTCATTTAAACTGTAGGACTGATTCACTGTAAAATTCCAAGTCAACAAAATATAAGATTTACACGTGATCATTCATTTCAGCAAACAACAATTTCTTGTTCTTCACCTCTCTGATGACAACCATATTTACCCATCCAGATCGAAAACGCATGTAGATGTCCGTACTTTGAAAGCTTTGATCTTGGTACCAGTGTAAGGTGATCGAGCCATATAAGACGCCACCGAACTGGAGCTCTGGGAGAGACATTGATTTAATTTAAATGTAGATAAAGCTGCCAGCGAAAAGTATGCCTCACAAGTCCCAAAATCCATAGTTTCTCTGAATGCAGCTTGCTAACGTTAGCCCAGATTTGTGACTCCAAAAATCCAACATGGTGGCCATGTTGTTTTCTTTGCAGGGTCCTGAAATCAGTGTGAGATGTCCATGTGGCTACAAACACATCATAGTCTATGAATGATAGAAAATAAAATCTAAGAGTGATCTGGTGTAATGTGTATGGCATCAGCCATCAACACAGGCCCTCGTGAAATATAGGTGGCCTCAGCAAGCAACACAGTCCCTGGTCTAATGATAATGTCCTCAGCCAACACCATTAGCCCTGGTGTAATGTGGATGGTATTGGCTAGCACCACAGGCCCTTGTATAACGTGAATGGCCTCATCCAAAAACACTGGCCCTGGTGAAATGTGGATGATATCGGCCAGCACCACAGGCCCTGGTGTAATGTGAATGTCCTCAGCCAGTAGCACAGGCCCTGGTGTAATGTGGATGGCCTAAACTAACAATCTGTCGCTGCTGAAATATGGATGGTATTGGTCAGCACCACACACCCTGGTGAAATGTGCATGATATCGGTCAGCACCACAGGCCCAGGTGTAATGTGGATGGCATCAACGAGCAGCAGAGGCCTTTGGTGTGGTGAAGATGGCCTCACAGGAAGCACTGTCCCTTGTGTAATGTGTATGGCCTCAGCCAACAACAGTGGCCCTGGTGAAATGTGGATTATATTGGCCACCACCACAGGCCCTGGTGTAATGTGAATATCCTCAGCCAGTAGTAAAGGCCCTTGTGTTTTGTGGAACGCATCAGCCAGCAACACAATCCCTGGTGAAATGTGGATGGCCTAATCCAGCACCACAGGCCCTGGTTTGGTGATGATTGCCACACAGGAAGAACTGTACCTGGTGTAATGAGGATGGCCTCATCCAACAGTACAGGCCCTAGTGTTGTGAAGATGGCCTCACAGGAAGCACAGGCCATGGTGTAATGTGTATTTCCTCAGGCAACAACACTGGCCCTGGTGAAATGTGGATGGTATTGGCCAACACCACAGGCCCTGGCGTAATGTGAATGTCCTCAGCCAACACCACTGGCCCTTGTGTATTGTGTATCGCATCAGCCAGCAACACAAGCCCTCGTGAAATATAGGTGGCCTCAGACAGCAGCGCAGGCCCTGCTGTCGTGAAGTGGGCCTCAGAGGGAGCACTAGCTATGGTATAATGTGGATGGCCTCATTCAGTAGCACAGGCCCTGTTGTAATGTGGATGGCCTTATCTACCAACACTGTCCCAGGTGAAATGTGGATGGTAATGGCCAGCACCACAGACCTTGGTGTAATGTGCATGGCCTTAGCCAACACCACTGGCCCTGGTGAAATGTGGATGACATCAACGAGTAGCACAGGCCCTTGTGTAATGTGGATCACATCAGCCAGCAACACAGGCTCTGGTGAAATGTAGATGACCTCAGACAGCAGCGCAGGCCCTGCTGTCGTGAAGTTGGCCTCAGAGGGAGCACTAGCCCTGGTGCAATGTGGATGGTCTACGTCAGCAATACAGGCCCTGGTGTGGTGACGATAGCCTCACAGGGAGCACATGCCGTGGTATAATGTGGATGGCCTCAGCCAGTAGCACAGGTTTTGTTGTAATGTGGATGTTCTCATCTACCAACACTGGCCTAGGTGAAATGTGGATGGTAATGGCCAGAACCACAGACCTTGGTGTAATGTGGATGGCCTTAGCCAACACCACTGACCCTGGTGAAATATCGACTGTATTGGCCAGCACCACAGGCCCTGGTGTAATGTGAATGTCTTCAGCCAGTAGCACAGGCCCCTGTGTATTGTGGATCGCATCAGCCAGCAACACAAGCCCTGGTGAAATGTGGATGGTAGAAGCCAGTAGCACAGGCCCTGGTGTAATGTGGATGGCCTCTTCCAACATTACAGGCCCTGGTGATGTGAAGATGGCCTCATAGGAACCACTGTTCTTTGTGTAAATTGTATGGACTAAGCCAAAGTGGCCAAAGGTGAAATGTGAATGTTCTCGGCCAACACCACTGGCCCTGGTGTAAGGTGGTGGCATCAGCCAACACCACTGGCCCAGGTGTAATGTGAATTGCACCATCCAGTATCATAGGCCCTTGTGTTTTGTGGATGTCATGAGCCAGAAACACAAGCCCTGGTGAAATGTGGATGGTATTGGCCAGCACCACAGGTCCAGGTGTAATGTGAATGTCCTCAGCCAACAACACTGGCCCTGGTGTAATGTGGATGGCATCAGCCAGAAAGACAAGACCTGGTGAGATGTGGATGGTTTCGGACAGCACCACAGGCCAGGGTGTAATGTGGATGGCATCAACGAGTCGCTGAGGCCCTGGTGAAATGTAGTTGGCCTCAGCCAGTAGCACAGGCCCTGATGTAATGTGAATGGCATGAGCCAGCAACGCAGGCCCTGGTGAAATGAGGATGGTATCAGCCAGCAGCACAGGCCCTGGTGTGGTGAATATGGTCTCACAGGAAGCACTGTCCCTGGTGTAAAATGTATGGCCTCAGCCAAAAACACTGGCCCTGGTGACATGTGGATGTATTTGCCAGCACCACAAGCCTTGGTGTAATGTGGATGGCATCAACGAGTGGTACAGGCCCTGGTGTAATGTGGATGACCTCATCCAACAACACTGGCCCTGGTGAAATGTGGATGGTATTTGCCAGCCACAAAGGCCCTGGTGAAATGTGAATGTTCTCGGCCAACACCACTGGCCCTGCTGTAATGTGGTGGCCTCAGCCAACACCAGCGCCTTGATGAAATATGGAGGGTATTGGCCAGCACCAAAGGCCCTGGTGTAATGTGAATGTCCTCAGCCAGTAGCACAGGCCCTTGTGTATTGTGGATCGCATCAGCCAGCAACACAAGCCCTGGTGAAATGTGGATGTTATTGGCACAGAAAAGGCCCTGGTGTAATGTGGATGGCCTCAGCCAGCACCACATGCCCTGGTGTGGTGACGATGGCCTAACAAGGAGCACTGGCCCTGGTGCAATGTGGATTGCATCAGCAAATAGCACAGGCTCTGGTAAAAATGTGGATGGTAACGGCCAAAACCACAGGCCCTTGTGTAATGTGCATGGCATCAACGAGTAGCACAGGCCCTGGTAAAATGTAGTTGTCCTAAACCTGAAACACAGGGCCTGGTGAAATGTGGATGGTCTAAGGTATAAGCACAGGCTCTGGTGTTGTAAAGATGGCCTCACAGGAAGCACTGGCAGTGGTGTAATGTGTATGGCCACAGCCAACAACACTGGCCCTGGTGAAATGTGGATGGTATTGGCACACCAAAGGCCCTGGTGCAATGTGGATTGCATCAGCCAGTGGCACAGCCTCTGGTAAAAATGTGAATGGTAACGGCCAAAACCACAGGCCCTTGTGTAATGTGCATGGCATCAATGAGTAGCACAGGCCCTGGTGAAATGTAGTTGGCCTAAACCTGAAACACAGGGCCTGGTGAAATGTGGATGGTCTAAGGTATAAGCACAGGCCCTGGTGTTGTGAAGATGGCCTCAAAGAGAGCACTGGCCCTGGTGAAATGTGGATGGTATTGGCACAGCAACGGCCCTGGTGTAATGTGGATGGCCTCAGCCAGTAGCACAGGATGGCCTCATCTAACAATACTGGCCCTGGTAAAATGTGCATGATATCGGCGCATGTAACAGGCAATGCAAGAAACGCACTGTCTTAACGAAAGACAGCGTTTTTGTACAACTTCATATAAATAGGTGTAACTTTTGATAGAAGACTCAGACTCACATATTTATGGCTTTCTCTTATAGAATTCAATATCCCCGTGCTTGGGAATATACTTTGTTTCGGGCGAAACAGTATGTATACGTGGATGGATCAGCCAGCAACGAAGGCCCTGGTGAAATGTACTTGGTCTAAACCATGAAACACAGGGCCTCGTGAAATGTGGATGGCCTCAGCCAGAAGCACAGGGCATGGTGCTGTGAAGATGGCCTCATATAGAGCACTGGCTCTGATGAAATGTGGATGGCATCAGCCAGTAGCACAGGCCCTTGTGTATTGTGGATCGCATAAGCCAGCAATACAAGCCCTGGTGAAATTTGAATGGTATCAACGAGTATCACAGGCCCTGTTGAAATGTGGATGGCATTGGCCAACACCACTGGCCCTGGTGTAATGTGGTGGTATCAGCCAGTATCACAGGCCCTTGTGTATTGTGGATGGCTTCGGACAGCACCACATGCCCTTGTATAATATGGATGGCATCAACGTGTAACACAGGTCCTGGTGAAATGTAGTTGGCTTAAGCCAGTAGCACAGGCCCTGGTGTAATGTGGATGGTATGACCCAGCAACGCAGGCCCTGGTGTGGTGAAGGTGGCCTCACAGGGAGCATTGTCCCTGGTGCAATGTGGATGGCCTCAGCCAGCAACGCACGCCTTGGTGTAGTGAAGATGGCCTCACAGGGAGCACTAGCCCTGGTGCAATGTGGATGGTGTGAGATTATAATATTATTTTATGCCATGTTATACCCCTAATTAAAGATTGTGAATTATTATGTAGTTTTAGTTTGCAATATTTTCCTGAATTAGAAGAAGGTAGTAACTATTGCATTTGTTAAACTGATTTGCATTACATTAGACTGCTGATTTATTGTGAATGAATGATATTGTTTTATGATGCATTATACTGCTGAGTTATAAAAAATACTGTTCGCAGAAAGTCATCGCCTTATTTGTCTGATTAGAAGAGAACAGAACATACTGGAGTTTTCTGCCCCATCTCAGCAGGAGCAGATAAACAGGGAGCCAAGGTCGTAGCTTAGGCGCTGTGTGAGAGAAAGCATGTGAATGTTTAGGCTTTTATGATTAGGTGGGGGCCACTAGATGCTATAAGAGTTTGATCAATGCTCCACCATTTTGAGATCTGATGCTGTCTGCGTACGGTGTCCATCTCCCACGCGTGTGATCATTAAAATCATCGTTTGACTCAACCCGTCCGGACCAGTGTTGTTATTGTGGTTTTTCCTCTTGTATCCATCCCCAATATTTGAATCAGTAACAATGGCCTGATCTAACAAAACTGTCCCTGTTGAAACATCGATGGTAATGGTCAGCACCACACACCCTGGTGTAATGTGAATGGCCTAAGCCAACACCACTGGCCCTGGTGAAATGTGGTGGCATCAGCCAGTATCACAAGCCCTTGTGTATTGTGGATGGTTTCTGACAGCACCACATGCCCTTGTATAATGTGGATGGCATCAACGAGTAGCACAGGCCCTGGTGAAATGTAGTTGGCCTAAGCCAGTACACAGGCCCTGGTGTGATGTGGATGGTATGCCCCATTAACGCAGGCCCTGGTGTAATGTGAAGGTGGCCTCACAGGGAGCATTGGCCCTGGTGCAATGTGGATGGCCTGATCGAGCTACACTGTCCCTTTTGAAATATCGGTGGTATTGGTCAGCACCACAGGCCCTGGTGTAATGTGAATGGCCTTAGCCAGTAGCACAGGCCATTGTGTATTGTGGATCGCAGCAGCCATCAAAACATAAGCCCTGGTGAAATGTGGATGGTATCAACAAGTAGCTAAGGCCCTGGTGAAATGTAAATGTCCTCAGCCAGTAGCACAGGTCATGTTGTAATGTGGATGGCCTCATCTAACAACACTGTCCCTTGTGAAATATGGATGGTATTGGTCAGCACCACACGCCCTGGTGTAATGTGAATGGACTTAGCCAACACCACTGGCCCTGGTGTAATGTGAATAGCCTTAGCCAACATCACTGGCCCTGGTGTAATGTGGATGGCATCAGCCAGTATCACATGCCCTTGTGAAATGTAATTGGCCTCAGCCAGTAGCACAGGCCCTGGTGTAATGTGGATGGCATGAGCAAGCACCGCAGGCCCTGGTGTAATGTGGATGGCATCAACGAGCAGCTGAGGTCCTGGTGGGGTGAAGATGGCGTCAAAGGAAGCACTGTCCCTGGTGTAATGTGGATTGTAGATCCGGCTTCACAGGCCCTGGCGTAATGTGTATCGCCTCAGCCAACATAATTGGCCCTGGTGAAATGTGGATGGTATTGGCCAGCACCAAAGGCCGTGGTGTAATGTGGATCGCATAAGCCTGCAATATAAGCCCTGGTGAAATTTGGATGGTATCAACGAGTAGCACAGGCCCTGGTGTAATATGGATGGCCTTAGCCAACAACACTGGCCCTGGTGAAATGTGGATGGCATTGGCCAGCAGCACAGGCTCTGGTGTGGTGAAGATGGCCTCACAGTGAGCACTGGCCCTGCAACAATGTGGATTGAATCAGCAAGTAGCACAGAATCTGGTAAAAATGTGGATGATAACGGCCAAAACCAACGGCCCTGGTTTAATGTGCATGGCATCAATGAGTAGCACAGGCCCTGTTGAAAATTAGTTGGTCTAAGCCAGCAACACATGCCCTTGTGTAAATTGGATGGCATCAGCCAGAAAAGCACGTTCTGGTTAAATAGTACATGGCCTCAGAAAGCAGTACAGGCCCTGGTGTGGTGAAGATGGCCTCACAGGGAGCACTGGCCCTGGTGTATTGTTGATGGCATCAGGCAGTAGCACAGACCCTGGTCTGGTGAAGATGGTCTCAGACAGAAAGACGGCCTCACAGGGAGCACTGGCCCTTGTGAAATGTGTTTGGTATCGGCAAGCATCACAAGGCCCTGGTGTAATGTGGATGGCCTCAGCTAGCACCACAGGCCCTGGTGTGGTGATGATGGCATCAGGCAGTAGCACAGACCCTGGTCTGGTGAAGATGGTCTCAGACAGAAAGCACAGGCCCCGGTGTGGTGAAGACGGCCTCACAGGGAGCACTGGCCCTTGTGAAATGTGTTTGGTATCGGCAAGCATCACAGGGCCCTGGTGTATTGTAGATCGCATCAGCCAGCACCACAGGCCCTGGTGTGGTGATGATGGCTTCACAGGAAGCACTGTCCCTGTTGTAATGCGGATGGCCTCATTCGACAACAGTCGCCCTGATGAAATGTGGATGGTATTGGCCAGCACCAAAGGCCCTGGTGTAATGTGAATGTCCTAAGCCAGTAGCACAGACCCTTGTGTATTGTGGATCGCATCAGCCATTAACACAAGCCCTGATGAAATGCGCATGATATCGGTCAGCACCACAGGCCCAGGTGTAATGTAGATGACATCAGCTAGTAACGCAGGTTCTGGTCAAATATACATGGCCTCAGAAAGCAGTACAGGCCCTGGTGTGGTGAAGATGGCCTCACAGGAAGCAGTGGCCCTGATGTAATGTGGATGACATCAGCCAGAAGCACAGGCCCTGGTGAAATGTAGTTGGCCTAAGCAAGTAGCACAGGCCCTGGTGTAATGTGGATGGTATGATCCAGCAACGCAGGCCCTGGTGTAATGTGGATGGTATTGTCCAGCACCACTGGCCCTGGTGTAATGTGGATGGCCTCAGCCAGTAGCACAGGCCCTGTTGTAATGTGGATCGCCTCATCTAACAACACTGTCCCTGGTGAAGTATGGATGGTATTGGTCAGCACCACACACACTGGTGTAATGTGAATGGCCATAGCCAACACTACTGGCCCTGGTGAAATGTGCATGAAATCTGTCAGCACCAAAGGCCCAGGTGTATTGTGGATGGCATCAACGAGCAGCAGAAGCCCTGGTGGGGTGAAGATGGCCTCACAGGAAGCACTGTCTCTGGTGTAATGTGGATGGCCTCATCCAACAAAAGTAGCCCTGGTGAAATGTGGATGGTATTGGCCAGCACCACACACCCTGGTGTAATGTGAATGTCCTCAGCCAGTAGTACAGAAACCTTGTATATTGTGGATCGCATCAGAAAGCAACACAAGCGTGAGGTTCTGGGCGTGAGGTTCTGGGGGCGCTCCGTCTCTGGGCTGGGGCCCTGGCCGGGCCTCGGGGCCTTGGTTCCTGGTTTGTGTGTTGCCGGGGTTGTGGGCGGGTGGGTGCATGGGGGCCCATGCGTCGAGCCACCTGGGGGGCTCTTCAACTGGTGGGGGAGATTGTCACATCTTTCAGGAGCTTTCCTCTCCTCAGGAACTCTCTGCAGGAAGGGGAGATACAGGAGAGGAGGAGGAAGATCTCAGCCTGGGCGTCTATTGTCTCATGTTGTCTGGAAGATGAGTGGATGGTGGGGTGGGTGCAGTTTTCTCTGTGGTGGGGTTGGGTGGACTGTCCCAGGCTCTGTGGGGCCGGGGGGCGCTGCTGCGCTGGGCCCCGGTCTGGATTGGCCTGGGCCCCCTTTCCCTAGTGGGTCGCGGAGTATGGGAGTGCCTACTGGGGTCAGCGGGGGAGCTGGCCCCAGGGAGGGGTCACCTGCCCCTCCCTTCCTTCCCTCCCCATCTCCAGCTGCCTCCCTCTTCCCGCTCCACCACAACCACCCACACATGCAGGGCCTTGGAGTAGGGGTATGTCACCAGGGTGCATTGGAGGCTACCCCCCCCCCCCCCTCTTTCCCTTTCTGGCTGCCTCTGCCTCAATTTTATCCCACAACTTAGACATTCACATTACTCACACTCTCATTACACATACATATAGGATCTTGGGGGTGGGCACGATACACGGAGTCCAAATTACCATCAGGGTGTACACCTCACCCCTGGCGTCCACCTCTCAATTTTGAATACACGTAGACATTGAGGGCTAGCAGGAGGGACTATGCGCTTACCTGCTGCTCTCTGGCAGGTAGCTCCATGCCCTCCTGGGTTTTAATTGCACCTTAGAACACACATGCATCAACACTACAATGAGCGGGTGGAGGGAGGTTTGGAGTCTTCTCTCACCCCCGTTCTCTGCGGCCTGCTGGAGCGGGGGGGCTAGGAGGAGTTGGCCGTCCAACTGCGGTCTGGAGTGTGGGGCCTCCCTGCTGCTGCGGAGTCGGGGCGGTCTGCCTCTCCCCACCGCAGGGAAAAGGGTAACACCACCTGGGTCTGGGTGCAGTTCCCCCCTCCAGTGGCAAGGGAGGTCTTCCTTGGTCTCTTGTGTTCTCGGGGCCTCTGGATGTCTGGAGTTTTGATCTCCTTCATACCCTGAAGGACGGGGCTGTGTCTCCCCACACTCCCTAGCAGATCGTTACATGGAGAAACCTTTGGAATGCAAGCATGCTGATCCACACAGGTATGCACACAGGTGTACACACGGGTATTCAAGGACGCGGACTACAGCTTTCTTGGCTGCTGCCTCAAAGCACATTGTGCGCTGTCTATCTTGCGTGCTGCACAATATCGTTATTATTTAGTATCTACTGATATCTACTGCTAGCTAGTTTATTAATAACTTGCTCTTTGTTGTTTGCTTTCTCTTCTGTTTTTTTTCTCCATACAGGTGACCCAGGTGTTTTGTTTTTTTTTGTTTGTTTTTTTTTTTTCTTTCTTCCCCCCCTTCTCACCGTCTCTTCTCCCCTTTGGTTTTCTTTCTCTCCCTCTCTTTCTTTCATTCTTTCTCCCTGTCCTATCCCCCAGTCATGTCTGTCCCGTTTGTAGCAACTGAAAATAAAATAAATTCATAGTTCTAATAAAGGTCAATCAAATGGACCAATATGGCAAGGGCATGATGATCCACTTGGTAAAATAAATCCGCTTGGCATCTTTCTTGGCCTTAAGAAAACAATTCTGATGGCTAAAGATCCAAACGGGACACAAAAAAACAAAAAAACCCAAAAAAAAAAACGAAAGCAACACAAGCCCTGGTGAAATGTGGATGGCCTCATCCAGCACCACAGGCTCTTGTGTGGTGATGACGGCCTCACAGGAAGCATTGTCCCTGGTGTAATGTGTATGGCCTCAGCCAAAAACAGTGGCCCTGGTGAAATGTGGATGGCACTGGCCAGCATCACAGGCCCTGGTGTAATGTGAATGTCCTCAGCCAGTAGTACATAAACCTTGTATATTGTGGATCGCATCAGAAAGCAACACAAGCCCTGGTGTGGTTATGATGGCCTCACAGGAAGCACTGGCAGTGGTGTAATGTGGATGGCCTAAGCCAACAACACTGGCAGTGGTGTAATGCGGATGGCCTCATCCGACAACAGTTGCCCTGATGAAATGTGGATGGTATTGGCCAGCACCAAAGGCCCTGGTGTAATGTGAATGTTCTAAGCCAGTAGCAGAGGCCCTTGTGTATTGTGGATTGCATCAGCCAGCAACACAAGCCCTGGTGAAATGTGGATGGTATCAACAAGTACAGTAGCACAGGCCGTGGTTTGCTGATGATGGCCTCACAGGAAGCACTGGCAGTGGTGTAATGTGGATGGCCTCATCCAACAACACTGGCCCTGGTGAAATGCGGATGGTATTGTCCAGCACCACAGGCCCTTGTGTAATGTGAATGTTCTCGGCCTGTTACACTCCATTCAAAGAGTCATACAAACACCCCTCCCCCGCCCAGCTTTTGGTAAGGCAGACCATTGTTCCATACTTCTGCTGCCTGCATACAGACAAAGACTGAAACAGGAAAAACCAGCTTCCAGGGTTATTTACAAATGGGACAGTGAGGCTGAGGAGGTCCTGCAGGACTGCTTTGACACAACTGACTGGCAGATATTTGTGGATGCAGCTGATGGCAACATCAATGAACTCACAGAATCTGTCATTGGATATATTGGAAAGTGCATGGATGATACCATCACAAAAACCACTGTCCGCATATATCCAAATCAGAAACCCTGGGTAAATAAAGACGTTCATGCCAAGCTAAAAGTGCGGACCTCTGCCTTTAACTCCGGGGCTGCTGATGCATATAAAGCAGCCAGGTACGACCTCCGAAAGTCCATAAAAAAGGCCAGAAAGGACTACAGGGACAAAATGGAGTCCAGCTACCACAGCTTTGACTCCAGGCGACTGTGGAATGGACTGCACTGCATCACTGACTACAAGAAGGTCAACACAGTCAGTGTTCAGCCCACTGCATCTCTTGCAGACGAGCTTAAAAACTTCTATGCTCGTTTTGACGCAGACAACAGAGAGCAGATCCTCTACCCTCAGGAGGACAGTGAGGCTGCAACTCTAACTCTGAAAACAGAAGCTGTGAGATGGACCTTTAAAAAGGTAAATCCTCACAAAGCTCCAGGACCAGACGGCATCCCAGGCCGGCTACTCAGAGTGTGTGCAGACGAGCTGGCAGAGGTGTTCACCAACATCTTCAACCTCTCCCTGAGGCAGTCCCCCACGTCCCTCAAAGCATCCACCATCATTCCCGTTCCCAAAAAGTCAGTGGTCTCCTGTCTGAATGACTACCTTCCTGTTGCACTGACATCCGTCATCATGAAGTGCCTGGAGCGGCTGGTCAAAGGTCATATCTGCTCCTCCCTCCCTGACACACTGGACCCTCTTCAGTTTGCCGATCGGACAAACAGAGCCACAGAGGATGCCATCGCCCTGGCAACGCACACCACCCTCACTCACCTGGAGAAAGGGAATACATATGCAAGGATGCTCTTCATCGACTACTGCTCGGCATTTAACACCATCATCCCCTCAAAACTTGCCACGAAGCTCGTCAACCTTGGGCTGGGAACACCGATCTGCAGATGGATTCTAAACTTCCTCACAAACAGGCCCCAGGTGGTGAGAGTTGGTAAGCACACCTCCTCATCACTCATCCCAAACACAGGTACGCCACAGGGTTGTGTGCTTAGCCCCCTCCTATATTCCCTGTTCACACACGACTGTGTTGCTAAACAAGAGTCCAACATCATCATCAAGTTTGCGGATGACACAACCACCGTAGGCCTCATCACAGACAACGATGAGACGGCCTATAGAGAGGAGGTGATGGCGCTGTACGAGTGGTTCCTGGAAAATAACCTGACTCTCAACATTAGCAAATCTAGAGAGATGATAGTGGACTACCGGAAACGACTAGTCAGAGAACGCCAGTCCATCCACATCAACGGTGTCAAGGTCAAAAGGGTCAGCAACTTCAAGTTCCTTGGAGTCAACATCACTGAGGACTTCTCCTGGACCTTTCACACAGACACTGCTATCAGGAAAGCTCGCCAGCGGCTTTACTTCATGAGGAGGCTGAGGAAGTTTAGCATGAAGCTGTTGTAATGTGGATGGCCTCATCTAACAACAGTGTCCCTGGTGAAGTATGGATGGTATTGGTCAGCACCACACACCCTGGTATAATGTGAATGGCCTTAGCCAACACCACTGGCCCTGTTGAAATGTGCATGATATCGGTCAGCACCAAAGGCCCTGGTGTAATCTGGGTGACATCAATGAGCAGCAGAGGCCCTGGTGGGGTGAAGATGGCATCACAGGAAGCACTTTCCCTGGTGTAATGTGGATGGTAGAAGCTGGAATCACAGGCCGTGATGTAATGTGGATGGCCTCAGCCAACAACAGTCGCCCTGATGAAATATGGATGGTATTGGCCAGCACCAAAGGCCCTGGTGTAATGTGAATGTCCTCAGCCAGTAGCACAGGCCCTTATGTATTGTGGATCGCATCAGCCATCAACACAAGCACTGGTGAAATGTGGATGTTATTGGCACAGCAAAGTCCCTGGTGCAATGTGGATTGCATCAGCCAGTGGAACAGGCTCTGGTAAAAATGTGAATGGTAACGGCCAAAACCACAGGCCCTTGTGTAATGTGCATGGCATCAATGAGTAGCTCAGGCCTGGTGAAATGTAGTTGGCCTAGACCTGAAACACAGGGCCTGGTGAAATGTGGATGGTCTCAGGTATAAGCACAGGATGGCCTCATCTAACAATACTGGCCCTGGTAAAATGTGCATGATATCGGCGCATGTAACAGGAAGCGCAAGAAACACACTGTCTTAACGAAAGAAAGAGTTTTTCTACAACTTCATATAAATAGGTGTAACTTTTGATAGAAGTTCCAGATATACGTATTCATGGCTTTATCTTATAGAATTCAATATCACCGTGCTGGGAAAACAGGTTTTGCAGCTGTTTGAGCTAAGATTTTCAAGTCATTCACATAATGAAAACCTATACTTTGTTTCGTGCGAGTTCCCCATTCAAATGCATGTAATCATCAGAAACGCACTGTCTTGGCGAAATAAAGCGTTTTTGTACAACTTCATATAAACAGCTGTAACTTTTGATAGAAGATTCAGACTCACATATTTATGGCTTTATCTTGCAGACTTCAATATCCCCGTGCTGGGCAAACAGGTTTTGCAGCTGTTTGAGCTAAGATTTTCAAGTTATTCACATAATGAAAACCTATACTTTGTGTCGGGCGAGAACTCCATTCAAATGCATGTAATAGCGAGAAACGCACTAACGTGGTGAAATAAAGCGTTTTCATGGTCTTCATAAAGACAGCTGTAACTTTTGATAGAAGACTCAGCTGGTATCCATGGCTTTATCTTATAGAATTCAATATCCCCGTGCTGGGCAAACAGGTCTTTGCAGCCGATTGAGCTAAGATTTTAAAATTATTCACATAATGAAAACCTATACTTTGTCTCAGGCGAGTTTCCCATTCAAATGCATGTAACAGTGAGAAACGCATTGTCTTGGCGAAATAAAGCGTTTTCGTACAACTTCATATAAATCGCTGTAACTTTTGATAGAAGACTCAGACAAACATGTTTATGGCTTTATCTTATAGAACTCAATATCCCCGTGCTGGGCAAACAGGTTTTGCAGCTGTGTGAGCTAAGATGTTAAAGTTATTCACATAATGAAAACCTATACTTTGTTTCGGGCGAGTTTCCCATTCAAATGCATGTAACAGTGAGAAACACACTGTCTTGGCGAAATAAAGCGTTTTTCTACAACTTCATATAAATAGCTGTAACTTTTGATAGAAGACTCGGATACACATGTCTATGGCTTCATCTTATAGAATTCTATTTCCCCGTGCTGGGCAAACAGGTTTTGCAGCTGTTTGAGCTAAGATTTTCAAGTTATTCACATAATGAAAACCTATACTTTGTATCGGTCGAGTTCCCCATTCAAATGCATGTAACAGTGAGAAACGAACTAACGTGGTGAATTAAAGCGTTTTTCATAGTCTTAATAAAGAGAGCTGTAACTTTTGATAGAAGACTCAGCTATACGTATCCATGGCTTTATCTTATAGAATTCAATATCCCCGTCCTGGGCAAACAGGTTTTGCAGCTGTGTGAGCTAAGATTTTAAAATTACTCACATAATGAAAACCTATACTTTGTTTCGTGCGAGTTCCACATTTAAATGCATGTAATCGTCAGAAACGCAATGAATGGGGGGAAATAAAGCGTTTTTCTACAACTTCATATAAATAGCTGTAACTATTGATAGACGACTAAGACACATGTTCATGGCTTTATCTTATAGAATTCAATATCCCCGTGCTGGGCAAACAGGTTTTGCAGCTGTTTGAGCTAAGATTTTAAAATTATTCACAAAATGAAAACTACTTTGTGTCGGGCGAGAACGCCATTCAAATGCATGTAATCGTCAGAAATGCACTGTCTTGACGAAAGAAAGCGTTTTTGTACAACTTCATATAAATAGGGCTAACTTTTGATAGACGACTCAGATATACGTATTCATGGCTTTATCTTATAGAATTCAATATCCCCGTGCTGGGGCAAAAAGGTTTTGCAGCCGTTTGAGCTAAGATTTTCAAGTTATTCACATAATGAAAACCTATACTTTGTGTCGGGCGATTTCCCCATTCAAATGCATGTAATAGCGAGAAACGCACTAACGTGGTGAAATAAAGCGTTTTTCATGGTCTTCATAAAGACAGCTGTAACTGTTGAAAGAAGACTCAGAAATACATATTCATGGCTTTATCTTATATAATTCAATATCCCCGTGCTGGGCAAACAGGTTTTGCAGCTGTTTGAGCTAAGATTTTCAAGTTATTCACATAATGAAAACCTATACTTTGTTTCGGGAGCTATCCCCATTCAAATGCATGTAATCGTCAGAAACGCACTGTCTTGGCGAAATAAAGCGTTTTTGTACAACTTCATATAAATACCTGTAACTTTTGATAGAAGATTCAGATATACATATCCATCTTATAGAATTCAATATACCCGTTCTGGGCCAACAGGTTTTGCAGCCGTTTGAGCAAAAATTTTCAAGTTATTCACAAAATGAAAAGTACTTTGTGTCGAGCGAGAACTCCATTCAAATGCATGTAATAGCGAGAAACGCACTAACGTGGTGAAATAAAGCGTTTTTAATGTTCTTCATAAAGACAGCTGTAACTTTTGATAGAAGACTCAGAAATACAAATTTATGGCTTTGCCTGATAGAATTCAATATCCCCGTGCAGAGCAAACAGATTTTGCAGCTGTTTGAGCTAAGATTTTAAAATTATTCACATAATGAAAACCTATACTTTGTTTCGTGCGAGTTCCCCATTCAAATACATGCAATCGTCAGAAACGCACTGTCTTGGCGAAATAAAGCGTTTTTGCACAACTTCATATAAATACCTGTAACTTTTGATAGAAGACTCAGAAATACATATCCATCTTATAGAATTCAATATCCCCGTGCTGGGCAAACAGGTTTTGCAGCCGTTTGAGCTAAGATTTTAAAATTATTCACATAATGAAAACCTATACTTTGTCTCAGGCGAGTTCCCATTCAAATGCATGTTACAGTGAGAAACGCACTGTCTTGGCGAAATAAAGCGTTTTTGTACAACTTCATATAAATAGCTGTAACTTTTGATAGAAGACTCGGATACACATGTTTATGGCTTTATCTTATAGAACTCAATATCCCCGTGCTGGGCAAACAGGTCATTGCAGCCGTTTGAGCTAAGATTTTAAAATTATTCACATAATGAAAACCTATACTTTGTCTCGGGCGAGTTTCCCATTCAAATGCATGTAACAGTGAGAAACACACTGTCTTGGCGAAATAAAGCGTTTTTGAACAACTTCATATAAATCGCTGTAACTTTTGATAGAAGACTCAGACAAACATGTTTATGGCTTTATCTTATAGAACTCAATATCCCCGTGCAGAGCAAACAGATTTTGCAGCTGTTTGAGCTAAGATTTTAAAATTATTCACATAATGAAAACCTATACTTTGTTTCGTGCGAGTTCCCCATTCAAATACATGCAATCGTCAGAAACGCACTGTCTTGGCGAAATAAAGCGTTTTTGCACAACTTCATATAAATACCTGTAACTTTTGATAGAAGACTCAGAAATACATATCCATCTTATAGAATTCAATATCCCCGTGCTGGGCAAACAGGTTTTGCAGCCGTTTGAGCTAAGATTTTAAAATTATTCACATAATGAAAACCTATACTTTGTTTCGGTCGAGTTCCCATTCAAATGCATGTTACAGTGAGAAACGCACTGTCTTGGCGAAATAAAGCGTTTTTGTACAACTTCATATAAATAGCTGTAACTTTTGATAGAAGACTCGGATACACATGTTTATGGCTTTATCTTATAGAACTCAATATCCCCGTGCTGGGCAAACAGGTCTTTGCAGCCGTTTGAGCTAAGATTTTAAAATTATTCACATAATGAAAACCTATACTTTGTCTCGGGCGAGTTTCCCATTCAAATGCATGTAACAGTGAGAAACACACTGTCTTGGCGAAATAAAGCGTTTTTGAACAACTTCATATAAATCGCTGTAACTTTTGATAGAAGACTCAGACAAACATGTTTATGGCTTTATCTTATAGAACTCAATATCCCCGTGCTGGGCAAACAGGTTTTGCAGCCGTTTGAGCTAAGATTTTAAAATTATTCACATAATGAAAACCTATACTTTGTCTCGGGCGAGTTTCCCATTCAAATGCACGTAACAGTGAGAAACGCATTGTCTTGGCGAAAGAAAGCGTTTTTGAACAACTTCATATAAATCGCTGTAACTTTTGATAGAAGACTCAGACACACATGTTTATGGCTTTATCTTATAGAACTCAATATCCTCGTGCTGGGCAAACAGGTCTTTGCAGCCGTTTGAGCTAAGATTTTAAAATTATTCACATAATGAAAACCTATACTTTGTCTCGGGCGAGTTTCCCATTCAAATGCATGTAACAGTGAGAAACACACTGTCTTGGCGAAAGAAAGCGTTTTTGTACAACTTCATATAAATAGCTGTAACTTTTGATAGAAGACTCGGAAACACATGTTTATGGCTTTATCTTATAGAACTCAAGGTCCCCGTGCTGGGCAAACAGGTCTTTGCAGCCGTTTGAGCTAAGATTTTAAAATTATTCACATAATGAAAACCTATACTTTGTCTCGGGCGAGTTTCCCATTCAAATGCATGTAACAGTGAGAAACGCATTGTGTTGGCGAAAGAAAGTGTTTTTGAACAACTTCATATAAATCGCTGTAACTTTTGATAGAAGACTCAGACAAACATGTTTATGGCTTTATCTTATAGAACTCAATATCCCCGTGCTGGGAAAACAGGTTTTGCAGCTGTTTGAGCTAAGATTTCCAAGTTATTCACATAATGAAAACTACTTTGTTTCGGTCAAGTTCCCCATTCAAATGCATGTTACAGTGAGAAACGCACTGCCTTGGCGAAATAAAGCGTTTTTGTACAACTTCATATAAATAGCTGTAACTTTTGATAGAAGACTCGGATACACATGTTTATGGCTTTATCTTATAGAACTCAATATCCCCGTGCTGGGCAAACAGGTCTTTGCAGCCGTTTGAGCTAAGATTTTAAAATTATTCACATAATGAAAACCTATACTTTGTCTCAGGCGAGTTTCCCATTCAAATGCATGTAACAGTGAGAAACGCATTGTCTTGGCGAAAGAAAGCGTTTTTGAACAACTTCATATAAATAGCTGTAACTTTTGATAGAAGACTCAGAAACACATGTTTATGGCTTTATCTTATAGAACTCAAGGTCCCCGTGCTGGGCAAACAGGTCTTTGCAGCCGTTTGAGCTAAGATTTTAAAATTATTCACATAATGAAAACCTATACTTTGTCTCGGGCGAGTTTCCCATTCAAATGCATGTAACAGTGAGAAACACACTGTCTTGGCGAAAGAAAGCATTTTCGTACAACTTCATATAAATCGCTGTAACTTTTGATAGAGGACTCAGACAAACATGTTTATGGCTTTATCTTATAGAACTCAATATCCCCGTGCTGGGCAAACAGGTTTTGCAGCCGTTTGAGCTAAGATTTTAAAATTATTCACATAATGAAAACCTATACTTTGTCTCAGGCGAGTTTCCCATTCAAATGCATGTAACAGTGAGAAACACACTGTCTTGGCGAAATAAAGCGTTTTTGAACAACTTCATATAAATCGCTGTAACTTTTGATAGACGACTCAGACACACATGTTTATGGCTTTATCTTATAGAACTCAATATCCCCGTGCTGGGCAAACAGGTTTTGCAGCCGTTTGAGCTAAGATTTTAAAATTATTCACATAATGAAAACCTATACTTTGTTTCAGGCGAGTTTCCCATTCAAATGCATGTAACAGTGAGAAACACACTGTCTTGGCGAAAGAAAGCATTTTCGTACAACTTCATACAAATCGCTGTAACTTTTGATA
Source organism: Astatotilapia calliptera (assembly GCF_964374335.1). Classification (NCBI taxonomy): domain Eukaryota; kingdom Metazoa; phylum Chordata; class Actinopteri; order Cichliformes; family Cichlidae; genus Astatotilapia; species Astatotilapia calliptera. The sequence continues at coordinate 3,216,397 of NC_137440.1, forward strand.
GAAGACTCAGAAACACATGTTTATGGCTTTATCTTATAGAACTCAATATCCCCGTGCTGGGCAAACAGGTTTTGCAGCCGTTTGAGCTAAGATTTTAAAATTATTCACATAATGAAAACCTATACTTTGTTTCAGGCGAGTTTCCCATTCAAATGCATGTAACAGTGAGAAACACACTGTCTTGGCGAAAGAAAGCATTTTGGTACAACTTCATATAAATCGATGTAACTTTTGATAGAAGACTCAGAAACACATGTTTATGGCTTTATCTTATAGAACTCAATGTCCCCGTGCTGGGCAAACAGGTTTTGCAGCCGTTTGAGCTAAGATTTAAAAATTATTCACATAATGAAAACTACTTTGTTTCGGTCGAGTTTCCCATTCAAATGCATGTAACAGTGAGAAACACACTGTCTTGGCGAAAGAAAGCGTTTTTGAACAACTTCATATAAATCGCTGTAACTTTTGATAGAAGACTCAGACAAACATGTTCATGGCTTTATCTTATAGAACTCAATATCCCCGTGCTGGGCAAACAGGTTTTGCAGCCGTTTGAGCTAAGATTTTAAAATTATTCACATAATGAATGAAAACCTATACTTTGTCTCGGGCGAGTTTCCCATTCAAATGCATGTAACAGTGAGAAACACACTGTCTTGGCGAAATAAAGCGTTTTTGAACAACTTCATATAAATCGCTGTAACGTTTGATAGAAGACTCAGACACACATGTTTATGGCTTTATCTTATAGAACTCAATATCCCCGTGCTGGGCAAACAGGTTTTGCAGCTGTTTGAGCTAAGATTTCCAAGTTATTCACATAATGAAAACTACTTTGTTTCGGTTGACTTCCCCATTCAAATGCATCTTACAGTGAGAAACACACTGTCTTGGCGAAAGAAAGCATTTTGGTACAACTTCATATAAATCGCTGTAACTTTTGATAGAAGACTCAGACAAACATGTTTATGGCTTTATCTTATAGAACTCAATATCCCCGTGCTGGGCAAACAGGTTTTGCAGCCGTTTGAGCTAAGATTTAAAAATTATTCACATAATGAAAACTACTTTGTTTCGGTCGAGTTCCCCATTCAAATGCATGTAACAGTGAGAAACGCATTGTGTTGGCGAAATAAAGCGTTTTCGTACAACTTCATATAAATCGCTGTAACTTTTGATAGAAGACTCAGACAAACATGTTTATGGCTTTATCTTATAGAACTCAATATCCCCGTGCTGGGCAAACAGGTTTTGCAGCCGTTTGAGCTAAGATTTTAAAATTATTCACATAATGAAAACCTATACTTTGTCTCGGGCGAGTTTCCCATTCAAATGCATGTAACAGTGAGAAACACACTGTCTTGGCGAAAGAAAGCATTTTGGTACAACTTCATATAAATCGCTGTAACTTTTGATAGAAGACTCAGACACACATATTTAAGGTTTTATCTTATAGAACTCAATATCCCCGTGCTGGGCAAACAGGTCTTTGCAGCCGTTTGAGCTAAGATTTTAAAATTATTCACATAATGAATGAAAACCTATACTTTGTCTCGGGCGAGTTTCCCATTCAAATGCATGTAACAGTGAGAAACACACTGTCTTCGCGAAAGAAAGCATTTTGGTACAACTTCATATAAATCGCTGTAACTTTTGATAGAAGACTCAGAAACACATGTTTATGGCTTTATCTTATAGAATTCAATATCCCCGTGCTGGGCAAACAGGTTTTGCAGCCGTTTGAGCTAAGATTTAAAAATTATTCACATAATGAAAACTACTTTGTTTCGGTCGAGTTCCCCATTCAAATGCATGTAACAGTGAGAAACACACTGTCTTGGCGAAAGAAAGCGTTTTTGAACAACTTCATATAAATCGCTGTAACTTTTGATAGAAGACTCAGACAAACATGTTTATGGCTTTATCTTATAGAACTCAATATCCCCGTGCTGGGCAAACAGGTTTTGCAGCCGTTTGAGCTAAGATTTTAAAATTATTCACATAATGAAAACCTATACTTTGTCTCGGGCGAGTTTCCCATTCAAATGCATGTAACAGTGAGAAACACACTGTCTTGGCGAAAGAAAGCGTTTTTGAACAACTTCATATAAATCGCTGTAACTTTTGATAGAAGACTCAGACACACATATTTAAGGTTTTATCTTATAGAACTCAATATCCCCGTGCTGGGCAAACAGGTTTTGCAGCCGTTTGAGCTAAGATTTTAAAATTATTCACATAATGAATGAAAACCTATACTTTGTCTCGGGCGAGTTTCCCATTCAAATGCATGTAACAGTGAGAAACACACTGTCTTGGCGAAATAAAGCGTTTTTGAACAACTTCATATAAATCGCTGTAACGTTTGATAGAAGACTCAGACACACATGTTTATGGCTTTATCTTATAGAACTCAATATCCCCGTGCTGGGCAAACAGGTTTTGCAGCTGTTTGAGCTAAGATTTCCAAGTTATTCACATAATGAAAACTACTTTGTTTCGGTTGACTTCCCCATTCAAATGCATGTTACAGTGAGAAACACACTGTCTTGGCGAAAGAAAGCATTTTGGTACAACTTCATATAAATCGCTGTAACTTTTGATAGAAGACTCAGACAAACATGTTTATGGCTTTATCTTATAGAACTCAATATCCCCGTGCTGGGCAAACAGGTTTTGCAGCCGTTTGAGCTAAGATTTAAAAATTATTCACATAATGAAAACTACTTTGTTTCGGTCGAGTTCCCCATTCAAATGCATGTAACAGTGAGAAACGCATTGTGTTGGCGAAATAAAGCGTTTTCGTACAACTTCATATAAATCGCTGTAACTTTTGATAGAAGACTCAGACAAACATGTTTATGGCTTTATCTTATAGAACTCAATATCCCCGTGCTGGGCAAACAGGTTTTGCAGCCGTTTGAGCTAAGATTTTAAAATTATTCACATAATGAAAACCTATACTTTGTCTCGGGCGAGTTTCCCATTCAAATGCATGTAACAGTGAGAAACACACTGTCTTGGCGAAAGAAAGCATTTTGGTACAACTTCATATAAATCGCTGTAACTTTTGATAGAAGACTCAGACACACATATTTAAGGTTTTATCTTATAGAACTCAATATCCCCGTGCTGGGCAAACAGGTTTTGCAGCCGTTTGAGCTAAGATTTTAAAATTATTCACATAATGAAAACTACTTTGTTTCGGTCGAGTTCCCCATTCAAATGCATGTAACAGTGAGAAACACACTGTCTTGGCGAAAGAAAGCGTTTTTGAACAACTTCATATAAATCGCTGTAACTTTTGATAGAAGACTCAGACAAACATGTTTATGGCTTTATCTTATAGAACTCAATATCCCCGTGCTGGGCAAACAGGTTTTGCAGCCGTTTGAGCTAAGATTTTAAAATTATTCACATAATGAAAACCTATACTTTGTCTCGGGCGAGTTTCCCATTCAAATGCATGTAACAGTGAGAAACACACTGTCTTGGCGAAAGAAAGCGTTTTTGAACAACTTCATATAAATCGCTGTAACTTTTGATAGAAGACTCAGACAAACATGTTTATGGCTTTATCTTATAGAACTCAATATCCCCGTGCTGGGCAAACAGGTTTTGCAGCCGTTTGAGCTAAGATTTTAAAATTATTCACATAATGAAAACTACTTTGTTTCGGTCGAGTTTCCCATTCAAATGCATGTAACAGTGAGAAACACACTGTCTTAGCGAAAGAAAGCGTTTTTGAACAACTTCATATAAATCGCTGTAACTTTTGATAGAAGACTCAGACAAACATGTTTATGGCTTTATCTTATAGAACTCAATATCCCCGTGCTGGGCAAACAGGTTTTGCAGCCGTTTGAGCTAAGATTTTAAAATTATTCACATAATGAAAACCTATACTTTGTCTCGGGTGAGTTTCCCATTCAAATGCATGTAACAGTGAGAAACACACTGTCTTGGCGAAAGAAAGCGTTTTTGAACAACTTCATATAAATCGCTGTAACTTTTGATAGAAGACTCAGACACACATATTTAAGGTTTTATCTTATAGAACTCAATATCCCCGTGCTGGGCAAACAGGTTTTGCAGCTGTTTGAGCTAAGATTTTAAAATTATTCACATAATGAATGAAAACCTATACTTTGTCTCGGGCGAGTTTCCCATTCAAATGCATGTAACAGTGAGAAACACACTGTCTTGGCGAAAGAAAGCGTTTTTGAACAACTTCATATAAATCGCTGTAACTTTTGATAGAAGACTCAGACAAACATGTTTATGGCTTTATCTTATAGAACTCAATATCCCCGTGCTGGGCAAACAGGTTTTGCAGCCGTTTGAGCTAAGATTTTAAAATTATTCACATAATGAAAACCTATACTTTGTCTCGGGCGAGTTTCCCATTCAAATGCATGTAACAGTGAGAAACGCATTGTGTTGGCGAAATAAAGCGTTTTCGTACAACTTCATATAAATCGCTGTAACGTTTGATAGAAGACTCAGACAAACATGTTTATGGCTTTATCTTATAGAACTCAATATCCCCGTGCTGGGCAAACAGGTTTTGCAGCCGTTTGAGCTAAGATTTTAAAATTATTCACATAATGAAAACCTATACTTTGTCTCGGGCGAGTTTCCCATTCAAATGCATGTAACAGTGAGAAACACACTGTCTTGGCGAAAGAAAGCGTTTTTGAACAACTTCATATAAATCGCTGTAACTTTTGATAGAGGACTCAGACAAACATGTTTATGGCTTTATCTTATAGAACTCAATATCCCCGTGCTGGGCAAACAGGTCTTTGCAGCCGTTTGAGCTAAGATTTTAAAATTATTCACATAATGAATGAAAACCTGTACTTTGTCTCGGGCGAGTTTCCCATTCAAATGCATGTAACAGTGAGAAACACACTGTCTTGGCGAAAGAAAGCGTTTTTGAACAACTTCATATAAATCGCTGTAACGTTTGATAGAAGACTCAGACACACATGTTTATGGCTTTATCTTATAGAACTCAATATCCCCGTGCTGGGCAAACAGGTTTTGCAGCTGTTTGAGCTAAGATTTTAAAATTATTCACATAATGAAAACCTATACTTTGTCTCGGGCGAGTTTCCCATTCAAATGCATGTAACAGTGAGAAACACACTGTCTTGGCGAAATAAAGCGTTTTTGAACAACTTCATATAAATCGCTGTAACTTTTGATAGAAGACTCAGACAAACATGTTTATGGCTTTATCTTATAGAACTCAATATCCCCGTGCTGGGCAAACAGGTTTTGCAGCTGTTTGAGCTAAGATTTCCAAGTTATTCACATAATGAAAACTACTTTGTTTCGGTCGACTTCCCCATTCAAATGCATGTTACAGTGAGAAACACACTGTCTTGGCGAAAGAAAGCGTTTTTGAACAACTTCATATAAATCGCTGTAACTTTTGATAGAAGACTCAGACACACATGTTTATGGCTTTATCTTATAGAACTCAATATCCCCGTGCTGGGCAAACAGGTTTTGCAGCCGTTTGAGCTAAGATTTTAAAATTACTCACATAATGAAAACCTATACTTTGTCTCGGGCGAGTTTCCCATTCAAATGCATGTAACAGTGAGAAACACACTGTCTTGGCGAAAGAAAGCATTTTGGTACAACTTCATATAAATCGATGTAACTTTTGATAGAAGACTCAGAAACACATGTTTATGGCTTTATCTTATAGAACTCAATGTCCCCGTGCTGGGCAAACAGGTTTTGCAGCCGTTTGAGCTAAGATTTAAAAATTATTCACATAATGAAAACTACTTTGTTTCGGTCGAGTTTCCCATTCAAATGCATGTAACAGTGAGAAACACACTGTCTTGGCGAAAGAAAGCGTTTTTGAACAACTTCATATAAATCGCTGTAACTTTTGATAGAAGACTCAGACAAACATGTTTATGGCTTTATCTTATAGAACTCAATATCCCCGTGCTGGGCAAACAGGTTTTGCAGCCGTTTGAGCTAAGATTTTAAAATTATTCACATAATGAAAACCTATACTTTGTCTCGGGCGAGTTTCCCATTCAAATGCATGTAACAGTGAGAAACACACTGTCTTGGCGAAAGAAAGCGTTTTTGAACAACTTCATATAAATCGCTGTAACTTTTGATAGAAGACTCAGACACACATATTTAAGGTTTTATCTTATAGAACTCAATATCCCCGTGCTGGGCAAACAGGTTTTGCAGCCGTTTGAGCTAAGATTTTAAAATTATTCACATAATGAATGAAAACCTATACTTTGTCTCGGGCGAGTTTCCCATTCAAATGCATGTAACAGTGAGAAACACACTGTCTTGGCGAAATAAAGCGTTTTTGAACAACTTCATATAAATCGCTGTAACGTTTGATAGAAGACTCAGACACACATGTTTATGGCTTTATCTTATAGAACTCAATATCCCCGTGCTGGGCAAACAGGTGTTGCAGCTGTTTGAGCTAAGATTTCCAAGTTATTCACATAATGAAAACTACTTTGTTTCGGTTGACTTCCCCATTCAAATGCATGTTACAGTGAGAAACACACTGTCTTGGCGAAAGAAAGCATTTTTGAACAACTTCATATAAATCGCTGTAACTTTTGATAGAAGACTCAGACACACATATTTAAGGTTTTATCTTATAGAACTCAATATCCCCGTGCTGGGCAAACAGGTTTTGCAGCCGTTTGAGCTAAGATTTTAAAATTACTCACATAATGAAAACCTATACTTTGTCTCGGGCGAGTTTCCCATTCAAATGCATGTAACAGTGAGAAACACACTGTCTTGGCGAAAGAAAGCATTTTGGTACAACTTCATATAAATCGCTGTAACTTTTGATAGAAGACTCAGACAAACATGTTTATGGCTTTATCTTATAGAACTCAATATCCCCGTGCTGGGCAAACAGGTTTTGCAGCCGTTTGAGCTAAGATTTAAAAATTATTCACATAATGAAAACTACTTTGTTTCGGTCGAGTTCCCCATTCAAATGCATGTAACAGTGAGAAACGCATTGTGTTGGCGAAATAAAGCGTTTTCGTACAACTTCATATAAATCGCTGTAACTTTTGATAGAAGACTCAGACAAACATGTTTATGGCTTTATCTTATAGAACTCAATATCCCCGTGCTGGGCAAACAGGTTTTGCAGCCGTTTGAGCTAAGATTTTAAAATTATTCACATAATGAAAACCTATACTTTGTCTCGGGCGAGTTTCCCATTCAAATGCATGTAACAGTGAGAAACACACTGTCTTGGCGAAAGAAAGCGTTTTTGAACAACTTCATATAAATCGCTGTAACTTTTGATAGAGGACTCAGACAAACATGTTTATGGCTTTATCTTATAGAACTCAATATCCCCGTGCTGGGCAAACTGGTCTTTGCAGCCGTTTGAGCTAAGATTTTAAAATTATTCACATAATGAATGAAAACCTATACTTTGTCTCGGGCGAGTTTCCCATTCAAATGCATGTAACAGTGAGAAACACACTGTCTTGGCGAAAGAAAGCATTTTGGTACAACTTCATATAAATCGCTGTAACTTTTGATAGAAGACTCAGACACACATATTTAAGGTTTTATCTTATAGAACTCAATATCCCCGTGCTGGGCAAACAGGTTTTGCAGCCGTTTGAGCTAAGATTTAAAAATTATTCACATAATGAAAACTACTTTGTTTCGGTCGAGTTCCCCATTCAAATGCATGTAACAGTGAGAAACACACTGTCTTGGCGAAAGAAAGCGTTTTTGAACAACTTCATATAAATCGCTGTAACTTTTGATAGAAGACTCAGACAAACATGTTTATGGCTTTATCTTATAGAACTCAATATCCCCGTGCTGGGCAAACAGGTTTTGCAGCCGTTTGAGCTAAGATTTTAAAATTATTCACATAATGAAAACCTATACTTTGTCTCGGGCGAGTTTCCCATTCAAATGCATGTAACAGTGAGAAACACACTGTCTTGGCGAAAGAAAGCGTTTTTGAACAACTTCATATAAATCGCTGTAACTTTTGATAGAAGACTCAGACAAACATGTTCATGGCTTTATCTTATAGAACTCAATATCCCCGTGCTGGGCAAACAGGTTTTGCAGCCGTTTGAGCTAAGATTTTAAAATTATTCACATAATGAAAACTACTTTGTTTCGGTCGAGTTTCCCATTCAAATGCATGTAACAGTGAGAAACACACTGTCTTGGCGAAAGAAAGCGTTTTTGAACAACTTCATATAAATCGCTGTAACTTTTGATAGAAGACTCAGACAAACATGTTTATGGCTTTATCTTATAGAACTCAATATCCCCGTGCTGGGCAAACAGGTTTTGCAGCCGTTTGAGCTAAGATTTTAAAATTATTCACATAATGAAAACCTATACTTTGTCTCGGGCGAGTTTCCCATTCAAATGCATGTAACAGTGAGAAACACACTGTCTTGGCGAAAGAAAGCGTTTTTGAACAACTTCATATAAATCGCTGTAACTTTTGATAGAAGACTCAGACACACATATTTAAGGTTTTATCTTATAGAACTCAATATCCCCGTGCTGGGCAAACAGGTTTTGCAGCCGTTTGAGCTAAGATTTTAAAATTATTCACATAATGAATGAAAACCTATACTTTGTCTCGGGCGAGTTTCCCATTCAAATGCATGTAACAGTGAGAAACACACTGTCTTGGCGAAAGAAAGCGTTTTTGAACAACTTCATATAAATCGCTGTAACTTTTGATAGAAGACTCAGACAAACATGTTTATGGCTTTATCTTATAGAACTCAATATCCCCGTGCTGGGCAAACAGGTTTTGCAGCCGTTTGAGCTAAGATTTTAAAATTATTCACATAATGAAAACCTGTACTTTGTCTCGGGCGAGTTTCCCATTCAAATGCATGTAACAGTGAGAAACGCATTGTGTTGGCGAAATAAAGCGTTTTCGTACAACTTCATATAAATCGCTGTAACGTTTGATAGAAGACTCAGACAAACATGTTTATGGCTTTATCTTATAGAACTCAATATCCCCGTGCTGGGCAAACAGGTTTTGCAGCCGTTTGAGCTAAGATTTTAAAATTATTCACATAATGAAAACCTATACTTTGTCTCGGGCGAGTTTCCCATTCAAATGCATGTAACAGTGAGAAACACACTGTCTTGGCGAAAGAAAGCGTTTTTGAACAACTTCATATAAATCGCTGTAACTTTTGATAGAGGACTCAGACAAACATGTTTATGGCTTTATCTTATAGAACTCAATATCCCCGTGCTGGGCAAACAGGTCTTTGCAGCCGTTTGAGCTAAGATTTTAAAATTATTCACATAATGAATGAAAACCTATACTTTGTCTCGGGCGAGTTTCCCATTCAAATGCATGTAACAGTGAGAAACACACTGTCTTGGCGAAAGAAAGCGTTTTTGAACAACTTCATATAAATCGCTGTAACGTTTGATAGAAGACTCAGACACACATGTTTATGGCTTTATCTTATAGAACTCAATATCCCCGTGCTGGGCAAACAGGTTTTGCAGCTGTTTGAGCTAAGATTTTAAAATTATTCACATAATGAAAACCTATACTTTGTCTCGGGCGAGTTTCCCATTCAAATGCATGTAACAGTGAGAAACACACTGTCTTGGCGAAATAAAGCGTTTTTGAACAACTTCATATAAATCGCTGTAACTTTTGATAGAAGACTCAGACAAACATGTTTATGGCTTTATCTTATAGAACTCAATATCCCCGTGCTGGGCAAACAGGTTTTGCAGCTGTTTGAGCTAAGATTTCCAAGTTATTCACATAATGAAAACTACTTTGTTTCGGTCGACTTCCCCATTCAAATGCATGTTACAGTGAGAAACACACTGTCTTGGCGAAAGAAAGCGTTTTTGAACAACTTCATATAAATCGCTGTAACTTTTGATAGAAGACTCAGACACACATGTTTATGGCTTTATCTTATAGAACTCAATATCCCCGTGCTGGGCAAACAGGTTTTGCAGCCGTTTGAGCTAAGATTTTAAAATTACTCACATAATGAAAACCTATACTTTGTCTCGGGCGAGTTTCCCATTCAAATGCATGTAACAGTGAGAAACACACTGTCTTGGCGAAAGAAAGCATTTTGGTACAACTTCATATAAATCGATGTAACTTTTGATAGAAGACTCAGACACACATGTTTATGGCTTTATCTTATAGAACTCAATGTCCCCGTGCTGGGCAAACAGGTTTTGCAGCCGTTTGAGCTAAGATTTAAAAATTATTCACATAATGAAAACTACTTTGTTTCGGTCGAGTTTCCCATTCAAATGCATGTAACAGTGAGAAACACACTGTCTTGGCGAAAGAAAGCGTTTTTGAACAACTTCATATAAATCGCTGTAACTTTTGATAGAAGACTCAGACAAACATGTTTATGGCTTTATCTTATAGAACTCAATATCCCCGTGCTGGGCAAACAGGTTTTGCAGCCGTTTGAGCTAAGATTTTAAAATTATTCACATAATGAAAACCTATACTTTGTCTCGGGCGAGTTTCCCATTCAAATGCATGTAACAGTGAGAAACACACTGTCTTGGCGAAAGAAAGCGTTTTTGAACAACTTCATATAAATCGCTGTAACTTTTGATAGAAGACTCAGACACACATGTTTATGGCTTTATCTTATAGAACTCAATATCCCCGTGCTGGGCAAACAGGTTTTGCAGCTGTTTGAGCTAAGATTTCCAAGTTATTCACATAATGAAAACTACTTTGTTTCGGTTGACCTCCCCATTCAAATGCATGTTACAGTGAGAAACACACTGTCTTGGCGAAAGAAAGCGTTTTTGAACAACTTCATATAAATCGCTGTAACTTTTGATAGAAGACTCAGACACACATATTTAAGGTTTTATCTTATAGAACTCAATATCCCCGTGCTGGGCAAACAGGTTTTGCAGCCGTTTGAGCTAAGATTTTAAAATTACTCACATAATGAAAACCTATACTTTGTCTCGGGCGAGTTTCCCATTCAAATGCATGTAACAGTGAGAAACACACTGTCTTGGCGAAAGAAAGCATTTTGGTACAACTTCATATAAATCGCTGTAACTTTTGATAGAAGACTCAGACAAACATGTTTATGGCTTTATCTTATAGAACTCAATATCCCCGTGCTGGGCAAACAGGTTTTGCAGCCGTTTGAGCTAAGATTTAAAAATTATTCACATAATGAAAACTACTTTGTTTCGGTCGAGTTCCCCATTCAAATGCATGTAACAGTGAGAAACGCATTGTGTTGGCGAAATAAAGCGTTTTCGTACAACTTCATATAAATCGCTGTAACTTTTGATAGAAGACTCAGACAAACATGTTTATGGCTTTATCTTATAGAACTCAATATCCCCGTGCTGGGCAAACAGGTTTTGCAGCCGTTTGAGCTAAGATTTTAAAATTATTCACATAATGAAAACCTATACTTTGTCTCGGGCGAGTTTCCCATTCAAATGCATGTAACAGTGAGAAACACACTGTCTTGGCGAAAGAAAGCGTTTTTGAACAACTTCATATAAATCGCTGTAACTTTTGATAGAGGACTCAGACAAACATGTTTATGGCTTTATCTTATAGAACTCAATATCCCCGTGCTGGGCAAACAGGTCTTTGCAGCCGTTTGAGCTAAGATTTTAAAATTATTCACATAATGAATGAAAACCTATACTTTGTCTCGGGCGAGTTTCCCATTCAAATGCATGTAACAGTGAGAAACACACTGTCTTCGCGAAAGAAAGCATTTTGGTACAACTTCATATAAATCGCTGTAACTTTTGATAGAAGACTCAGAAACACATGTTTATGGCTTTATCTTATAGAATTCAATATCCCCGTGCTGGGCAAACAGGTTTTGCAGCCGTTTGAGCTAAGATTTAAAAATTATTCACATAATGAAAACTACTTTGTTTCGGTCGAGTTCCCCATTCAAATGCATGTAACAGTGAGAAACACACTGTCTTGGCGAAAGAAAGCGTTTTTGAACAACTTCATATAAATCGCTGTAACTTTTGATAGAAGACTCAGACAAACATGTTTATGGCTTTATCTTATAGAACTCAATATCCCCGTGCTGGGCAAACAGGTTTTGCAGCCGTTTGAGCTAAGATTTTAAAATTATTCACATAATGAAAACCTATACTTTGTCTCGGGCGAGTTTCCCATTCAAATGCATGTAACAGTGAGAAACACACTGTCTTGGCGAAAGAAAGCGTTTTTGAACAACTTCATATAAATCGCTGTAACTTTTGATAGAAGACTCAGACACACATATTTAAGGTTTTATCTTATAGAACTCAATATCCCCGTGCTGGGCAAACAGGTTTTGCAGCCGTTTGAGCTAAGATTTTAAAATTATTCACATAATGAATGAAAACCTATACTTTGTCTCGGGCGAGTTTCCCATTCAAATGCATGTAACAGTGAGAAACACACTGTCTTGGCGAAATAAAGCGTTTTTGAACAACTTCATATAAATCGCTGTAACGTTTGATAGAAGACTCAGACACACATGTTTATGGCTTTATCTTATAGAACTCAATATCCCCGTGCTGGGCAAACAGGTTTTGCAGCTGTTTGAGCTAAGATTTCCAAGTTATTCACATAATGAAAACTACTTTGTTTCGGTTGACTTCCCCATTCAAATGCATGTTACAGTGAGAAACACACTGTCTTGGCGAAAGAAAGCGTTTTTGAACAACTTCATATAAATCGCTGTAACTTTTGATAGAAGACTCAGACACACATATTTAAGGTTTTATCTTATAGAACTCAATATCCCCGTGCTGGGCAAACAGGTTTTGCAGCCGTTTGAGCTAAGATTTTAAAATTACTCACATAATGAAAACCTATACTTTGTCTCGGGCGAGTTTCCCATTCAAATGCATGTAACAGTGAGAAACACACTGTCTTGGCGAAAGAAAGCATTTTGGTACAACTTCATATAAATCGCTGTAACTTTTGATAGAAGACTCAGACAAACATGTTTATGGCTTTATCTTATAGAACTCAATATCCCCGTGCTGGGCAAACAGGTTTTGCAGCCGTTTGAGCTAAGATTTAAAAATTATTCACATAATGAAAACTACTTTGTTTCGGTCGAGTTCCCCATTCAAATGCATGTAACAGTGAGAAACGCATTGTGTTGGCGAAATAAAGCGTTTTCGTACAACTTCATATAAATCGCTGTAACTTTTGATAGAAGACTCAGACAAACATGTTTATGGCTTTATCTTATAGAACTCAATATCCCCGTGCTGGGCAAACAGGTTTTGCAGCCGTTTGAGCTAAGATTTTAAAATTATTCACATAATGAAAACCTATACTTTGTCTCGGGCGAGTTTCCCATTCAAATGCATGTAACAGTGAGAAACACACTGTCTTGGCGAAAGAAAGCGTTTTTGAACAACTTCATATAAATCGCTGTAACTTTTGATAGAGGACTCAGACAAACATGTTTATGGCTTTATCTTATAGAACTCAATATCCCCGTGCTGGGCAAACAGGTCTTTGCAGCCGTTTGAGCTAAGATTTTAAAATTATTCACATAATGAATGAAAACCTATACTTTGTCTCGGGCGAGTTTCCCATTCAAATGCATGTAACAGTGAGAAACACACTGTCTTGGCGAAAGAAAGCATTTTGGTACAACTTCATATAAATCGCTGTAACTTTTGATAGAAGACTCAGACACACATATTTAAGGTTTTATCTTATAGAACTCAATATCCCCGTGCTGGGCAAACAGGTTTTGCAGCCGTTTGAGCTAAGATTTAAAAATTATTCACATAATGAAAACTACTTTGTTTCGGTCGAGTTCCCCATTCAAATGCATGTAACAGTGAGAAACACACTGTCTTGGCGAAAGAAAGCGTTTTTGAACAACTTCATATAAATCGCTGCAACTTTTGATAGAAGACTCAGACAAACATGTTTATGGCTTTATCTTATAGAACTCAATATCCCCGTGCTGGGCAAACAGGTTTTGCAGCCGTTTGAGCTAAGATTTTAAAATTATTCACATAATGAAAACCTATACTTTGTCTCGGGCGAGTTTCCCATTCAAATGCATGTAACAGTGAGAAACACACTGTCTTGGCGAAAGAAAGCGTTTTTGAACAACTTCATATAAATCGCTGTAACTTTTGATAGAAGACTCAGACAAACATGTTTATGGCTTTATCTTATAGAACTCAATATCCCCGTGCTGGGCAAACAGGTTTTGCAGCCGTTTGAGCTAAGATTTTAAAATTATTCACATAATGAAAACCTATACTTTGTCTCGGGCGAGTTTCCCATTCAAATGCATGTAACAGTGAGAAACACACTGTCTTGGCGAAAGAAAGCGTTTTTGAACAACTTCATATAAATCGCTGTAACTTTTGATAGAAGACTCAGACACACATATTTAAGGTTTTATCTTATAGAACTCAATATCCCCGTGCTGGGCAAACAGGTTTTGCAGCCGTTTGAGCTAAGATTTTAAAATTATTCACATAATGAATGAAAACCTATACTTTGTCTCGGGCGAGTTTCCCATTCAAATGCATGTAACAGTGAGAAACACACTGTCTTGGCGAAATAAAGCGTTTTTGAACAACTTCATATAAATCGCTGTAACGTTTGATAGAAGACTCAGACACACATGTTTATGGCTTTATCTTATAGAACTCAATATCCCCGTGCTGGGCAAACAGGTTTTGCAGCTGTTTGAGCTAAGATTTCCAAGTTATTCACATAATGAAAACTACTTTGTTTCGGTTGACTTCCCCATTCAAATGCATGTTACAGTGAGAAACACACTGTCTTGGCGAAAGAAAGCGTTTTTGAACAACTTCATATAAATCGCTGTAACTTTTGATAGAAGACTCAGACACACATATTTAAGGTTTTATCTTATAGAACTCAATATCCCCGTGCTGGGCAAACAGGTTTTGCAGCCGTTTGAGCTAAGATTTTAAAATTACTGACATAATGAAAACCTATACTTTGTCTCGGGCGAGTTTCCCATTCAAATGCATGTAACAGTGAGAAACACACTGTCTTGGCGAAAGAAAGCATTTTGGTACAACTTCATATAAATCGCTGTAACTTTTGATAGAAGACTCAGACACACATATTTAAGGTTTTATCTTATAGAACTCAATATCCCCGTGCTGGGCAAACAGGTTTTGCAGCCGTTTGAGCTAAGATTTTAAAATTATTCACATAATGAAAACCTATACTTTGTCTCGGGCGAGTTTCCCATTCAAATGCATGTAACAGTGAGAAACACACTGTCTTGGCGAAAGAAAGCGTTTTTGAACAACTTCATATAAATCGCTGTAACTTTTGATAGAGGACTCAGACAAACATGTTTATGGCTTTATCTTATAGAACTCAATATCCCCGTGCTGGGCAAACAGGTCTTTGCAGCCGTTTGAGCTAAGATTTTAAAATTATTCACATAATGAATGAAAACCTATACTTTGTCTCGGGCGAGTTTCCCATTCAAATGCATGTAACAGTGAGAAACACACTGTCTTGGCGAAAGAAAGCATTTTGGTACAACTTCATATAAATCGCTGTAACTTTTGATAGAAGACTCAGACACACATATTTAAGGTTTTATCTTATAGAACTCAATATCCCCGTGCTGGGCAAACAGGTTTTGCAGCCGTTTGAGCTAAGATTTAAAAATTATTCACATAATGAAAACTACTTTGTTTCGGTCGAGTTCCCCATTCAAATGCATGTAACAGTGAGAAACACACTGTCTTGGCGAAAGAAAGCGTTTTTGAACAACTTCATATAAATCGCTGTAACTTTTGATAGAAGACTCAGACAAACATGTTTATGGCTTTATCTTATAGAACTCAATATCCCCGTGCTGGGCAAACAGGTTTTGCAGCCGTTTGAGCTAAGATTTTAAAATTATTCACATAATGAAAACCTATACTTTGTCTCGGGCGAGTTTCCCATTCAAATGCATGTAACAGTGAGAAACACACTGTCTTGGCGAAAGAAAGCGTTTTTGAACAACTTCATATAAATCGCTGTAACTTTTGATAGAAGACTCAGACAAACATGTTTATGGCTTTATCTTATAGAACTCAATATCCCCGTGCTGGGCAAACAGGTTTTGCAGCCGTTTGAGCTAAGATTTTAAAATTATTCACATAATGAAAACCTATACTTTGTCTCGGGCGAGTTTCCCATTCAAATGCATGTAACAGTGAGAAACGCATTGTGTTGGCGAAATAAAGCGTTTTCGTACAACTTCATATAAATCGCTGTAACGTTTGATAGAAGACTCAGACAAACATGTTTATGGCTTTATCTTATAGAACTCAATATCCCCGTGCTGGGCAAACAGGTTTTGCAGCCGTTTGAGCTAAGATTTTAAAATTATTCACATAATGAAAACCTATACTTTGTCTCGGGCGAGTTTCCCATTCAAATGCATGTAACAGTGAGAAACACACTGTCTTGGCGAAAGAAAGCGTTTTTGAACAACTTCATATAAATCGCTGTAACTTTTGATAGAGGACTCAGACAAACTTGTTTATGGCTTTATCTTATAGAACTCAATATCCCCGTGCTGGGCAAACAGGTCTTTGCAGCCGTTTGAGCTAAGATTTTAAAATTATTCACATAATGAATGAAAACCTATACTTTGTCTCGGGCGAGTTTCCCATTCAAATGCATGTAACAGTGAGAAACACACTGTCTTGGCGAAATAAAGCGTTTTTGAACAACTTCATATAAATCGCTGTAACTTTTGATAGAAGACTCAGACACACATGTTTATGGCTTTATCTTATAGAACTCAATATCCTCGTGCTGGGCAAACAGGTTTTGCAGCTGTTTGAGCTAAGATTTCCAAGTTATTCACATAATGAAAACTACTTTGTGTCGGTCGACTTCCCCATTCAAATGCATGTAACAGTGAGAAACACACTGTCTTGGCGAAATAAAGCGTTTTTGAACAACTTCATATAAATCGCTGTAACGTTTGATAGAAGACTCAGACACACATATTTAAGGTTTTATCTTATAGAACTCAATATCCCCGTGCTGGGCAAACAGGTTTTGCAGCCGTTTGAGCTAAGATTTTAAAATTACTCACATAATGAAAACCTATACTTTTTCTCTGGCGAGTTTCCCATTCAAATGCATGTAACAGTGAGAAACACACTGTCTTGGCGAAAGAAAGCATTTTCGTACAACTTCATATAAATCGATGTAACTTTTGATAGAAGACTCAGACACACATGTTTATGGCTTTATCTTATAGAACTCAATATCCCCGTGCTGGGCAAACAGGTTTTGCAGCTGTTTGAGCTAAGATTTCCAAGTTATTCACATAATGAAAACTACTTTGTTTCGGTTGACTTCCCCATTCAAATGCATGTTACAGTGAGAAACACACTGTCTTGGCGAAAGAAAGCGTTTTTGAACAACTTCATATAAATCGCTGTAACTTTTGATAGAAGACTCAGACACACATATTTAAGGTTTTATCTTATAGAACTCAATATCCCCGTGCTGGGCAAACAGGTTTTGCAGCCGTTTGAGCTAAGATTTTAAAATTACTCACATAATGAAAACCTATACTTTGTCTCGGGCGAGTTTCCCATTCAAATGCATGTAACAGTGAGAAACACACTGTCTTGGCGAAAGAAAGCATTTTGGTACAACTTCATATAAATCGCTGTAACTTTTGATAGAAGACTCAGACAAACATGTTTATGGCTTTATCTTATAGAACTCAATATCCCCGTGCTGGGCAAACAGGTTTTGCAGCCGTTTGAGCTAAGATTTAAAAATTATTCACATAATGAAAACTACTTTGTTTCGGTCGAGTTCCCCATTCAAATGCATGTAACAGTGAGAAACGCATTGTGTTGGCGAAATAAAGCGTTTTCGTACAACTTCATATAAATCGCTGTAACTTTTGATAGAAGACTCAGACAAACATGTTTATGGCTTTATCTTATAGAACTCAATATCCCCGTGCTGGGCAAACAGGTTTTGCAGCCGTTTGAGCTAAGATTTTAAAATTATTCACATAATGAAAACCTATACTTTGTCTCGGGCGAGTTTCCCATTCAAATGCATGTAACAGTGAGAAACACACTGTCTTGGCGAAAGAAAGCGTTTTTGAACAACTTCATATAAATCGCTGTAACTTTTGATAGAGGACTCAGACAAACATGTTTATGGCTTTATCTTATAGAACTCAATATCCCCGTGCTGGGCAAACAGGTCTTTGCAGCCGTTTGAGCTAAGATTTTAAAATTATTCACATAATGAATGAAAACCTATACTTTGTCTCGGGCGAGTTTCCCATTCAAATGCATGTAACAGTGAGAAACACACTGTCTTGGCGAAAGAAAGCATTTTGGTACAACTTCATATAAATCGCTGTAACTTTTGATAGAAGACTCAGACACACATATTTAAGGTTTTATCTTATAGAACTCAATATCCCCGTGCTGGGCAAACAGGTTTTGCAGCCGTTTGAGCTAAGATTTAAAAATTATTCACATAATGAAAACTACTTTGTTTCGGTCGAGTTCCCCATTCAAATGCATGTAACAGTGAGAAACACACTGTCTTGGCGAAAGAAAGCGTTTTTGAACAACTTCATATAAATCGCTGCAACTTTTGATAGAAGACTCAGGCAAACATGTTTATGGCTTTATCTTATAGAACTCAATATCCCCGTGCTGGGCAAACAGGTTTTGCAGCCGTTTGAGCTAAGATTTTAAAATTATTCACATAATGAAAACCTATACTTTGTCTCGGGCGAGTTTCCCATTCAAATGCATGTAACAGTGAGAAACACACTGTCTTGGCGAAAGAAAGCGTTTTTGAACAACTTCATATAAATCGCTGTAACTTTTGATAGAAGACTCAGACAAACATGTTTATGGCTTTATCTTATAGAACTCAATATCCCCGTGCTGGGCAAACAGGTTTTGCAGCCGTTTGAGCTAAGATTTTAAAATTATTCACATAATGAAAACCTATACTTTGTCTCGGGCGAGTTTCCCATTCAAATGCATGTAACAGTGAGAAACACACTGTCTTGGCGAAAGAAAGCGTTTTTGAACAACTTCATATAAATCGCTGTAACTTTTGATAGAAGACTCAGACACACATATTTAAGGTTTTATCTTATAGAACTCAATATCCCCGTGCTGGGCAAACAGGTTTTGCAGCCGTTTGAGCTAAGATTTTAAAATTATTCACATAATGAATGAAAACCTATACTTTGTCTCGGGCGAGTTTCCCATTCAAATGCATGTAACAGTGAGAAACACACTGTCTTGGCGAAATAAAGCGTTTTTGAACAACTTCATATAAATCGCTGTAACGTTTGATAGAAGACTCAGACACACATGTTTATGGCTTTATCTTATAGAACTCAATATCCCCGTGCTGGGCAAACAGGTTTTGCAGCTGTTTGAGCTAAGATTTCCAAGTTATTCACATAATGAAAACTACTTTGTTTCGGTTGACTTCCCCATTCAAATGCATGTTACAGTGAGAAACACACTGTCTTGGCGAAAGAAAGCGTTTTTGAACAACTTCATATAAATCGCTGTAACTTTTGATAGAAGACTCAGACACACATATTTAAGGTTTTATCTTATAGAACTCAATATCCCCGTGCTGGGCAAACAGGTTTTGCAGCCGTTTGAGCTAAGATTTTAAAATTACTGACATAATGAAAACCTATACTTTGTCTCGGGCGAGTTTCCCATTCAAATGCATGTAACAGTGAGAAACACACTGTCTTGGCGAAAGAAAGCATTTTGGTACAACTTCATATAAATCGCTGTAACTTTTGATAGAAGACTCAGACACACATATTTAAGGTTTTATCTTATAGAACTCAATATCCCCGTGCTGGGCAAACAGGTTTTGCAGCCGTTTGAGCTAAGATTTTAAAATTATTCACATAATGAAAACCTATACTTTGTCTCGGGCGAGTTTCCCATTCAAATGCATGTAACAGTGAGAAACACACTGTCTTGGCGAAAGAAAGCGTTTTTGAACAACTTCATATAAATCGCTGTAACTTTTGATAGAGGACTCAGACAAACATGTTTATGGCTTTATCTTATAGAACTCAATATCCCCGTGCTGGGCAAACAGGTCTTTGCAGCCGTTTGAGCTAAGATTTTAAAATTATTCACATAATGAATGAAAACCTATACTTTGTCTCGGGCGAGTTTCCCATTCAAATGCATGTAACAGTGAGAAACACACTGTCTTGGCGAAAGAAAGCATTTTGGTACAACTTCATATAAATCGCTGTAACTTTTGATAGAAGACTCAGACACACATATTTAAGGTTTTATCTTATAGAACTCAATATCCCCGTGCTGGGCAAACAGGTTTTGCAGCCGTTTGAGCTAAGATTTAAAAATTATTCACATAATGAAAACTACTTTGTTTCGGTCGAGTTCCCCATTCAAATGCATGTAACAGTGAGAAACACACTGTCTTGGCGAAAGAAAGCGTTTTTGAACAACTTCATATAAATCGCTGTAACTTTTGATAGAAGACTCAGACAAACATGTTTATGGCTTTATCTTATAGAACTCAATATCCCCGTGCTGGGCAAACAGGTTTTGCAGCCGTTTGAGCTAAGATTTTAAAATTATTCACATAATGAAAACCTATACTTTGTCTCGGGCGAGTTTCCCATTCAAATGCATGTAACAGTGAGAAACACACTGTCTTGGCGAAAGAAAGCGTTTTTGAACAACTTCATATAAATCGCTGTAACTTTTGATAGAAGACTCAGACAAACATGTTTATGGCTTTATCTTATAGAACTCAATATCCCCGTGCTGGGCAAACAGGTTTTGCAGCCGTTTGAGCTAAGATTTTAAAATTATTCACATAATGAAAACCTATACTTTGTCTCGGGCGAGTTTCCCATTCAAATGCATGTAACAGTGAGAAACGCATTGTGTTGGCGAAATAAAGCGTTTTCGTACAACTTCATATAAATCGCTGTAACGTTTGATAGAAGACTCAGACAAACATGTTTATGGCTTTATCTTATAGAACTCAATATCCCCGTGCTGGGCAAACAGGTTTTGCAGCCGTTTGAGCTAAGATTTTAAAATTATTCACATAATGAAAACCTATACTTTGTCTCGGGCGAGTTTCCCATTCAAATGCATGTAACAGTGAGAAACACACTGTCTTGGCGAAAGAAAGCGTTTTTGAACAACTTCATATAAATCGCTGTAACTTTTGATAGAGGACTCAGACAAACTTGTTTATGGCTTTATCTTATAGAACTCAATATCCCCGTGCTGGGCAAACAGGTCTTTGCAGCCGTTTGAGCTAAGATTTTAAAATTATTCACATAATGAATGAAAACCTATACTTTGTCTCGGGCGAGTTTCCCATTCAAATGCATGTAACAGTGAGAAACACACTGTCTTGGCGAAATAAAGCGTTTTTGAACAACTTCATATAAATCGCTGTAACTTTTGATAGAAGACTCAGACACACATGTTTATGGCTTTATCTTATAGAACTCAATATCCTCGTGCTGGGCAAACAGGTTTTGCAGCTGTTTGAGCTAAGATTTCCAAGTTATTCACATAATGAAAACTACTTTGTGTCGGTCGACTTCCCCATTCAAATGCATGTAACAGTGAGAAACACACTGTCTTGGCGAAATAAAGCGTTTTTGAACAACTTCATATAAATCGCTGTAACGTTTGATAGAAGACTCAGACACACATATTTAAGGTTTTATCTTATAGAACTCAATATCCCCGTGCTGGGCAAACAGGTTTTGCAGCCGTTTGAGCTAAGATTTTAAAATTACTCACATAATGAAAACCTATACTTTGTCTCGGGCGAGTTTCCCATTCAAATGCATGTAACAGTGAGAAACACACTGTCTTGGCGAAAGAAAGCATTTTGGTACAACTTCATATAAATCGATGTAACTTTTGATAGAAGACTCAGACACACATGTTTATGGCTTTATCTTATAGAACTCAATATCCCCGTGCTGGGCAAACAGGTTTTGCAGCTGTTTGAGCTAAGATTTCCAAGTTATTCACATAATGAAAACTACTTTGTTTCGGTTGACTTCCCCATTCAAATGCATGTTACAGTGAGAAACACACTGTCTTGGCGAAAGAAAGCGTTTTTGAACAACTTCATATAAATCGCTGTAACTTTTGATAGAAGACTCAGACACACATATTTAAGGTTTTATCTTATAGAACTCAATATCCCCGTGCTGGGCAAACAGGTTTTGCAGCCGTTTGAGCTAAGATTTTAAAATTACTCACATAATGAAAACCTATACTTTGTCTTGGGCGAGTTTCCCATTCAAATGCATGTAACAGTGAGAAACACACTGTCTTGGCGAAAGAAAGCATTTTGGTACAACTTCATATAAATCGCTGTAACTTTTGATAGAAGACTCAGACAAACATGTTTATGGCTTTATCTTATAGAACTCAATATCCCCGTGCTGGGCAAACAGGTTTTGCAGCCGTTTGAGCTAAGATTTAAAAATTATTCACATAATGAAAACTACTTTGTTTCGGTCGAGTTCCCCATTCAAATGCATGTAACAGTGAGAAACGCATTGTGTTGGCGAAATAAAGCGTTTTCGTACAACTTCATATAAATCGCTGTAACTTTTGATAGAAGACTCAGACAAACATGTTTATGGCTTTATCTTATAGAACTCAATATCCCCGTGCTGGGCAAACAGGTTTTGCAGCCGTTTGAGCTAAGATTTTAAAATTATTCACATAATGAAAACCTATACTTTGTCTCGGGCGAGTTTCCCATTCAAATGCATGTAACAGTGAGAAACACACTGTCTTGGCGAAAGAAAGCGTTTTTGAACAACTTCATATAAATCGCTGTAACTTTTGATAGAGGACTCAGACAAACATGTTTATGGCTTTATCTTATAGAACTCAATATCCCCGTGCTGGGCAAACAGGTCTTTGCAGCCGTTTGAGCTAAGATTTTAAAATTATTCACATAATGAATGAAAACCTATACTTTGTCTCGGGCGAGTTTCCCATTCAAATGCATGTAACAGTGAGAAACACACTGTCTTGGCGAAAGAAAGCATTTTGGTACAACTTCATATAAATCGCTGTAACTTTTGATAGAAGACTCAGACACACATATTTAAGGTTTTATCTTATAGAACTCAATATCCCCGTGCTGGGCAAACAGGTTTTGCAGCCGTTTGAGCTAAGATTTAAAAATTATTCACATAATGAAAACTACTTTGTTTCGGTCGAGTTCCCCATTCAAATGCATGTAACAGTGAGAAACACACTGTCTTGGCGAAAGAAAGCGTTTTTGAACAACTTCATATAAATCGCTGTAACTTTTGATAGAAGACTCAGACAAACATGTTTATGGCTTTATCTTATAGAACTCAATATCCCCGTGCTGGGCAAACAGGTTTTGCAGCCGTTTGAGCTAAGATTTTAAAATTATTCACATAATGAAAACCTATACTTTGTCTCGGGCGAGTTTCCCATTCAAATGCATGTAACAGTGAGAAACACACTGTCTTGGCGAAAGAAAGCGTTTTTGAACAACTTCATATAAATCGCTGTAACTTTTGATAGAAGACTCAGACAAACATGTTTATGGCTTTATCTTATAGAACTCAATATCCCCGTGCTGGGCAAACAGGTTTTGCAGCCGTTTGAGCTAAGATTTTAAAATTATTCACATAATGAATGAAAACCTATACTTTGTCTCGGGCGAGTTTCCCATTCAAATGCATGTAACAGTGAGAAACACACTGTCTTGGCGAAATAAAGCGTTTTTGAACAACTTCATATAAATCGCTGTAACGTTTGATAGAAGACTCAGACACACATGTTTATGGCTTTATCTTATAGAACTCAATATCCCCGTGCTGGGCAAACAGGTTTTGCAGCTGTTTGAGCTAAGATTTCCAAGTTATTCACATAATGAAAACTACTTTGTTTCGGTTGACTTCCCCATTCAAATGCATGTTACAGTGAGAAACACACTGTCTTGGCGAAAGAAAGCGTTTTTGAACAACTTCATATAAATCGCTGTAACTTTTGATAGAAGACTCAGACACACATATTTAAGGTTTTATCTTATAGAACTCAATATCCCCGTGCTGGGCAAACAGGTTTTGCAGCCGTTTGAGCTAAGATTTTAAAATTACTGACATAATGAAAACCTATACTTTGTCTCGGGCGAGTTTCCCATTCAAATGCATGTAACAGTGAGAAACACACTGTCTTGGCGAAAGAAAGCATTTTGGTACAACTTCATATAAATCGCTGTAACTTTTGATAGAAGACTCAGAAACACATATTTAAGGTTTTATCTTATAGAACTCAATATCCCCGTGCTGGGCAAACAGGTTTTGCAGCCGTTTGAGCTAAGATTTTAAAATTATTCACATAATGAAAACCTATACTTTGTCTCGGGCGAGTTTCCCATTCAAATGCATGTAACAGTGAGAAACACACTGTCTTGGCGAAAGAAAGCGTTTTTGAACAACTTCATATAAATCGCTGTAACTTTTGATAGAGGACTCAGACAAACATGTTTATGGCTTTATCTTATAGAACTCAATATCCCCGTGCTGGGCAAACAGGTCTTTGCAGCCGTTTGAGCTAAGATTTTAAAATTATTCACATAATGAATGAAAACCTATACTTTGTCTCGGGCGAGTTTCCCATTCAAATGCATGTAACAGTGAGAAACACACTGTCTTGGCGAAAGAAAGCATTTTGGTACAACTTCATATAAATCGCTGTAACTTTTGATAGAAGACTCAGACACACATATTTAAGGTTTTATCTTATAGAACTCAATATCCCCGTGCTGGGCAAACAGGTTTTGCAGCCGTTTGAGCTAAGATTTAAAAATTATTCACATAATGAAAACTACTTTGTTTCGGTCGAGTTCCCCATTCAAATGCATGTAACAGTGAGAAACACACTGTCTTGGCGAAAGAAAGCGTTTTTGAACAACTTCATATAAATCGCTGTAACTTTTGATAGAAGACTCAGACAAACATGTTTATGGCTTTATCTTATAGAACTCAATATCCCCGTGCTGGGCAAACAGGTTTTGCAGCCGTTTGAGCTAAGATTTTAAAATTATTCACATAATGAAAACCTATACTTTGTCTCGGGCGAGTTTCCCATTCAAATGCATGTAACAGTGAGAAACACACTGTCTTGGCGAAAGAAAGCGTTTTTGAACAACTTCATATAAATCGCTGTAACTTTTGATAGAAGACTCAGACAAACATGTTTATGGCTTTATCTTATAGAACTCAATATCCCCGTGCTGGGCAAACAGGTTTTGCAGCCGTTTGAGCTAAGATTTTAAAATTATTCACATAATGAAAACCTATACTTTGTCTCGGGCGAGTTTCCCATTCAAATGCATGTAACAGTGAGAAACGCATTGTGTTGGCGAAATAAAGCGTTTTCGTACAACTTCATATAAATCGCTGTAACGTTTGATAGAAGACTCAGACAAACATGTTTATGGCTTTATCTTATAGAACTCAATATCCCCGTGCTGGGCAAACAGGTTTTGCAGCCGTTTGAGCTAAGATTTTAAAATTATTCACATAATGAAAACCTATACTTTGTCTCGGGCGAGTTTCCCATTCAAATGCATGTAACAGTGAGAAACACACTGTCTTGGCGAAAGAAAGCGTTTTTGAACAACTTCATATAAATCGCTGTAACTTTTGATAGAGGACTCAGACAAACTTGTTTATGGCTTTATCTTATAGAACTCAATATCCCCGTGCTGGGCAAACAGGTCTTTGCAGCCGTTTGAGCTAAGATTTTAAAATTATTCACATAATGAATGAAAACCTATACTTTGTCTCGGGCGAGTTTCCCATTCAAATGCATGTAACAGTGAGAAACACACTGTCTTGGCGAAATAAAGCGTTTTTGAACAACTTCATATAAATCGCTGTAACTTTTGATAGAAGACTCAGACACACATGTTTATGGCTTTATCTTATAGAACTCAATATCCTCGTGCTGGGCAAACAGGTTTTGCAGCTGTTTGAGCTAAGATTTCCAAGTTATTCACATAATGAAAACTACTTTGTGTCGGTCGACTTCCCCATTCAAATGCATGTAACAGTGAGAAACACACTGTCTTGGCGAAATAAAGCGTTTTTGAACAACTTCATATAAATCGCTGTAACGTTTGATAGAAGACTCAGACACACATATTTAAGGTTTTATCTTATAGAACTCAATATCCCCGTGCTGGGCAAACAGGTTTTGCAGCCGTTTGAGCTAAGATTTTAAAATTATTCACATAATGAAAACCTATACTTTGTCTCGGGCGAGTTTCCCATTCAAATGCATGTAACAGTGAGAAACACACTGTCTTGGCGAAAGAAAGCATTTTGGTACAACTTCATATAAATCGATGTAACTTTTGATAGAAGACTCAGAAACACATGTTTATGGCTTTATCTTATAGAACTCAATATCCCCGTGCTGGGCAAACAGGTTTTGCAGCTGTTTGAGCTAAGATTTCCAAGTTATTCACATAATGAAAACTACTTTGTTTCGGTTGACTTCCCCATTCAAATGCATGTTACAGTGAGAAACGCATTGTCTTGGCGAAATAAAGCGTTTTCGTAAAACTTCATATAAATCGCTGTAACTTTTGATAGAAGACTCAGACAAACATGTTTATGGCTTTATCTTATAGAACTCAATATCCCCGTGCTGGGCAAACAGGTCTTTGCAGCCGATTGAGGTAAGATTTTAAAATTATTCACATAATGAAAACCTATACTTTGTCTCGGGCGAGTTTCCCATTCAAATGCATGTAACAGTGAGAAACGCATTGTCTTGGCGAAATAAAGCGTTTTTGAACAACTTCATATAAATCGCTGTAACTTTTGATAGAAGACTCAGACAAACATGTTTATGGCTTTATCTTATAGAACTCAATATCCCCGTGCTGGGCAAACAGGTCTTTGCAGCCGTTTGAGCTAAGATTTTAAAATTATTCACATAATGAAAACCTATACTTTGTCTCGGGCGAGTTTCCCATTCAAATGCATGTAACAGTGAGAAACGCATTGTCTTGGCGAAATAAAGCGTTTTTGAACAACTTCATATAAATCGCTGTAACTTTTGATAGAAGACTCAGACAAACATGTTTATGGCTTTATCTTATAGAACTCAATATCCCCGTGCTGGGCAAACAGGTCTTTGCAGCCGATTGAGGTAAGATTTTAAAATTATTCACATAATGAAAACCTATACTTTGTCTCGGGCGAGTTTCCCATTCAAATGCATGTAACAGTGAGAAACGCATTGTCTTGGCGAAATAAAGCGTTTTTGAACAACTTCATATAAATCGCTGTAACTTTTGATAGAAGACTCAGACAAACATGTTTATGGCTTTATCTTATAGAACTCAATATCCCCGTGCTGGGCAAACAGGTCTTTGCAGCCGTTTGAGCTAAGATTTTAAAATTATTCACATAATGAAAACCTATACTTTGTCTCGGGCGAGTTTCCCATTCAAATGCATGTAACAGTGAGAAACGCATTGTCTTGGCGAAATAAAGCGTTTTTGAACAACTTCATATAAATCGCTGTAACTTTTGATAGAAGACTCAGACAAACATGTTTATGGCTTTATCTTATAGAACTCAATATCCCCGTGCTGGGCAAACAGGTCTTTGCAGCCGATTTAGCTAAGATTTTAAAATTATTCACATAATGAAAACCTATACTTTGTCTCAGGCGAGTTTCCCATTCAAATGCATGTAACAGTGAGAAACGCATTGTCTTGGCGAAATAAAGCGTTTTCGTAAAACTTCATATAAATCGCTGTAACTTTTGATAGAAGACTCAGACAAACATGTTTATGGCTTTATCTTATAGAACTCAATATCCCCGTGCTGGGCAAACAGGTCTTTGCAGCCGATTGAGCTAAGATTTTAAAATTATTCACATAATGAAAACCTATACTTTGTCTCGGGCGAGTTTCCCATTCAAATGCATGTAACAGTGAGAAACACACTGTCTTGGCGAAATAAAGCGTTTTTGAACAACTTCATATAAATCGCTGTAACTTTTGATAGAAGACTCAGACAAACATGTTTATGGCTTTATCTTATAGAACTCAATATCCCCGTGCTGGGCAAACAGGTCTTTGCAGCCGTTTGAGCTAAGATTTTAAAATTATTCACATAATGAAAACCTATACTTTGTCTCGGGCGAGTTTCCCATTCAAATGCATGTAACAGTGAGAAACACACTGTCTTGGCGAAATAAAGCGTTTTTGAACAACTTCATATAAATCGCTGTAACTTTTGATAGAAGACTCAGACAAACATGTTTATGGCTTTATCTTATAGAACTCAATATCCCCGTGCTGGGAAAACAGGTTTTGCAGCTGTTTGAGCTAAGATTTTAAAATTATTCACATAATGAAAACCTATACTTTGTCTCGGGCGAGTTTCCCATTCAAATGCATGTAACAGTGAGAAACACACTGTCTTGGCGAAAGAAAGCGTTTTTGAACAACTTCATATAAATCGCTGTAACTTTTGATAGAAGACTCAGACAAACATGTTTATGGCTTTATCTTATAGAACTCAATATCCCCGTGCTGGGCAAACAGGTTTTGCAGCCGTTTGAGCTAAGATTTTAAAATTATTCACATAATGAAAACCTATACTTTTTCTCGGGCGAGTTTCCCATTCAAATGCATGTAACAGTGAAAAACGCATTGTGTTGGTGAAAGAAAGCTGTTGTGATATTTTGATACCACGGTAGCATTTACAGGATATTGTTTTAGGAGATTTATTGACTACAGGAGCAATAAAGCCCACACTCCTGTCAATCCTGTGCCAAAGCCTAACAAACCTGGCGTATGGCGTTTCATACAAGACTTAAGGCAAATTAATGCAGTCAACATTCCTCTGCCACCTCTCGTTTCAGATGTTCACAGCATATTGACATGCATTGCATACACACTTTACCGTGGTGGAAGACACACAGCCGTTATTTGCATTCACACATAGAAATCAGCAGTACACTTGGACTCGTTTGCCCCAAGGCATGATAGACAGCTCTGCTGCTTTCTCAATGGTGCTTCACTCCTCCAGGGCTGCACCCTGATCCACATGTGGATGACCTCCTCCTCTGTGCTGAAAGTGAAAAACTATGTCAAACTGCTACACACATGCTTCTCCAGCACCTCCAAAAGACTGGCCACAAAGCATCAGCAAAGAAAATGCAGTACTGTCAGACTTCTGTTCAATATTTGGGATTCACACTGTCTCACGGAAAACGTTCCATGACTGCAGACAGGGTCAAAGCTGTGACCTCCGTCCCTCGTCCCACTACACAGAAGGAAATGTTGTCCTTCCTGGGCATGGTGAACTATTGCAGACAGTGGATACCAGACTGTTCTTTTCATGACCACATTCTGCGTGACTGTTGTAAAAAAGACAAGCCTCCTCGAATACTGTGGTCCACAGAAATGACTGCCTCTTTCAATGCATTACAGGGAGTGCTGACCTCCGCCACTCAAAGGTGCTGCCTGAATTGTTCAGGGAATGCCGGCCTGCCTGAGGGCAGTAGCAGCTTGCTCTATCATGATAAGGGACTGCGAGAAGCTTACACTCTCACATGACACTATTCTACACACCAATCACCAGGTCACGACCATTCTAGCAAACATAACTAAACAACATATGCAAATCTCACATTTATTGATCCTATGCTGTGTTCTTCTGACCGACAGGATGGCTCAGACAGGCTTGACGTTCGTGACTGCATGACACGTATACAGGAATCCACAGCACCACGTCCAGATTTAGAGCAAACACCTATTCCAGACTCAGCCACGGTTTATGTGGACGGGTCCTGTTCAAGGCCGAGTGACAACTCATTTCTTTGTGGCTATTCAGTGGTAACAGTGCCTGACATCATACTAGAGGCTCACTCATTACCATTTCACTCAGCACAAAAAGCAGAGCTCATGGCTTTAATACGCGCCTGTGAGCTACATTTGGATAAGCATGTGACGATTTACACAGACAGCCGCTATGCATTTGGCGTTGTGCATGACTTTGGCACATTGTGGAGACAGAGAGGATTTAGATCTGCTGATGGAAAATAAATTGCTAAATTGTGATTTTGTTCAAAGACTTTTTCAGGCTATACAGCTGCCATCGGCCGTTGCAGTTGTAAAAACGAAAGGACACAGTACAGCTGACACAGACGAAGCAGCAGGTAATGCCTTAGCAGACGTGACAGCCAAGGCTGCAGCTGCATCACAGCTCCCACCTCCGCAGGAAGTATTATCTGTGCCCCTACAGCTGCCACTTGTTACACTCCCAGACTATTTAGAAACAAATGTTGATTTAAAATTCATACAAGAGCAAGCCTCTGCATGTGATTACACCTATTGGGAGAATAATGACTGTACCTTAGATGACAGAGATGGCCTATACAAAATCTTAAGGGTTTGATTGCCCTCCCATATTCCCTGATGCCAGTCCTTGCCCGACATTTTCACTGTGTGAGTCATGTCGGACAAAGAGGGGTAATAGGGGCAATAAAATCAAGATTTGTAATTGAGAAAACATCACATGCAGTAAAAAGCATATTAGCAACCTGTCTAACATGTGCACGAACTAATGTAGCTAGCTCAAAAGCGAAACATCAGCATTTACCACAACCAGATTTTCCATTTCATACATTACAAATTGATTTTACACATATGCCAGCGCAAGGAAGCATCAAGTACTTACTGGTAATAGTGGATCAATTTAGTAAATGAGTAGAAGCTTATCCAACCTCAAAAGAAACTGCAGAAGTAGTCTGTCAAAAGTTGAGCAATGAAATAATACCCAGATTCGGAATACCTCACCAGATTAACAGTGATAGAGGATCTTCATTCACATTAGAAGTAATTCAAAAGTGTGCTAAAACTTTAATGACCTGGGTCAAATTACTTACTCAAGTCCTGTGTGAGATTAGAATGACTCAATCTGCAGTAACCAAATTATTTCCATTTGAAATAAGACTATTTCCAACACCATGGTCAGCTTCCAGAGGGGCACCGCTAGTAGAAGGTGATGTATATTGCATTGTCCACTGATGTTCACAACCTGGTAGAAAAACTGAATAATAACTATCAGAAAGTTTGTCTCTCTCAGCTTTTCCCCTCCACAGTTCCACCAGTGGAGACAAGGAGATGCATGTTGGAGAAGCCACTAAAACCAAGGACTCTCTGGGAGGCCGCGCGTGTTCCAGCCCCAGACTGTACTGGCAGTGACGAAGAACCAGCATCCTTACAGACGGACAACCTCAGTGGATTCATGCCAGCAGGGTTAAGACCAGCCCAATCGGACCATCTCAGGCGTCGGATCAAGCAGACGACATCTCCGGCGAGCCAGCGCCCGGATCCAGAGCAAATAAACACACACGGGTAGATGACATCTCAGGCGAGCCAGCGCCCGGATCCAGAGCAAATAAACACACACGGGTAGATGACATCTCCGGCGAGCCAGCGCCAGGATCCAATGTACATACACACACAATCACTGATTAACACACAACGTCTGAAAGAACAACAACAAGGTACTCAAACATCCAGCAGGAACAGAAAGCCAAAAGTACCACATGATGTCTAACCTGATAAAGCCAGACTCATTTCATCCTGATAATGGAGAAAATGAAATGCCCATTGTCATCATACGACGCTTATTCTGTGTCTCTCGAACCTGGGACCAGGCCAGGAGACGACTGAAGAACTGTTTTTCTTATATATTGTCTTATATATTTAGGTTATTTATCATATCTATCGCATTAACCTTAGGATTTCTCTTTGCTATTTTGTATTGTAAACTGCAACCATGTTCACATTTCTGCAGGTTATATTTTGCTGACTATACCTCATGCTCTATTTTGCAAGACACCTACTTAATGCACTCCTCACGCTCCCTAAAATCAGTAAATAGCAACATAGACGCCACTAATAAACCATCTTATGCGCCCTCTAGAACAGGAGCTAACGCCTGGTATGAAAATGCCAGAACAGCCGCTCGTGATTTAGGAAACAGTAACTGTTATGTCTGTTCAAAGGCTAATCCAGAACAGGTAATAGTAGGATACCCCACATCCGGTTTCCCCCTCACTGAGGGACTAGAGAAAATCAGCGGAGATAATGCTCTCTTTAAAGACGCTTTACAGTTGACTCTGAGCCCTCTCGACTGCTTACTTAGACACACACACACACCAACTAACCCTGAGACTCCATTAGGCGAATTATTGAAGTTATCTGATGACACCGCAGGGACCTGCGCCCCAATGAAACGCCCCAAGAATAGGTTAAAGCCCTCACTGCCCTTAGGACAGATCCCTTTCCATTTTAATACTAGTATGATATGTCTGCGCAGACTAAAGTTAACTGGCCCAGACACACACATAGATTATACAAAGGATAACTACACATTTTTCTCTGACTCCCCAGGTGCACGCTGTAATGAGACATGGCTAGCTGTCTCTATGGCTGAAGTTTTATCCTATCTGGAGGAACACACACAGTTCAAGTTCGAGCAGAGAATCGATCATTGTTCCCCCAGAGGGTGTCTTAAATGATACTGACTGGGGGGTGTTAGTTAAATCACACATGGTCACGCGCCTAACTAGAGCAATCCCTAACGCTTATTGGATGTGCAATAATACTCTTAGATTAGCTTTACCTGTTAATTGGACCGGTACCTGTGGTCTAGTAACCGTTGATGTATGCTGTACTTTCATTCCCAATAATACCGCTCCTAACGGTTCATTCACACAAGCTATGAATAAACTTGAAGCATTGCAGATAGAACTAATTGCCAATACAGGTCACGGTCAGTGGCTACATAAGTGGCTACAGGACACGTTTGGAAGATGGTAGGAACTAATTGTAGCCTTTGTAACCGTTGCAGCATGTTTTTGATGATTATTGTCTGTTGTGTGGTACCCTGTGTACGTTCAATGATAACCCGTATAGCTACTAGTACAGCTACTTCAATGTATTTGCAATTGGCACAAATTGACCCAGATTATGTGTCAGATGTCATCGATGATGATCCTGATGTATGTATTGAGCATTAGATTGTAAATTACTCGATTGTCTAAGAAAAGAATGACGTTTTCTTCTTTTTCTTTTCTTCTTTTTGAAATTTTGATATTAAGCTTCCTCAAAGGACTAGTTACATTTATGATTTGTTTTACAGTTATGATTTGTCTTTATATTATGTTATTACATTCTGTCTTTATACTATGTTATCATTTCATGATAAAAGGAGAGAACTGTTGTGATATTTTGATACCACGGTAGCATTTACAGGATATTGTTTTATACAGGAAAAGAGTTACTCAATAAGGCCCATTTAATAGTTGTTTTTCTCTTTCTCTCTGACCCAAGAATTAATGTGTAGGACTCACAAGCTGGTACCTCAAGGTCGAAAACACCACAGAGATGAGACCACTTCCTTACTCCCATCCTCCCTTTTTCTTTATCTCCTGGAAAAGGCTCGTTAAAGGCTAGGTGGTTTGTTTCAGAATTCACTAATGAAAGAACTCTGTATTTTATGTCTAGGAGTGTATTTTGCTGGGATGATCATAAATTGTAGCTGAACTGATAAACTACACACAGGATACTTCTTTGCTCACAAGGCAGGAAGACGTTTCCTTATTTGGTCTGTACCGGTTTGAACTGAGAACTTGCTGACACACGAACCTTTTTTTCCTCTATATAAGCTGTTATGTACTAAATAAACCTTTGAGTTGATTTGGGAAGGCAACCTGAAGCAGTCTGTGTTTCCTTGTTCTCCCAAGCTGCTCCCGGCGCTGTAACTAACCCAGCTGAACGGCATACCTGAGTGTTACTTTAAATAATTAGGAATCTTAGAAGGAAAGGACAGAACTCTGCTTATCGCTCACGCCACGGAGGAAACCCGGGACGGCAATTTCCTTCAAAAGCGTTTTTGAACAACTTCATATAAATCGCTGTAACTTTTGATAGAAGACTCAGACAAACATGTTTATGGCTTTATCTTATAGAACTCAATATCCCCGTGCTGGGCAAACAGGTTTTGCAGCTGTTTGAGCTAAGATTTCCAAGTTATTCACATAATGAAAACATATACTTTGTTTCAGGCGAGTTTCCCATTCAAATGAATGTTACAGTGAGAAACACACTGTCTTGGCGAAATAAAGCGTTTTTGAACAACTTCATATAAATCGCTGTAACTTTTGATAGAAGACTCAGACAAACATGTTTATGGCTTTATCTTATAGAACTCAATATCCCCGTGCTGGGCAAACAGGTCTTTGCAGCCGATTGAGCTAAGATTTTAAAATTATTCACATAATGAAAACCTATACTTTGTCTCAGGCGAGTTTCCCATTCAAATGCATGTAACAGTGAGAAACGCATTGTCTTGGCGAAATAAAGCGTTTTTGAACAACTTCATATAAATCGCTGTAACTTTTGATAGAAGACTCAGACAAACATGTTTATGGATTTATCTTATAGAACTCAATATCCCCGTGCTGGGCAAACAGGTTTTGCAGCCGTTTGATTTAAGATTTTAAAATTATTAACATAATGAAAACCTATACTTTGTCTCCGGCGAGTTTCCCATTCAAATGCATGTAACAGTGAGAAACACACTGTCTTGGCGAAATAAAGCGTTTTTGAACAACTTCATATAAATCGCTGTAACTTTTGATAGAAGACTCAGACAAACATGTTTATGGCTTTATCTTATAGAACTCAATATCTCCGTGCTGGGCAAACAGGTTTTGCAGCCGTTTGAGCTAAGATTTTAAAATTATTCACATAATGAAAACTACTTTGTTTCGGTCGAGTTCCCCCTTCAAATGCATGTAACAGTGAGAAACACACTGTCTTGGCGAAATAAAGCGTTTTTGTGCAACTTCATATAAATAGCTGTAACTTTTGATAGAAGACTCGGAAACACATGTTTATGGCTTTATCCTATAGAACTCAAGGTCCCCGTCCTGGGTAAACAGGTTTTGCAGCCGTTTGAGCTAAGATTTTAAAATTATTCACATAATGAAAACCTATACTTTGTCTCAGGCGAGTTTCCCATTCAAATGCATGTAACAGTGAGAAACGCATTGTCTTGGCGAAATAAAGCGTTTTTGAACAACTTCATATAAATCGCTGTAACTTTTGATAGAAGACTCAGACACACATGTTTATGGCTTTATCTTATAGAACTCAATATCCCCGTGCTGGGCAAACAGGTTTTGCAGCCGTTTGAGCTAAGATTTTAAAATTATTCACATAATGAAAACCTATATAAAGTTGTGCAAAAACGCTTTATTTCGCCAAGACAATGTGTTTCTCACTGTTACATGCATTTGAATGGGAAACTCTCCCGAGACAAAGTATAGGTTTTCATTATGTGAATAATTTTAAAATCTTAGCTCAAACGGCTGCAAAGACCTGTTTGCCCAGCACGGGGATATTGAGTTCTATAAGATAAAGCCATAAACATGTGTTTCTGAGTCGTCTATCAAAAGTTACAGCGATTTATATGAAGTTGTACGAAAATGCTTTCTTTCGCCAAGACAGTGTGTTTCTCACTGTTACATGCATTTGAATGGGAAACTCGCCCGAGACAAAGTATAGGTTTTCATTATGTGAATAATTTTAAAATCTTAGCTCAAACGGCTGCAAAGACCTGTTTGCCCAGCACGGGGATATTGAGTTCTATAAGATAAAGCCATAAACATGTTTGTCTGAGTCTTCTATCAAAAGTTACAGCTGTCTTTATGAAGACCATTAAAAACGCTTTATTTGACCACGTTAGTGCGTTTCTCGCTATTACATACATTTGAATGGTAAACTTGCCCAAAACAAAGTATAGGTTTTCATTATGTGAATAATTTTAAAATCTTAGCTCAATCGGCTGCAACCTGTTTGCCCAGCACGGGGATATTGAGTTCTATAAGATAAAGCCATAAACATGTTTGTCTGAGTCTTCTATCAAAAGTTACAGCGATTTATATGAAGTTGTTCAAAAACGCTTTCTGTCGCCAAGACAATGCGTTTCTCACTGTTACATGCATTTGAATGGGAAATTCGCCCGAGACATTATGTGAATAATTTTAAAATCTTAGCTCAAACGGCTGCAAAGACCTGTTTGCCCAGCACGGGGATATTGAGTTCTATAAGATAAAGCCATAAACATGTTTGTCTGAGTCTTCTATCAAAAGTTACAGCGATTTATATGAAGTTGTACGAAAATGCTTTCTTTCGCCAAGACAGTGTGTTTCTCACTGTTACATGCATTTGAATGGGAAACTCGCCCGAGACAAAGTATAGGTTTTCATTATGTGAATAATTTTAAAATCTTAGCTCAAACAGCTGCAAAACCTGTTTGCCCAGCACGGGGATATTGAGTTCTATAAGATAAAGCCATAAACATGTGTTTCTGAGTCTTCTATCAAAAGTTACAGCGATTTATATGAAGTTGTACGAAAATGCTTTCTTTTGCCAAGACAGTGTGTTTCTCACTGTTACATGCATTTGAATGGGAAACTCGCCTGAAACAAAGTATAGGTTTTCATTATGTGAATAATTTTAAAATCTTAGCTCAAACGGCTGCAAAACCTGTTTGCCCAGGACGGGGAGCTTGAGTTCTATAGGATAAAGCCATAAACATGTGTATCCGAGTCTTCTATCAAAAGTTACAGCTATTTATATGAAGTTGTTCAAAAACGCTTTCTGTCGCCAAGACAATGCGTTTCTCACTGTTACATGCATTTGAATGGGAAATTCGACCGAGACATTATGTGAATAATTTTAAAATCTTAGCTCAAACGGCTGCAAAGACCTGTTTGCCCAGGACGGGGACCTTGAGTTCTATAGGATAAAGCCATAAACATGTGTATCCGAGTCTTCTATCAAAAGTTACACCGATTTATATGAAGTTGTTCAAAAACGCTTTATTTCGCCAAGACAATGCGTTTCTCACTGTTACATGCATTTGAATGGGAAATTCGCCCGAGACAAAGTATAGGTTTTCATTATGTGAATAATTTTAAAATCTTAGCTCAAACGGCTGCAAAACCTGTTTGCCCAGCACGAGGATATTGAGTTCTATAAGATAAAGCCACGATCATGTGTTTCTGAGTCTTCTATCAAAAGTTACAGCGATTTATATGAAGTTGTACAAAAACGCTTTCTGTCTCCAAGACAATGCGTTTCTCACTGTTACATGCATTTGAATGGGAAACTCGCCCAAGACAAAGTATAGGTTTTCATTATGTGAATAATTTTAAAATCTTAGCTCAAACGGCTGCAAAACCTGTTTGCCCAGCACGAGGATATTGAATTCTTTAAGATGAAGCCATAGACATGTGTTTCTGAGTCGTCTATCAAAAGTTGCACCGATTTATATAAAGTTGTACGAAAATGCTTTCTTTCGCCAAGACGGTGTGTTTCTCACTGTTACATGCATTTGAATGGGAAACTCGCCCGAGACAAAGTATAGGTTTTCATTATGTGAATAATTTTAAAATCTTAGCTCAAACGGCTGCAAAACCTGTTTGCCCAGCACGAGGATATTGAGTTCTATAAGATAAAGCCACGATCATGTGTTTCTGAGTCTTCTATCAAAAGTTACAGCGATTTATATGAAGTTGTACAAAAACGCTTTCTGTCGCCAAGACAATGCGTTTCTCACTGTTACATGCATTTGAATGGGAAACTCGCATGAGACAAAGTATAGGTTTTCATTATGTGAATAATTTTAAAATCTTAGCTCAAACGGCTGCAAAACCTGTTTGCCCAGCACGGGGATATTGAGTTCTATAAGATAAAGCCATAAACATGTGTTTCTGAGTCTTCTATCAAAAGTTACAGCGATTTATATGAAGTTGTACGAAAATGCTTTCTTTCGCCAAGACAGTGTGTTTCTCACTGTTACATGCATTTGAATGGGAAACTCGCCTGAAACAAAGTATAGGTTTTCATTATGTGAATAATTTTAAAATCTTAGCTCAAACGGCTGCAAAACCTGTTTGCCCAGCACGAGGATATTGAATTCTTTAAGATAAAGCCATAAACATGTGTTTCTGAGTCTTCTATCAAAAGTTACAACGATTTATATGAAGTTGTACGAAAATGCTTTCTTTCGCCAAGACAATGTGTTTCTCACTGTTACATGCATTTGAATGGGAAACTCGCCTGAAACAAAGTATAGGTTTTCATTATGTGAATAATTTTAAAATCTTAGCTCAAACGGCTGCAAAACCTGTTTGCCCAGCACGAGGATATTGAATTCTTTAAGATGAAGCCATAGACATGTGTTTCTGAGTCGTCTATCAAAAGTTGCACCGATTTATATAAAGTTGTACGAAAATGCTTTCTTTCGCCAAGACGGTGTGTTTCTCACTGTTACATGCATTTGAATGGGAAACTCGCCCGAGACAAAGTATAGGTTTTCATTATGTGAATAATTTTAAAATCTTAGCTCAAACGGCTGCAAAACCTGTTTGCCCAGCACGAGGATATTGAATTCTTTAAGATGAAGCCATAGACATGTGTTTCTGAGTCGTCTATCAAAAGTTGCACCGATTTATATAAAGTTGTACGAAAATGCTTTCTTTCGCCAAGACGGTGTGTTTCTCACTGTTACATGCATTTGAATGGGAAACTCGCCCGAGACAAAGTATAGGTTTTCATTATGTGAATAATTTTAAAATCTTAGCTCAAACGGCTGCAAAACCTGTTTGCCCAGCACGAGGATATTGAATTCTTTAAGATGAAGCCATAGACATGTGTTTCTGAGTCGTCTATCAAAAGTTGCACCGATTTATATAAAGTTGTGCAAAAACGCTTTATTTCGCCAAGACAGTGTGTTTCTCACTGTTACATGCATTTGAATGGGAAACTCGCCCGAGACAAAGTATAGGTTTTCATTATGTGAATAATTTTAAAATCTTAGCTCAAACGGCTGCAAAACCTGTTTGCCCAGCACGGGGATATTGAATTCTTTAAGATGAAGCCATAGACATGTGTTTCTGAGTCGTCTATCAAAAGTTGCACCGATTTATATAAAGTTGTACGAAAATGCTTTCTTTCGCCAAGACGGTGTGTTTCTCACTGTTACATGCATTTGAATGGGAAACTCACCCGAGACAAAGTACAGGTTTTCATTATGTGAATAATTTTAAAATCTTAGCTCAAACGGCTGCAAAACCTGTTTGCCCAGCACGAGGATATTGAATTCTTTAAGATGAAGCCATAGACATGTGTTTCTGAGTCGTCTATCAAAAGTTGCACCGATTTATATAAAGTTGTGCAAAAACGCTTTATTTCGCCAAGACAGTGTGTTTCTCACTGTTACATGCATTTGAATGGGAAACTCGCCCGAGACAAAGTATAGGTTTTCATTATGTGAATAATTTTAAAATCTTAGCTCAAACGGCTGCAAAACCTGTTTGCCCAGCACGAGGATATTGAATTCTTTAAGATGAAGCCATAGACATGTGTGTCTGAGTCGTCTATCAAAAGTTGCACCGATTTATATAAAGTTGTGCAAAAACGCTTTATTTCGCCAAGACAGTGTGTTTCTCACTGTTACATGCATTTGAATGGGAAACTCGCCTGAAACAAAGTATAGGTTTTCATTATGTGAATAATTTTAAAATCTTAGCTCAAACGGCTGCAAAACCTGTTTGCCCAGCACGGGGATATTGAATTCTTTAAGATGAAGCCATAGACATGTGTTTCTGAGTCGTCTATCAAAAGTTGCACCGATTTATATAAAGTTGTACGAAAATGCTTTCTTTCGCCAAGACGGTGTGTTTCTCACTGTTACATGCATTTGAATGGGAAACTCACCCGAGACAAAGTACAGGTTTTCATTATGTGAATAATTTTAAAATCTTAGCTCAAACGGCTGCAAAACCTGTTTGCCCAGCACGAGGATATTGAATTCTTTAAGATGAAGCCATAGACATGTGTTTCTGAGTCGTCTATCAAAAGTTGCACCGATTTATATAAAGTTGTGCAAAAACGCTTTATTTCGCCAAGACAGTGTGTTTCTCACTGTTACATGCATTTGAATGGGAAACTCGCCCGAGACAAAGTATAGGTTTTCATTATGTGAATAATTTTAAAATCTTAGCTCAAACGGCTGCAAAACCTGTTTGCCCAGCACGAGGATATTGAATTCTTTAAGATGAAGCCATAGACATGTGTGTCTGAGTCGTCTATCAAAAGTTGCACCGATTTATATAAAGTTGTGCAAAAACGCTTTATTTCGCCAAGACAGTGTGTTTCTCACTGTTACATGCATTTGAATGGGAAACTCGCCTGAAACAAAGTATAGGTTTTCATTATGTGAATAATTTTAAAATCTTAGCTCAAACGGCTGCAAAACCTGTTTGCCCAGCACGAGGATATTGAATTCTTTAAGATGAAGCCATAAACATGTGTTTCTGAGTCTTCTATCAAAAGTTACAGCGATTTATATGAAGTTGTACGAAAACGCTTTCTGTCGCCAAGACAATGCGTTTCTCACTGTTACATGCATTTGAATGGGAAACTCGCCCGAGACAAAGTATAGGTTTTCATTATGTGAATAATTTTAAAATCTTAGCTCAAACGGCTGCAAAACCTGTTTGCCCAGCACGAGGATATTGAATTCTTTAAGATGAAGCCATAGACATGTGTGTCTGAGTCGTCTATCAAAAGTTGCACCGATTTATATAAAGTTGTGCAAAAACGCTTTATTTCGCCAAGACAGCATGTTTCTCACTGTTACATGCATTTGAATGGGAAACTCGCCCGAGACAAAGTATAGGTTTTCATTATGTGAATAATTTTAAAATCTTAGCTCAAACGGCTGCAAAACCTGTTTGCCCAGCACGAGGATATTGAATTCTTTAAGATGAAGCCATAGACATGTGTTTCTGAGTCGTCTATCAAAAGTTGCACCGATTTATATGAAGTTGTACAAAAACGCTTTCTGTCGCCAAGACAATGCGTTTCTCACTGTTACATGCATTTGAATGGGAAACTCGCCCGAGACAAAGTATAGGTTTTCATTATGTGAATAATTTTAAAATCTTAGCTCAAACGGCTGCAAAACCTGTTTGCCCAGCACGAGGATATTGAATTCTTTAAGATGAAGCCATAGACATGTGTGTCTGAGTCGTCTATCAAAAGTTGCACCGATTTATATAAAGTTGTGCATAAACGCTTTATTTCGCCAAGACAGTGTGTTTCTCACT
Organism: Astatotilapia calliptera; assembly: GCF_964374335.1. NCBI lineage: Eukaryota > Metazoa > Chordata > Actinopteri > Cichliformes > Cichlidae > Astatotilapia > Astatotilapia calliptera. The sequence continues at coordinate 3,257,800 of NC_137440.1, forward strand.
GTTACATGCATTTGAATGGGAAACTCGCATGAGACAAAGTATAGGTTTTCATTATGTGAATAATTTTAAAATCTTAGCTCAAACGGCTGCAAAACCTGTTTGCCCAGCACGGGGATATTGAGTTCTATAAGATAAAGCCATAAACATGTTTGTCTGAGTCTTCTATCAAAAGTTACAGCGATTTATATGAAGTTGTACGAAAACGCTTTCTGTCGCCAAGACAATACGTTTCTCACTGTTACATGCATTTGAATGGGAAACTCGCCTGAAACAAAGTATAGGTTTTCATTATGTGAATAATTTTAAAATCTTAGCTCAAACGGCTGCAAAACCTGTTTGCCCAGCACGGGGATATTGAGTTCTATAAGATAAAGCCATAAACATGTGTTTCTGAGTCTTCTATCAAAAGTTACAGCGATTTATATGAAGTTGTACGAAAATGCTTTCTTTCGCCAAGACAGTGTGTTTCTCACTGTTACATGCATTTGAATGGGAAACTCGCCTGAAACAAAGTATAGGTTTTCATTATGTGAATAATTTTAAAATCTTAGCTCAAACGGCTGCAAAACCTGTTTGCCCAGCACGAGGATATTGAATTCTTTAAGATGAAGCCATAAACATGTGTTTCTGAGTCTTCTATCAAAAGTTACAGCGATTTATATGAAGTTGTACGAAAACGCTTTCTGTCGCCAAGACAATACGTTTCTCACTGTTACATGCATTTGAATGGGAAACTCGCCTGAAACAAAGTATAGGTTTTCATTATGTGAATAATTTTAAAATCTTAGCTCAAACGGCTGCAAAACCTGTTTGCCCAGCACGGGGATATTGAGTTCTATAAGATAAAGCCATAAACATGTGTTTCTGAGTCTTCTATCAAAAGTTACAGCGATTTATATGAAGTTGTACGAAAATGCTTTCTTTCGCCAAGACAGTGTGTTTCTCACTGTTACATGCATTTGAATGGGAAACTCGCCTGAAACAAAGTATAGGTTTTCATTATGTGAATAATTTTAAAATCTTAGCTCAAACGGCTGCAAAACCTGTTTGCCCAGCACGAGGATATTGAATTCTTTAAGATGAAGCCATAGACATGTGTTTCTGAGTCGTCTATCAAAAGTTGCACCGATTTATATAAAGTTGTGCAAAAACGCTTTATTTCGCCAAGACAGTGTGTTTCTCACTGTTACATGCATTTGAATGGGAAACTCGCCTGAAACAAAGTATAGGTTTTCATTATGTGAATAATTTTAAAATCTTAGCTCAAACGGCTGCAAAACCTGTTTGCCCAGCACGAGGATATTGAATTCTTTAAGATGAAGCCATAAACATGTGTTTCTGAGTCTTCTATCAAAAGTTACAGCGATTTATATGAAGTTGTACGAAAACGCTTTCTGTCGCCAAGACAATGCGTTTCTCACTGTTACATGCATTTGAATGGGAAACTCGCCCGAGACAAAGTATAGGTTTTCATTATGTGAATAATTTTAAAATCTTAGCTCAAACGGCTGCAAAACCTGTTTGCCCAGCACGAGGATATTGAATTCTTTAAGATGAAGCCATAGACATGTGTGTCTGAGTCGTCTATCAAAAGTTGCACCGATTTATATAAAGTTGTGCAAAAACGCTTTATTTCGCCAAGACAGCATGTTTCTCACTGTTACATGCATTTGAATGGGAAACTCGCCTGAAACAAAGTATAGGTTTTCATTATGTGAATAATTTTAAAATCTTAGCTCAAACGGCTGCAAAACCTGTTTGCCCAGCACGAGGATATTGAATTCTTTAAGATGAAGCCATAGACATGTGTTTCTGAGTCGTCTATCAAAAGTTGCACCGATTTATATGAAGTTGTACAAAAACGCTTTCTGTCGCCAAGACAATGCGTTTCTCACTGTTACATGCATTTGAATGGGAAACTCGCCCGAGACAAAGTATAGGTTTTCATTATGTGAATAATTTTAAAATCTTAGCTCAAACGGCTGCAAAACCTGTTTGCCCAGCACGAGGATATTGAATTCTTTAAGATGAAGCCATAGACATGTGTGTCTGAGTCGTCTATCAAAAGTTGCACCGATTTATATAAAGTTGTGCATAAACGCTTTATTTCGCCAAGACAGTGTGTTTCTCACTGTTACATGCATTTGAATGGGAAACTCGCATGAGACAAAGTATAGGTTTTCATTATGTGAATAATTTTAAAATCTTAGCTCAAACGGCTGCAAAACCTGTTTGCCCAGCACGGGGATATTGAGTTCTATAAGATAAAGCCATAAACATGTTTGTCTGAGTCTTCTATCAAAAGTTACAGCGATTTATATGAAGTTGTACGAAAACGCTTTCTGTCGCCAAGACAATACGTTTCTCACTGTTACATGCATTTGAATGGGAAACTCGCCTGAAACAAAGTATAGGTTTTCATTATGTGAATAATTTTAAAATCTTAGCTCAAACGGCTGCAAAACCTGTTTGCCCAGCACGGGGATATTGAGTTCTATAAGATAAAGCCATAAACATGTGTTTCTGAGTCTTCTATCAAAAGTTACAGCGATTTATATGAAGTTGTACGAAAATGCTTTCTTTCGCCAAGACAGTGTGTTTCTCACTGTTACATGCATTTGAATGGGAAACTCGCCTGAAACAAAGTATAGGTTTTCATTATGTGAATAATTTTAAAATCTTAGCTCAAACGGCTGCAAAACCTGTTTGCCCAGCACGAGGATATTGAATTCTTTAAGATGAAGCCATAGACATGTGTTTCTGAGTCGTCTATCAAAAGTTGCACCGATTTATATAAAGTTGTGCAAAAACGCTTTATTTCGCCAAGACAGTGTGTTTCTCACTGTTACATGCATTTGAATGGGAAACTCGCCCGAGACAAAGTATAGGTTTTCATTATGTGAATAATTTTAAAATCTTAGCTCAAACGGCTGCAAAACCTGTTTGCCCAGCACGGGGATATTGAGTTCTATAAGATAAAGCCATAAACATGTGTTTCTGAGTCTTCTATCAAAAGTTACAGCGATTTATATGAAGTTGTACGAAAATGCTTTCTTTCGCCAAGACAGTGTGTTTCTCACTGTTACATGCATTTGAATGGGAAACTCGCCTGAAACAAAGTATAGGTTTTCATTATGTGAATAATTTTAAAATCTTAGCTCAAACGGCTGCAAAACCTGTTTGCCCAGCACGAGGATATTGAATTCTTTAAGATGAAGCCATAGACATGTGTTTCTGAGTCGTCTATCAAAAGTTGCACCGATTTATATAAAGTTGTGCAAAAACGCTTTATTTCGCCAAGACAGTGTGTTTCTCACTGTTACATGCATTTGAATGGGAAACTCGCCCGAGACAAAGTATAGGTTTTCATTATGTGAATAATTTTAAAATCTTAGCTCAAACGGCTGCAAAACCTGTTTGCCCAGCACGAGGATATTGAATTCTTTAAGATGAAGCCATAGACATGTGTTTCTGAGTCGTCTATCAAAAGTTGCACCGATTTATATGAAGTTGTTCAAAAATGCTTTCTTTCGCCAAGACAGTGTGTTTCTCACTGTTACATGCATTTGAATGGGAAACTCGCCTGAAACAAAGTATAGGTTTTCATTATGTGAATAATTTTAAAATCTTAGCTCAAACGGCTGCAAAACCTGTTTGCCCAGCACGGGGATATTGAGTTCTATAAGATAAAGCCATAAACATGTGTTTCTGAGTCTTCTATCAAAAGTTACAGCGATTTATATGAAGTTGTACAAAATGCTTTCTTTCGCCAAGACAGTGTGTTTCTCACTGTTACATGCATTTGAATGGGAAACTCGCCTGAAACAAAGTATAGGTTTTCATTATGTGAATAATTTTAAAATCTTAGCTCAAACGGCTGCAAAACCTGTTTGCCCAGCACGAGGATATTGAATTCTTTAAGATGAAGCCATAGACATGTGTTTCTGAGTCGTCTATCAAAAGTTGCACCGATTTATATAAAGTTGTGCAAAAACGCTTTATTTCGCCAAGACAGTGTGTTTCTCACTGTTACATGCATTTGAATGGGAAACTCGCCCGAGACAAAGTATAGGTTTTCATTATGTGAATAATTTTAAAATCTTAGCTCAAACGGCTGCAAAACCTGTTTGCCCAGCACGAGGATATTGAATTCTTTAAGATGAAGCCATAGACATGTGTTTCTGAGTCGTCTATCAAAAGTTGCACCGATTTATATGAAGTTGTACAAAAACGCTTTCTGTCGCCAAGACAATGCGTTTCTCACTGTTACATGCATTTGAATGGGAAACTCGCCCGAGACAAAGTATAGGTTTTCATTATGTGAATAATTTTAAAATCTTAGCTCAAACGGCTGCAAAACCTGTTTGCCCAGCACGAGGATATTGAATTCTTTAAGATGAAGCCATAGACATGTGCGTCTGAGTCGTCTATCAAAAGTTGCACCGATTTATATAAAGTTGTGCAAAAACGCTTTATTTCGCCAAGACAGTGTGTTTCTCACTGTTACATGCATTTGAATGGGAAACTCGCATGAGACAAAGTATAGGTTTTCATTATGTGAATAATTTTAAAATCTTAGCTCAAACGGCTGCAAAACCTGTTTGCCCAGCACGGGGATATTGAGTTCTATAAGATAAAGCCATAAACATGTGTTTCTGAGTCGTCTATCAAAAGTTACAGCGATTTATATGAAGTTGTACGAAAATGCTTTCTTTCGCCAAGACAGTGTGTTTCTCACTGTTACATGCATTTGAATGGGAAAATCGCCCAAGACAAAGTACAGGTTTTCATTATGTGAATAATTTTAAAATCTTAGCTCAAACGGCTGCAAAACCTGTTTGCCCAGCACGAGGATATTGAGTTCTATAAGATAAAGCCATAAACATGTTTGTCTGAGTCTTCTATCAAAAGTTACAGCGATTTATATGAAGTTGTACGAAAACGCTTTCTGTCGCCAAGACAATACGTTTCTCACTGTTACATGCATTTGAATGGGAAACTCGCCTGAAACAAAGTATAGGTTTTCATTATGTGAATAATTTTAAAATCTTAGCTCAAACGGCTGCAAAACCTGTTTGCCCAGCACGAGGATATTGAATTCTTTAAGATGAAGCCATAGACATGTGTGTCTGAGTCGTCTATCAAAAGTTGCACCGATTTATATAAAGTTGTGCAAAAATGCTTTATTTCGCCAAGACAGTGTGTTTCTCACTGTTACATGCATTTGAATGGGAAACTCGCACGAGACAAAGTATAGGTTTTCATTATGTGAATAATTTTAAAATCTTAGCTCAAACGGCTGCAAAACCTGTTTGCCCAGCACGGGGATATTGAGTTCTATAAGATAAAGCCATAAACATGTGTTTCTGAGTCGTCTATCAAAAGTTGCACCGATTTATATGAAGTTGTACAAAAACGCTTTCTGTCGCCAAGACAATGCGTTTCTCACTGTTACATGCATTTGAATGGGAAACTCGCCCGAGACAAAGTACAGGTTTTCATTATGTGAATAATTTTAAAATCTTAGCTCAAACGTCTGCAAAACCTGTTTGCCCAGCACGGGGATATTGAGTTCTATAAGATAAAGCCATAAACATGTGTTTCTGAGTCTTCTATCAAAAGTTACAGCGATTTATATGAAGTTGTACGAAAATGCTTTCTTTCGCCAAGACAGTGTGTTTCTCACTGTTACATGCATTTGAATGGGAAACTCGCCCGAGACAAAGTACAGGTTTTCATTATGTGAATAATTTTAAAATCTTAGCTCAAACGGCTGCAAAACCTGTTTGCCCAGCACGGGGATATTGAGTTATATAAGATAAAGCCATAAACATGTTTGTCTGAGTCTTCTATCAAAAGTTACAGCGATTTATATGAAGTTGTACGAAAACGCTTTCTGTCGCCAAGACAATACGTTTCTCACTGTTACATGCATTTGAATGGGAAACTCGCCTGAAACAAAGTATAGGTTTTCATTATGTGAATAATTTTAAAATCTTAGCTCAAACGGCTGCAAAACCTGTTTGCCCAGCACGAGGATATTGAATTCTTTAAGATGAAGCCATAGACATGTGTGTCTGAGTCGTCTATCAAAAGTTGCACCGATTTATATAAAGTTGTGCAAAAACGCTTTATTTCGCCAAGACAATGTGTTTCTCACTGTTACATGCATTTGAATGGGAAACTCGCCCGAGACAAAGTATAGGTTTTCATTATGTGAATAATTTTAAAATCTTAGCTCAAACGGCTGCAAAACCTGTTTGCCCAGCACGAGGATATTGAATTCTTTAAGATGAAGCCATAGACATGTGTGTCTGAGTCGTCTATCAAAAGTTGCACCGATTTATATAAAGTTGTGCAAAAACGCTTTATTTCGCCAAGACAGTGTGTTTCTCACTGTTACATGCATTTGAATGGGAAACTCGCCCGAGACAAAGTACAGGTTTTCATTATGTGAATAATTTTAAAATCTTAGCTCAAACGGCTGCAAAACCTGTTTGCCCAGCACGGGGATATTGAGTTATATAAGATAAAGCCATAAACATGTTTGTCTGAGTCTTCTATCAAAAGTTACAGCGATTTATATGAAGTTGTACGAAAATGCTTTCTTTCGCCAAGACAGTGTGTTTCTCACTGTTACATGCATTTGAATGGGAAACTCGCCCGAGACAAAGTATAGGTTTTCATTATGTGAATAATTTTAAAATCTTAGCTCAAACGGCTGCAAAACCTGTTTGCCCAGCACGGGGATATTGAGTTATATAAGATAAAGCCATAAACATGTTTGTCTGAGTCTTCTATCAAAAGTTACAGCGATTTATATGAAGTTGTACGAAAACGCTTTCTGTCGCCAAGACAATACGTTTCTCACTGTTACATGCATTTGAATGGGAAACTCGCCTGAAACAAAGTATAGGTTTTCATTATGTGAATAATTTTAAAATCTTAGCTCAAACGGCTGCAAAACCTGTTTGCCCAGCACGGGGATATTGAGTTCTATAAGATAAAGCCATAAACATGTGTTTCTGAGTCTTCTATCAAAAGTTACAGCGATTTATATGAAGTTGTACGAAAATGCTTTCTTTCGCCAAGACAGTGTGTTTCTCACTGTTACATGCATTTGAATGGGAAACTCGCCTGAAACAAAGTATAGGTTTTCATTATGTGAATAATTTTAAAATCTTAGCTCAAACGGCTGCAAAACCTGTTTGCCCAGCACGGGGATATTGAGTTCTATAAGATAAAGCCATAAACATGTGTTTCTGAGTCTTCTATCAAAAGTTACAGCGATTTATATGAAGTTGTACGAAAATGCTTTCTTTCGCCAAGACAGTGTGTTTCTCACTGTTACATGCATTTGAATGGGAAACTCGCCCGAGACAAAGTACAGGTTTTCATTATGTGAATAATTTTAAAATCTTAGCTCAAACGGCTGCAAAACCTGTTTGCCCAGCACGAGGATATTGAATTCTTTAAGATGAAGCCATAGACATGTGTGTCTGAGTCGTCTATCAAAAGTTGCACCGATTTATATAAAGTTGTGCAAAAACGCTTTATTTCGCCAAGACAGTGTGTTTCTCACTGTTACATGCATTTGAATGGGAAACTCGCCTGAAACAAAGTATAGGTTTTCATTATGTGAATAATTTTAAAATCTTAGCTCAAACGGCTGCAAAACCTGTTTGCCCAGCACGAGGATATTGAATTCTTTAAGATGAAGCCATAGACATGTGTGTCTGAGTCGTCTATCAAAAGTTGCACCGATTTATATAAAGTTGTACGAAAATGCTTTCTTTCGCCAAGACGGTGTGTTTCTCACTGTTACATGCATTTGAATGGGAAACTCGCCCGAGACAAAGTACAGGTTTTCATTATGTGAATAATTTTAAAATCTTAGCTCAAACGGCTGCAAAACCTGTTTGCCCAGCACGGGGATATTGAGTTCTATAAGATAAAGCCACGATCATGTGTTTCTGAGTCTTCTATCAAAAGTTACAGCGATTTATATGAAGTTGTACAAAAACGCTTTCTGTCGCCAAGACAATGCGTTTCTCACTGTTACATGCATTTGAATGGGAAACTCGCCTGAAACAAAGTACAGGTTTTCATTATGTGAATAATTTTAAAATCTTAGCTCAAACGGCTGCAAAACCTGTTTGCCCAGCACGAGGATATTGAATTCTTTAAGATAAAGCCATAAACATGTGTTTCTGAGTCTTCTATCAAAAGTTACAACGATTTATATGAAGTTGTACGAAAATGCTTTCTTTCGCCAAGACAGTGTGTTTCTCACTGTTACATGCATTTGAATGGGAAACTCGCCTGAAACAAAGTATAGGTTTTCATTATGTGAATAATTTTAAAATCTTAGCTCAAACGGCTGCAAAACCTGTTTGCCCAGCACGAGGATATTGAATTCTTTAAGATGAAGCCATAGACATGTGTGTCTGAGTCGTCTATCAAAAGTTGCACCGATTTATATAAAGTTGTGCAAAAACGCTTTATTTCGCCAAGACAGTGTGTTTCTCACTGTTACATGCATTTGAATGAGAAACTCGCCCGAGACAAAGTATAGGTTTTCATTATGTGAATAATTTTAAAATCTTCGCTCAAACGGCTGCAAAACCTGTTTGCCCAGCACGAGGATATTGAATTCTTTAAGATGAAGCCATAGACATGTGTTTCTGAGTCGTCTATCAAAAGTTGCACCGATTTATATAAAGTTGTGCAAAAACGCTTTATTTCGCCAAGACAGTGTGTTTCTCACTGTTACATGCATTTGAATGGGAAACTCGCCCGAGACAAAGTATAGGTTTTCATTATGTGAATAATTTTAAAATCTTAGCTCAAACGGCTGCAAAACCTGTTTGCCCAGCACGAGGATATTGAATTCTTTAAGATGAAGCCATAGACATGTGTTTCTGAGTCGTCTATCAAAAGTTGCACCGATTTATATAAAGTTGTGCAAAAACGCTTTATTTCGCCAAGACAGTGTGTTTCTCACTGTTACATGCATTTGAATGGGAAACTCGCCCGAGACAAAGTATAGGTTTTCATTATGTGAATAATTTTAAAATCTTAGCTCAAACGGCTGCAAAACCTGTTTGCCCAGCACGAGGATATTGAATTCTTTAAGATGAAGCCATAGACATGTGTTTCTGAGTCGTCTATCAAAAGTTGCACCGATTTATATAAAGTTGTGCAAAAACGCTTTATTTCGCCAAGACAGTGTGTTTCTCACTGTTACATGCATTTGAATGGGAAACTCGCCCGAGACAAAGTATAGGTTTTCATTATGTGAATAATTTTAAAATCTTAGCTCAAACGGCTGCAAAACCTGTTTGCCCAGCACGAGGATATTGAATTCTTTAAGATGAAGCCATAGACATGTGTTTCTGAGTCGTCTATCAAAAGTTGCACCGATTTATATAAAGTTGTACGAAAATGCTTTATTTCGCCAAGACGGTGTGTTTCTCACTGTTACATGCATTTGAATGGGAAACTCGCCCGAGACAAAGTATAGGTTTTCATTATGTGAATAATTTTAAAATCTTAGCTCAAACGGCTGCAAAACCTGTTTGCCCAGCACGAGGATATTGAGTTCTATAAGATAAAGCCACGATCATGTGTTTCTGAGTCTTCTATCAAAAGTTACAGCGATTTATATGAAGTTGTACAAAAACGCTTTCTGTCGCCAAGACAATGCGTTTCTCACTGTTACATGCATTTGAATGGGAAACTCGCCCGAGACAAAGTATAGGTTTTCATTATGTGAATAATTTTAAAATCTTAGCTCAAACGGCTGCAAAACCTGTTTGCCCAGCACGAGGATATTGAATTCTTTAAGATGAAGCCATAGACATGTGTTTCTGAGTCGTCTATCAAAAGTTGCACTGATTTATATAAAGTTGTACGAAAATGCTTTCTTTCGCCAAGACGGTGTGTTTCTCACTGTTACATGCATTTGAATGGGAAACTCGCCCGAGACAAAGTACAGGTTTTCATTATGTGAATAATTTTAAAATCTTAGCTCAAACGGCTGCAAAACCTGTTTGCCCAGCACGAGGATATTGAATTCTTTAAGATGAAGCCATAGACATGTGTTTCTGAGTTGTCTATCAAAAGTTGCACCGATTTATATGAAGTTGTGCAAAAACGCTTTATTTCGCCAAGACAGTGTGTTTCTCACTGTTACATGCATTTGAATGGGAAACTCGCCTGAAACAAAGTATAGGTTTTCATTATGTGAATAATTTTAAAATCTTAGCTCAAACGGCTGCAAAACCTGTTTGCCCAGCACGAGGATATTGAATTCTTTAAGATGAAGCCATAGACATGTGTGTCTGAGTCGTCTATCAAAAGTTGCACCGATTTATATAAAGTTGTGCAAAAACGCTTTATTTCGCCAAGACAGTGTGTTTCTCACTGTTACATACATTTGAATGGGAAACTCGCACGAGACAAAGTATAGGTTTTCATTATGTGAATAATTTTAAAATCTTAGCTCAAACGGCTGCAAAACCTGTTTGCCCAGCACGAGGATATTGAATTCTTTAAGATGAAGCCATAGACATGTGTTTCTGAGTCGTCTATCAAAAGTTGCACCGATTTATATAAAGTTGTACGAAAATGCTTTATTTCGCCAAGACGGTGTGTTTCTCACTGTTACATGCATTTGAATGGGAAACTCGCCCGAGACAAAGTATAGGTTTTCATTATGTGAATAATTTTAAAATCTTAGCTCAAACGGCTGCAAAACCTGTTTGCCCAGCACGAGGATATTGAATTCTTTAAGATGAAGCCATAGACATGTGTTTCTGAGTCGTCTATCAAAAGTTGCACCGATTTATATAAAGTTGTGCAAAAACGCTTTATTTCGCCAAGACAGTGTGTTTCTCACTGTTACATGCATTTGAATGGGAAACTCGCACGAGACAAAGTATAGGTTTTCATTATGTGAATAATTTTAAAATCTTAGCTCAAACGGCTGCAAAACCTGTTTGCCCAGCATGAGGATATTGAATTCTTTAAGATGAAGCCATAGACATGTGTTTCTGAGTCGTCTATCAAAAGTTGCACCGATTTATATAAAGTTGTGCAAAAACGCTTTATTTCGCCAAGACAGTGTGTTTCTCACTGTTACATGCATTTGAATGGGAAACTCGCCCGAGACAAAGTATAGGTTTTCATTATGTGAATAATTTTAAAATCTTAGCTCAAACGGCTGCAAAACCTGTTTGCCCAGCACGAGGATATTGAATTCTTTAAGATGAAGCCATAAACATGTGTTTCTGAGTCTTCTATCAAAAGTTACAGCGATTTATATGAAGTTGTACGAAAATGCTTTCTTTCGCCAAGACAGTGTGTTTCTCACTGTTACATGCATTTGAATGGGAAACTCGCCTGAAACAAAGTATAGGTTTTCATTATGTGAATAATTTTAAAATCTTAGCTCAAACGGCTGCAAAACCTGTTTGCCCAGCACGAGGATATTGAATTCTTTAAGATGAAGCCATAGACATGTGTTTCTGAGTCGTCTATCAAAAGTTGCACCGATTTATATAAAGTTGTGCAAAAACGCTTTATTTCGCCAAGACGGTGTGTTTCTCACTGTTACATGCATTTGAATGGGAAACTCGCCCGAGACAAAGTATAGGTTTTCATTATGTGAATAATTTTAAAATCTTAGCTCAAACGGCTGCAAAACCTGTTTGCCCAGCACGGGGATATTGAGTTATATAAGATAAAGCCATAAACATGTTTGTCTGAGTCTTCTATCAAAAGTTACAGCGATTTATATGAAGTTGTACGAAAACGCTTTCTGTCGCCAAGACAATACGTTTCTCACTGTTACATGCATTTGAATGGGAAACTCGCCTGAAACAAAGTATAGGTTTTCATTATGTGAATAATTTTAAAATCTTAGCTCAAACGGCTGCAAAACCTGTTTGCCCAGCACGAGGATATTGAATTCTTTAAGATGAAGCCATAGACATGTGTGTCTGAGTCGTCTATCAAAAGTTGCACCGATTTATATAAAGTTGTGCAAAAACGCTTTATTTCGCCAAGACAGTGTGTTTCTCACTGTTACATGCATTTGAATGGGAAACTCGCCTGAAACAAAGTATAGGTTTTCATTATGTGAATAATTTTAAAATCTTAGCTCAAACGGCTGCAAAACCTGTTTGCCCAGCACGAGGATATTGAATTCTTTAAGATGAAGCCATAGACATGTGTGTCTGAGTCGTCTATCAAAAGTTGCACCGATTTATATAAAGTTTTGCAAAAACGCTTTATTTCGCCAAGACAGTGTGTTTCTCACTGTTACATGCATTTGAATGGTAAACTCGCCCGAGACAAAGTATAGGTTTTCATTATGTGAATAATTTTAAAATCTTAGCTCAAACGGCTGCAAAACCTGTTTGCCCAGCACGAGGATATTGAATTCTTTAAGATGAAGCCATAGACATGTGTTTCTGAGTCGTCTATCAAAAGTTGCACCGATTTATATAAAGTTGTGCAAAAACGCTTTATTTCGCCAAGACAGTGTGTTTCTCACTGTTACATGCATTTGAATGGGAAACTCGCCCGAGACAAAGTATAGGTTTTCATTATGTGAATAATTTTAAAATCTTAGCTCAAACGGCTGCAAAACCTGTTTGCCCAGCACGGGGATATTGAGTTCTATAAGATAAAGCCACGATCATGTGTTTCTGAGTCTTCTATCAAAAGTTACAGCGATTTATATGAAGTTGTACAAAAACGCTTTCTGTCGCCAAGACAATGCGTTTCTCACTGTTACATGCATTTGAATGGGAAACTCGCCCGAGACAAAGTATAGGTTTTCATTATGTGAATAATTTTAAAATCTTAGCTCAAACGGCTGCAAAACCTGTTCTGTTTGCCCAGCACGGGGATATTGAGTTCTATAAGATAAAGCCATAAACATGTTTGTCTGAGTCTTCTATCAAAAGTTACAGCGATTTATATGAAGTTGTACAAAAATGCTTTCTTTCGCCAAGACAGTGTGTTTCTCACTGTTACATGCATTTGAATGGGAAACTCGCCTGAGACAAAGTATAGGTTTTCATTATGTGAATAATTTTAAAATCTTAGCTCAAACGGCTGCAAAACCTGTTTGCCCAGCACGAGGATATTGAGTTCTATAAGATAAAGCCATAAACATGTTTGTCTGAGTCTTCTATCAAAAGTTACAGCTGTCTTCATCAAGACCATTAAAAACGCTTTATTTCACCAGTTAGTGCGTCTCGCTATTACATGCATTTGAATGGAGTTCTCGCACGAAACAAAGTATAGGTTTTCATTATGTGAATAATTTTAAAATCTTAGCTCAAACGGCTGCAAAACCCGTTCTGTTTGCCCAGCACGGGGATATTGAGTTCTATAAGATAAAGCCATAAACATGTTTGTCTGAGTCTTCTATCAAAAGTTACAGCGATTTATATGAAGTTGTACAAAAACGCTTTATTTCGCCAAGACAGTGTGTTTCTCACTGTTACATGCATTTGAATGGGAAACTCGCCTGAGACAAAGTATAGGTTTTCATTATGTGAATAATTTTAAAATCTTAGCTCAAACGGCTGCAAAACCTGTTCTGTTTGCCCAGCACGGGGATATTGAGTTCTATAAGATAAAGCCATAAACATGTTTGTCTGAGTCTTCTATCAAAAGTTACAGCGATTTATATGAAGTTGTACAAAAACGCTTTATTTCGCCAAGACAGTGTGTTTCTCACTGTTACATGCATTTGAATGGGAAACTCGCCTGAAACAAAGTATAGGTTTTCATTATGTGAATAATTTTAAAATCTTAGCTCAAACGGCTGCAAAACCTGTTTGCCCAGCACGAGGATATTGAATTCTTTAAGATGAAGCCATAGACATGTGTTTCTGAGTCGTCTATCAAAAGTTGCACCGATTTATATAAAGTTGTGCAAAAACGCTTTATTTCGCCAAGACAGTGTGTTTCTCACTGTTACATGCATTTGAATGGGAAACTCGCCCGAGACAAAGTATAGGTTTTCATTATGTGAATAATTTTAAAATCTTAGCTCAAACGGCTGCAAAACCTGTTCTGTTTGCCCAGCACGGGGATATTGAGTTCTATAAGATAAAGCCATAAACATGTTTGTCTGAGTCTTCTATCAAAAGTTACAGCGATTTATATGAAGTTGTACAAAAACGCTTTATTTCGCCAAGACAGTGTGTTTCTCACTGTTACATGCATTTGAATGGGAAACTCGCCCGAGACAAAGTATAGGTTTTCATTATGTGAATAATTTTAAAATCTTAGCTCAAACGGCTGCAAAACCTGTTTGCCCAGCACGGGGATATTGAGTTCTATAAGATAAAGCCATAAACATGTTTTTCTGAGTCTTCTATCAAAAGTTACAGCGATTTATATGAAGTTGTACAAAAACGCTTTATTTCGCCAAGACAGTGTGTTTCTCACTGTTACATGCATTTGAATGGGAAACTCGCCCGAGACAAAGTATAGGTTTTCATTATGTGAATAATTTTAAAATCTTAGCTCAAACGGCTGCAAAACCTGTTTGCCCAGCACGAGGATATTGAATTCTTTAAGATGAAGCCATAGACATGTGTGTCTGAGTCGTCTATCAAAAGTTGCACCGATTTATATAAAGTTGTGCAAAAACGCTTTATTTCGCCAAGACAGTGTGTTTCTCACTGTTACATGCATTTGAATGGGAAACTCGCCCGAGACAAAGTATAGGTTTTCATTATGTGAATAATTTTAAAATCTTAGCTCAAACGGCTGCAAAACCTGTTTGCACAGCACGGGGATATTGAGTTCTATAAGATAAAGCCATAAACATGTGTTTCTGAGTCTTCTATCAAAAGTTACAGCGATTTATATGAAGTTGTACGAAAATGCTTTATTTCGCCAAGACAGTGTGTTTCTCACTGTTACATGCATTTGAATGGGAAACTCGCCCGAGACAAAGTATAGGTTTTCATTATGTGAATAATTTTAAAATCTTAGCTCAAACGGCTGCAAAACCTGTTTGCCCAGCACGAGGATATTGAATTCTTTAAGATGAAGCCATAGACATGTGTTTCTGAGTCTTCTATCAAAAGTTACAGCGATTTATATGAAGTTGTACGAAAATGCTTTCTTTCGCCAAGACAGTGTGTTTCTCACTGTTACATGCATTTGAATGGGAAACTCGCCCGAGACAAAGTATAGGTTTTCATTATGTGAATAATTTTAAAATCTTAGCTCAAACGGCTGCAAAACCTGTTTGCCCAGCACGAGGATATTGAATTCTTTAAGATGAAGCCATAGACATGTGTTTCTGAGTCTTCTATCAAAAGTTACAGCGATTTATATGAAGTTGTACGAAAATGCTTTCTTTCGCCAAGACAGTGTGTTTCTCACTGTTACATGCATTTGAATGGGAAACTCGCCTGAAACAAAGTATAGGTTTTCATTATGTGAATAATTTTAAAATCTTAGCTCAAACGGCTGCAAAACCTGTTTGCCCAGCACGAGGATATTGAGTTCTATAAGATAAAGCCATAAACATGTGTTTCTGAGTCTTCTATCAAAAGTTACAGCGATTTATATGAAGTTGTACGAAAATGCTTTCTTTCGCCAAGACAGTGTGTTTCTCACTGTTACATGCATTTGAATGGGAAACTCGCCCGAGACAAAGTATAGGTTTTCATTATGTGAATAATTTTAAAATCTTAGCTCAAACGGCTGCAAAACCTGTTTGCCCAGCACGAGGATATTGAATTCTTTAAGATGAAGCCATAGACATGTGTGTCTGAGTCGTCTATCAAAAGTTGCAGCGATTTATATAAAGTTGTGCAAAAACGCTTTATTTCGCCAAGACAGTGTGTTTCTCACTGTTACATGCATTTGAATGGGAAACTCGCCCGAGACAAAGTATAGGTTTTCATTATGTGAATAATTTTAAAATCTTAGCTCAAACGGCTGCAAAACCTGTTTGCCCAGCACGGGGATATTGAGTTCTATAAGATAAAGCCATAAATATGTGTTTCTGAGTCTTCTATCAAAAGTTACAGCGATTTATATGAAGTTGTACAAAAACGCTTTCTGTCGCCAAGACAATGCGTTTCTCACTGTTACATGCATTTGAATGGGAAACTCGCCTGAAACAAAGTATAGGTTTTCATTATGTGAATAATTTTAAAATCTTAGCTCAAACGGCTGCAAAACCTGTTTGCCCAGCACGAGGATATTGAATTCTTTAAGATGAAGCCATAGACATGTGTGTCTGAGTCGTCTATCAAAAGTTGCACCGATTTATATAAAGTTGTGCAAAAACGCTTTATTTCGCCAAGACAGTGTGTTTCTCACTGTTACATGCATTTGAATGGGAAACTCGCCCGAGACAAAGTATAGGTTTTCATTATGTGAATAATTTTAAAATCTTAGCTCAAACGGCTGCAAAACCTGTTTGCCCAGCACGAGGATATTGAATTCTTTAAGATGAAGCCATAGACATGTGTTTCTGAGTCTTCTATCAAAAGTTACAGCGATTTATATGAAGTTGTACGAAAATGCTTTATTTCGCCAAGACAGTGTGTTTCTCACTGTTACATGCATTTGAATGGGAAACTCGCCTGAAACAAAGTATAGGTTTTCATTATGTGAATAATTTTAAAATCTTAGCTCAAACGGCTGCAAAACCTGTTTGCCCAGCACGAGGATATTGAATTCTTTAAGATGAAGCCATAGACATGTGTTTCTGAGTCTTCTATCAAAAGTTACAGCGATTTATATGAAGTTGTACGAAAATGCTTTATTTCGCCAAGACAGTGTGTTTCTCACTGTTACATGCATTTGAATGGGAAACTCGCCTGAAACAAAGTATAGGTTTTCATTATGTGAATAATTTTAAAATCTTAGCTCAAACGGCTGCAAAACCTGTTTGCCCAGCACGAGGATATTGAATTCTTTAAGATGAAGCCATAGACATGTGTTTCTGAGTCGTCTATCAAAAGTTGCACCGATTTATATAAAGTTGTACGAAAATGCTTTCTTTCGCCAAGACGGTGTGTTTCTCACTGTTACATGCATTTGCATGGGAAACTCGCCCGAGACAAAGTATAGGTTTTCATTATGTGAATAATTTTAAAATCTTAGCTCAAACGGCTGCAAAACCTGTTTGCCCAGCACGAGGATATTGAATTCTTTAAGATGAAGCCATAGACATGTGTTTCTGAGTCTTCTATCAAAAGTTACAGCGATTTATATGAAGTTGTACGAAAATGCTTTCTTTCGCCAAGACAGTGTGTTTCTCACTGTTACATGCATTTGAATGGGAAACTCGCCCGAGACAAAGTACAGGTTTTCATTATGTGAATAATTTTAAAATCTTAGCTCAAACGGCTGCAAAACCTGTTTGCCCAGCACGGGGATATTGAGTTATATAAGATAAAGCCATAAACATGTTTGTCTGAGTCTTCTATCAAAAGTTACAGCGATTTATATGAAGTTGTACGAAAACGCTTTCTGTCGCCAAGACAATACGTTTCTCACTGTTACATGCATTTGAATGGGAAACTCGCCTGAAACAAAGTATAGGTTTTCATTATGTGAATAATTTTAAAATCTTAGCTCAAACGGCTGCAAAACCTGTTTGCCCAGCACGAGGATATTGAATTCTTTAAGATGAAGCCATAGACATGTGTGTCTGAGTCGTCTATCAAAAGTTGCACCGATTTATATAAAGTTGTGCAAAAACGCTTTATTTCGCCAAGACAGTGTGTTTCTCACTGTTACATGCATTTGAATGGGAAACTCGCACGAGACAAAGTATAGGTTTTCATTATGTGAATAATTTTAAAATCTTAGCTCAAACGGCTGCAAAACCTGTTTGCCCAGCACGGGGATATTGAGTTCTATAAGATAAAGCCATAAACATGTGTTTCTGAGTCTTCTATCAAAAGTTACAGCGATTTATATGAAGTTGTACGAAAATGCTTTCTTTCGCCAAGACAGTGTGTTTCTCACTGTTACATGCATTTGAATGGGAAACTCGCCTGAAACAAAGTATAGGTTTTCATTATGTGAATAATTTTAAAATCTTAGCTCAAACGGCTGCAAAACCTGTTTGCCCAGCACGAGGATATTGAATTCTTTAAGATGAAGCCATAGACATGTGTTTCTGAGTCTTCTATCAAAAGTTACAGCGATTTATATGAAGTTGTACGAAAATGCTTTATTTCGCCAAGACAGTGTGTTTCTCACTGTTACATGCATTTGAATGGGAAACTCGCCTGAAACAAAGTATAGGTTTTCATTATGTGAATAATTTTAAAATCTTAGCTCAAACGGCTGCAAAACCTGTTTGCCCAGCACGAGGATATTGAATTCTTTAAGATGAAGCCATAGACATGTGTTTCTGAGTCTTCTATCAAAAGTTACAGCGATTTATATGAAGTTGTACGAAAATGCTTTATTTCGCCAAGACAGTGTGTTTCTCACTGTTACATGCATTTGAATGGGAAACTCGCCTGAAACAAAGTATAGGTTTTCATTATGTGAATAATTTTAAAATCTTAGCTCAAACGGCTGCAAAACCTGTTTGCCCAGCACGGGGATATTGAGTTCTATAAGATAAAGCCATAAACATGTGTTTCTGAGTCTTCTATCAAAAGTTACAGCGATTTATATGAAGTTGTACGAAAATGCTTTCTGTCGCCAAGACAATGCGTTTCTCACTGTTACATGCATTTGAATGGGAAACTCGCCCGAGACAAAGTATAGGTTTTCATTATGTGAATAATTTTAAAATCTTAGCTCAAACGGCTGCAAAACCTGTTTGCCCAGCACGAGGATATTGAATTCTTTAAGATGAAGCCATAGACATGTGTGTCTGAGTCTTCTATCAAAAGTTACAGCGATTTATATGAATTTGTACGAAAATGCTTTCTGTCGCCAAGACAGTGTGTTTCTCACTGTTACATGCATTTGAATGGGAAACTCGCCTGAAACAAAGTATAGGTTTTCATTATGTGAATAATTTTAAAATCTTAGCTCAAACGGCTGCAAAACCTGTTTGCCCAGCACGAGGATATTGAATTCTTTAAGATGAAGCCATAGACATGTGTTTCTGAGTCGTCTATCAAAAGTTGCACCGATTTATATAAAGTTGTACGAAAATGCTTTCTTTCGCCAAGACGGTGTGTTTCTCACTGTTACATGCATTTGAATGGGAAACTCGCCTGAAACAAAGTATAGGTTTTCATTATGTGAATAATTTTAAAATCTTAGCTCAAACGGCTGCAAAACCTGTTTGCCCAGCACGGGGATATTGAGTTCTATAAGATAAAGCCATAAACATGTGTTTCTGAGTCTTCTATCAAAAGTTACAGCGATTTATATGAAGTTGTACGAAAATGCTTTCTGTCGCCAAGACAATGCGTTTCTCACTGTTACATGCATTTGAATTGGAAACTCGCCCGAGACAAAGTATAGGTTTTCATTATGTGAATAATTTTAAAATCTTAGCTCAAACGGCTGCAAAACCTGTTTGCCCAGCACGAGGATATTGAATTCTTTAAGATGAAGCCATAGACATGTGTGTCTGAGTCTTCTATCAAAAGTTACAGCGATTTATATGAAGTTGTACGAAAATGCTTTCTTTCGCCAAGACAGTGTGTTTCTCACTGTTACATGCATTTGAATGGGAAACTCGCCTGAAACAAAGTATAGGTTTTCATTATGTGAATAATTTTAAAATCTTAGCTCAAACGGCTGCAAAACCTGTTTGCCCAGCACGAGGATATTGAATTCTTTAAGATGAAGCCATAGACATGTGTTTCTGAGTCTTCTATCAAAAGTTACAGCGATTTATATGAAGTTGTACGAAAATGCTTTATTTCGCCAAGACAGTGTGTTTCTCACTGTTACATGCATTTGAATGGGAAACTCGCCTGAAACAAAGTATAGGTTTTCATTATGTGAATAATTTTAAAATCTTAGCTCAAACGGCTGCAAAACCTGTTTGCCCAGCACGAGGATATTGAATTCTTTAAGATGAAGCCATAGACATGTGTGTCTGAGTCGTCTATCAAAAGTTGCACCGATTTATATAAAGTTGTACGAAAATGCTTTCTTTCGCCAAGACGGTGTGTTTCTCACTGTTACATGCATTTGCATGGGAAACTCGCCCGAGACAAAGTATAGGTTTTCATTATGTGAATAATTTTAAAATCTTAGCTCAAACGGCTGCAACCTGTTTGCCCAGCACGGGGATATTGAGTTCTATAAGATAAAGCCATGATCATGTGTTTCTGAGTCTTCTATCAAAAGTTACAGCGATTTATATGAAGTTGTACAAAAACGCTTTCTGTCGCCAAGACAATGCGTTTCTCACTGTTACATGCATTTGAATGGGAAACTCGCCCGAGACAAAGTATAGGTTTTCATTATGTGAATAATTTTAAAATCTTAGCTCAAACGGCTGCAAAACCTGTTTGCCCAGCACGAGGATATTGAGTTCTATAAGATAAAGCCATAAACATGTGTTTCTGAGTCTTCTATCAAAAGTTACAGCGATTTATATGAAGTTGTACGAAAATGCTTTCTTTCGCCAAGACAGTGTGTTTCTCACTGTTACATGCATTTGAATGGGAAACTCGCCTGAAACAAAGTATAGGTTTTCATTATGTGAATAATTTTAAAATCTTAGCTCAAACGGCTGCAAAACCTGTTTGCCCAGCACGAGGATATTGAATTCTTTAAGATGAAGCCATAGACATGTGTTTCTGAGTCTTCTATCAAAAGTTACAGCGATTTATATGAAGTTGTACGAAAATGCTTTCTTTCGCCAAGACAGTGTGTTTCTCACTGTTACATGCATTTGAATGGGAAACTCGCCTGAAACAAAGTATAGGTTTTCATTATGTGAATAATTTTAAAATCTTAGCTCAAACGGCTGCAAAACCTGTTTGCCCAGCACGAGGATATTGAATTCTTTAAGATGAAGCCATAGACATGTGTTTCTGAGTCGTCTATCAAAAGTTGCACCGATTTATATAAAGTTGTACGAAAATGCTTTCTTTCGCCAAGACAGTGTGTTTCTCACTGTTACATGCATTTGCATGGGAAACTCGCCCGAGACAAAGTATAGGTTTTCATTATGTGAATAATTTTAAAATCTTAGCTCAAACGGCTGCAAAACCTGTTTGCCCAGCACGAGGATATTGAGTTCTATAAGATAAAGCCATAGACATGTGTTTCTGAGTCTTCTATCAAAAGTTACAGCGATTTATATGAAGTTGTACGAAAATGCTTTCTTTCGCCAAGACAGTGTGTTTCTCACTGTTACATGCATTTGAATGGGAAACTCGCCTGAAACAAAGTATAGGTTTTCATTATGTGAATAATTTTAAAATCTTAGCTCAAACGGCTGCAAAACCTGTTTGCCCAGCACGAGGATATTGAATTCTTTAAGATGAAGCCATAGACATGTGTTTCTGAGTCTTCTATCAAAAGTTACAGCGATTTATATGAAGTTGTACGAAAATGCTTTCTTTCGCCAAGACAGTGTGTTTCTCACTGTTACATGCATTTGAATGGGAAACTCGCCCGAGACAAAGTATAGGTTTTCATTATGTGAATAATTTTAAAATCTTAGCTCAAACGGCTGCAAAACCTGTTTGCCCAGCACGAGGATATTGAGTTCTATAAGATAAAGCCATGATCATGTGTTTCTGAGTCTTCTATCAAAAGTTACAGCGATTTATATGAAGTTGTACAAAAACGCTTTCTGTCGCCAAGACAATGCGTTTCTCACTGTTACATGCATTTGAATGGGAAACTCGCCCGAGACAAAGTATAGGTTTTCATTATGTGAATAATTTTAAAATCTTAGCTCAAACGGCTGCAAAACCTGTTTGCCCAGCACGAGGATATTGAGTTCTATAAGATAAAGCCATAGACATGTGTTTCTGAGTCTTCTATCAAAAGTTACAGCGATTTATATGAAGTTGTACGAAAATGCTTTCTTTCGCCAAGACAGTGTGTTTCTCACTGTTACATGCATTTGAATGGGAAACTCGCCTGAAACAAAGTATAGGTTTTCATTATGTGAATAATTTTAAAATCTTAGCTCAAACGGCTGCAAAACCTGTTTGCCCAGCACGGGGATATTGAGTTCTATAAGATAAAGCCATGATCATGTGTTTCTGAGTCTTCTATCAAAAGTTACAGCGATTTATATGAAGTTGTACAAAAACGCTTTCTGTCGCCAAGACAATGCGTTTCTCACTGTTACATGCATTTGAATGGGAAACTCGCCCGAGACAAAGTATAGGTTTTCATTATGTGAATAATTTTAAAATCTTAGCTCAAACGGCTGCAAAACCTGTTTGCGCAGCACGAGGATATTGAGTTCTAAAAGATAAAGCCATAAACATGTGTTTCTGAGTCTTCTATCAAAAGTTACAGCGATTTATATGAAGTTGTACAAAAATGCTTTCTTTCGCCAAGACAGTGTGTTTCTCACTGTTACATGCATTTGAATGGGAAACTCGCCTGAAACAAAGTATAGGTTTTCATTATGTGAATAATTTTAAAATCTTAGCTCAAACGGCTGCAAAACCTGTTTGCCCAGCACGAGGATATTGAGTTCTATAAGATAAAGCCATAAACATGTGTTTCTGAGTCTTCTATCAAAAGTTACAGCGATTTATATGAAGTTGTACGAAAATGCTTTCTTTCGCCAAGACAGTGTGTTTCTCACTGTTACATGCATTTGAATGGGAAACTCGCCTGAGACAAAGTATAGGTTTTCATTATGTGAATAATTTTAAAATCTTAGCTCAAACGGCTGCAAAACCTGTTTGCCCAGCACGGGGATATTGAGTTCTATAAGATAAAGCCATAAACATGTGTTTCTGAGTCTTCTATCAAAAGTTACAGCGATTTATATGAAGTTGTACAAAAATGCTTTCTTTCGCCAAGACAGTGTGTTTCTCACTGTTACATGCATTTGAATGGGAAACTCGCCCGAGACAAAGTATAGGTTTTCATTATGTGAATAATTTTAAAATCTTAGCTCAAACGGCTGCAAAACCTGTTTGCCCAGCACGGGGATATTGAGTTCTATAAGATAAAGCCATAAACATGTGTTTCTGAGTCTTCTATCAAAAGTTACAGCGATTTATATGAAGTTGTACGAAAATGCTTTCTTTCGCCAAGACAGTGTGTTTCTCACTGTTACATGCATTTGAATGGGAAACTCGCCCGAGACAAAGTATAGGTTTTCATTATGTGAATAATTTTAAAATCTTAGCTCAAACGGCTGCAAAACCTGTTTGCCCAGCACGGGGATATTGAGTTCTATAAGATAAAGCCATGATCATGTGTTTCTGAGTCTTCTATCAAAAGTTACAGCGATTTATATGAAGTTGTACAAAAACGCTTTCTGTCGCCAAGACAATGCGTTTCTCACTGTTACATGCATTTGAATGGGAAACTCGCCTGAAACAAAGTATAGGTTTTCATTATGTGAATAATTTTAAAATCTTAGCTCAAACGGCTGCAAAACCTGTTTGCCCAGCACGAGGATATTGAGTTCTATAAGATAAAGCCATAAACATGTGTTTCTGAGTCTTCTATCAAAAGTTACAGCGATTTATATGAAGTTGTACAAAAATGCTTTCTGTCGCCAAGACAATGCGTTTCTCACTGTTACATGCATTTGAATGGGAAACTCGCCCGAGACAAAGTATAGGTTTTCATTATGTGAATAATTTTAAAATCTTAGCTCAAACGGCTGCAAAACCTGTTTGCCCAGCACGAGGATATTGAGTTCTATAAGATAAAGCCATAAACATGTGTTTCTGAGTCTTCTATCAAAAGTTACAGCGATTTATATGAAGTTGTACAAAAATGCTTTCTTTCGCCAAGACAGTGTGTTTCTCACTGTTACATGCATTTGAATGGGAAACTCGACTGAAACAAAGTATAGGTTTTCATTATGTGAATAATTTTAAAATCTTAGCTCAAACGGCTGCAAAACCTGTTTGCCCAGCACGAGGATATTGAATTCTTTAAGATGAAGCCATAGACATGTGTTTCTGAGTCTTCTATCAAAAGTTACAGCGATTTATATGAAGTTGTACAAAAACGCTTTCTGTCGCCAAGACAGTGTGTTTACATGCATTTGAATGGGAAACTCGCCTGAAACAAAGTATAGGTTTTCATTATGTGAATAATTTTAAAATCTTAGCTCAAACGGCTGCAAAACCTGTTTGCCCAGCACGAGGATATTGAGTTCTATAAGATAAAGCCATAAACATGTGTTTCTGAGTCTTCTATCAAAAGTTGCACCGATTTATATAAAGTTGTGCAAAAAAGCTTTATTTCGCCAAGACAATGTGTTTCTCACTGTTACATGCATTTGAATGGGAAACTCGCCTGAAACAAAGTATAGGTTTTCATTATGTGAATAATTTTAAAATCTTAGCTCAAACGGCTGCAAAACCTGTTTGCCCAGCACGAGGATATTGAGTTCTATAAGATAAAGCCATAAACATGTGTTTCTGAGTCTTCTATCAAAAGTTGCACCGATTTATATAAAGTTGTGCAAAAAAGCTTTATTTCGCCAAGACAATGTGTTTCTCACTGTTACATGCATTTGAATGGGAAACTCGCCTGAAACAAAGTATAGGTTTTCATTATGTGAATAATTTTAAAATCTTAGCTCAAACGGCTGCAAAACCTGTTTGCCCAGCACGGGGATATTGAGTTCTATAAGATAAAGCCATAAACATGTGTTTCTGAGTCTTCTATCAAAAGTTACAGCGATTTATATGAAGTTGTACGAAAATGCTTTCTTTCGCCAAGACAGTGTGTTTCTCACTGTTACATGCATTTGAATGGGAAACTCGCCTGAAACAAAGTATAGGTTTTCATTATGTGAATAATTTTAAAATCTTAGCTCAAACGGCTGCAAAACCTGTTTGCCCAGCACGGGGATATTGAGTTCTATAAGATAAAGCCATAAACATGTGTTTCTGAGTCTTCTATCAAAAGTTACAGCGATTTATATGAAGTTGTACAAAAACGCTTTCTGTCGCCAAGACAATGTGTTTCTCACTGTTACATGCATTTGAATGGGAAACTCGCCTGAAACAAAGTATAGGTTTTCATTATGTGAATAATTTTAAAATCTTAGCTCAAACGGCTGCAAAACCTGTTTGCCCAGCACGAGGATATTGAATTCTTTAAGATGAAGCCATAGACATGTGTTTCTGAGTCTTCTATCAAAAGTTACAGCGATTTATATGAAGTTGTACGAAAATGCTTTATTTCGCCAAGACAGTGTGTTTCTCACTGTTACATGCATTTGAATGGGAAACTCGCCTGAAACAAAGTATAGGTTTTCATTATGTGAATAATTTTAAAATCTTAGCTCAAACGGCTGCAAAACCTGTTTGCCCAGCACGAGGATATTGAATTCTTTAAGATGAAGCCATAGACATGTGTTTCTGAGTCTTCTATCAAAAGTTACAGCGATTTATATGAAGTTGTACAAAAATGCTTTCTTTCGCCAAGACAGTGTGTTTCTCACTGTTACATGCATTTGAATGGGAAACTCGCCTGAAACAAAGTATAGGTTTTCATTATGTGAATGATTTTAAAATCTTAGCTCAAACGGCTGCAAAACCTGTTTGCCCAGCACGAGGATATTGAGTTCTATAAGATAAAGCCATAAACATGTTTGTCTGAGTCTTCTATCAAAAGTTACAGCGATTTATATGAAGTTGTACGAAAATGCTTTCTTTCGCCAAGACAGTGTGTTTCTCACTGTTACATGCATTTGAATGGGAAACTCGCCCGAGACAAAGTATAGGTTTTCATTATGTGAATAATTTTAAAATCTTAGCTCAAACGGCTGCAAAACCTGTTTGCCCAGCACGAGGATATTGAGTTCTATAAGATAAAGCCATAAACATGTGTTTCTGAGTCTTCTATCAAAAGTTACAGCGATTTATATGAAGTTGTACGAAAATGCTTTCTTTCGCCAAGACAGTGTGTTTCTCACTGTTACATGCATTTGAATGGGAAACTCGCCCGAGACAAAGTATAGGTTTTCATTATGTGAATAATTTTAAAATCTTAGCTCAAACGGCTGCAAAACCTGTTTGCCCAGCACGAGGATATTGAGTTCTATAAGATAAAGCCATAAACATGTGTTTCTGAGTCTTCTATCAAAAGTTACAGCGATTTATATGAAGTTGTACAAAAATGCTTTCTTTCGCCAAGACAGTGTGTTTCTCACTGTTACATGCATTTGAATGGGAAACTCGCCTGAAACAAAGTATAGGTTTTCATTATGTGAATAATTTTAAAATCTTAGCTCAAACGGCTGCAAAACCTGTTTGCCCAGCACGAGGATATTGAGTTCTATAAGATAAAGCCATAAACATGTGTTTCTGAGTCTTCTATCAAAAGTTGCACCGATTTATATAAAGTTGTGCAAAAAAGCTTTATTTCGCCAAGACAATGTGTTTCTCACTGTTACATGCATTTGAATGGGAAACTCGCCTGAAACAAAGTATAGGTTTTCATTATGTGAATAATTTTAAAATCTTAGCTCAAACGGCTGCAAAACCTGTTTGCCCAGCACGGGGATATTGAGTTCTATAAGATAAAGCCATAAACATGTGTTTCTGAGTCTTCTATCAAAAGTTACAGCGATTTATATGAAGTTGTACGAAAATGCTTTCTTTCGCCAAGACAGTGTGTTTCTCACTGTTACATGCATTTGAATGGGAAACTCGCCTGAAACAAAGTATAGGTTTTC
This sequence comes from Astatotilapia calliptera, assembly GCF_964374335.1. Classification (NCBI taxonomy): domain Eukaryota; kingdom Metazoa; phylum Chordata; class Actinopteri; order Cichliformes; family Cichlidae; genus Astatotilapia; species Astatotilapia calliptera. Next base: position 3,284,636 of record NC_137440.1, read on the forward strand.
ATTATGTGAATAATTTTAAAATCTTAGCTCAAACGGCTGCAAAACCTGTTTGCCCAGCACGGGGATATTGAGTTCTATAAGATAAAGCCATAAACATGTGTTTCTGAGTCTTCTATCAAAAGTTACAGCGATTTATATGAAGTTGTACGAAAATGCTTTCTTTCGCCAAGACAGTGTGTTTCTCACTGTTACATGCATTTGAATGGGAAACTCGCCAGAGACAAAGTATAGGTTTTCATTATGTGAATAATTTTAAAATCTTAGCTCAAACGGCTGCAAAACCTGTTTGCCCAGCACGGGGATATTGAGTTCTATAAGATAAAGTCATGATCATGTGTTTCTGAGTCTTCTATCAAAAGTTACAGCGATTTATATGAAGTTGTACAAAAACGCTTTCTGTCGCCAAGACAATGCGTTTCTCACTGTTACATGCATTTGAATGGGAAACTCGCCCGAGACAAAGTATAGGTTTTCATTATGTGAATAATTTTAAAATCTTAGCTCAAACGGCTGCAAAACCTGTTTGCCCAGCACGAGGATATTGAGTTCTATAAGATAAAGCCATAAACATGTGTTTCTGAGTCTTCTATCAAAAGTTACAGCGATTTATATGAAGTTGTTCAAAAACGCTTTATTTCGCCAAGACAGTGTGTTTCTCACTGTTACATGCATTTGAATGGGAAACTCGCCTGAAACAAAGTATAGGTTTTCATTATGTGAATAATTTTAAAATCTTAGCTCAAACGGCTGCAAAACCTGTTTGCCCAGCACGAGGATATTGAGTTCTATAAGATAAAGCCATAAACATGTGTTTCTGAGTCTTCTATCAAAAGTTACAGCGATTTATATGAAGTTGTACAAAAATGCTTTCTGTCGCCAAGACAATGCGTTTCTCACTGTTACATGCATTTGAATGGGAAACTCGCCCGAGACAAAGTATAGGTTTTCATTATGTGAATAATTTTAAAATCTTAGCTCAAACGGCTGCAAAACCTGTTTGCCCAGCACGAGGATATTGAGTTCTATAAGATAAAGCCATAAACATGTGTTTCTGAGTCTTCTATCAAAAGTTACAGCGATTTATATGAAGTTGTACAAAAATGCTTTCTTTCGCCAAGACAGTGTGTTTCTCACTGTTACATGCATTTGAATGGGAAACTCGCCTGAAACAAAGTATAGGTTTTCATTATGTGAATAATTTTAAAATCTTAGCTCAAACGGCTGCAAAACCTGTTTGCCCAGCACGAGGATATTGAGTTCTATAAGATAAAGCCATAAACATGTGTTTCTGAGTCTTCTATCAAAAGTTACAGCGATTTATATGAAGTTGTACGAAAATGCTTTCTTTCGCCAAGACAGTGTGTTTCTCACTGTTACATGCATTTGAATGGGAAACTCGCCTGAAACAAAGTATAGGTTTTCATTATGTGAATAATTTTAAAATCTTAGCTCAAACGGCTGCAAAACCTGTTTGCCCAGCACGGGGATATTGAGTTCTATAAGATAAAGCCATAAACATGTGTTTCTGAGTCTTCTATCAAAAGTTACAGCGATTTATATGAAGTTGTACAAAAACGCTTTCTGTCGCCAAGACAATGCGTTTCTCACTGTTACATGCATTTGAATGGGAAACTCGCCCGAGACAAAGTATAGGTTTTCATTATGTGAATAATTTTAAAATCTTAGCTCAAACGGCTGCAAAACCTGTTTGCCCAGCACGGGGATATTGAGTTCTATAAGATAAAGCCATAAACATGTGTTTCTGAGTCTTCTATCAAAAGTTACAGCGATTTATATGAAGTTGTACGAAAATGCTTTCTTTCGCCAAGACAGTGTGTTTCTCACTGTTACATGCATTTGAATGGGAAACTCGCCTGAAACAAAGTATAGGTTTTCATTATGTGAATAATTTTAAAATCTTAGCTCAAACGGCTGCAAAACCTGTTTGCCCAGCACGGGGATATTGAGTTCTATAAGATAAAGCCATAAACATGTGTTTCTGAGTCTTCTATCAAAAGTTACAGCGATTTATATGAAGTTGTACGAAAATGCTTTCTTTCGCCAAGACAGTGTGTTTCTCACTGTTACATGCATTTGAATGGGAAACTCGCCCGAGACAAAGTATAGGTTTTCATTATGTGAATAATTTTAAAATCTTAGCTCAAACGGCTGCAAAACCTGTTTGCCCAGCACGGGGATATTGAGTTCTATAAGATAAAGTCATGATCATGTGTTTCTGAGTCTTCTATCAAAAGTTACAGCGATTTATATGAAGTTGTACAAAAACGCTTTCTGTCGCCAAGACAATGTGTTTCTCACTGTTACATGCATTTGAATGGGAAACTCGCCTGAAACAAAGTATAGGTTTTCATTATGTGAATAATTTTAAAATCTTAGCTCAAACGGCTGCAAAACCTGTTTGCCCAGCACGAGGATATTGAATTCTTTAAGATGAAGCCATAGACATGTGTTTCTGAGTCTTCTATCAAAAGTTACAGCGATTTATATGAAGTTGTACGAAAATGCTTTATTTCGCCAAGACAGTGTGTTTCTCACTGTTACATGCATTTGAATGGGAAACTCGCCTGAAACAAAGTATAGGTTTTCATTATGTGAATAATTTTAAAATCTTAGCTCAAACGGCTGCAAAACCTGTTTGCCCAGCACGAGGATATTGAATTCTTTAAGATGAAGCCATAGACATGTGTTTCTGAGTCTTCTATCAAAAGTTACAGCGATTTATATGAAGTTGTACGAAAATGCTTTCTTTCGCCAAGACAGTGTGTTTCTCACTGTTACATGCATTTGAATGGGAAACTCGCCCGAGACAAAGTATAGGTTTTCATTATGTGAATAATTTTAAAATCTTAGCTCAAACGGCTGCAAAACCTGTTTGCCCAGCACGGGGATATTGAGTTCTATAAGATAAAGCCATGATCATGTGTTTCTGAGTCTTCTATCAAAAGTTACAGCGATTTATATGAAGTTGTACAAAAACGCTTTCTGTCGCCAAGACAATGCGTTTCTCACTGTTACATGCATTTGAATGGGAAACTCGCCCGAGACAAAGTATAGGTTTTCATTATGTGAATAATTTTAAAATCTTAGCTCAAACGGCTGCAAAACCTGTTTGCCCAGCACGAGGATATTGAGTTCTATAAGATAAAGCCATAAACATGTGTTTCTGAGTCTTCTATCAAAAGTTACAGCGATTTATATGAAGTTGTACAAAAATGCTTTCTTTCGCCAAGACAGTGTGTTTCTCACTGTTACATGCATTTGAATGGGAAACTCGCCTGAAACAAAGTATAGGTTTTCATTATGTGAATAATTTTAAAATCTTAGCTCAAACGGCTGCAAAACCTGTTTGCCCAGCACGAGGATATTGAGTTCTATAAGATAAAGCCATAAACATGTGTTTCTGAGTCTTCTATCAAAAGTTACAGCGATTTATATGAAGTTGTACAAAAATGCTTTCTTTCGCCAAGACAGTGTGTTTCTCACTGTTACATGCATTTGAATGGGAAACTCGCCTGAAACAAAGTATAGGTTTTCATTATGTGAATAATTTTAAAATCTTAGCTCAAACGGCTGCAAAACCTGTTTGCCCAGCACAAGGATATTGAGTTCTATAAGATAAAGCCATAAACATGTGTTTCTGAGTCTTCTATCAAAAGTTGCACCGATTTATATAAAGTTGTGCAAAAAAGCTTTATTTCGCCAAGACAATGTGTTTCTCACTGTTACATGCATTTGAATGGGAAACTCGCCTGAAACAAAGTATAGGTTTTCATTATGTGAATAATTTTAAAATCTTAGCTCAAACGGCTGCAAAACCTGTTTGCCCAGCACGGGGATATTGAGTTCTATAAGATAAAGCCATAAACATGTGTTTCTGAGTCTTCTATCAAAAGTTACAGCGATTTATATGAAGTTGTACGAAAATGCTTTCTTTCGCCAAGACAGTGTGTTTCTCACTGTTACATGCATTTGAATGGGAAACTCGCCTGAAACAAAGTATAGGTTTTCATTATGTGAATAATTTTAAAATCTTAGCTCAAACGGCTGCAAAACCTGTTTGCCCAGCACGAGGATATTGAGTTCTATAAGATAAAGCCATAAACATGTGTTTCTGAGTCTTCTATCAAAAGTTACAGCGATTTATATGAAGTTGTACAAAAATGCTTTCTTTCGCCAAGACAGTGTGTTTCTCACTGTTACATGCATTTGAATGGGAAACTCGCCTGAAACAAAGTATAGGTTTTCATTATGTGAATAATTTTAAAATCTTAGCTCAAACGGCTGCAAAACCTGTTTGCCCAGCACGAGGATATTGAGTTCTATAAGATAAAGCCATAAACATGTGTTTCTGAGTCTTCTATCAAAAGTTACAGCGATTTATATGAAGTTGTACGAAAATGCTTTCTTTCGCCAAGACAGTGTGTTTCTCACTGTTACATGCATTTGAATGGGAAACTCGCCTGAAACAAAGTATAGGTTTTCATTATGTGAATAATTTTAAAATCTTAGCTCAAACGGCTGCAAAACCTGTTTGCCCAGCACGGGGATATTGAGTTCTATAAGATAAAGCCATAAACATGTGTTTCTGAGTCTTCTATCAAAAGTTACAGCGATTTATATGAAGTTGTACGAAAATGCTTTCTTTCGCCAAGACAGTGTGTTTCTCACTGTTACATGCATTTGAATGGGAAACTCGCCCGAGACAAAGTATAGGTTTTCATTATGTGAATAATTTTAAAATCTTAGCTCAAACGGCTGCAAAACCTGTTTGCCCAGCACGGGGATATTGAGTTCTATAAGATAAAGTCATGATCATGTGTTTCTGAGTCTTCTATCAAAAGTTACAGCGATTTATATGAAGTTGTACAAAAACGCTTTCTGTCGCCAAGACAATGTGTTTCTCACTGTTACATGCATTTGAATGGGAAACTCGCCTGAAACAAAGTATAGGTTTTCATTATGTGAATAATTTTAAAATCTTAGCTCAAACGGCTGCAAAACCTGTTTGCCCAGCACGAGGATATTGAATTCTTTAAGATGAAGCCATAGACATGTGTTTCTGAGTCTTCTATCAAAAGTTACAGCGATTTATATGAAGTTGTACGAAAATGCTTTCTTTCGCCAAGACAGTGTGTTTCTCACTGTTACATGCATTTGAATGGGAAACTCGCCCGAGACAAAGTATAGGTTTTCATTATGTGAATAATTTTAAAATCTTAGCTCAAACGGCTGCAAAACCTGTTTGCCCAGCACGGGGATATTGAGTTCTATAAGATAAAGCCATGATCATGTGTTTCTGAGTCTTCTATCAAAAGTTACAGCGATTTATATGAAGTTGTACAAAAACGCTTTCTGTCGCCAAGACAATGCGTTTCTCACTGTTACATGCATTTGAATGGGAAACTCGCCCGAGACAAAGTATAGGTTTTCATTATGTGAATAATTTTAAAATCTTAGCTCAAACGGCTGCAAAACCTGTTTGCCCAGCACGAGGATATTGAGTTCTATAAGATAAAGCCATAAACATGTGTTTCTGAGTCTTCTATCAAAAGTTACAGCGATTTATATGAAGTTGTACAAAAATGCTTTCTTTCGCCAAGACAGTGTGTTTCTCACTGTTACATGCATTTGAATGGGAAACTCGCCTGAAACAAAGTATAGGTTTTCATTATGTGAATAATTTTAAAATCTTAGCTCAAACGGCTGCAAAACCTGTTTGCCCAGCACGAGGATATTGAGTTCTATAAGATAAAGCCATAAACATGTTTGTCTGAGTCTTCTATCAAAAGTTACAGCGATTTATATGAAGTTGTACGAAAATGCTTTCTTTCGCCAAGACAGTGTGTTTCTCACTGTTACATGCATTTGAATGGGAAACTCGCCCGAGACAAAGTATAGGTTTTCATTATGTGAATAATTTTAAAATCTTAGCTCAAACGGCTGCAAAACCTGTTTGCCCAGCACGAGGATATTGAGTTCTATAAGATAAAGCCATAAACATGTGTTTCTGAGTCTTCTATCAAAAGTTACAGCGATTTATATGAAGTTGTACAAAAATGCTTTCTTTCGCCAAGACAGTGTGTTTCTCACTGTTACATGCATTTGAATGGGAAACTCGCCTGAAACAAAGTATAGGTTTTCATTATGTGAATAATTTTAAAATCTTAGCTCAAACGGCTGCAAAACCTGTTTGCCCAGCACGAGGATATTGAGTTCTATAAGATAAAGCCATAAACATGTGTTTCTGAGTCTTCTATCAAAAGTTGCACCGATTTATATAAAGTTGTGCAAAAAAGCTTTATTTCGCCAAGACAATGTGTTTCTCACTGTTACATGCATTTGAATGGGAAACTCGCCTGAAACAAAGTATAGGTTTTCATTATGTGAATAATTTTAAAATCTTAGCTCAAACGGCTGCAAAACCTGTTTGCCCAGCACGGGGATATTGAGTTCTATAAGATAAAGCCATAAACATGTGTTTCTGAGTCTTCTATCAAAAGTTACAGCGATTTATATGAAGTTGTACGAAAATGCTTTCTTTCGCCAAGACAGTGTGTTTCTCACTGTTACATGCATTTGAATGGGAAACTCGCCTGAAACAAAGTATAGGTTTTCATTATGTGAATAATTTTAAAATCTTAGCTCAAACGGCTGCAAAACCTGTTTGCCCAGCACGGGGATATTGAGTTCTATAAGATAAAGCCATAAACATGTGTTTCTGAGTCTTCTATCAAAAGTTACAGCGATTTATATGAAGTTGTACGAAAATGCTTTCTTTCGCCAAGACAGTGTGTTTCTCACTGTTACATGCATTTGAATGGGAAACTCGCCAGAGACAAAGTATAGGTTTTCATTATGTGAATAATTTTAAAATCTTAGCTCAAACGGCTGCAAAACCTGTTTGCCCAGCACGGGGATATTGAGTTCTATAAGATAAAGTCATGATCATGTGTTTCTGAGTCTTCTATCAAAAGTTACAGCGATTTATATGAAGTTGTACAAAAACGCTTTCTGTCGCCAAGACAATGCGTTTCTCACTGTTACATGCATTTGAATGGGAAACTCGCCCGAGACAAAGTATAGGTTTTCATTATGTGAATAATTTTAAAATCTTAGCTCAAACGGCTGCAAAACCTGTTTGCCCAGCACGAGGATATTGAGTTCTATAAGATAAAGCCATAAACATGTGTTTCTGAGTCTTCTATCAAAAGTTACAGCGATTTATATGAAGTTGTTCAAAAACGCTTTATTTCGCCAAGACAGTGTGTTTCTCACTGTTACATGCATTTGAATGGGAAACTCGCCTGAAACAAAGTATAGGTTTTCATTATGTGAATAATTTTAAAATCTTAGCTCAAACGGCTGCAAAACCTGTTTGCCCAGCACGGGGATATTGAGTTCTATAAGATAAAGCCATAAACATGTGTTTCTGAGTCTTCTATCAAAAGTTACAGCGATTTATATGAAGTTGTACAAAAATGCTTTCTGTCGCCAAGACAATGCGTTTCTCACTGTTACATGCATTTGAATGGGAAACTCGCCCGAGACAAAGTATAGGTTTTCATTATGTGAATAATTTTAAAATCTTAGCTCAAACGGCTGCAAAACCTGTTTGCCCAGCACGAGGATATTGAGTTCTATAAGATAAAGCCATAAACATGTGTTTCTGAGTCTTCTATCAAAAGTTACAGCGATTTATATGAAGTTGTACAAAAATGCTTTCTTTCGCCAAGACAGTGTGTTTCTCACTGTTACATGCATTTGAATGGGAAACTCGCCTGAAACAAAGTATAGGTTTTCATTATGTGAATAATTTTAAAATCTTAGCTCAAACGGCTGCAAAACCTGTTTGCCCAGCACGAGGATATTGAGTTCTATAAGATAAAGCCATAAACATGTGTTTCTGAGTCTTCTATCAAAAGTTACAGCGATTTATATGAAGTTGTACGAAAATGCTTTCTTTCGCCAAGACAGTGTGTTTCTCACTGTTACATGCATTTGAATGGGAAACTCGCCTGAAACAAAGTATAGGTTTTCATTATGTGAATAATTTTAAAATCTTAGCTCAAACGGCTGCAAAACCTGTTTGCCCAGCACGGGGATATTGAGTTCTATAAGATAAAGCCATGATCATGTGTTTCTGAGTCTTCTATCAAAAGTTACAGCGATTTATATGAAGTTGTACAAAAACGCTTTCTGTCGCGAAGACAATGCGTTTCTCACTGTTACATGCATTTGAATGGGAAACTCGCCTGAAACAAAGTATAGGTTTTCATTATGTGAATAATTTTAAAATCTTAGCTCAAACGGCTGCAAAACCTGTTTGCCCAGCACGAGGATATTGAGTTCTATAAGATAAAGCCATAAACATGTGTTTCTGAGTCTTCTATCAAAAGTTACAGCGATTTATATGAAGTTGTACAAAAACGCTTTCTGTCGCCAAGACAATGCGTTTCTCACTGTTACATGCATTTGAATGGGAAACTCGCCCGAGACAAAGTATAGGTTTTCATTATGTGAATAATTTTAAAATCTTAGCTCAAACGGCTGCAAAACCTGTTTGCCCAGCACGGGGATATTGAGTTCTATAAGATAAAGCCATAAACATGTGTTTCTGAGTCTTCTATCAAAAGTTACAGCGATTTATATGAAGTTGTACGAAAATGCTTTCTTTCGCCAAGACAGTGTGTTTCTCACTGTTACATGCATTTGAATGGGAAACTCGCCTGAAACAAAGTATAGGTTTTCATTATGTGAATAATTTTAAAATCTTAGCTCAAACGGCTGCAAAACCTGTTTGCCCAGCACGGGGATATTGAGTTCTATAAGATAAAGCCATAAACATGTGTTTCTGAGTCTTCTATCAAAAGTTACAGCGATTTATATGAAGTTGTACGAAAATGCTTTCTTTCGCCAAGACAGTGTGTTTCTCACTGTTACATGCATTTGAATGGGAAACTCGCCAGAGACAAAGTATAGGTTTTCATTATGTGAATAATTTTAAAATCTTAGCTCAAACGGCTGCAAAACCTGTTTGCCCAGCACGGGGATATTGAGTTATATAAGATAAAGCCATGATCATGTGTTTCTGAGTCTTCTATCAAAAGTTACAGTGATTTATATGAAGTTGTACAAAAACGCTTTCTGTCGCCAAGACAATGCGTTTCTCACTGTTACATGCATTTGAATGGGAAACTCGCCCGAGACAAAGTATAGGTTTTCATTATGTGAATAATTTTAAAATCTTAGCTCAAACGGCTGCAAAACCTGTTTGCCCAGCACGGGGATATTGAGTTCTATAAGATAAAGTCATGATCATGTGTTTCTGAGTCTTCTATCAAAAGTTACAGCGATTTATATGAAGTTGTACAAAAACGCTTTCTGTCGCCAAGACAATGCGTTTCTCACTGTTACATGCATTTGAATGGGAAACTCGCCCGAGACAAAGTATAGGTTTTCATTATGTGAATAATTTTAAAATCTTAGCTCAAACGGCTGCAAAACCTGTTTGCCCAGCACGAGGATATTGAGTTCTATAAGATAAAGCCATAAACATGTGTTTCTGAGTCTTCTATCAAAAGTTACAGCGATTTATATGAAGTTGTTCAAAAACGCTTTATTTCGCCAAGACAGTGTGTTTCTCACTGTTACATGCATTTGAATGGGAAACTCGCCTGAAACAAAGTATAGGTTTTCATTATGTGAATAATTTTAAAATCTTAGCTCAAACGGCTGCAAAACCTGTTTGCCCAGCACGGGGATATTGAGTTCTATAAGATAAAGCCATAAACATGTGTTTCTGAGTCTTCTATCAAAAGTTACAGCGATTTATATGAAGTTGTACAAAAATGCTTTCTGTCGCCAAGACAATGCGTTTCTCACTGTTACATGCATTTGAATGGGAAACTCGCCCGAGACAAAGTATAGGTTTTCATTATGTGAATAATTTTAAAATCTTAGCTCAAACGGCTGCAAAACCTGTTTGCCCAGCACGAGGATATTGAGTTCTATAAGATAAAGCCATAAACATGTGTTTCTGAGTCTTCTATCAAAAGTTACAGCGATTTATATGAAGTTGTACAAAAATGCTTTCTTTCGCCAAGACAGTGTGTTTCTCACTGTTACATGCATTTGAATGGGAAACTCGCCTGAAACAAAGTATAGGTTTTCATTATGTGAATAATTTTAAAATCTTAGCTCAAACGGCTGCAAAACCTGTTTGCCCAGCACGAGGATATTGAGTTCTATAAGATAAAGCCATAAACATGTGTTTCTGAGTCTTCTATCAAAAGTTACAGCGATTTATATGAAGTTGTACGAAAATGCTTTCTTTCGCCAAGACAGTGTGTTTCTCACTGTTACATGCATTTGAATGGGAAACTCGCCAGAGACAAAGTATAGGTTTTCATTATGTGAATAATTTTAAAATCTTAGCTCAAACGGCTGCAAAACCTGTTTGCCCAGCACGGGGATATTGAGTTCTATAAGATAAAGTCATGATCATGTGTTTCTGAGTCTTCTATCAAAAGTTACAGCGATTTATATGAAGTTGTACAAAAACGCTTTCTGTCGCCAAGACAATGCGTTTCTCACTGTTACATGCATTTGAATGGGAAACTCGCCCGAGACAAAGTATAGGTTTTCATTATGTGAATAATTTTAAAATCTTAGCTCAAACGGCTGCAAAACCTGTTTGCCCAGCACGAGGATATTGAGTTCTATAAGATAAAGCCATAAACATGTGTTTCTGAGTCTTCTATCAAAAGTTACAGCGATTTATATGAAGTTGTACAAAAATGCTTTCTTTCGCCAAGACAGTGTGTTTCTCACTGTTACATGCATTTGAATGGGAAACTCGCCTGAAACAAAGTATAGGTTTTCATTATGTGAATAATTTTAAAATCTTAGCTCAAACGGCTGCAAAACCTGTTTGCCCAGCACGAGGATATTGAGTTCTATAAGATAAAGCCATAAACATGTGTTTCTGAGTCTTCTATCAAAAGTTACAGCGATTTATATGAAGTTGTACGAAAATGCTTTCTTTCGCCAAGACAGTGTGTTTCTCACTGTTACATGCATTTGAATGGGAAACTCGCCTGAAACAAAGTATAGGTTTTCATTATGTGAATAATTTTAAAATCTTAGCTCAAACGGCTGCAAAACCTGTTTGCCCAGCACGGGGATATTGAGTTCTATAAGATAAAGCCATAAACATGTGTTTCTGAGTCTTCTATCAAAAGTTACAGCGATTTATATGAAGTTGTACGAAAATGCTTTCTTTCGCCAAGACAGTGTGTTTCTCACTGTTACATGCATTTGAATGGGAAACTCGCCAGAGACAAAGTATAGGTTTTCATTATGTGAATAATTTTAAAATCTTAGCTCAAACGGCTGCAAAACCTGTTTGCCCAGCACGGGGATATTGAGTTCTATAAGATAAAGTCATGATCATGTGTTTCTGAGTCTTCTATCAAAAGTTACAGCGATTTATATGAAGTTGTACAAAAACGCTTTCTGTCGCCAAGACAATGCGTTTCTCACTGTTACATGCATTTGAATGGGAAACTCGCCCGAGACAAAGTATAGGTTTTCATTATGTGAATAATTTTAAAATCTTAGCTCAAACGGCTGCAAAACCTGTTTGCCCAGCACGAGGATATTGAGTTCTATAAGATAAAGCCATAAACATGTGTTTCTGAGTCTTCTATCAAAAGTTACAGCGATTTATATGAAGTTGTTCAAAAACGCTTTATTTCGCCAAGACAGTGTGTTTCTCACTGTTACATGCATTTGAATGGGAAACTCGCCTGAAACAAAGTATAGGTTTTCATTATGTGAATAATTTTAAAATCTTAGCTCAAACGGCTGCAAAACCTGTTTGCCCAGCACGGGGATATTGAGTTCTATAAGATAAAGCCATAAACATGTGTTTCTGAGTCTTCTATCAAAAGTTACAGCGATTTATATGAAGTTGTACAAAAATGCTTTCTGTCGCCAAGACAATGCGTTTCTCACTGTTACATGCATTTGAATGGGAAACTCGCCCGAGACAAAGTATAGGTTTTCATTATGTGAATAATTTTAAAATCTTAGCTCAAACGGCTGCAAAACCTGTTTGCCCAGCACGAGGATATTGAGTTCTATAAGATAAAGCCATAAACATGTGTTTCTGAGTCTTCTATCAAAAGTTACAGCGATTTATATGAAGTTGTACAAAAATGCTTTCTTTCGCCAAGACAGTGTGTTTCTCACTGTTACATGCATTTGAATGGGAAACTCGCCTGAAACAAAGTATAGGTTTTCATTATGTGAATAATTTTAAAATCTTAGCTCAAACGGCTGCAAAACCTGTTTGCCCAGCACGAGGATATTGAGTTCTATAAGATAAAGCCATAAACATGTGTTTCTGAGTCTTCTATCAAAAGTTACAGCGATTTATATGAAGTTGTACGAAAATGCTTTCTTTCGCCAAGACAGTGTGTTTCTCACTGTTACATGCATTTGAATGGGAAACTCGCCTGAAACAAAGTATAGGTTTTCATTATGTGAATAATTTTAAAATCTTAGCTCAAACGGCTGCAAAACCTGTTTGCCCAGCACGGGGATATTGAGTTCTATAAGATAAAGCCATAAACATGTGTTTCTGAGTCTTCTATCAAAAGTTACAGCGATTTATATGAAGTTGTACGAAAATGCTTTCTTTCGCCAAGACAGTGTGTTTCTCACTGTTACATGCATTTGAATGGGAAACTCGCCCGAGACAAAGTATAGGTTTTCATTATGTGAATAATTTTAAAATCTTAGCTCAAACGGCTGCAAAACCTGTTTGCCCAGCACGGGGATATTGAGTTCTATAAGATAAAGCCATGATCATGTGTTTCTGAGTCTTCTATCAAAAGTTACAGCGATTTATATGAAGTTGTACAAAAACGCTTTCTGTCGCGAAGACAATGCGTTTCTCACTGTTACATGCATTTGAATGGGAAACTCGCCTGAAACAAAGTATAGGTTTTCATTATGTGAATAATTTTAAAATCTTAGCTCAAACGGCTGCAAAACCTGTTTGCCCAGCACGAGGATATTGAGTTCTATAAGATAAAGCCATAAACATGTGTTTCTGAGTCTTCTATCAAAAGTTACAGCGATTTATATGAAGTTGTACAAAAACGCTTTCTGTCGCCAAGACAATGCGTTTCTCACTGTTACATGCATTTGAATGGGAAACTCGCCCGAGACAAAGTATAGGTTTTCATTATGTGAATAATTTTAAAATCTTAGCTCAAACGGCTGCAAAACCTGTTTGCCCAGCACGGGGATATTGAGTTCTATAAGATAAAGCCATAAACATGTGTTTCTGAGTCTTCTATCAAAAGTTACAGCGATTTATATGAAGTTGTACGAAAATGCTTTCTTTCGCCAAGACAGTGTGTTTCTCACTGTTACATGCATTTGAATGGGAAACTCGCCTGAAACAAAGTATAGGTTTTCATTATGTGAATAATTTTAAAATCTTAGCTCAAACGGCTGCAAAACCTGTTTGCCCAGCACGGGGATATTGAGTTCTATAAGATAAAGCCATAAACATGTGTTTCTGAGTCTTCTATCAAAAGTTACAGCGATTTATATGAAGTTGTACGAAAATGCTTTCTTTCGCCAAGACAGTGTGTTTCTCACTGTTACATGCATTTGAATGGGAAACTCGCCAGAGACAAAGTATAGGTTTTCATTATGTGAATAATTTTAAAATCTTAGCTCAAACGGCTGCAAAACCTGTTTGCCCAGCACGGGGATATTGAGTTATATAAGATAAAGCCATGATCATGTGTTTCTGAGTCTTCTATCAAAAGTTACAGTGATTTATATGAAGTTGTACAAAAACGCTTTCTGTCGCCAAGACAATGCGTTTCTCACTGTTACATGCATTTGAATGGGAAACTCGCCCGAGACAAAGTATAGGTTTTCATTATGTGAATAATTTTAAAATCTTAGCTCAAACGGCTGCAAAACCTGTTTGCCCAGCACGGGGATATTGAGTTCTATAAGATAAAGTCATGATCATGTGTTTCTGAGTCTTCTATCAAAAGTTACAGCGATTTATATGAAGTTGTACAAAAACGCTTTCTGTCGCCAAGACAATGCGTTTCTCACTGTTACATGCATTTGAATGGGAAACTCGCCCGAGACAAAGTATAGGTTTTCATTATGTGAATAATTTTAAAATCTTAGCTCAAACGGCTGCAAAACCTGTTTGCCCAGCACGAGGATATTGAGTTCTATAAGATAAAGCCATAAACATGTGTTTCTGAGTCTTCTATCAAAAGTTACAGCGATTTATATGAAGTTGTTCAAAAACGCTTTATTTCGCCAAGACAGTGTGTTTCTCACTGTTACATGCATTTGAATGGGAAACTCGCCTGAAACAAAGTATAGGTTTTCATTATGTGAATAATTTTAAAATCTTAGCTCAAACGGCTGCAAAACCTGTTTGCCCAGCACGGGGATATTGAGTTCTATAAGATAAAGCCATAAACATGTGTTTCTGAGTCTTCTATCAAAAGTTACAGCGATTTATATGAAGTTGTACAAAAATGCTTTATTTCGCCAAGACAATGCGTTTCTCACTGTTACATGCATTTGAATGGGAAACTCGCCCGAGACAAAGTATAGGTTTTCATTATGTGAATAATTTTAAAATCTTAGCTCAAACGGCTGCAAAACCTGTTTGCCCAGCACGAGGATATTGAGTTCTATAAGATAAAGCCATAAACATGTGTTTCTGAGTCTTCTATCAAAAGTTACAGCGATTTATATGAAGTTGTACAAAAATGCTTTCTTTCGCCAAGACAGTGTGTTTCTCACTGTTACATGCATTTGAATGGGAAACTCGCCTGAAACAAAGTATAGGTTTTCATTATGTGAATAATTTTAAAATCTTAGCTCAAACGGCTGCAAAACCTGTTTGCCCAGCACGAGGATATTGAGTTCTATAAGATAAAGCCATAAACATGTGTTTCTGAGTCTTCTATCAAAAGTTACAGCGATTTATATGAAGTTGTACGAAAATGCTTTCTTTCGCCAAGACAGTGTGTTTCTCACTGTTACATGCATTTGAATGGGAAACTCGCCAGAGACAAAGTATAGGTTTTCATTATGTGAATAATTTTAAAATCTTAGCTCAAACGGCTGCAAAACCTGTTTGCCCAGCACGGGGATATTGAGTTCTATAAGATAAAGTCATGATCATGTGTTTCTGAGTCTTCTATCAAAAGTTACAGCGATTTATATGAAGTTGTACAAAAACGCTTTCTGTCGCCAAGACAATGCGTTTCTCACTGTTACATGCATTTGAATGGGAAACTCGCCCGAGACAAAGTATAGGTTTTCATTATGTGAATAATTTTAAAATCTTAGCTCAAACGGCTGCAAAACCTGTTTGCCCAGCACGAGGATATTGAGTTCTATAAGATAAAGCCATAAACATGTGTTTCTGAGTCTTCTATCAAAAGTTACAGCGATTTATATGAAGTTGTACAAAAATGCTTTCTTTCGCCAAGACAGTGTGTTTCTCACTGTTACATGCATTTGAATGGGAAACTCGCCTGAAACAAAGTATAGGTTTTCATTATGTGAATAATTTTAAAATCTTAGCTCAAACGGCTGCAAAACCTGTTTGCCCAGCACGAGGATATTGAGTTCTATAAGATAAAGCCATAAACATGTGTTTCTGAGTCTTCTATCAAAAGTTACAGCGATTTATATGAAGTTGTACGAAAATGCTTTCTTTCGCCAAGACAGTGTGTTTCTCACTGTTACATGCATTTGAATGGGAAACTCGCCAGAGACAAAGTATAGGTTTTCATTATGTGAATAATTTTAAAATCTTAGCTCAAACGGCTGCAAAACCTGTTTGCCCAGCACGAGGATATTGAGTTCTATAAGATAAAGCCATAAACATGTGTTTCTGAGTCTTCTATCAAAAGTTACAGCGATTTATATGAAGTTGTACAAAAATGCTTTCTTTCGCCAAGACAGTGTGTTTCTCACTGTTACATGCATTTGAATGGGAAACTCGCCCGAGACAAAGTATAGGTTTTCATTATGTGAATAATTTTAAAATCTTAGCTCAAACGGCTGCAAAACCTGTTTGCCCAGCACGAGGATATTGAGTTCTATAAGATAAAGCCATAAACATGTGTTTCTGAGTCTTCTATCAAAAGTTACAGCGATTTATATGAAGTTGTACAAAAATGCTTTCTTTCGCCAAGACAGTGTGTTTCTCACTGTTACATGCATTTGAATGGGAAACTCGCCTGAAACAAAGTATAGGTTTTCATTATGTGAATAATTTTAAAATCTTAGCTCAAACGGCTGCAAAACCTGTTTGCCCAGCACGAGGATATTGAGTTCTATAAGATAAAGCCATAAACATGTGTTTCTGAGTCTTCTATCAAAAGTTACAGCGATTTATATGAAGTTGTACGAAAATGCTTTCTTTCGCCAAGACAGTGTGTTTCTCACTGTTACATGCATTTGAATGGGAAACTCGCCTGAAACAAAGTATAGGTTTTCATTATGTGAATAATTTTAAAATCTTAGCTCAAACGGCTGCAAAACCTGTTTGCCCAGCACGGGGATATTGAGTTCTATAAGATAAAGCCATGATCATGTGTTTCTGAGTCTTCTATCAAAAGTTACAGCGATTTATATGAAGTTGTACAAAAACGCTTTCTGTCGCCAAGACAATGCGTTTCTCACTGTTACATGCATTTGAATGGGAAACTCGCCTGAAACAAAGTATAGGTTTTCATTATGTGAATAATTTTAAAATCTTAGCTCAAACGGCTGCAAAACCTGTTTGCCCAGCACGAGGATATTGAGTTCTATAAGATAAAGCCATAAACATGTGTTTCTGAGTCTTCTATCAAAAGTTACAGCGATTTATATGAAGTTGTACAAAAACGCTTTCTGTCGCCAAGACAATGCGTTTCTCACTGTTACATGCATTTGAATGGGAAACTCGCCCGAGACAAAGTATAGGTTTTCATTATGTGAATAATTTTAAAATCTTAGCTCAAACGGCTGCAAAACCTGTTTGCCCAGCACGAGGATATTGAGTTCTATAAGATAAAGCCATAAACATGTGTTTCTGAGTCTTCTATCAAAAGTTACAGCGATTTATATGAAGTTGTACAAAAATGCTTTCTGTCGCCAAGACAATGCGTTTCTCACTGTTACATGCATTTGAATGGGAAACTCGCCCGAGACAAAGTATAGGTTTTCATTATGTGAATAATTTTAAAATCTTAGCTCAAACGGCTGCAAAACCTGTTTGCCCAGCACGAGGATATTGAGTTCTATAAGATAAAGCCATAAACATGTGTTTCTGAGTCTTCTATCAAAAGTTACAGCGATTTATATGAAGTTGTACAAAAATGCTTTCTTTCGCCAAGACAGTGTGTTTCTCACTGTTACATGCATTTGAATGGGAAACTCGTCTGAAACAAAGTATAGGTTTTCATTATGTGAATAATTTTAAAATCTTAGCTCAAACGGCTGCAAAACCTGTTTGCCCAGCACGGGGATATTGAGTTCTATAAGATAAAGCCATGATCATGTGTTTCTGAGTCTTCTATCAAAAGTTACAGCGATTTATATGAAGTTGTACAAAAACGCTTTCTGTCGCCAAGACAATGCGTTTCTCACTGTTACATGCATTTGAATGGGAAACTCGCCCGAGACAAAGTATAGGTTTTCATTATGTGAATAATTTTAAAATCTTAGCTCAAACGGCTGCAAAACCTGTTTGCCCAGCACGAGGATATTGAATTCTTTAAGATGAAGCCATAGAAATGTGTTTCTGAGTCGTCTATCAAAAGTTACAGCGATTTATATGAAGTTGTACAAAAACGCTTTCTGTCGCCAAGACAATGCGTTTCTCACTGTTACATGCATTTGAATGGGAAACTCGCCTGAAACAAAGTATAGGTTTTCATTATGTGAATAATTTTAAAATCTTAGCTCAAACGGCTGCAAAACCTGTTTGCCCAGCACGAGGATATTGAGTTCTATAAGATAAAGCCATAAACATGTGTTTCTGAGTCTTCTATCAAAAGTTACAGCGATTTATATGAAGTTGTACAAAAACGCTTTCTGTCGCCAAGACAATGCGTTTCTCACTGTTACATGCATTTGAATGGGAAACTCGCCCGAGACAAAGTATAGGTTTTCATTATGTGAATAATTTTAAAATCTTAGCTCAAACGGCTGCAAAACCTGTTTGCCCAGCACGAGGATATTGAGTTCTATAAGATAAAGCCATAAACATGTGTTTCTGAGTCTTCTATCAAAAGTTACAGCGATTTATATGAAGTTGTACAAAAATGCTTTCTTTCGCCAAGACAATGCGTTTCTCACTGTTACATGCATTTGAATGGGAAACTCGCCCGAGACAAAGTATAGGTTTTCATTATGTGAATAATTTTAAAATCTTAGCTCAAACGGCTGCAAAACCTGTTTGCCCAGCACGAGGATATTGAGTTCTATAAGATAAAGCCATAAACATGTGTTTCTGAGTCTTCTATCAAAAGTTACAGCGATTTATATGAAGTTGTACGAAAATGCTTTCTTTCGCCAAGACAGTGTGTTTCTCACTGTTACATGCATTTGAATGGGAAACTCGCCAGAGACAAAGTATAGGTTTTCATTATGTGAATAATTTTAAAATCTTAGCTCAAACGGCTGCAAAACCTGTTTGCCCAGCACGGGGATATTGAGTTCTATAAGATAAAGTCATGATCATGTGTTTCTGAGTCTTCTATCAAAAGTTACAGCGATTTATATGAAGTTGTACAAAAACGCTTTCTGTCGCCAAGACAATGCGTTTCTCACTGTTACATGCATTTGAATGGGAAACTCGCCCGAGACAAAGTATAGGTTTTCATTATGTGAATAATTTTAAAATCTTAGCTCAAACGGCTGCAAAACCTGTTTGCCCAGCACGAGGATATTGAGTTCTATAAGATAAAGCCATAAACATGTGTTTCTGAGTCTTCTATCAAAAGTTACAGCGATTTATATGAAGTTGTACAAAAATGCTTTCTTTCGCCAAGACAGTGTGTTTCTCACTGTTACATGCATTTGAATGGGAAACTCGCCCGAGACAAAGTATAGGTTTTCATTATGTGAATAATTTTAAAATCTTAGCTCAAACGGCTGCAAAACCTGTTTGCCCAGCACGAGGATATTGAGTTCTATAAGATAAAGCCATAAACATGTGTTTCTGAGTCTTCTATCAAAAGTTACAGCGATTTATATGAAGTTGTACAAAAATGCTTTCTTTCGCCAAGACAGTGTGTTTCTCACTGTTACATGCATTTGAATGGGAAACTCGCCTGAAACAAAGTATAGGTTTTCATTATGTGAATAATTTTAAAATCTTAGCTCAAACGGCTGCAAAACCTGTTTGCCCAGCACGAGGATATTGAGTTCTATAAGATAAAGCCATAAACATGTGTTTCTGAGTCTTCTATCAAAAGTTACAGCGATTTATATGAAGTTGTACGAAAATGCTTTCTTTCGCCAAGACAGTGTGTTTCTCACTGTTACATGCATTTGAATGGGAAACTCGCCTGAAACAAAGTATAGGTTTTCATTATGTGAATAATTTTAAAATCTTAGCTCAAACGGCTGCAAAACCTGTTTGCCCAGCACGGGGATATTGAGTTCTATAAGATAAAGCCATAAACATGTGTTTCTGAGTCTTCTATCAAAAGTTACAGCGATTTACATGAAGTTGTACGAAAATGCTTTCTTTCGCCAAGACAGTGTGTTTCTCACTGTTACATGCATTTGAATGGGAAACTCGCCCGAGACAAAGTATAGGTTTTCATTATGTGAATAATTTTAAAATCTTAGCTCAAACGGCTGCAAAACCTGTTTGCCCAGCACGGGGATATTGAGTTCTATAAGATAAAGCCATGATCATGTGTTTCTGAGTCTTCTATCAAAAGTTACAGCGATTTATATGAAGTTGTACAAAAACGCTTTCTGTCGCGAAGACAATGCGTTTCTCACTGTTACATGCATTTGAATGGGAAACTCGCCTGAAACAAAGTATAGGTTTTCATTATGTGAATAATTTTAAAATCTTAGCTCAAACGGCTGCAAAACCTGTTTGCCCAGCACGGGGATATTGAGTTCTATAAGATAAAGCCATAAACATGTGTTTCTGAGTCTTCTATCAAAAGTTACAGCGATTTATATGAAGTTGTACGAAAATGCTTTCTTTCGCCAAGACAGTGTGTTTCTCACTGTTACATGCATTTGAATGGGAAACTCGCCTGAAACAAAGTATAGGTTTTCATTATGTGAATAATTTTAAAATCTTAGCTCAAACGGCTGCAAAACCTGTTTGCCCAGCACGGGGATATTGAGTTCTATAAGATAAAGCCATAAACATGTGTTTCTGAGTCTTCTATCAAAAGTTACAGCGATTTATATGAAGTTGTACGAAAATGCTTTCTGTCGCGAAGACAATGCGTTTCTCACTGTTACATGCATTTGAATGGGAAACTCGCCTGAAACAAAGTATAGGTTTTCATTATGTGAATAATTTTAAAATCTTAGCTCAAACGGCTGCAAAACCTGTTTGCCCAGCACGAGGATATTGAGTTCTATAAGATAAAGCCATAAACATGTGTTTCTGAGTCTTCTATCAAAAGTTACAGCGATTTATATGAAGTTGTACGAAAATGCTTTCTGTCGCCAAGACAATGCGTTTCTCACTGTTACATGCATTTGAATGGGAAACTCGCCTGAAACAAAGTATAGGTTTTCATTATGTGAATAATTTTAAAATCTTAGCTCAAACGGCTGCAAAACCTGTTTGCCCAGCACGGGGATATTGAGTTCTATAAGATAAAGCCATAAACATGTGTTTCTGAGTCTTCTATCAAAAGTTACAGCGATTTATATGAAGTTGTACGAAAATGCTTTCTTTCGCCAAGACAGTGTGTTTCTCACTGTTACATGCATTTGAATGGGAAACTCGCCTGAAACAAAGTATAGGTTTTCATTATGTGAATAATTTTAAAATCTTAGCTCAAACGGCTGCAAAACCTGTTTGCCCAGCACGGGGATATTGAGTTCTATAAGATAAAGCCATGATCATGTGTTTCTGAGTCTTCTATCAAAAGTTACAGCGATTTATATGAAGTTGTACAAAAATGCTTTCTTTCGCCAAGACAGTGTGTTTCTCACTGTTACATGCATTTGAATGGGAAACTCGCCCGAGACAAAGTATAGGTTTTCATTATGTGAATAATTTTAAAATCTTAGCTCAAACGGCTGCAAAACCTGTTTGCCCAGCACGAGGATATTGAGTTCTATAAGATAAAGCCATAAACATGTGTTTCTGAGTCTTCTATCAAAAGTTACAGCGATTTATATGAAGTTGTACAAAAATGCTTTCTGTCGCCAAGACAATGCGTTTCTCACTGTTACATGCATTTGAATGGGAAACTCGCCCGAGACAAAGTATAGGTTTTCATTATGTGAATAATTTTAAAATCTTAGCTCAAACGGCTGCAAAACCTGTTTGCCCAGCACGAGGATATTGAGTTCTATAAGATAAAGCCATAAACATGTGTTTCTGAGTCTTCTATCAAAAGTTACAGCGATTTATATGAAGTTGTACAAAAATGCTTTCTTTCGCCAAGACAGTGTGTTTCTCACTGTTACATGCATTTGAATGGGAAACTCGTCTGAAACAAAGTATAGGTTTTCATTATGTGAATAATTTTAAAATCTTAGCTCAAACGGCTGCAAAACCTGTTTGCCCAGCACGGGGATATTGAGTTCTATAAGATAAAGCCATGATCATGTGTTTCTGAGTCTTCTATCAAAAGTTACAGCGATTTATATGAAGTTGTACAAAAACGCTTTCTGTCGCCAAGACAATGCGTTTCTCACTGTTACATGCATTTGAATGGGAAACTCGCCCGAGACAAAGTATAGGTTTTCATTATGTGAATAATTTTAAAATCTTAGCTCAAACGGCTGCAAAACCTGTTTGCCCAGCACGAGGATATTGAATTCTTTAAGATGAAGCCATAGAAATGTGTTTCTGAGTCGTCTATCAAAAGTTGCACCGATTTATATAAAGTTGTACAAAAAAGCTTTATTTCGCCAAGACAATGTGTTTCTCACTGTTACATGCATTTGAATGGGAAACTCGCCTGAAACAAAGTATAGGTTTTCATTATGTGAATAATTTTAAAATCTTAGCTCAAACGGCTGCAAAACCTGTTTGCCCAGCACGGGGATATTGAGTTCTATAAGATAAAGCCATGATCATGTGTTTCTGAGTCTTCTATCAAAAGTTACAGCGATTTATATGAAGTTGTACAAAAACGCTTTCTGTCGCCAAGACAATGCGTTTCTCACTGTTACATGCATTTGAATGGGAAACTCGCCAGAGACAAAGTATAGGTTTTCATTATGTGAATAATTTTAAAATCTTAGCTCAAACGGCTGCAAAACCTGTTTGCCCAGCACGGGGATATTGAGTTCTATAAGATAAAGTCATGATCATGTGTTTCTGAGTCTTCTATCAAAAGTTACAGCGATTTATATGAAGTTGTACAAAAACGCTTTCTGTCGCCAAGACAATGCGTTTCTCACTGTTACATGCATTTGAATGGGAAACTCGCCCGAGACAAAGTATAGGTTTTCATTATGTGAATAATTTTAAAATCTTAGCTCAAACGGCTGCAAAACCTGTTTGCCCAGCACGAGGATATTGAGTTCTATAAGATAAAGCCATAAACATGTGTTTCTGAGTCTTCTATCAAAAGTTACAGCGATTTATATGAAGTTGTTCAAAAACGCTTTATTTCGCCAAGACAGTGTGTTTCTCACTGTTACATGCATTTGAATGGGAAACTCGCCTGAAACAAAGTATAGGTTTTCATTATGTGAATAATTTTAAAATCTTAGCTCAAACGGCTGCAAAACCTGTTTGCCCAGCACGAGGATATTGAGTTCTATAAGATAAAGCCATAAACATGTGTTTCTGAGTCTTCTATCAAAAGTTACAGCGATTTATATGAAGTTGTACAAAAATGCTTTCTTTCGCCAAGACAGTGTGTTTCTCACTGTTACATGCATTTGAATGGGAAACTCGTCTGAAACAAAGTATAGGTTTTCATTATGTGAATAATTTTAAAATCTTAGCTCAAACGGCTGCAAAACCTGTTTGCCCAGCACGGGGATATTGAGTTCTATAAGATAAAGCCATGATCATGTGTTTCTGAGTCTTCTATCAAAAGTTACAGCGATTTATATGAAGTTGTACAAAAACGCTTTCTGTCGCCAAGACAATGCGTTTCTCACTGTTACATGCATTTGAATGGGAAACTCGCCCGAGACAAAGTATAGGTTTTCATTATGTGAATAATTTTAAAATCTTAGCTCAAACGGCTGCAAAACCTGTTTGCCCAGCACGAGGATATTGAATTCTTTAAGATGAAGCCATAGAAATGTGTTTCTGAGTCGTCTATCAAAAGTTGCACCGATTTATATAAAGTTGTACAAAAAAGCTTTATTTCGCCAAGACAATGTGTTTCTCACTGTTACATGCATTTGAATGGGAAACTCGCCTGAAACAAAGTATAGGTTTTCATTATGTGAATAATTTTAAAATCTTAGCTCAAACGGCTGCAAAACCTGTTTGCCCAGCACGGGGATATTGAGTTCTATAAGATAAAGCCATGATCATGTGTTTCTGAGTCTTCTATCAAAAGTTACAGCGATTTATATGAAGTTGTACAAAAACGCTTTCTGTCGCCAAGACAATGCGTTTCTCACTGTTACATGCATTTGAATGGGAAACTCGCCAGAGACAAAGTATAGGTTTTCATTATGTGAATAATTTTAAAATCTTAGCTCAAACGGCTGCAAAACCTGTTTGCCCAGCACGGGGATATTGAGTTCTATAAGATAAAGTCATGATCATGTGTTTCTGAGTCTTCTATCAAAAGTTACAGCGATTTATATGAAGTTGTACAAAAACGCTTTCTGTCGCCAAGACAATGCGTTTCTCACTGTTACATGCATTTGAATGGGAAACTCGCCCGAGACAAAGTATAGGTTTTCATTATGTGAATAATTTTAAAATCTTAGCTCAAACGGCTGCAAAACCTGTTTGCCCAGCACGAGGATATTGAGTTCTATAAGATAAAGCCATAAACATGTGTTTCTGAGTCTTCTATCAAAAGTTACAGCGATTTATATGAAGTTGTTCAAAAACGCTTTATTTCGCCAAGACAGTGTGTTTCTCACTGTTACATGCATTTGAATGGGAAACTCGCCTGAAACAAAGTATAGGTTTTCATTATGTGAATAATTTTAAAATCTTAGCTCAAACGGCTGCAAAACCTGTTTGCCCAGCACGGGGATATTGAGTTCTATAAGATAAAGCCATGATCATGTGTTTCTGAGTCTTCTATCAAAAGTTACAGCGATTTATATGAAGTTGTACAAAAACGCTTTCTGTCGCCAAGACAATGCGTTTCTCACTGTTACATGCATTTGAATGGGAAACTCGCCCGAGACAAAGTATAGGTTTTCATTATGTGAATAATTTTAAAATCTTAGCTCAAACGGCTGCAAAACCTGTTTGCCCAGCACGAGGATATTGAATTCTTTAAGATGAAGCCATAGAAATGTGTTTCTGAGTCGTCTATCAAAAGTTGCACCGATTTATATAAAGTTGTACAAAAAAGCTTTATTTCGCCAAGACAATGTGTTTCTCACTGTTACATGCATTTGAATGGGAAACTCGCCTGAAACAAAGTATAGGTTTTCATTATGTGAATAATTTTAAAATCTTAGCTCAAACGGCTGCAAAACCTGTTTGCCCAGCACGGGGATATTGAGTTCTATAAGATAAAGCCATGATCATGTGTTTCTGAGTCTTCTATCAAAAGTTACAGCGATTTATATGAAGTTGTACAAAAACGCTTTCTGTCGCCAAGACAATGCGTTTCTCACTGTTACATGCATTTGAATGGGAAACTCGCCAGAGACAAAGTATAGGTTTTCATTATGTGAATAATTTTAAAATCTTAGCTCAAACGGCTGCAAAACCTGTTTGCCCAGCACGGGGATATTGAGTTCTATAAGATAAAGTCATGATCATGTGTTTCTGAGTCTTCTATCAAAAGTTACAGCGATTTATATGAAGTTGTACAAAAACGCTTTCTGTCGCCAAGACAATGCGTTTCTCACTGTTACATGCATTTGAATGGGAAACTCGCCCGAGACAAAGTATAGGTTTTCATTATGTGAATAATTTTAAAATCTTAGCTCAAACGGCTGCAAAACCTGTTTGCCCAGCACGAGGATATTGAGTTCTATAAGATAAAGCCATAAACATGTGTTTCTGAGTCTTCTATCAAAAGTTACAGCGATTTATATGAAGTTGTACAAAAATGCTTTCTGTCGCCAAGACAATGCGTTTCTCACTGTTACATGCATTTGAATGGGAAACTCGCCCGAGACAAAGTATAGGTTTTCATTATGTGAATAATTTTAAAATCTTAGCTCAAACGGCTGCAAAACCTGTTTGCCCAGCACGAGGATATTGAGTTCTATAAGATAAAGCCATGATCATGTGTTTCTGAGTCTTCTATCAAAAGTTACAGCGATTTATATGAAGTTGTACAAAAACGCTTTCTGTCGCCAAGACAATGCGTTTCTCACTGTTACATGCATTTGAATGGGAAACTCGCCCGAGACAAAGTATAGGTTTTCATTATGTGAATAATTTTAAAATCTTAGCTCAAACGGCTGCAAAACCTGTTTGCCCAGCACGAGGATATTGAATTCTTTAAGATGAAGCCATAGAAATGTGTTTCTGAGTCGTCTATCAAAAGTTGCACCGATTTATATAAAGTTGTACAAAAAAGCTTTATTTCGCCAAGACAATGTGTTTCTCACTGTTAAATGCATTTGAATGGGAAACTCGCCTGAAACAAAGTATAGGTTTTCATTATGTGAATAATTTTAAAATCTTAGCTCAAACGGCTGCAAAACCTGTTTGCCCAGCACGGGGATATTGAGTTCTATAAGATAAAGCCATGATCATGTGTTTCTGAGTCTTCTATCAAAAGTTACAGCGATTTATATGAAGTTGTACAAAAACGCTTTCTGTCGCCAAGACAATGCGTTTCTCACTGTTACATGCATTTGAATGGGAAACTCGCCAGAGACAAAGTATAGGTTTTCATTATGTGAATAATTTTAAAATCTTAGCTCAAACGGCTGCAAAACCTGTTTGCCCAGCACGGGGATATTGAGTTCTATAAGATAAAGTCATGATCATGTGTTTCTGAGTCTTCTATCAAAAGTTACAGCGATTTATATGAAGTTGTACAAAAACGCTTTCTGTCGCCAAGACAATGCGTTTCTCACTGTTACATGCATTTGAATGGGAAACTCGCCCGAGACAAAGTATAGGTTTTCATTATGTGAATAATTTTAAAATCTTAGCTCAAACGGCTGCAAAACCTGTTTGCCCAGCACGAGGATATTGAGTTCTATAAGATAAAGCCATAAACATGTGTTTCTGAGTCTTCTATCAAAAGTTACAGCGATTTATATGAAGTTGTTCAAAAACGCTTTATTTCGCCAAGACAGTGTGTTTCTCACTGTTACATGCATTTGAATGGGAAACTCGCCTGAAACAAAGTATAGGTTTTCATTATGTGAATAATTTTAAAATCTTAGCTCAAACGGCTGCAAAACCTGTTTGCCCAGCACGAGGATATTGAGTTCTATAAGATAAAGCCATAAACATGTGTTTCTGAGTCTTCTATCAAAAGTTACAGCGATTTATATGAAGTTGTACAAAAATGCTTTCTGTCGCCAAGACAATGCGTTTCTCACTGTTACATGCATTTGAATGGGAAACTCGCCCGAGACAAAGTATAGGTTTTCATTATGTGAATAATTTTAAAATCTTAGCTCAAACGGCTGCAAAACCTGTTTGCCCAGCACGAGGATATTGAGTTCTATAAGATAAAGCCATGATCATGTGTTTCTGAGTCTTCTATCAAAAGTTACAGCGATTTATATGAAGTTGTACAAAAACGCTTTCTGTCGCCAAGACAATGCGTTTCTCACTGTTACATGCATTTGAATGGGAAACTCGCCCGAGACAAAGTATAGGTTTTCATTATGTGAATAATTTTAAAATCTTAGCTCAAACGGCTGCAAAACCTGTTTGCCCAGCACGAGGATATTGAATTCTTTAAGATGAAGCCATAGAAATGTGTTTCTGAGTCGTCTATCAAAAGTTGCACCGATTTATATAAAGTTGTACAAAAAAGCTTTATTTCGCCAAGACAATGTGTTTCTCACTGTTACATGCATTTGAATGGGAAACTCGCCTGAAACAAAGTATAGGTTTTCATTATGTGAATAATTTTAAAATCTTAGCTCAAACGGCTGCAAAACCTGTTTGCCCAGCACGGGGATATTGAGTTCTATAAGATAAAGCCATGATCATGTGTTTCTGAGTCTTCTATCAAAAGTTACAGCGATTTATATGAAGTTGTACAAAAACGCTTTCTGTCGCCAAGACAATGCGTTTCTCACTGTTACATGCATTTGAATGGGAAACTCGCCAGAGACAAAGTATAGGTTTTCATTATGTGAATAATTTTAAAATCTTAGCTCAAACGGCTGCAAAACCTGTTTGCCCAGCACGGGGATATTGAGTTCTATAAGATAAAGTCATGATCATGTGTTTCTGAGTCTTCTATCAAAAGTTACAGCGATTTATATGAAGTTGTACAAAAACGCTTTCTGTCGCCAAGACAATGCGTTTCTCACTGTTACATGCATTTGAATGGGAAACTCGCCCGAGACAAAGTATAGGTTTTCATTATGTGAATAATTTTAAAATCTTAGCTCAAACGGCTGCAAAACCTGTTTGCCCAGCACGAGGATATTGAGTTCTATAAGATAAAGCCATAAACATGTGTTTCTGAGTCTTCTATCAAAAGTTACAGCGATTTATATGAAGTTGTTCAAAAACGCTTTATTTCGCCAAGACAGTGTGTTTCTCACTGTTACATGCATTTGAATGGGAAACTCGCCTGAAACAAAGTATAGGTTTTCATTATGTGAATAATTTTAAAATCTTAGCTCAAACGGCTGCAAAACCTGTTTGCCCAGCACGAGGATATTGAGTTCTATAAGATAAAGCCATAAACATGTGTTTCTGAGTCTTCTATCAAAAGTTACAGCGATTTATATGAAGTTGTACAAAAATGCTTTCTGTCGCCAAGACAATGCGTTTCTCACTGTTACATGCATTTGAATGGGAAACTCGCCCGAGACAAAGTATAGGTTTTCATTATGTGAATAATTTTAAAATCTTAGCTCAAACGGCTGCAAAACCTGTTTGCCCAGCACGAGGATATTGAGTTCTATAAGATAAAGCCATAAACATGTGTTTCTGAGTCTTCTATCAAAAGTTACAGCGATTTATATGAAGTTGTACAAAAATGCTTTCTTTCGCCAAGACAGTGTGTTTCTCACTGTTACATGCATTTGAATGGGAAACTCGTCTGAAACAAAGTATAGGTTTTCATTATGTGAATAATTTTAAAATCTTAGCTCAAACGGCTGCAAAACCTGTTTGCCCAGCACGGGGATATTGAGTTCTATAAGATAAAGCCATGATCATGTGTTTCTGAGTCTTCTATCAAAAGTTACAGCGATTTATATGAAGTTGTACAAAAACGCTTTCTGTCGCCAAGACAATGCGTTTCTCACTGTTACATGCATTTGAATGGGAAACTCGCCCGAGACAAAGTATAGGTTTTCATTATGTGAATAATTTTAAAATCTTAGCTCAAACGGCTGCAAAACCTGTTTGCCCAGCACGAGGATATTGAATTCTTTAAGATGAAGCCATAGAAATGTGTTTCTGAGTCGTCTATCAAAAGTTGCACCGATTTATATAAAGTTGTACAAAAAAGCTTTATTTCGCCAAGACAATGTGTTTCTCACTGTTACATGCATTTGAATGGGAAACTCGCCTGAAACAAAGTATAGGTTTTCATTATGTGAATAATTTTAAAATCTTAGCTCAAACGGCTGCAAAACCTGTTTGCCCAGCACGGGGATATTGAGTTCTATAAGATAAAGCCATGATCATGTGTTTCTGAGTCTTCTATCAAAAGTTACAGCGATTTATATGAAGTTGTACAAAAACGCTTTCTGTCGCCAAGACAATGCGTTTCTCACTGTTACATGCATTTGAATGGGAAACTCGCCTGAAACAAAGTATAGGTTTTCATTATGTGAATAATTTTAAAATCTTAGCTCAAACGGCTGCAAAACCTGTTTGCCCAGCACGAGGATATTGAGTTCTATAAGATAAAGCCATAAACATGTGTTTCTGAGTCTTCTATCAAAAGTTACAGCGATTTATATGAAGTTGTACAAAAACGCTTTCTGTCGCCAAGACAATGCGTTTCTCACTGTTACATGCATTTGAATGGGAAACTCGCCCGAGACAAAGTATAGGTTTTCATTATGTGAATAATTTTAAAATCTTAGCTCAAACGGCTGCAAAACCTGTTTGCCCAGCACGAGGATATTGAGTTCTATAAGATAAAGCCATAAACATGTGTTTCTGAGTCTTCTATCAAAAGTTACAGCGATTTATATGAAGTTGTACAAAAATGCTTTCTGTCGCCAAGACAATGCGTTTCTCACTGTTACATGCATTTGAATGGGAAACTCGCCCGAGACAAAGTATAGGTTTTCATTATGTGAATAATTTTAAAATCTTAGCTCAAACGGCTGCAAAACCTGTTTGCCCAGCACGAGGATATTGAGTTCTATAAGATAAAGCCATAAACATGTGTTTCTGAGTCTTCTATCAAAAGTTACAGCGATTTATATGAAGTTGTACAAAAACGCTTTCTGTCGCCAAGACAATGCGTTTCTCACTGTTACATGCATTTGAATGGGAAACTCGCCCGAGACAAAGTATAGGTTTTCATTATGTGAATAATTTTAAAATCTTAGCTCAAACGGCTGCAAAACCTGTTTGCCCAGCACGAGGATATTGAGTTCTATAAGATAAAGCCATAAACATGTGTTTCTGAGTCTTCTATCAAAAGTTACAGCGATTTATATGAAGTTGTACGAAAATGCTTTCTTTCGCCAAGACAGTGTGTTTCTCACTGTTACATGCATTTGAATGGGAAACTCGCCTGAAACAAAGTATAGGTTTTCATTATGTGAATAATTTTAAAATCTTAGCTCAAACGGCTGCAAAACCTGTTTGCCCAGCACGGGGATATTGAGTTCTATAAGATAAAGCCATAAACATGTGTTTCTGAGTCTTCTATCAAAAGTTACAGCGATTTATATGAAGTTGTACGAAAATGCTTTCTTTCGCCAAGACAGTGTGTTTCTCACTGTTACATGCATTTGAATGGGAAACTCGCCCGAGACAAAGTATAGGTTTTCATTATGTGAATAATTTTAAAATCTTAGCTCAAACGGCTGCAAAACCTGTTTGCCCAGCACGAGGATATTGAGTTCTATAAGATAAAGCCATAAACATGTGTTTCTGAGTCTTCTATCAAAAGTTACAGCGATTTATATGAAGTTGTACAAAAACGCTTTCTGTCGCCAAGACAATGCGTTTCTCACTGTTACATGCATTTGAATGGGAAACTCGCCCGAGACAAAGTATAGGTTTTCATTATGTGAATAATTTTAAAATCTTAGCTCAAACGGCTGCAAAACCTGTTTGCCCAGCACGAGGATATTGAGTTCTATAAGATAAAGCCATAAACATGTGTATCTGAGTCTTCTATCAAAAGTTACAGCGATTTATATGAAGTTGTACAAAAATGCTTTCTTTCGCCAAGACAGTGTGTTTCTCACTGTTACATGCATTTGAATGGGAAAATCGTCCGAGACAAAGTATAGGTTTTCATTATGTGAATAATTTTAAAATCTTAGCTCAAACGGCTGCAAAACCTGTTTGCCCAGCACGGGGATATTGAGTTCTATAAGATAAAGCCATAAACATGTTTGTCTGAGTCTTCTATCAAAAGTTACAGCGATTTATATGAAGTTGTACAAAAACGCTTTCTGTCGCCAAGACAATGCGTTTCTCACTGTTACATGCATTTGAATGGGAAACTCGCCTGAAACAAAGTATAGGTTTTCATTATGTGAATAATTTTAAAATCTTAGCTCAAACGGCTGCAAAACCTGTTTGCCCAGCACGAGGATATTGAGTTCTATAAGATAAAGCCATAAACATGTGTTTCTGAGTCTTCTATCAAAAGTTACAGCGATTTATATGAAGTTGTACAAAAACGCTTTCTGTCGCCAAGACAATGCGTTTCTCACTGTTACATGCATTTGAATGGGAAACTCGCCCGAGACAAAGTATAGGTTTTCATTATGTGAATAATTTTAAAATCTTAGCTCAAACGGCTGCAAAACCTGTTTGCCCAGCACGAGGATATTGAGTTCTATAAGATAAAGCCATAAACATGTGTTTCTGAGTCTTCTATCAAAAGTTACAGCGATTTATATGAAGTTGTACAAAAATGCTTTCTTTCGCCAAGACAGTGTGTTTCTCACTGTTACATGCATTTGAATGGGAAACTCACCTGAAACAAAGTATAGGTTTTCATTATGTGAATAATTTTAAAATCTTAGCTCAAACGGCTGCAAAACCTGTTTGCCCAGCACGGGGATATTGAGTTCTATAAGATAAAGCCATAAACATGTGTTTCTGAGTCTTCTATCAAAAGTTACAGCGATTTATATGAAGTTGTACGAAAATGCTTTCTTTCGCCAAGACAGTGTGTTTCTCACTGTTACATGCATTTGAATGGGAAACTCGTCCGAGACAAAGTATAGGTTTTCATTATGTGAATAATTTTAAAATCTTAGCTCAAACGGCTGCAAAACCTGTTTGCCCAGCACGGGGATATTGAGTTCTATAAGATAAAGCCATAAACATGTTTGTCTGAGTCTTCTATCAAAAGTTACAGCGATTTATATGAAGTTGTACAAAAACGCTTTCTGTCGCCAAGACAATGCGTTTCTCACTGTTACATGCATTTGAATGGGAAACTCGTCCGAGACAAAGTATAGGTTTTCATTATGTGAATAATTTTAAAATCTTAGCTCAAACGGCTGCAAAACCTGTTTGCCCAGCACGGGGATATTGAGTTCTATAAGATAAAGCCATAAACATGTTTGTCTGAGTCTTCTATCAAAAGTTACAGCGATTTATATGAAGTTGTACAAAAACGCTTTCTGTCGCCAAGACAATGCGTTTCTCACTGTTACATGCATTTGAATGGGAAACTCGCCTGAAACAAAGTACAGGTTTTCATTATGTGAATAATTTTAAAATCTTAGCTCAAACGGCTGCAAAACCTGTTTGCCCAGCACGAGGATATTGAGTTCTATAAGATAAAGCCATAAACATGTGTTTCTGAGTCTTCTATCAAATGTTACAGCGATTTATATGAAGTTGTACAAAAATGCTTTCTTTCGCCAAGACAGTGTGTTTCTCACTGTTACATGCATTTGAATGGGAAACTCGCCTGAAACAAAGTATAGGTTTTCATTATGTGAATAATTTTAAAATCTTAGCTCAAACGGCTGCAAAACCTGTTTGCCCAGCACGAGGATATTGAGTTCTATAAGATAAAGCCATAAACATGTGTTTCTGAGTCTTCTATCAAAAGTTACAGCGATTTATATGAAGTTGTACAAAAACGCTTTCTGTCGCCAAGACAATGCGTTTCTCACTGTTACATGCATTTGAATGGGAAACTCGCCCGAGACAAAGTATAGGTTTTCATTATGTGAATAATTTTAAAATCTTAGCTCAAACGGCTGCAAAACCTGTTTGCCCAGCACGAGGATATTGAGTTCTATAAGATAAAGCCATAAACATGTGTTTCTGAGTCTTCTATCAAAAGTTACAGCGATTTATATGAAGTTGTACAAAAATGCTTTCTTTCGCCAAGACAGTGTGTTTCTCACTGTTACATGCATTTGAATGGGAAACTCACCTGAAACAAAGTATAGGTTTTCATTATGTGAATAATTTTAAAATCTTAGCTCAAACGGCTGCAAAACCTGTTTGCCCAGCACGGGGATATTGAGTTCTATAAGATAAAGCCATAAACATGTGTTTCTGAGTCTTCTATCAAAAGTTGCACCGATTTATATAAAGTTGTGCAAAAAAGCTTTATTTCGCCAAGACAATGTGTTTCTCACTGTTACATGCATTTGAATGGGAAACTCGCCTGAAACAAAGTATAGGTTTTCATTATGTGAATAATTTTAAAATCTTAGCTCAAACGGCTGCAAAACCTGTTTGCCCAGCACGGGGATATTGAGTTCTATAAGATAAAGCCATAAACATGTTTGTCTGAGTCTTCTATCAAAAGTTACAGCGATTTATATGAAGTTGTACGAAAATGCTTTCTTTCGCCAAGACAGTGTGTTTCTCACTGTTACATGCATTTGAATGGGAAACTCGCCTGAAACAAAGTATAGGTTTTCATTATGTGAATAATTTTAAAATCTTAGCTCAAACGGCTGCAAAACCTGTTTGCCCAGCACGAGGATATTGAATTCTTTAAGATGAAGCCATAGACATGTGTTTCTGAGTCTTCTATCAAAAGTTACAGCGATTTATATGAAGTTGTACAAAAACGCTTTCTGTCGCCAAGACAATGCGTTTCTCACTGTTACATGCATTTGAATGGGAAACTCGCCCGAGACAAAGTATAGGTTTTCATTATGTGAATAATTTTAAAATCTTAGCTCAAACGGCTGCAAAACCTGTTTGCCCAGCACGGGGATATTGAGTTCTATAAGATAAAGCCATAAACATGTGTTTCTGAGTCTTCTATCAAAAGTTGCACCGATTTATATAAAGTTGTGCAAAAAAGCTTTATTTCGCCAAGACAATGTGTTTCTCACTGTTACATGCATTTGAATGGGAAACTCGCCTGAAACAAAGTATAGGTTTTCATTATGTGAATAATTTTAAAATCTTAGCTCAAACGGCTGCAAAACCTGTTTGCCCAGCACGAGGATATTGAATTCTTTAAGATGAAGCCATAGACATGTGTTTCTGAGTCGTCTATCAAAAGTTGCACCGATTTATATAAAGTTGTACGAAAATGCTTTCTTTCGCCAAGACGGTGTGTTTCTCACTGTTACATGCATTTGCATGGGAAACTCGCCCGAGACAAAGTATAGGTTTTCATTATGTGAATAATTTTAAAATCTTAGCTCAAACGGCTGCAAAACCTGTTTGCCCAGCACGAGGATATTGAATTCTTTAAGATAAAGCCATAAACATGTGTTTCTGAGTCTTCTATCAAAAGTTACAGCGATTTATATGAAGTTGTACGAAAATGCTTTATTTCGCCAAGACAGTGTGTTTCTCACTGTTACATGCATTTGAATGGGAAACTCGCCTGAAACAAAGTATAGGTTTTCATTATGTGAATAATTTTAAAATCTTAGCTCAAACGGCTGCAAAACCTGTTTGCCCAGCACGAGGATATTGAATTCTTTAAGATGAAGCCATAGACATGTGTTTCTGAGTCTTCTATCAAAAGTTACAGCGATTTATATGAAGTTGTACGAAAATGCTTTATTTCGCCAAGACAGTGTGTTTCTCACTGTTACATGCATTTGAATGGGAAACTCGCCTGAAACAAAGTATAGGTTTTCATTATGTGAATAATTTTAAAATCTTAGCTCAAACGGCTGCAAAACCTGTTTGCCCAGCACGAGGATATTGAATTCTTTAAGATGAAGCCATAGACATGTGTTTCTGAGTCGTCTATCAAAAGTTGCACCGATTTATATAAAGTTGTACGAAAATGCTTTCTTTCGCCAAGACGGTGTGTTTCTCACTGTTACATGCATTTGCATGGGAAACTCGCCCGAGACAAAGTATAGGTTTTCATTATGTGAATAATTTTAAAATCTTAGCTCAAACGGCTGCAAAACCTGTTTGCCCAGCACGGGGATATTGAGTTCTATAAGATAAAGCCATAAACATGTGTTTCTGAGTCTTCTATCAAAAGTTACAGCGATTTATATGAAGTTGTACGAAAATGCTTTCTTTCGCCAAGACAGTGTGTTTCTCACTGTTACATGCATTTGAATGGGAAACTCGCCTGAAACAAAGTATAGGTTTTCATTATGTGAATAATTTTAAAATCTTAGCTCAAACGGCTGCAAAACCTGTTTGCCCAGCACGGGGATATTGAGTTCTATAAGATAAAGCCATGATCATGTGTTTCTGAGTCTTCTATCAAAAGTTACAGCGATTTATATGAAGTTGTACAAAAACGCTTTCTTTCGCCAAGACAATGCGTTTCTCACTGTTACATGCATTTGAATGGGAAACTCGCCCGAGACAAAGTATAGGTTTTCATTATGTGAATAATTTTAAAATCTTAGCTCAAACGGCTGCAAAACCTGTTTGCCCAGCACGAGGATATTGAATTCTTTAAGATGAAGCCATAGACATGTGTGTCTGAGTCTTCTATCAAAAGTTACAGCGATTTATATGAAGTTGTACGAAAATGCTTTCTTTCGCCAAGACAGTGTGTTTCTCACTGTTACATGCATTTGAATGGGAAACTCGCCTGAAACAAAGTATAGGTTTTCATTATGTGAATAATTTTAAAATCTTAGCTCAAACGGCTGCAAAACCTGTTTGCCCAGCACGAGGATATTGAATTCTTTAAGATGAAGCCATAGACATGTGTGTCTGAGTCGTCTATCAAAAAGTTGCACCGATTTATATAAAGTTGTGCAAAAACGCTTTATTTCGCCAAGACAGTGTGTTTCTCACTGTTACATGCATTTGAATGGGAAACTCGCCCGAGACAAAGTATAGGTTTTCATTATGTGAATAATTTTAAAATCTTAGCTCAAACGGCTGCAAAACCTGTTTGCCCAGCACGAGGATATTGAATTCTTTAAGATGAAGCCATAGACATGTGTCTGAGTCTTCTATCAAAAGTTACAGCGATTTATATGAAGTTGTACGAAAATGCTTTCTTTCGCCAAGACAGTGTGTTTCTCACTGTTACATGCATTTGAATGGGAAACTCGCCCGAGACAAAGTATAGGTTTTCATTATGTGAATAATTTTAAAATCTTAGCTCAAACGGCTGCAAAACCTGTTTGCCCAGCACGGGGATATTGAGTTCTATAAGATAAAGCCATAAACATGTGTTTCTGAGTCTTCTATCAAAAGTTACAGCGATTTATATGAAGTTGTACGAAAATGCTTTCTTTCGCCAAGACAGTGTGTTTCTCACTGTTACATGCATTTGAATGGGAAACTCGCCTGAAACAAAGTATAGGTTTTCATTATGTGAATAATTTTAAAATCTTAGCTCAAACGGCTGCAAAACCTGTTTGCCCAGCACGAGGATATTGAATTCTTTAAGATGAAGCCATAGACATGTGTGTCTGAGTCGTCTATCAAAAGTTGCACCGATTTATATAAAGTTGTGCAAAAACGCTTTATTTCGCCAAGACAGTGTGTTTCTCACTGTTACATGCATTTGAATGGGAAACTCGCCCGAGACAAAGTATAGGTTTTCATTATGTGAATAATTTTAAAATCTTAGCTCAAACGGCTGCAAAACCTGTTTGCCCAGCACGAGGATATTGAGTTCTATAAGATAAAGCCATAAACATGTGTTTCTGAGTCTTCTATCAAAAGTTACAGCGATTTATATGAAGTTGTACAAAAACGCTTTCTGTCGCCAAGACAATGCGTTTCTCACTGTTACATGCATTTGAATGGGAAACTCGCCCGAGACAAAGTATAGGTTTTCATTATGTGAATAATTTTAAAATCTTAGCTCAAACGGCTGCAAAACCTGTTTGCCCAGCACGAGGATATTGAGTTCTATAAGATAAAGCCATAAACATGTGTTTCTGAGTCTTCTATCAAAAGTTACAGCGATTTATATGAAGTTGTACGAAAATGCTTTCTTTCGCCAAGACAGTGTGTTTCTCACTGTTACATGCATTTGAATGGGAAACTCGCCTGAAACAAAGTATAGGTTTTCATTATGTGAATAATTTTAAAATCTTAGCTCAAACGGCTGCAAAACCTGTTTGCCCAGCACGAGGATATTGAATTCTTTAAGATGAAGCCATAGACATGTGTGTCTGAGTCGTCTATCAAAAGTTGCACCAATTTATATAAAGTTGTGCAAAAACGCTTTATTTCGCCAAGACAGTGTGTTTCTCACTGTTACATGCATTTGAATGGGAAACTCGCCTGAAACAAAGTATAGGTTTTCATTATGTGAATAATTTTAAAATCTTAGCTCAAACGGCTGCAAAACCTGTTTGCCCAGCACGAGGATATTGAGTTCTATAAGATAAAGCCATAAACATGTGTTTCTGAGTCTTCTATCAAAAGTTACAGCGATTTATATGAAGTTGTACGAAAATGCTTTCTTTCGCCAAGACAGTGTGTTTCTCACTGTTACATGCATTTGAATGGGAAACTCGCCTGAAACAAAGTATAGGTTTTCATTATGTGAATAATTTTAAAATCTTAGCTCAAACGGCTGCAAAACCTGTTTGCCCAGCACGAGGATATTGAATTCTTTAAGATGAAGCCATAGACATGTGTGTCTGAGTCTTCTATCAAAAGTTACAGCGATTTATATGAAGTTGTACAAAAACGCTTTCTGTCGCCAAGACAATGCGTTTCTCACTGTTACATGCATTTGAATGGGAAACTCGCCCGAGACAAAGTATAGGTTTTCATTATGTGAATAATTTTAAAATCTTAGCTCAAACGGCTGCAAAACCTGTTTGCCCAGCACGAGGATATTGAGTTCTATAAGATAAAGCCATAAACATGTGTTTCTGAGTCTTCTATCAAAAGTTACAGCGATTTATATGAAGTTGTACAAAAATGCTTTCTTTCGCCAAGACAGTGTGTTTCTCACTGTTACATGCATTTGAATGGGAAACTCGCCCGAGACAAAGTATAGGTTTTCATTATGTGAATAATTTTAAAATCTTAGCTCAAACGGCTGCAAAACCTGTTTGCCCAGCACGAGGATATTGAGTTCTATAAGATAAAGCCATAAACATGTGTTTCTGAGTCTTCTATCAAAAGTTACAGCGATTTATATGAAGTTGTACGAAAATGCTTTCTTTCGCCAAGACAGTGTGTTTCTCACTGTTACATGCATTTGAATGGGAAACTCGCCTGAAACAAAGTATAGGTTTTCATTATGTGAATAATTTTAAAATCTTAGCTCAAACGGCTGCAAAACCTGTTTGCCCAGCACGAGGATATTGAATTCTTTAAGATGAAGCCATAGACATGTGTGTCTGAGTCGTCTATCAAAAGTTGCACCAATTTATATAAAGTTGTGCAAAAACGCTTTATTTCGCCAAGACAGTGTGTTTCTCACTGTTACATGCATTTGAATGGGAAACTCGCCTGAAACAAAGTATAGGTTTTCATTATGTGAATAATTTTAAAATCTTAGCTCAAACGGCTGCAAAACCTGTTTGCCCAGCACGAGGATATTGAGTTCTATAAGATAAAGCCATAAACATGTGTTTCTGAGTCTTCTATCAAAAGTTACAGCGATTTATATGAAGTTGTACAAAAATGCTTTCTTTCGCCAAGACAGTGTGTTTCTCACTGTTACATGCATTTGAATGGGAAACTCGCCTGAAAGAAAGTATAGGTTTTCATTATGTGAATAATTTTAAAATCTTAGCTCAAACGGCTGCAAAACCTGTTTGCCCAGCA
The DNA here is from genome assembly GCF_964374335.1 of Astatotilapia calliptera. NCBI lineage: Eukaryota > Metazoa > Chordata > Actinopteri > Cichliformes > Cichlidae > Astatotilapia > Astatotilapia calliptera. Next base: position 3,323,562 of record NC_137440.1, read on the forward strand.
CGAGGATATTGAGTTCTATAAGATAAAGCCATAAACATGTGTTTCTGAGTCTTCTATCAAAAGTTACAGCGATTTATATGAAGTTGTACGAAAATGCTTTCTTTCGCCAAGACAGTGTGTTTCTCACTGTTACATGCATTTGAATGGGAAACTCGCCCGAGACAAAGTATAGGTTTTCATTATGTGAATAATTTTAAAATCTTAGCTCAAACGGCTGCAAAACCTGTTTGCCCAGCACGAGGATATTGAGTTCTATAAGATAAAGCCATAAACATGTGTTTCTGAGTCTTCTATCAAAAGTTACAGCGATTTATATGAAGTTGTACGAAAATGCTTTCTTTCGCCAAGACAGTGTGTTTCTCACTGTTACATGCATTTGAATGGGAAACTCGCCTGAAACAAAGTATAGGTTTTCATTATGTGAATAATTTTAAAATCTTAGCTCAAACGGCTGCAAAACCTGTTTGCCCAGCACGAGGATATTGAATTCTTTAAGATGAAGCCATAGACATGTGTGTCTGAGTCTTCTATCAAAAGTTACAGCGATTTATATGAAGTTGTACGAAAATGCTTTCTTTCGCCAAGACAGTGTGTTTCTCACTGTTACATGCATTTGAATGGGAAACTCGCCTGAAACAAAGTATAGGTTTTCATTATGTGAATAATTTTAAAATCTTAGCTCAAACGGCTGCAAAACCTGTTTGCCCAGCACGAGGATATTGAGTTCTATAAGATAAAGCCATAAACATGTGTTTCTGAGTCTTCTATCAAAAGTTACAGCGATTTATATGAAGTTGTACGAAAATGCTTTCTTTCGCCAAGACAGTGTGTTTCTCACTGTTACATGCATTTGAATGGGAAACTCGCCCGAGACAAAGTATAGGTTTTCATTATGTGAATAATTTTAAAATCTTAGCTCAAACGGCTGCAAAACCTGTTTGCCCAGCACGAGGATATTGAATTCTTTAAGATGAAGCCATAGACATGTGTGTCTGAGTCTTCTATCAAAAGTTACAGCGATTTATATGAAGTTGTACGAAAATGCTTTCTTTCGCCAAGACAGTGTGTTTCTCACTGTTACATGCATTTGAATGGGAAACTCGCCCGAGACAAAGTATAGGTTTTCATTATGTGAATAATTTTAAAATCTTAGCTCAAACGGCTGCAAAACCTGTTTGCCCAGCACGGGGATATTGAGTTCTATAAGATAAAGCCATAAACATGTGTTTCTGAGTCTTCTATCAAAAGTTACAGCGATTTATATGAAGTTGTACGAAAATGCTTTCTTTCGCCAAGACAGTGTGTTTCTCACTGTTACATGCATTTGAATGGGAAACTCGCCTGAAACAAAGTATAGGTTTTCATTATGTGAATAATTTTAAAATCTTAGCTCAAACGGCTGCAAAACCTGTTTGCCCAGCACGAGGATATTGAATTCTTTAAGATGAAGCCATAGACATGTGTGTCTGAGTCGTCTATCAAAAGTTGCACCGATTTATATAAAGTTGTGCAAAAACGCTTTATTTCGCCAAGACAGTGTGTTTCTCACTGTTACATGCATTTGAATGGGAAACTCGCCCGAGACAAAGTATAGGTTTTCATTATGTGAATAATTTTAAAATCTTAGCTCAAACGGCTGCAAAACCTGTTTGCCCAGCACGAGGATATTGAATTCTTTAAGATGAAGCCATAGACATGTGTGTCTGAGTCTTCTATCAAAAGTTACAGCGATTTATATGAAGTTGTACGAAAATGCTTTCTTTCGCCAAGACAGTGTGTTTCTCACTGTTACATGCATTTGAATGGGAAACTCGCCTGAAACAAAGTATAGGTTTTCATTATGTGAATAATTTTAAAATCTTAGCTCAAACGGCTGCAAAACCTGTTTGCCCAGCACGAGGATATTGAGTTCTATAAGATAAAGCCATAAACATGTGTTTCTGAGTCTTCTATCAAAAGTTACAGCGATTTATATGAAGTTGTACGAAAATGCTTTCTTTCGCCAAGACAGTGTGTTTCTCACTGTTACATGCATTTGAATGGGAAACTCGCCTGAAAGAAAGTATAGGTTTTCATTATGTGAATAATTTTAAAATCTTAGCTCAAACGGCTGCAAAACCTGTTTGCCCAGCACGAGGATATTGAGTTCTATAAGATAAAGCCATAAACATGTTTGTCTGAGTCTTCTATCAAAAGTTACAGCGATTTATATGAAGTTGTACGAAAATGCTTTCTTTCGCCAAGACAGTGTGTTTCTCACTGTTACATGCATTTGAATGGGAAACTCGCCTGAAACAAAGTATAGGTTTTCATTATGTGAATAATTTTAAAATCTTAGCTCAAACGGCTGCAAAACCTGTTTGCCCAGCACGAGGATATTGAATTCTTTAAGATGAAGCCATAGACATGTGTGTCTGAGTCTTCTATCAAAAGTTACAGCGATTTATATGAAGTTGTACGAAAATGCTTTATTTCGCCAAGACAGTGTGTTTCTCACTGTTACATGCATTTGAATGGGAAACTCGCCTGAAACAAAGTATAGGTTTTCATTATGTGAATAATTTTAAAATCTTAGCTCAAACGGCTGCAAAACCTGTTTGCCCAGCACGAGGATATTGAGTTCTATAAGATAAAGCCATAAACATGTGTTTCTGAGTCTTCTATCAAAAGTTACAGCGATTTATATGAAGTTGTACGAAAATGCTTTCTTTCGCCAAGACAGTGTGTTTCTCACTGTTACATGCATTTGAATGGGAAACTCGCCTGAAACAAAGTATAGGTTTTCATTATGTGAATAATTTTAAAATCTTAGCTCAAACGGCTGCAAAACCTGTTTGCCCAGCACGAGGATATTGAATTCTTTAAGATGAAGCCATAGACATGTGTGTCTGAGTCTTCTATCAAAAGTTACAGCGATTTATATGAAGTTGTACGAAAATGCTTTCTTTCGCCAAGACAGTGTGTTTCTCACTGTTACATGCATTTGAATGGGAAACTCGCCTGAAACAAAGTATAGGTTTTCATTATGTGAATAATTTTAAAATCTTAGCTCAAACGGCTGCAAAACCTGTTTGCCCAGCACGAGGATATTGAGTTCTATAAGATAAAGCCATAAACATGTGTTTCTGAGTCTTCTATCAAAAGTTACAGCGATTTATATGAAGTTGTACGAAAATGCTTTCTTTCGCCAAGACAGTGTGTTTCTCACTGTTACATGCATTTGAATGGGAAACTCGCCCGAGACAAAGTATAGGTTTTCATTATGTGAATAATTTTAAAATCTTAGCTCAAACGGCTGCAAAACCTGTTTGCCCAGCACGAGGATATTGAATTCTTTAAGATGAAGCCATAGACATGTGTGTCTGAGTCTTCTATCAAAAGTTACAGCGATTTATATGAAGTTGTACGAAAATGCTTTCTTTCGCCAAGACAGTGTGTTTCTCACTGTTACATGCATTTGAATGGGAAACTCGCCCGAGACAAAGTATAGGTTTTCATTATGTGAATAATTTTAAAATCTTAGCTCAAACGGCTGCAAAACCTGTTTGCCCAGCACGGGGATATTGAGTTCTATAAGATAAAGCCATAAACATGTGTTTCTGAGTCTTCTATCAAAAGTTACAGCGATTTATATGAAGTTGTACGAAAATGCTTTCTTTCGCCAAGACAGTGTGTTTCTCACTGTTACATGCATTTGAATGGGAAACTCGCCTGAAACAAAGTATAGGTTTTCATTATGTGAATAATTTTAAAATCTTAGCTCAAACGGCTGCAAAACCTGTTTGCCCAGCACGAGGATATTGAATTCTTTAAGATGAAGCCATAGACATGTGTGTCTGAGTCGTCTATCAAAAGTTGCACCGATTTATATAAAGTTGTGCAAAAACGCTTTATTTCGCCAAGACAGTGTGTTTCTCACTGTTACATGCATTTGAATGGGAAACTCGCCCGAGACAAAGTATAGGTTTTCATTATGTGAATAATTTTAAAATCTTAGCTCAAACGGCTGCAAAACCTGTTTGCCCAGCACGAGGATATTGAGTTCTATAAGATAAAGCCATAAACATGTGTTTCTGAGTCTTCTATCAAAAGTTACAGCGATTTATATGAAGTTGTACGAAAATGCTTTCTTTCGCCAAGACAGTGTGTTTCTCACTGTTACATGCATTTGAATGGGAAACTCGCCTGAAACAAAGTATAGGTTTTCATTATGTGAATAATTTTAAAATCTTAGCTCAAACGGCTGCAAAACCTGTTTGCCCAGCACGGGGATATTGAATTCTTTAAGATAAAGCCATAAACATGTGTTTCTGAGTCTTCTATCAAAAGTTACAGCGATTTATATGAAGTTGTACGAAAATGCTTTCTTTCGCCAAGACAGTGTGTTTCTCACTGTTACATGCATTTGAATGGGAAACTCGCCTGAAAGAAAGTATAGGTTTTCATTATGTGAATAATTTTAAAATCTTAGCTCAAACGGCTGCAAAACCTGTTTGCCCAGCACGAGGATATTGAATTCTTTAAGATGAAGCCATAGACATGTGTGTCTGAGTCTTCTATCAAAAGTTACAGCGATTTATATGAAGTTGTACGAAAATGCTTTCTTTCGCCAAGACAGTGTGTTTCTCACTGTTACATGCATTTGAATGGGAAACTCGCCCGAGACAAAGTATAGGTTTTCATTATGTGAATAATTTTAAAATCTTAGCTCAAACGGCTGCAAAACCTGTTTGCCCAGTGTTACGGCCCGGCTCTGCTAGGCGGCAGCGGACGTAACATAAACGAGCCCAGAGACCAAGGAGTTAGGTAGGACGACAAACATAAGGTTTATTAACACAACTGAAATCCGTTAGTGAAACAACTCACTAGGCAGCAGAGAAACTTTAAGCAAACACCATGATTAATAACACCAGTAGAGCACTGCTCTACTAAACGTCTCGCAGGAGGCAACACAAAACACAGGCAGAAGGCAAAAGGCAAAAGGGAGGGACTCTCTGTACAGTCTGTTCAAATCAACAAGTCCCTCGACGAATGAAGACTCCTCAGCCTTTTATACTATCAGTTAACTGCAGTCAGCTGTGTCACTTGTCATAACTGCAGACAGCTGTGTCACTTGTCCGTCGTACTCCAGGCTCCTGCGGCAGCCAATGGTGTGCGTAGTCTGACAGGCTCGGATCCGCATGAAGTTGGGGCGGGCATATGTCCGGGCCAGCCAATCCCCCGTGAGTCCTGGAGCACTGTAGCTTCCATGGAGGAAGGCGGGGCCACCTGAGGCTAGCGGCCGTAACACCCCTCCCCTTAAAATACCAACTATGTTGGGCTGAAGCCAACGTTACAGAGCATAAACAACAACAAAAGACAAAAGCAGTAAAACATGTTTACAAACGGGACAGACCGTCAGCTAAAACATTTTCATTCCCCTTTTTGTGGTGGATACTTAAGTTGTATTCCTGCAACAACAGAGCCCAGCGCATAAGGCGCTGGTTGTGATTAAACATACGCGCCAGGAACACAAGTGGGTTGTGGTCTGTGTACACAACAAGAGGCAACATGCTGGACCCCAGGTACACGTGAAAGTGCTGAAGAGCCAACAACAAAGCCAGGGTCTCCTTTTCAATGGTGGAGTAGTTTAACTGATTTTTATTGAACTTGCGGGAAAAGTAACAAACGGGGTGGTTCAAACCCAACAAGTCTTCTTGCAACAGCACTGCCCCAGCCCCGACAGCACTGGCATCAACCTCGAGTTTGAATGGTCGCGTCAAATCAGGTGCAGCTAACACAGGAGAATGGCAGAGGAGGGCTTTTGCACTCTCAAAAGCATCCTGACACTCACTCGACCAGCTAAACTCAACCTTTGGGCTGAGCAGGTCAGTCAATGGCTTTACTACAGAGGAGAAATTCTTACAAAAGTTCCTGTAGTAGCCCACCATCCCTAGAAACCGACGTAACTCACGCCTGGTGGTAGGCGTGGGAAACTGTTTAATCACTTCCACTTTGGCATCTATGGGCCGGACCTGTCCACGTCCCACCTCCCTGCCTAAGTACGTCACAGTAGCTTTGGCAAACTCACACTTAGCTAAGTTGAGAGTTAGGGTAGCTTGTGCCAAACGGTGAAATACCTGTTGTAACGTTTCCAAATGATCTTGCCATGTTTCAGTGTAGACTACTAGATCATCTAGGTAGGCACTGCAGTTGGACAGACCACGGAGGACTTTATTTACTAGCCTCTGGAAGGTGGCAGGAGCGTTACACATGCCGAAAGCCATGACTGTGTACTGTAAAAAATCATCGGGTGTAACAAAGGCAGCGATGTTAGAGGCACGTTCAGTTAAAGGGACCTGCCAGTAACCCTTAAGAAGATCTAACTTGGAGACATACTGAGCAGTCCCAATACTGTCTACACAATCCTCAACCCTTGGGAGAGGATGTGAGTCAGCCACAGTCACAGAGTTCACCTTCCGGAAGTCTGTAATAAAACGGGGCGAGCCATCTGGCTTAGACTCCACTATACAAGGCGAGCTCCAGGGGCTTTGACTGGGCTTCGCTAAACCATGTTGCAGCAGATAGTCAGCCTCCTGTTTCATGAGCACGCGCTTATGGGGGCTGGCTCGATAAGGATGCTGCTTAATAGGTTTAGCTCCCTGGACATCAATGTCATGCTCTAGCACCGTAGTGGCAGTTGGCACATCCCCGAATAAACAGGTGTATTCCCTAATTAAGGCAATTATGTCCTCTTGCTGCTCTGAAATCAGATGCTCAAGCAAACCCGGCAATGCTTTTAGCATTTCAGAGTTAGACAAACGGGGTCTAGAACAGGTGGGATAACATAGTTTTAACCCATCACCCCCATCCGCCCCTCCTTCCTCCAGGTGGCTTGAGGCTACAATAGGAGCACAGAGCCCAGCAGGCTTTGGCGTTGACCGCGGATGGTACAGTTTCAACATGTTTACGTGACAGACACGTGTTTTGCGTCTGCGGTCGGGAGTGCAAATTACATAATCTGTCTCCCCTCTCTTTTCACAAACTTTAAATGGGCCACTATACCTAGTAGACAAGGCTGAGCCAGGGACAGGCAAGAGCACGAGAACCTGGTCGCCCACCTGAAAGGTTCTTTTAACAGAAGCCTTATCATAATGGCGTTTCATCTTTCCCTGTGACGCGGCAAGGTGTTGCTTAGCCAGAGCGTTGGCTTGATTCAAACGCTCACGGAAGTGTTTTACATAACTGCTGACGTTTGTTTTGAAAACCCCTTGTGGGCTCAAAAACGCCTCTTTCAGAGCTTTGAGGGGTCCCCGTGGCCTATGGCCAAATACTAGCTCAGAGGGACTAAACCCAAGTGACTCCTGAACGGCGTCACGGGCAGCAAATAACACAAATGGAACACCCTCGTCCCAGCTTTTATCACTCTCCAGGCAGTATTTGCGTAGCATCGTCTTCAAGGTCTGGTGCCACCGCTCTAATGCACCTTGCGATTCAGGATGGTAAGCAGAGGACACAATATGCTTAACACCCAGAGTGCTAACTGCTTGTTTGAATACCTTAGACTGAAAGTTCGAGCCCTGGTCGGTTTGTACGACCTTAGGCAAGCCAAACACTGAAAAGAAGGTTGTCAACGCCTTAACGACAGATCTCGCTGTAATTTTATGTAACGGGACAGCCTCGGGGAAGCGGGTAGCGGCACACATTATCGTGAGTAGATATTGCTTTCCTGATTTTGTTCTAGGTAGTGGACCCACACAGTCTACTATGACATGGTCAAACGGCTGATCCACTACAGGAATGGGACACAACGGAGCCGGGGGTATGACCTGATTGGGTTTACCTGCAATCTGACATACATGGCAACTGTTGCAAAATTTAGAAACATCACGCTTCATACCAGGCCAAAAGAAATGTTTTAATAGTAGCTGGTATGTTTTTGTGATGCCCAAGTGTCCTGACCACTGGCTTTCATGGGCAAGGGCCAGGATCTTCTGCCGGTACGCAGAGGGCACTACAATCTGCTTGACCTTACTCCAATCTGCACCTTCTGCACCTGGTGGAGACCACTGACGCATTAGAACATCATGTTCTATGAAATAGGCTTGTTGCTCCTTTTTGGCTTGCTCAGCACTTACCATACGTTTGAAACAGCGCTTTATTGTTTCATCAGCTAATTGAGCTGCTGACAGCTGATCTCTAGTCAAAGGCAGTACAGAGTCCTTAGGAAATGGATCAGGCTCCTCGGGCGTCACAGAGTCTGGAGGTGACAGAACATTGTTTCTGTTAGTGGGTACATCATTCTCCCCGGAAAACGAGGACATCAACACAGAATCAGAGAGGGCAATATCAGTATCTTTCCGAGCTTGTGCTCGAGTAATTGCACAGGCTGGATACAGCCCAGGGTGCATAGACACATCAGAAGTTTTCTGATTCAGGGGGTTGTCTAAAACCTCCAGACGAGGGAGCACTACCCCTCCTGCGATGTCGTTGCCCAACAGCATGGCCACACCCTCTATTGGCAAGGCCGGGCAAACGGCAACAGGGAAAAATCCTGTAGCAAGGCTAGATTTAATAAAAATTCTGTGAACTGGTCTAGGAGCGTAACCCATCTCTATCCCCCGCAGAACAGAATTAAAACCACATTCACTTTTAGCAGAAAATGGTAATACACTTGAGAGGATGACAGTTTGAGAACCTCCAGTGTCCCTTAAAATACGCACAGGTTTTAACTCGGATGGGTTGTCTGTTAGCGATACTAAGCCATCAAAAATGAATGGTTCGAAACAGGGGTCAGGCACCCTACCACCACACTCATGGTCCTCGTGACGGGCCTCAGCTTTTACAAAACCCACCCCTTTGGGTGGCTGAGCATGTGATGTTTTGCGTTTTAATGCTAAACAGTCAGCAATCACATGTCCGGTTTTATGACAGTAAAAACATTCACGGTGTTCCCTGGACCCAGACTCTTTAGCTGTGTGGCGCTGCTGCACAGGGCTAACCCGTGGCTTCTCACTGTCAGTAAATGAGGCTTTGTGAGTGAGTACAAACTCATCAGCAAGAACAGCAGCAGATGTGAGTGACGTCACTTTCTGTTCATTCAAATACAGCACAATACGCTCAGGAATGCATTTCTTAAAGTCCTCTAACAAAACTAGTTCGCGCAGAGCGTCATAGTCAGTCGCTTTTGACGCAACACACCACTTATCAAAGAGAACCCCCTTTTCTCTTGCAAACTCCACATAAGTCTGCGACAGCAATCTCTTTTGCTGGCGAAACCTCTGCCTATAGGCCTCTGGAACTAGCTCATATGCCTTCAAGACAGCTGCTTTAACACACGAGTAATCTAAACTGTCCTTTAAAGAAAGAGCAGCCACCACCTCTTGAGCTTTGCCGGACAGTTTGCACTGTAGCAAAAGAGGCCAAATCTCACTAGGCCACTGCAGCGCACCAGCGATACGTTCAAATGCTGCAAAGTATGTATCCTGCTGTTCACGAGGATATTGAATTCTTTAAGATGAAGCCATAGACATGTGTTTCTGAGTCTTCTATCAAAAGTTACAGCGATTTATATGAAGTTGTACGAAAATGCTTTCTTTCGCCAAGACAGTGTTTCTCACTGTTACATGCATTTGAATGGGAAACTCGCCTGAAACAAAGTATAGGTTTTCATTATGTGAATAATTTTAAAATCTTAGCTCAAACGGCTGCAAAACCTGTTTGCCCAGCACGAGGATATTGAATTCTTTAAGATGAAGCCATAGACATGTGTGTCTGAGTCGTCTATCAAAAGTTGCACCGATTTATATAAAGTTGTGCAAAAACGCTTTATTTCGCCAAGACAGTGTGTTTCTCACTGTTACATGCATTTGAATGGGAAACTCGCCCGAGACAAAGTATAGGTTTTCATTATGTGAATAATTTTTAAAATCTTAGCTCAAACGGCTGCAAAACCTGTTTGCCCAGCACGAGGATATTGAATTCTTTAAGATGAAGCCATAGACATGTGTGTCTGAGTCTTCTATCAAAAGTTACAGCGATTTATATGAAGTTGTACGAAAATGCTTTCTTTCGCCAAGACAGTGTGTTTCTCACTGTTACATGCATTTGAATGGGAAACTCGCCTGAAACAAAGTATAGGTTTTCATTATGTGAATAATTTTAAAATCTTAGCTCAAACGGCTGCAAAACCTGTTTGCCCAGCACGAGGATATTGAGTTCTATAAGATAAAGCCATAAACATGTGTTTCTGAGTCTTCTATCAAAAGTTACAGCGATTTATATGAAGTTGTACGAAAATGCTTTCTTTCGCCAAGACAGTGTGTTTCTCACTGTTACATGCATTTGAATGGGAAACTCGCCTGAAACAAAGTATAGGTTTTCATTATGTGAATAATTTTAAAATCTTAGCTCAAACGGCTGCAAAACCTGTTTGCCCAGCACGAGGATATTGAGTTCTATAAGATAAAGCCATAAACATGTGTTTCTGAGTCTTCTATCAAAAGTTACAGCGATTTATATGAAGTTGTACAAAAACGCTTTCTGTCGCCAAGACAATGCGTTTCTCACTGTTACATGCATTTGAATGGGAAACTCGCCCGAGACAAAGTATAGGTTTTCATTATGTGAATAATTTTAAAATCTTAGCTCAAATGGCTGCAAAACCTGTTTGCCCAGCACGAGGATATTGAGTTCTATAAGATAAAGCCATGAACATGTGTTTCTGAGTCTTCTATCAAAAGTTACAGCGATTTATATGAAGTTGTACGAAAATGCTTTCTTTCGCCAAGACAGTGTGTTTCTCACTGTTACATGCATTTGAATGGGAAACTCGCCCGAGACAAAGTATAGGTTTTCATTATGTGAATAATTTTAAAATCTTAGCTCAAACGGCTGCAAAACCTGTTTGCCCAGCACGAGGATATTGAATTCTTTAAGATGAAGCCATAGACATGTGTGTCTGAGTCATCTATCAAAAGTTGCACCGATTTATATAAAGTTGTGCAAAAACGCTTTATTTCGCCAAGACAGTGTGTTTCTCACTGTTACATGCATTTGAATGGGAAACTCGCCCGAGACAAAGTATAGGTTTTCATTATGTGAATAATTTTAAAATCTTAGCTCAAATGGCTGCAAAACCTGTTTGCCCAGCACGAGGATATTGAGTTCTATAAGATAAAGCCATGAACATGTGTTTCTGAGTCTTCTATCAAAAGTTACAGCGATTTATATGAAGTTGTACGAAAATGCTTTCTTTCGCCAAGACAGTGTGTTTCTCACTGTTACATGCATTTGAATGGGAAACTCGCCCGAGACAAAGTATAGGTTTTCATTATGTGAATAATTTTAAAATCTTAGCTCAAACGGCTGCAAAACCTGTTTGCCCAGCACGAGGATATTGAGTTCTATAAGATAAAGCCATAAACATGTGTTTCTGAGTCTTCTATCAAAAGTTACAGCGATTTATATGAAGTTGTACAAAAACGCTTTCTGTCGCCAAGACAATGCGTTTCTCACTGTTACATGCATTTGAATGGGAAACTCGCCCGAAACAAAGTATAGGTTTTCATTATGTGAATAATTTTAAAATCTTAGCTCAAACGGCTGCAAAACCTGTTTGCCCAGCACGAGGATATTGAGTTCTATAAGATAAAGCCATAAACATGTGTTTCTGAGTCTTCTATCAAAAGTTACAGCGATTTATATGAAGTTGTACGAAAATGCTTTCTTTCGCCAAGACAGTGTGTTTCTCACTGTTACATGCATTTGAATGGGAAACTCGCCTGAAACAAAGTATAGGTTTTCATTATGTGAATAATTTTAAAATCTTAGCTCAAACGGCTGCAAAACCTGTTTGCCCAGCACGAGGATATTGAATTCTTTAAGATGAAGCCATAGACATGTGTTTCTGAGTCTTCTATCAAAAGTTACAGCGATTTATATGAAGTTGTACGAAAATGCTTTATTTCGCCAAGACAGTGTGTTTCTCACTGTTACATGCATTTGAATGGGAAACTCGCCCGAGACAAAGTATAGGTTTTCATTATGTGAATAATTTTAAAATCTTAGCTCAAACGGCTGCAAAACCTGTTTGCCCAGCACGAGGATATTGAATTCTTTAAGATGAAGCCATAGACATGTGTGTCTGAGTCTTCTATCAAAAGTTACAGCGATTTATATGAAGTTGTACGAAAATGCTTTATTTCACCAAGACAGTGTGTTTCTCACTGTTACATGCATTTGAATGGGAAACTCGCCTGAAACAAAGTATAGGTTTTCATTATGTGAATAATTTTAAAATCTTAGCTCAAACGGCTGCAAAACCTGTTTGCCCAGCACGAGGATATTGAGTTCTATAAGATAAAGCCATAAACATGTGTTTCTGAGTCTTCTATCAAAAGTTACAGCGATTTATATGAAGTTGTACGAAAATGCTTTCTTTCGCCAAGACAGTGTGTTTCTCACTGTTACATGCATTTGAATGGGAAACTCGCCTGAAACAAAGTATAGGTTTTCATTATGTGAATAATTTTAAAATCTTAGCTCAAACGGCTGCAAAACCTGTTTGCCCAGCACGGGGATATTGAATTCTTTAAGATGAAGCCATAGACATGTGTTTCTGAGTCTTCTATCAAAAGTTACAGCGATTTATATGAAGTTGTACGAAAATGCTTTATTTCGCCAAGACAGTGTGTTTCTCACTGTTACATGCATTTGAATGGGAAACTCGCCCGAGACAAAGTATAGGTTTTCATTATGTGAATAATTTTAAAATCTTAGCTCAAACGGCTGCAAAACCTGTTTGCCCAGCACGAGGATATTGAATTCTTTAAGATGAAGCCATAGACATGTGTGTCTGAGTCTTCTATCAAAAGTTACAGCGATTTATATGAAGTTGTACGAAAATGCTTTCTTTCGCCAAGACAGTGTGTTTCTCACTGTTACATGCATTTGAATGGGAAACTCGCCCGAGACAAAGTATAGGTTTTCATTATGTGAATAATTTTAAAATCTTAGCTCAAACGGCTGCAAAACCTGTTTGCCCAGCACGAGGATATTGAATTCTTTAAGATGAAGCCATAGACATGTGTGTCTGAGTCTTCTATCAAAAGTTACAGCGATTTATATGAAGTTGTACGAAAATGCTTTCTTTCGCCAAGACAGTGTGTTTCTCACTGTTACATGCATTTGAATGGGAAACTCGCCCGAGACAAAGTATAGGTTTTCATTATGTGAATAATTTTAAAATCTTAGCTCAAACGGCTGCAAAACCTGTTTGCCCAGCACGAGGATATTGAATTCTTTAAGATGAAGCCATAGACATGTGTTTCTGAGTCTTCTATCAAAAGTTACAGCGATTTATATGAAGTTGTACGAAAATGCTTTATTTCGCCAAGACAGTGTGTTTCTCACTGTTACATGCATTTGAATGGGAAACTCGCCCGAGACAAAGTATAGGTTTTCATTATGTGAATAATTTTAAAATCTTAGCTCAAACGGCTGCAAAACCTGTTTGCCCAGCACGAGGATATTGAATTCTTTAAGATGAAGCCATAGACATGTGTGTCTGAGTCTTCTATCAAAAGTTACAGCGATTTATATGAAGTTGTACGAAAATGCTTTCTTTCGCCAAGACAGTGTGTTTCTCACTGTTACATGCATTTGAATGGGAAACTCGCCCGAGACAAAGTATAGGTTTTCATTATGTGAATAATTTTAAAATCTTAGCTCAAACGGCTGCAAAACCTGTTTGCCCAGCACGAGGATATTGAATTCTTTAAGATGAAGCCATAGACATGTGTTTCTGAGTCTTCTATCAAAAGTTACAGCGATTTATATGAAGTTGTACGAAAATGCTTTCTTTCGCCAAGACAGTGTGTTTCTCACTGTTACATGCATTTGAATGGGAAACTCGCCTGAAACAAAGTATAGGTTTTCATTATGTGAATAATTTTAAAATCTTAGCTCAAACGGCTGCAAAACCTGTTTGCCCAGCACGAGGATATTGAATTCTTTAAGATGAAGCCATAGACATGTGTGTCTGAGTCGTCTATCAAAAGTTGCACCGATTTATATAAAGTTGTGCAAAAACGCTTTATTTCGCCAAGACAGTGTGTTTCTCACTGTTACATGCATTTGAATGGGAAACTCGCCCGAGACAAAGTATAGGTTTTCATTATGTGAATAATTTTAAAATCTTAGCTCAAACGGCTGCAAAACCTGTTTGCCCAGCACGAGGATATTGAATTCTTTAAGATGAAGCCATAGACATGTGTGTCTGAGTCTTCTATCAAAAGTTACAGCGATTTATATGAAGTTGTACGAAAATGCTTTCTTTCGCCAAGACAGTGTGTTTCTCACTGTTACATGCATTTGAATGGGAAACTCGCCTGAAACAAAGTATAGGTTTTCATTATGTGAATAATTTTAAAATCTTAGCTCAAACGGCTGCAAAACCTGTTTGCCCAGCACGAGGATATTGAGTTCTATAAGATAAAGCCATAAACATGTGTTTCTGAGTCTTCTATCAAAAGTTACAGCGATTTATATGAAGTTGTACGAAAATGCTTTCTTTCGCCAAGACAGTGTGTTTCTCACTGTTACATGCATTTGAATGGGAAACTCGCCTGAAACAAAGTATAGGTTTTCATTATGTGAATAATTTTAAAATCTTAGCTCAAACGGCTGCAAAACCTGTTTGCCCAGCACGAGGATATTGAGTTCTATAAGATAAAGCCATAAACATGTGTTTCTGAGTCTTCTATCAAAAGTTACAGCGATTTATATGAAGTTGTACAAAAACGCTTTCTGTCGCCAAGACAATGCGTTTCTCACTGTTACATGCATTTGAATGGGAAACTCGCCCGAGACAAAGTATAGGTTTTCATTATGTGAATAATTTTAAAATCTCAGCTCAAATGGCTGCAAAACCTGTTTGCCCAGCACGAGGATATTGAGTTCTATAAGATAAAGCCATGAACATGTGTTTCTGAGTCTTCTATCAAAAGTTACAGCGATTTATATGAAGTTGTACGAAAATGCTTTCTTTCGCCAAGACAGTGTGTTTCTCACTGTTACATGCATTTGAATGGGAAACTCGCCCGAGACAAAGTATAGGTTTTCATTATGTGAATAATTTTAAAATCTTAGCTCAAACGGCTGCAAAACCTGTTTGCCCAGCACGAGGATATTGAATTCTTTAAGATGAAGCCATAGACATGTGTGTCTGAGTCATCTATCAAAAGTTGCACCGATTTATATAAAGTTGTGCAAAAACGCTTTATTTCGCCAAGACAGTGTGTTTCTCACTGTTACATGCATTTGAATGGGAAACTCGCCCGAGACAAAGTATAGGTTTTCATTATGTGAATAATTTTAAAATCTTAGCTCAAATGGCTGCAAAACCTGTTTGCCCAGCACGAGGATATTGAGTTCTATAAGATAAAGCCATGAACATGTGTTTCTGAGTCTTCTATCAAAAGTTACAGCGATTTATATGAAGTTGTACAAAATGCTTTCTTTCGCCAAGACAGTGTGTTTCTCACTGTTACATGCATTTGAATGGGAAACTCGCCCGAGACAAAGTATAGGTTTTCATTATGTGAATAATTTTAAAATCTTAGCTCAAACGGCTGCAAAACCTGTTTGCCCAGCACGAGGATATTGAGTTCTATAAGATAAAGCCATAAACATGTGTTTCTGAGTCTTCTATCAAAAGTTACAGCGATTTATATGAAGTTGTACGAAAATGCTTTCTTTCGCCAAGACAGTGTGTTTCTCACTGTTACATGCATTTGAATGGGAAACTCGCCCGAGACAAAGTATAGGTTTTCATTATGTGAATAATTTTAAAATCTTAGCTCAAACGGCTGCAAAACCTGTTTGCCCAGCACGAGGATATTGAGTTCTATAAGATAAAGTCATAAACATGTGTTTCTGAGTCGTCTATCAAAAGTTACAGCGATTTATATGAAGTTGTACGAAAATGCTTTCTTTCGCCAAGACAGTGTTTCTCACTGTTACATGCATTTGAATGGGAAACTCGCCTGAAACAAAGTATAGGTTTTCATTATGTGAATAATTTTAAAATCTTAGCTCAAACGGCTGCAAAACCTGTTTGCCCAGCACGAGGATATTGAATTCTTTAAGATAAAGCCATAGACATGTGTGTCTGAGTCGTCTATCAAAAGTTGCACCGATTTATATAAAGTTGTGCAAAAACGCTTTATTTCGCCAAGACAGTGTGTTTCTCACTGTTACATGCATTTGAATGGGAAACTCGCCCGAGACAAAGTATAGGTTTTCATTATGTGAATAATTTTAAAATCTTAGCTCAAACGGCTGCAAAACCTGTTTGCCCAGCACGAGGATATTGAATTCTTTAAGATGAAGCCATAGACATGTGTGTCTGAGTCTTCTATCAAAAGTTACAGCGATTTATATGAAGTTGTACGAAAATGCTTTCTTTCGCCAAGACAGTGTGTTTCTCACTGTTACATGCATTTGAATGGGAAACTCGCCTGAAACAAAGTATAGGTTTTCATTATGTGAATAATTTTAAAATCTTAGCTCAAACGGCTGCAAAACCTGTTTGCCCAGCACGAGGATATTGAGTTCTATAAGATAAAGCCATAAACATGTGTTTCTGAGTCTTCTATCAAAAGTTACAGCGATTTATATGAAGTTGTACAAAAACGCTTTCTGTCGCCAAGACAATGCGTTTCTCACTGTTACATGCATTTGAATGGGAAACTCGCCCGAGACAAAGTATAGGTTTTCATTATGTGAATAATTTTAAAATCTTAGCTCAAACGGCTGCAAAACCTGTTTGCCCAGCACGAGGATATTGAGTTCTATAAGATAAAGCCATAAACATGTGTTTCTGAGTCTTCTATCAAAAGTTACAGCGATTTATATGAAGTTGTACGAAAATGCTTTCTTTCGCCAAGACAGTGTTTCTCACTGTTACATGCATTTGAATGGGAAACTCGCCTGAAACAAAGTATAGGTTTTCATTATGTGAATAATTTTAAAATCTTAGCTCAAACGGCTGCAAAACCTGTTTGCCCAGCACGAGGATATTGAATTCTTTAAGATGAAGCCATAGACATGTGTGTCTGAGTCATCTATCAAAAGTTGCACCGATTTATATAAAGTTGTGCAAAAACGCTTTATTTCGCCAAGACAGTGTGTTTCTCACTGTTACATGCATTTGAATGGGAAACTCGCCCGAGACAAAGTATAGGTTTTCATTATGTGAATAATTTTAAAATCTTAGCTCAAATGGCTGCAAAACCTGTTTGCCCAGCACGAGGATATTGAGTTCTATAAGATAAAGCCATGAACATGTGTTTCTGAGTCTTCTATCAAAAGTTACAGCGATTTATATGAAGTTGTACGAAAATGCTTTCTTTCGCCAAGACAGTGTGTTTCTCACTGTTACATGCATTTGAATGGGAAACTCGCCTGAAACAAAGTATAGGTTTTCATTATGTGAATAATTTTAAAATCTTAGCTCAAACGGCTGCAAAACCTGTTTGCCCAGCACGAGGATATTGAGTTCTATAAGATAAAGCCATAAACATGTGTTTCTGAGTCTTCTATCAAAAGTTACAGCGATTTATATGAAGTTGTACAAAAATGCTTTCTTTCGCCAAGACAGTGTGTTTCTCACTGTTACATGCATTTGAATGGGAAACTCGCCTGAAACAAAGTATAGGTTTTCATTATGTGAATAATTTTAAAATCTTAGCTCAAACGGCTGCAAAACCTGTTTGCCCAGCACGAGGATATTGAGTTCTATAAGATAAAGCCATAAACATGTGTTTCTGAGTCTTCTATCAAAAGTTACAGCGATTTATATGAAGTTGTACGAAAATGCTTTCTTTCGCCAAGACAGTGTGTTTCTCACTGTTACATGCATTTGAATGGGAAACTCGCCTGAAACAAAGTATAGGTTTTCATTATGTGAATAATTTTAAAATCTTAGCTCAAACGGCTGCAAAACCTGTTTGCCCAGCACGAGGATATTGAATTCTTTAAGATGAAGCCATAGACATGTGTTTCTGAGTCTTCTATCAAAAGTTACAGCGATTTATATGAAGTTGTACGAAAATGCTTTCTTTCGCCAAGACAGTGTGTTTCTCACTGTTACATGCATTTGAATGGGAAACTCGCCCGAGACAAAGTATAGGTTTTCATTATGTGAATAATTTTAAAATCTTAGCTCAAACGGCTGCAAAACCTGTTTGCCCAGCACGAGGATATTGAATTCTTTAAGATGAAGCCATAGACATGTGTGTCTGAGTCTTCTATCAAAAGTTACAGCGATTTATATGAAGTTGTACGAAAATGCTTTCTTTCGCCAAGACAGTGTGTTTCTCACTGTTACATGAATTTGAATGGGAAACTCGCCTGAAACAAAGTATAGGTTTTCATTATGTGAATAATTTTAAAATCTTAGCTCAAACGGCTGCAAAACCTGTTTGCCCAGCACGAGGATATTGAGTTCTATAAGATAAAGCCATGATCATGTGTTTCTGAGTCTTCTATCAAAAGTTACAGCGATTTATATGAAGTTGTTCAAAAACGCTTTATTTCGCCAAGACAGTGTGTTTCTCACTGTTACATGCATTTGAATGGGAAACTCGCCCGAGACAAAGTATAGGTTTTCATTATGTGAATAATTTTAAAATCTTAGCTCAAACGGCTGCAAAACCTGTTTGCCCAGCACGAGGATATTGAATTCTTTAAGATGAAGCCATAGACATGTGTGTCTGAGTCTTCTATCAAAAGTTACAGCGATTTATATGAAGTTGTACGAAAATGCTTTCTTTCGCCAAGACAGTGTGTTTCTCACTGTTACATGCATTTGAATGGGAAACTCGCCTGAAACAAAGTATAGGTTTTCATTATGTGAATAATTTTAAAATCTTAGCTCAAACGGCTGCAAAACCTGTTTGCCCAGCACGGGGATATTGAGTTCTATAAGATAAAGCCATGATCATGTGTTTCTGAGTCTTCTATCAAAAGTTACAGCGATTTATATGAAGTTGTACAAAAACGCTTTCTGTCGCCAAGACAATGCGTTTCTCACTGTTACATGCATTTGAATGGGAAACTCGCCCGAGACAAAGTATAGGTTTTCATTATGTGAATAATTTTAAAATCTTAGCTCAAACGGCTGCAAAACCTGTTTGCCCAGCACGAGGATATTGAGTTCTATAAGATAAAGCCATAAACATGTGTTTCTGAGTCTTCTATCAAAAGTTACAGCGATTTATATGAAGTTGTACGAAAATGCTTTCTTTCGCCAAGACAGTGTGTTTCTCACTGTTACATGCATTTGAATGGGAAACTCGCCCGAGACAAAGTATAGGTTTTCATTATGTGAATAATTTTAAAATCTTAGCTCAAACGGCTGCAAAACCTGTTTGCCCAGCACGAGGATATTGAGTTCTATAAGATAAAGCCATAAACATGTGTTTCTGAGTCTTCTATCAAAAGTTACAGCGATTTGTATGAAGTTGTACGAAAATGCTTTCTTTCGCCAAGACAGTGTTTCTCACTGTTACATGCATTTGAATGGGAAACTCGCCTGAAACAAAGTATAGGTTTTCATTATGTGAATAATTTTAAAATCTTAGCTCAAACGGCTGCAAAACCTGTTTGCCCAGCACGGGGATATTGAGTTCTATAAGATAAAGCCATAAACATGTGTTTCTGAGTCTTCTATCAAAAGTTACAGCGATTTATATGAAGTTGTACGAAAATGCTTTCTTTCGCCAAGACAGTGTGTTTCTCACTGTTACATGCATTTGAATGGGAAACTCGCCCGAGACAAAGTATAGGTTTTCATTATGTGAATAATTTTAAAATCTTAGCTCAAACGGCTGCAAAACCTGTTTGCCCAGCACGAGGATATTGAGTTCTATAAGATAAAGCCATAAACATGTGTTTCTGAGTCTTCTATCAAAAGTTACAGCGATTTATATGAAGTTGTACGAAAATGCTTTCTTTCGCCAAGACAGTGTTTCTCACTGTTACATGCATTTGAATGGGAAACTCGCCTGAAACAAAGTACAGGTTTTCATTATGTGAATAATTTTAAAATCTTAGCTCAAACGGCTGCAAAACCTGTTTGCCCAGCACGAGGATATTGAATTCTTTAAGATGAAGCCATAGACATGTGTGTCTGAGTCGTCTATCAAAAGTTGCACCGATTTATATAAAGTTGTGCAAAAACGCTTTATTTCGCCAAGACAGTGTGTTTCTCACTGTTACATGCATTTGAATGGGAAACTCGCCCGAGACAAAGTATAGGTTTTCATTATGTGAATAATTTTAAAATCTTAGCTCAAACGGCTGCAAAACCTGTTTGCCCAGCACGAGGATATTGAATTCTTTAAGATGAAGCCATAGACATGTGTGTCTGAGTCTTCTATCAAAAGTTACAGCGATTTATATGAAGTTGTACGAAAATGCTTTCTTTCGCCAAGACAGTGTGTTTCTCACTGTTACATGAATTTGAATGGGAAAATCGCCTGAAACAAAGTATAGGTTTTCATTATGTGAATAATTTTAAAATCTTAGCTCAAACGGCTGCAAAACCTGTTTGCCCAGCACGAGGATATTGAATTCTTTAAGATGAAGCCATAGACATGTGTGTCTGAGTCTTCTATCAAAAGTTACAGCGATTTATATGAAGTTGTACGAAAATGCTTTCTTTCGCCAAGACAGTGTGTTTCTCACTGTTACATGCATTTGAATGGGAAACTCGCCTGAAACAAAGTATAGGTTTTCATTATGTGAATAATTTTAAAATCTTAGCTCAAACGGCTGCAAAACCTGTTTGCCCAGCACGAGGATATTGAGTTCTATAAGATAAAGCCATAAACATGTGTTTCTGAGTCTTCTATCAAAAGTTACAGCGATTTATATGAAGTTGTACAAAAATGCTTTCTTTCGCCAAGACAGTGTGTTTCTCACTGTTACATGCATTTGAATGGGAAACTCGCCTGAAACGAAGTATAGGTTTTCATTATGTGAATAATTTTAAAATCTTAGCTCAAACGGCTGCAAAACCTGTTTGCCCAGCACGAGGATATTGAGTTCTATAAGATAAAGCCATAAACATGTGTTTCTGAGTCTTCTATCAAAAGTTACAGCGATTTATATGAAGTTGTACGAAAATGCTTTCTTTCGCCAAGACAGTGTGTTTCTCACTGTTACATGCATTTGAATGGGAAACTCGCCTGAAACAAAGTATAGGTTTTCATTATGTGAATAATTTTAAAATCTTAGCTCAAACGGCTGCAAAACCTGTTTGCCCAGCACGAGGATATTGAGTTCTATAAGATAAAGCCATAAACATGTGTTTCTGAGTCTTCTATCAAAAGTTACAGCGATTTATATGAAGTTGTACGAAAATGCTTTCTTTCGCCAAGACAGTGTGTTTCTCACTGTTACATGCATTTGAATGGGAAACTCGCCTGAAACAAAGTATAGGTTTTCATTATGTGAATAATTTTAAAATCTTAGCTCAAACGGCTGCAAAACCTGTTTGCCCAGCACGAGGATATTGAATTCTTTAAGATGAAGCCATAGACATGTGTTTCTGAGTCTTCTATCAAAAGTTACAGCGATTTATATGAAGTTGTACGAAAATGCTTTCTTTCGCCAAGACAGTGTGTTTCTCACTGTTACATGCATTTGAATGGGAAACTCGCCCGAGACAAAGTATAGGTTTTCATTATGTGAATAATTTTAAAATCTTAGCTCAAACGGCTGCAAAACCTGTTTGCCCAGCACGAGGATATTGAATTCTTTAAGATGAAGCCATAGACATGTGTGTCTGAGTCTTCTATCAAAAGTTACAGCGATTTATATGAAGTTGTACGAAAATGCTTTCTTTCGCCAAGACAGTGTGTTTCTCACTGTTACATGAATTTGAATGGGAAACTCGCCTGAAACAAAGTATAGGTTTTCATTATGTGAATAATTTTAAAATCTTAGCTCAAACGGCTGCAAAACCTGTTTGCCCAGCACGGGGATATTGAGTTCTATAAGATAAAGCCATGATCATGTGTTTCTGAGTCTTCTATCAAAAGTTACAGCGATTTATATGAAGTTGTACGAAAATGCTTTCTTTCGCCAAGACAGTGTGTTTCTCACTGTTACATGCATTTGAATGGGAAACTCGCCTGAAACAAAGTATAGGTTTTCATTATGTGAATAATTTTAAAATCTTAGCTCAAACGGCTGCAAAACCTGTTTGCCCAGCACGGGGATATTGAATTCTTTAAGATGAAGCCATAGACATGTGTTTCTGAGTCTTCTATCAAAAGTTACAGCGATTTATATGAAGTTGTACGAAAATGCTTTCTTTCGCCAAGACAGTGTGTTTCTCACTGTTACATGCATTTGAATGGGAAACTCGCCCGAGACAAAGTATAGGTTTTCATTATGTGAATAATTTTAAAATCTTAGCTCAAACGGCTGCAAAACCTGTTTGCCCAGCACGGGGATATTGAGTTCTATAAGATAAAGCCATAAACATGTGTGTCTGAGTCGTCTATCAAAAGTTACAGCGATTTATATGAAGTTGTACGAAAATGCTTTCTTTCGCCAAGACAGTGTGTTTCTCACTGTTACATGCATTTGAATGGGAAACTCGCCCGAGACAAAGTATAGGTTTTCATTATGTGAATAATTTTAAAATCTTAGCTCAAACGGCTGCAAAACCTGTTTGCCCAGCACGGGGATATTGAGTTCTATAAGATAAAGCCATAAACATGTGTTTCTGAGTCTTCTATCAAAAGTTACAGCGATTTATATGAAGTTGTACGAAAATGCTTTCTTTCGCCAAGACAGTGTTTCTCACTGTTACATGCATTTGAATGGGAAACTCGCCTGAAACAAAGTATAGGTTTTCATTATGTGAATAATTTTAAAATCTTAGCTCAAACGGCTGCAAAACCTGTTTGCCCAGCACGGGGATATTGAGTTCTATAAGATAAAGCCATAAACATGTGTTTCTGAGTCTTCTATCAAAAGTTACAGCGATTTGTATGAAGTTGTACGAAAATGCTTTCTTTCGCCAAGACAGTGTGTTTCTCACTGTTACATGCATTTGAATGGGAAACTCGCCTGAAACAAAGTATAGGTTTTCATTATGTGAATAATTTTAAAATCTTAGCTCAAACGGCTGCAAAACCTGTTTGCCCAGCACGGGGATATTGAGTTCTATAAGATAAAGCCATAAACATGTGTGTCTGAGTCGTCTATCAAAAGTTACAGCGATTTATATGAAGTTGTACGAAAATGCTTTCTTTCGCCAAGACAGTGTGTTTCTCACTGTTACATGCATTTGAATGGGAAACTCGCCCGAGACAAAGTATAGGTTTTCATTATGTGAATAATTTTAAAATCTTAGCTCAAACGGCTGCAAAACCTGTTTGCCCAGCACGGGGATATTGAGTTCTATAAGATAAAGCCATAAACATGTGTTTCTGAGTCTTCTATCAAAAGTTACAGCGATTTATATGAAGTTGTACGAAAATGCTTTATTTCGCCAAGACAGTGTTTCTCACTGTTACATGCATTTGAATGGGAAACTCGCCTGAAACAAAGTATAGGTTTTCATTATGTGAATAATTTTAAAATCTTAGCTCAAACGGCTGCAAAACCTGTTTGCCCAGCACGAGGATATTGAATTCTTTAAGATGAAGCCATAGACATGTGTGTCTGAGTCGTCTATCAAAAGTTGCACCGATTTATATAAAGTTGTGCAAAAACGCTTTATTTCGCCAAGACAGTGTGTTTCTCACTGTTACATGCATTTGAATGGGAAACTCGCCCGAGACAAAGTATAGGTTTTCATTATGTGAATAATTTTAAAATCTTAGCTCAAACGGCTGCAAAACCTGTTTGCCCAGCACGAGGATATTGAGTTCTATAAGATAAAGCCATAAACATGTGTTTCTGAGTCTTCTATCAAAAGTTACAGCGATTTATATGAAGTTGTACGAAAATGCTTTCTTTCGCCAAGACAGTGTTTCTCACTGTTACATGCATTTGAATGGGAAACTCGCCTGAAACAAAGTATAGGTTTTCATTATGTGAATAATTTTAAAATCTTAGCTCAAACGGCTGCAAAACCTGTTTGCCCAGCACGGGGATATTGAATTCTTTAAGATGAAGCCATAGACATGTGTGTCTGAGTCGTCTATCAAAAGTTGCACCGATTTATATAAAGTTGTACGAAAATGCTTTCTTTTGCCAAGACAGTGTGTTTCTCACTGTTACATGCATTTGAATGGGAAACTCGCCCGAGACAAAGTATAGGTTTTCATTATGTGAATAATTTTAAAATCTTAGCTCAAACGGCTGCAAAACCTGTTTGCCCAGCACGAGGATATTGAGTTCTATAAGATAAAGCCATAAACATGTGTTTCTGAGTCTTCTATCAAAAGTTACAGCGATTTATATGAAGTTGTACGAAAATGCTTTCTTTCGCCAAGACAGTGTTTCTCACTGTTACATGCATTTGAATGGGAAACTCGCCTGAAACAAAGTATAGGTTTTCATTATGTGAATAATTTTAAAATCTTAGCTCAAACGGCTGCAAAACCTGTTTGCCCAGCACGAGGATATTGAATTCTTTAAGATGAAGCCATAGACATGTGTGTCTGAGTCGTCTATCAAAAGTTGCACCGATTTATATAAAGTTGTGCAAAAACGCTTTATTTCGCCAAGACAGTGTGTTTCTCACTGTTACATGCATTTGAATGGGAAACTCGCCCGAGACAAAGTATAGGTTTTCATTATGTGAATAATTTTAAAATCTTAGCTCAAACGGCTGCAAAACCTGTTTGCCCAGCACGAGGATATTGAGTTCTATAAGATAAAGCCATAAACATGTGTTTCTGAGTCTTCTATCAAAAGTTACAGCGATTTATATGAAGTTGTACGAAAATGCTTTCTTTCGCCAAGACAGTGTTTCTCACTGTTACATGCATTTGAATGGGAAACTCGCCTGAAACAAAGTATAGGTTTTCATTATGTGAATAATTTTAAAATCTTAGCTCAAACGGCTGCAAAACCTGTTTGCCCAGCACGGGGATATTGAATTCTTTAAGATGAAGCCATAGACATGTGTGTCTGAGTCGTCTATCAAAAGTTGCACCGATTTATATAAAGTTGTACGAAAATGCTTTCTTTTGCCAAGACAGTGTGTTTCTCACTGTTACATGCATTTGAATGGGAAACTCGCCCGAGACAAAGTATAGGTTTTCATTATGTGAATAATTTTAAAATCTTAGCTCAAACGGCTGCAAAACCTGTTTGCCCAGCACGAGGATATTGAATTCTTTAAGATGAAGCCATAGACATGTGTGTCTGAGTCTTCTATCAAAAGTTACAGCGATTTATATGAAGTTGTACGAAAATGCTTTCTTTCGCCAAGACAGTGTGTTTCTCACTGTTACATGCATTTGAATGGGAAACTCGCCTGAAACAAAGTATAGGTTTTCATTATGTGAATAATTTTAAAATCTTAGCTCAAACGGCTGCAAAACCTGTTTGCCCAGCACGGGGATATTGAGTTCTATAAGATAAAGCCATAAACATGTGTTTCTGAGTCTTCTATCAAAAGTTACAGCGATTTGTATGAAGTTGTACGAAAATGCTTTCTTTCGCCAAGACAGTGTGTTTCTCACTGTTACATGCATTTGAATGGGAAACTCGCCTGAAACAAAGTATAGGTTTTCATTATGTGAATAATTTTAAAATCTTAGCTCAAACGGCTGCAAAACCTGTTTGCCCAGCACGGGGATATTGAGTTCTATAAGATAAAGCCATAAACATGTGTGTCTGAGTCGTCTATCAAAAGTTACAGCGATTTATATGAAGTTGTACGAAAATGCTTTCTTTCGCCAAGACAGTGTGTTTCTCACTGTTACATGCATTTGAATGGGAAACTCGCCCGAGACAAAGTATAGGTTTTCATTATGTGAATAATTTTAAAATCTTAGCTCAAACGGCTGCAAAACCTGTTTGCCCAGCACGGGGATATTGAGTTCTATAAGATAAAGCCATAAACATGTGTTTCTGAGTCTTCTATCAAAAGTTACAGCGATTTATATGAAGTTGTACGAAAATGCTTTCTTTCGCCAAGACAGTGTTTCTCACTGTTACATGCATTTGAATGGGAAACTCGCCTGAAACAAAGTATAGGTTTTCATTATGTGAATAATTTTAAAATCTTAGCTCAAACGGCTGCAAAACCTGTTTGCCCAGCACGAGGATATTGAATTCTTTAAGATGAAGCCATAGACATGTGTGTCTGAGTCGTCTATCAAAAGTTGCACCGATTTATATAAAGTTGTGCAAAAACGCTTTATTTCGCCAAGACAGTGTGTTTCTCACTGTTACATGCATTTGAATGGGAAACTCGCCCGAGACAAAGTATAGGTTTTCATTATGTGAATAATTTTAAAATCTTAGCTCAAACGGCTGCAAAACCTGTTTGCCCAGCACGAGGATATTGAATTCTTTAAGATGAAGCCATAGACATGTGTGTCTGAGTCTTCTATCAAAAGTTACAGCGATTTATATGAAGTTGTACGAAAATGCTTTCTTTCGCCAAGACAGTGTGTTTCTCACTGTTACATGCATTTGAATGGGAAACTCGCCTGAAACAAAGTATAGGTTTTCATTATGTGAATAATTTTAAAATCTTAGCTCAAACGGCTGCAAAACCTGTTTGCCCAGCACGAGGATATTGAATTCTTTAAGATGAAGCCATAGACATGTGTGTCTGAGTCGTCTATCAAAAGTTGCACCGATTTATATAAAGTTGTGCAAAAACGCTTTATTTCGCCAAGACAGTGTGTTTCTCACTGTTACATGCATTTGAATGGGAAACTCGCCCGAGACAAAGTATAGGTTTTCATTATGTGAATAATTTTAAAATCTTAGCTCAAACGGCTGCAAAACCTGTTTGCCCAGCACGAGGATATTGAATTCTTTAAGATGAAGCCATAGACATGTGTGTCTGAGTCTTCTATCAAAAGTTACAGCGATTTATATGAAGTTGTACGAAAATGCTTTCTTTCGCCAAGACAGTGTGTTTCTCACTGTTACATGCATTTGAATGGGAAACTCGCCTGAAACAAAGTATAGGTTTTCATTATGTGAATAATTTTAAAATCTTAGCTCAAACGGCTGCAAAACCTGTTTGCCCAGCACGAGGATATTGAGTTCTATAAGATAAAGCCATAAACATGTGTTTCTGAGTCTTCTATCAAAAGTTACAGCGATTTATATGAAGTTGTACAAAAACGCTTTCTGTCGCCAAGACAATGCGTTTCTCACTGTTACATGCATTTGAATGGGAAACTCGCCCGAGACAAAGTATAGGTTTTCATTATGTGAATAATTTTAAAATCTTAGCTCAAACGGCTGCAAAACCTGTTTGCCCAGCACGAGGATATTGAGTTCTATAAGATAAAGCCATAAACATGTGTTTCTGAGTCTTCTATCAAAAGTTACAGCGATTTATATGAAGTTGTACGAAAATGCTTTCTTTCGCCAAGACAGTGTGTTTCTCACTGTTACATGCATTTGAATGGGAAACTCGCCCGAGACAAAGTATAGGTTTTCATTATGTGAATAATTTTAAAATCTTAGCTCAAACGGCTGCAAAACCTGTTTGCCCAGCACGGGGATATTGAGTTCTATAAGATAAAGCCATAAACATGTGTTTCTGAGTCTTCTATCAAAAGTTACAGCGATTTATATGAAGTTGTACGAAAATGCTTTATTTCGCCAAGACAGTGTTTCTCACTGTTACATGCATTTGAATGGGAAACTCGCCTGAAACAAAGTATAGGTTTTCATTATGTGAATAATTTTAAAATCTTAGCTCAAACGGCTGCAAAACCTGTTTGCCCAGCACGAGGATATTGAGTTCTATAAGATAAAGCCATAAACATGTGTTTCTGAGTCTTCTATCAAAAGTTACAGCGATTTATATGAAGTTGTACGAAAATGCTTTCTTTCGCCAAGACAGTGTTTCTCACTGTTACATGCATTTGAATGGGAAACTCGCCTGAAACAAAGTATAGGTTTTCATTATGTGAATAATTTTAAAATCTTAGCTCAAACGGCTGCAAAACCTGTTTGCCCAGCACGAGGATATTGAATTCTTTAAGATGAAGCCATAGACATGTGTGTCTGAGTCGTCTATCAAAAGTTGCACCGATTTATATAAAGTTGTGCAAAAACGCTTTATTTCGCCAAGACAGTGTGTTTCTCACTGTTACATGCATTTGAATGGGAAACTCGCCCGAGACAAAGTATAGGTTTTCATTATGTGAATAATTTTAAAATCTTAGCTCAAACTGCTGCAAAACCTGTTTGCCCAGCACGAGGATATTGAGTTCTATAAGATAAAGCCATAAACATGTGTTTCTGAGTCTTCTATCAAAAGTTACAGCGATTTATATGAAGTTGTACGAAAATGCTTTCTTTCGCCAAGACAGTGTTTCTCACTGTTACATGCATTTGAATGGGAAACTCGCCTGAAACAAAGTATAGGTTTTCATTATGTGAATAATTTTAAAATCTTAGCTCAAACGGCTGCAAAACCTGTTTGCCCAGCACGGGGATATTGAATTCTTTAAGATGAAGCCATAGACATGTGTGTCTGAGTCGTCTATCAAAAGTTGCACCGATTTATATAAAGTTGTACGAAAATGCTTTCTTTTGCCAAGACAGTGTGTTTCTCACTGTTACATGCATTTGAATGGGAAACTCGCCCGAGACAAAGTATAGGTTTTCATTATGTGAATAATTTTAAAATCTTAGCTCAAACGGCTGCAAAACCTGTTTGCCCAGCACGAGGATATTGAATTCTTTAAGATGAAGCCATAGACATGTGTGTCTGAGTCTTCTATCAAAAGTTACAGCGATTTATATGAAGTTGTACGAAAATGCTTTCTTTCGCCAAGACAGTGTGTTTCTCACTGTTACATGCATTTGAATGGGAAACTCGCCTGAAACAAAGTATAGGTTTTCATTATGTGAATAATTTTAAAATCTTAGCTCAAACGGCTGCAAAACCTGTTTGCCCAGCACGGGGATATTGAGTTCTATAAGATAAAGCCATAAACATGTGTTTCTGAGTCTTCTATCAAAAGTTACAGCGATTTGTATGAAGTTGTACGAAAATGCTTTCTTTCGCCAAGACAGTGTGTTTCTCACTGTTACATGCATTTGAATGGGAAACTCGCCTGAAACAAAGTATAGGTTTTCATTATGTGAATAATTTTAAAATCTTAGCTCAAACGGCTGCAAAACCTGTTTGCCCAGCACAGGGATATTGAGTTCTATAAGATAAAGCCATAAACATGTGTGTCTGAGTCGTCTATCAAAAGTTACAGCGATTTATATGAAGTTGTACGAAAATGCTTTCTTTCGCCAAGACAGTGTGTTTCTCACTGTTACATGCATTTGAATGGGAAACTCGCCCGAGACAAAGTATAGGTTTTCATTATGTGAATAATTTTAAAATCTTAGCTCAAACGGCTGCAAAACCTGTTTGCCCAGCACGGGGATATTGAGTTCTATAAGATAAAGCCATAAACATGTGTTTCTGAGTCTTCTATCAAAAGTTACAGCGATTTATATGAAGTTGTACGAAAATGCTTTCTTTCGCCAAGACAGTGTTTCTCACTGTTACATGCATTTGAATGGGAAACTCGCCTGAAACAAAGTATAGGTTTTCATTATGTGAATAATTTTAAAATCTTAGCTCAAACGGCTGCAAAACCTGTTTGCCCAGCACGAGGATATTGAATTCTTTAAGATGAAGCCATAGACATGTGTGTCTGAGTCGTCTATCAAAAGTTGCACCGATTTATATAAAGTTGTGCAAAAACGCTTTATTTCGCCAAGACAGTGTGTTTCTCACTGTTACATGCATTTGAATGGGAAACTCGCCCGAGACAAAGTATAGGTTTTCATTATGTGAATAATTTTAAAATCTTAGCTCAAACGGCTGCAAAACCTGTTTGCCCAGCACGAGGATATTGAGTTCTATAAGATAAAGCCATAAACATGTGTTTCTGAGTCTTCTATCAAAAGTTACAGCGATTTATATGAAGTTGTACGAAAATGCTTTCTTTCGCCAAGACAGTGTTTCTCACTGTTACATGCATTTGAATGGGAAACTCGCCTGAAACAAAGTATAGGTTTTCATTATGTGAATAATTTTAAAATCTTAGCTCAAACGGCTGCAAAACCTGTTTGCCCAGCACGGGGATATTGAATTCTTTAAGATGAAGCCATAGACATGTGTGTCTGAGTCGTCTATCAAAAGTTGCACCGATTTATATAAAGTTGTACGAAAATGCTTTCTTTTGCCAAGACAGTGTGTTTCTCACTGTTACATGCATTTGAATGGGAAACTCGCCCGAGACAAAGTATAGGTTTTCATTATGTGAATAATTTTAAAATCTTAGCTCAAACGGCTGCAAAACCTGTTTGCCCAGCACGAGGATATTGAATTCTTTAAGATGAAGCCATAGACATGTGTGTCTGAGTCTTCTATCAAAAGTTACAGCGATTTATATGAAGTTGTACGAAAATGCTTTCTTTCGCCAAGACAGTGTGTTTCTCACTGTTACATGCATTTGAATGGGAAACTCGCCCGAGACAAAGTATAGGTTTTCATTATGTGAATAATTTTAAAATCTTAGCTCAAACGGCTGCAAAACCTGTTTGCCCAGCACGAGGATATTGAATTCTTTAAGATGAAGCCATAGACATGTGTGTCTGAGTCTTCTATCAAAAGTTACAGCGATTTATATGAAGTTGTACGAAAATGCTTTCTTTCGCCAAGACAGTGTGTTTCTCACTGTTACATGCATTTGAATGGGAAACTCGCCTGAAACAAAGTATAGGTTTTCATTATGTGAATAATTTTAAAATCTTAGCTCAAACGGCTGCAAAACCTGTTTGCCCAGCACGAGGATATTGAGTTCTATAAGATAAAGCCATAAACATGTGTTTCTGAGTCTTCTATCAAAAGTTACAGCGATTTATATGAAGTTGTACAAAAACGCTTTCTGTCGCCAAGACAATGCGTTTCTCACTGTTACATGCATTTGAATGGGAAACTCGCCCGAGACAAAGTATAGGTTTTCATTATGTGAATAATTTTAAAATCTTAGCTCAAACGGCTGCAAAACCTGTTTGCCCAGCACGAGGATATTGAGTTCTATAAGATAAAGCCATAAACATGTGTTTCTGAGTCTTCTATCAAAAGTTACAGCGATTTATATGAAGTTGTACGAAAATGCTTTCTTTCGCCAAGACAGTGTTTCTCACTGTTACATGCATTTGAATGGGAAACTCGCCTGAAACAAAGTATAGGTTTTCATTATGTGAATAATTTTAAAATCTTAGCTCAAACGGCTGCAAAACCTGTTTGCCCAGCACGAGGATATTGAATTCTTTAAGATGAAGCCATAGACATGTGTGTCTGAGTCATCTATCAAAAGTTGCACCGATTTATATAAAGTTGTGCAAAAACGCTTTATTTCGCCAAGACAGTGTGTTTCTCACTGTTACATGCATTTGAATGGGAAACTCGCCCGAGACAAAGTATAGGTTTTCATTATGTGAATAATTTTAAAATCTTAGCTCAAATGGCTGCAAAACCTGTTTGCCCAGCACGAGGATATTGAGTTCTATAAGATAAAGCCATGAACATGTGTTTCTGAGTCTTCTATCAAAAGTTACAGCGATTTATATGAAGTTGTACGAAAATGCTTTCTTTCGCCAAGACAGTGTGTTTCTCACTGTTACATGCATTTGAATGGGAAACTCGCCTGAAACAAAGTATAGGTTTTCATTATGTGAATAATTTTAAAATCTTAGCTCAAACGGCTGCAAAACCTGTTTGCCCAGCACGAGGATATTGAGTTCTATAAGATAAAGCCATAAACATGTGTGTCTGAGTCGTCTATCAAAAGTTGCACCGATTTATATAAAGTTGTGCAAAAACGCTTTATTTCGCCAAGACAGTGTGTTTCTCACTGTTACATGCATTTGAATGGGAAACTCGCCCGAGACAAAGTATAGGTTTTCATTATGTGAATAATTTTAAAATCTTAGCTCAAACGGCTGCAAAACCTGTTTGCCCAGCACGAGGATATTGAATTCTTTAAGATGAAGCCATAGACATGTGTGTCTGAGTCTTCTATCAAAAGTTACAGCGATTTATATGAAGTTGTACGAAAATGCTTTCTTTCGCCAAGACAGTGTGTTTCTCACTGTTACATGCATTTGAATGGGAAACTCGCCTGAAACAAAGTATAGGTTTTCATTATGTGAATAATTTTAAAATCTTAGCTCAAACGGCTGCAAAACCTGTTTGCCCAGCACGAGGATATTGAGTTCTATAAGATAAAGCCATAAACATGTGTTTCTGAGTCTTCTATCAAAAGTTACAGCGATTTATATGAAGTTGTACAAAAACGCTTTCTGTCGCCAAGACAATGCGTTTCTCACTGTTACATGCATTTGAATGGGAAACTCGCCCGAGACAAAGTATAGGTTTTCATTATGTGAATAATTTTAAAATCTTAGCTCAAACGGCTGCAAAACCTGTTTGCCCAGCACGAGGATATTGAGTTCTATAAGATAAAGCCATAAACATGTGTTTCTGAGTCTTCTATCAAAAGTTACAGCGATTTATATGAAGTTGTACGAAAATGCTTTCTTTCGCCAAGACAGTGTTTCTCACTGTTACATGCATTTGAATGGGAAACTCGCCTGAAACAAAGTATAGGTTTTCATTATGTGAATAATTTTAAAATCTTAGCTCAAACGGCTGCAAAACCTGTTTGCCCAGCACGAGGATATTGAATTCTTTAAGATGAAGCCATAGACATGTGTGTCTGAGTCATCTATCAAAAGTTGCACCGATTTATATAAAGTTGTGCAAAAACGCTTTATTTCGCCAAGACAGTGTGTTTCTCACTGTTACATGCATTTGAATGGGAAACTCGCCCGAGACAAAGTATAGGTTTTCATTATGTGAATAATTTTAAAATCTTAGCTCAAATGGCTGCAAAACCTGTTTGCCCAGCACGAGGATATTGAGTTCTATAAGATAAAGCCATGAACATGTGTTTCTGAGTCTTCTATCAAAAGTTACAGCGATTTATATGAAGTTGTACGAAAATGCTTTCTTTCGCCAAGACAGTGTGTTTCTCACTGTTACATGCATTTGAATGGGAAACTCGCCTGAAACAAAGTATAGGTTTTCATTATGTGAATAATTTTAAAATCTTAGCTCAAACGGCTGCAAAACCTGTTTGCCCAGCACGAGGATATTGAGTTCTATAAGATAAAGCCATAAACATGTGTTTCTGAGTCTTCTATCAAAAGTTACAGCGATTTATATGAAGTTGTACAAAAATGCTTTCTTTCGCCAAGACAGTGTGTTTCTCACTGTTACATGCATTTGAATGGGAAACTCGCCTGAAACAAAGTATAGGTTTTCATTATGTGAATAATTTTAAAATCTTAGCTCAAACGGCTGCAAAACCTGTTTGCCCAGCACGAGGATATTGAATTCTTTAAGATGAAGCCATAGACATGTGTGTCTGAGTCGTCTATCAAAAGTTGCACCGATTTATATAAAGTTGTACGAAAATGCTTTCTTTTGCCAAGACAGTGTGTTTCTCACTGTTACATGCATTTGAATGGGAAACTCGCCCGAGACAAAGTATAGGTTTTCATTATGTGAATAATTTTAAAATCTTAGCTCAAACGGCTGCAAAACCTGTTTGCCCAGCACGAGGATATTGAATTCTTTAAGATGAAGCCATAGACATGTGTGTCTGAGTCTTCTATCAAAAGTTACAGCGATTTATATGAAGTTGTACGAAAATGCTTTCTTTCGCCAAGACAGTGTGTTTCTCACTGTTACATGCATTTGAATGGGAAACTCGCCTGAAACAAAGTATAGGTTTTCATTATGTGAATAATTTTAAAATCTTAGCTCAAACGGCTGCAAAACCTGTTTGCCCAGCACGAGGATATTGAATTCTTTAAGATAAAGCCATAGACATGTGTGTCTGAGTCGTCTATCAAAAGTTGCACCGATTTATATAAAGTTGTGCAAAAACGCTTTATTTCGCCAAGACAATGTGTTTCTCACTGTTACATGCATTTGAATGGGAAACTCGCCTGAAACAAAGTATAGGTTTTCATTATGTGAATAATTTTAAAATCTTAGCTCAAACGGCTGCAAAACCTGTTTGCCCAGCACGAGGATATTGAATTCTTTAAGATGAAGCCATAAACATGTGTTTCTGAGTCTTCTATCAAAAGTTACAGCGATTTATATGAAGTTGTACAAAAACGCTTTCTGTCGCCAAGACAATGCGTTTCTCACTGTTACATGCATTTGAATGGGAAACTCGCCCGAGACAAAGTATAGGTTTTCATTATGTGAATAATTTTAAAATCTTAGCTCAAACGGCTGCAAAACCTGTTTGCCCAGCACGAGGATATTGAGTTCTATAAGATAAAGCCATAAACATGTGTTTCTGAGTCTTCTATCAAAAGTTACAGCGATTTATATGAAGTTGTACGAAAATGCTTTCTTTCGCCAAGACAGTGTTTCTCACTGTTACATGCATTTGAATGGGAAACTCGCCTGAAACAAAGTATAGGTTTTCATTATGTGAATAATTTTAAAATCTTAGCTCAAACGGCTGCAAAACCTGTTTGCCCAGCACGAGGATATTGAATTCTTTAAGATGAAGCCATAGACATGTGTGTCTGAGTCATCTATCAAAAGTTGCACCGATTTATATAAAGTTGTGCAAAAACGCTTTATTTCGCCAAGACAGTGTGTTTCTCACTGTTACATGCATTTGAATGGGAAAATCGCCCGAGACAAAGTATAGGTTTTCATTATGTGAATAATTTTAAAATCTTAGCTCAAATGGCTGCAAAACCTGTTTGCCCAGCACGAGGATATTGAGTTCTATAAGATAAAGCCATGAACATGTGTTTCTGAGTCTTCTATCAAAAGTTACAGCGATTTATATGAAGTTGTACGAAAATGCTTTCTTTCGCCAAGACAGTGTTTCTCACTGTTACATGCATTTGAATGGGAAACTCGCCCGAGACAAAGTATAGGTTTTCATTATGTGAATAATTTTAAAATCTTAGCTCAAACGGCTGCAAAACCTGTTTGCCCAGCACGAGGATATTGAGTTCTATAAGATAAAGCCATAAACATGTGTTTCTGAGTCTTCTATCAAAAGTTACAGCGATTTATATGAAGTTGTACAAAAATGCTTTCTTTCGCCAAGACAGTGTGTTTCTCACTGTTACATGCATTTGAATGGGAAACTCGCCTGAAACAAAGTATAGGTTTTCATTATGTGAATAATTTTAAAATCTTAGCTCAAACGGCTGCAAAACCTGTTTGCCCAGCATGAGGATATTGAGTTCTATAAGATAAAGCCATAAACATGTGTTTCTGAGTCTTCTATCAAAAGTTACAGCGATTTATATGAAGTTGTACGAAAATGCTTTCTTTCGCCAAGACAGTGTGTTTCTCACTGTTACATGCATTTGAATGGGAAACTCGCCTGAAACAAAGTATAGGTTTTCATTATGTGAATAATTTTAAAATCTTAGCTCAAACGGCTGCAAAACCTGTTTGCCCAGCACGAGGATATTGAATTCTTTAAGATGAAGCCATAGACATGTGTTTCTGAGTCTTCTATCAAAAGTTACAGCGATTTATATGAAGTTGTACGAAAATGCTTTCTTTCGCCAAGACAGTGTGTTTCTCACTGTTACATGCATTTGAATGGGAAACTCGCCCGAGACAAAGTATAGGTTTTCATTATGTGAATAATTTTAAAATCTTAGCTCAAACGGCTGCAAAACCTGTTTGCCCAGCACGAGGATATTGAATTCTTTAAGATGAAGCCATAGACATGTGTGTCTGAGTCTTCTATCAAAAGTTACAGCGATTTATATGAAGTTGTACGAAAATGCTTTCTTTCGCCAAGACAGTGTGTTTCTCACTGTTACATGAATTTGAATGGGAAACTCGCCTGAAACAAAGTATAGGTTTTAATTATGTGAATAATTTTAAAATCTTAGCTCAAACGGCTGCAAAACCTGTTTGCCCAGCACGAGGATATTGAATTCTTTAAGATGAAGCCATAGACATGTGTTTCTGAGTCTTCTATCAAAAGTTACAGCGATTTATATGAAGTTGTACGAAAATGCTTTCTTTCGCCAAGACAGTGTGTTTCTCACTGTTACATGCATTTGAATGGGAAACTCGCCCGAGACAAAGTATAGGTTTTCATTATGTGAATAATTTTAAAATCTTAGCTCAAACGGCTGCAAAACCTGTTTGCCCAGCACGAGGATATTGAATTCTTTAAGATGAAGCCATAGACATGTGTGTCTGAGTCTTCTATCAAAAGTTACAGCGATTTATATGAAGTTGTACGAAAATGCTTTCTTTCGCCAAGACAGTGTGTTTCTCACTGTTACATGAATTTGAATGGGAAACTCGCCTGAAACAAAGTATAGGTTTTCATTATGTGAATAATTTTAAAATCTTAGCTCAAACGGCTGCAAAACCTGTTTGCCCAGCACGGGGATATTGAGTTCTATAAGATAAAGCCATGATCATGTGTTTCTGAGTCTTCTATCAAAAGTTACAGCGATTTATATGAAGTTGTTCAAAAACGCTTTATTTCGCCAAGACAGTGTGTTTCTCACTGTTACATGCATTTGAATGGGAAACTCGCCCGAGACAAAGTATAGGTTTTCATTATGTGAATAATTTTAAAATCTTAGCTCAAACGGCTGCAAAACCTGTTTGCCCAGCACGAGGATATTGAATTCTTTAAGATGAAGCCATAGACATGTGTGTCTGAGTCTTCTATCAAAAGTTACAGCGATTTATATGAAGTTGTACGAAAATGCTTTCTTTCGCCAAGACAGTGTGTTTCTCACTGTTACATGCATTTGAATGGGAAACTCGCCTGAAACAAAGTATAGGTTTTCATTATGTGAATAATTTTAAAATCTTAGCTCAAACGGCTGCAAAACCTGTTTGCCCAGCACGAGGATATTGAGTTCTATAAGATAAAGCCATAAACATGTGTTTCTGAGTCTTCTATCAAAAGTTACAGCGATTTATATGAAGTTGTACGAAAATGCTTTCTTTCGCCAAGACAGTGTGTTTCTCACTGTTACATGCATTTGAATGGGAAACTCGCCCGAAACAAAGTATAGGTTTTCATTATGTGAATAATTTTAAAATCTTAGCTCAAACGGCTGCAAAACCTGTTTGCCCAGCACGAGGATATTGAATTCTTTAAGATGAAGCCATAGACATGTGTTTCTGAGTCTTCTATCAAAAGTTACAGCGATTTATATGAAGTTGTACGAAAATGCTTTCTTTCGCCAAGACAGTGTGTTTCTCACTGTTACATGCATTTGAATGGGAAACTCGCCCGAGACAAAGTATAGGTTTTCATTATGTGAATAATTTTAAAATCTTAGCTCAAACGGCTGCAAAACCTGTTTGCCCAGCACGAGGATATTGAATTCTTTAAGATGAAGCCATAGACATGTGTGTCTGAGTCTTCTATCAAAAGTTACAGCGATTTATATGAAGTTGTACGAAAATGCTTTCTTTCGCCAAGACAGTGTGTTTCTCACTGTTACATGAATTTGAATGGGAAACTCGCCTGAAACAAAGTATAGGTTTTCATTATGTGAATAATTTTAAAATCTTAGCTCAAACGGCTGCAAAACCTGTTTGCCCAGCACGGGGATATTGAGTTCTATAAGATAAAGCCATGATCATGTGTTTCTGAGTCTTCTATCAAAAGTTACAGCGATTTATATGAAGTTCTTCAAAAACGCTTTATTTCGCCAAGACAGTGTGTTTCTCACTGTTACATGCATTTGAATGGGAAACTCGCCCGAGACAAAGTATAGGTTTTCATTATGTGAATAATTTTAAAATCTTAGCTCAAACGGCTGCAAAACCTGTTTGCCCAGCACGAGGATATTGAATTCTTTAAGATGAAGCCATAGACATGTGTGTCTGAGTCTTCTATCAAAAGTTACAGCGATTTATATGAAGTTGTACGAAAATGCTTTCTTTCGCCAAGACAGTGTGTTTCTCACTGTTACATGCATTTGAATGGGAAACTCGCCTGAAACAAAGTATAGGTTTTCATTATGTGAATAATTTTAAAATCTTAGCTCAAACGGCTGCAAAACCTGTTTGCCCAGCACGGGGATATTGAGTTCTATAAGATAAAGCCATGATCATGTGTTTCTGAGTCTTCTATCAAAAGTTACAGCGATTTATATGAAGTTGTTCAAAAACGCTTTATTTCGCCAAGACAGTGTGTTTCTCACTGTTACATGCATTTGAATGGGAAACTCGCCCGAGACAAAGTATAGGTTTTCATTATGTGAATAATTTTAAAATCTTAGCTCAAACGGCTGCAAAACCTGTTTGCCCAGCACGAGGATATTGAATTCTTTAAGATGAAGCCATAGACATGTGTGTCTGAGTCTTCTATCAAAAGTTACAGCGATTTATATGAAGTTGTACGAAAATGCTTTCTTTCGCCAAGACAGTGTGTTTCTCACTGTTACATGCATTTGAATGGGAAACTCGCCTGAAACAAAGTATAGGTTTTCATTATGTGAATAATTTTAAAATCTTAGCTCAAACGGCTGCAAAACCTGTTTGCCCAGCACGAGGATATTGAATTCTTTAAGATGAAGCCATAGACATGTGTTTCTGAGTCTTCTATCAAAAGTTACAGCGATTTATATGAAGTTGTACGAAAATGCTTTCTTTCGCCAAGACAGTGTGTTTCTCACTGTTACATGCATTTGAATGGGAAACTCGCCCGAGACAAAGTATAGGTTTTCATTATGTGAATAATTTTAAAATCTTAGCTCAAACGGCTGCAAAACCTGTTTGCCCAGCACGAGGATATTGAATTCTTTAAGATGAAGCCATAGACATGTGTGTCTGAGTCTTCTATCAAAAGTTACAGCGATTTATATGAAGTTGTACGAAAATGCTTTCTTTCGCCAAGACAGTGTGTTTCTCACTGTTACATGAATTTGAATGGGAAACTCGCCTGAAACAAAGTATAGGTTTTCATTATGTGAATAATTTTAAAATCTTAGCTCAAACGGCTGCAAAACCTGTTTGCCCAGCACGGGGATATTGAGTTCTATAAGATAAAGCCATGATCATGTGTTTCTGAGTCTTCTATCAAAAGTTACAGCGATTTATATGAAGTTCTTCAAAAACGCTTTATTTCGCCAAGACAGTGTGTTTCTCACTGTTACATGCATTTGAATGGGAAACTCGCCCGAGACAAAGTATAGGTTTTCATTATGTGAATAATTTTAAAATCTTAGCTCAAACGGCTGCAAAACCTGTTTGCCCAGCACGAGGATATTGAATTCTTTAAGATGAAGCCATAGACATGTGTGTCTGAGTCTTCTATCAAAAGTTACAGCGATTTATATGAAGTTGTACGAAAATGCTTTCTTTCGCCAAGACAGTGTGTTTCTCACTGTTACATGCATTTGAATGGGAAACTCGCCTGAAACAAAGTATAGGTTTTCATTATGTGAATAATTTTAAAATCTTAGCTCAAACGGCTGCAAAACCTGTTTGCCCAGCACGGGGATATTGAGTTCTATAAGATAAAG
This sequence comes from Astatotilapia calliptera, assembly GCF_964374335.1. Lineage (NCBI taxonomy): Eukaryota > Metazoa > Chordata > Actinopteri > Cichliformes > Cichlidae > Astatotilapia > Astatotilapia calliptera. The sequence goes on from NC_137440.1 coordinate 3,363,360, forward strand.
CCATGATCATGTGTTTCTGAGTCTTCTATCAAAAGTTACAGCGATTTATATGAAGTTGTACAAAAACGCTTTCTGTCGCCAAGACAATGCGTTTCTCACTGTTACATGCATTTGAATGGGAAACTCGCCCGAGACAAAGTATAGGTTTTCATTATGTGAATAATTTTAAAATCTTAGCTCAAACGGCTGCAAAACCTGTTTGCCCAGCACGAGGATATTGAGTTCTATAAGATAAAGCCATAAACATGTGTTTCTGAGTCTTCTATCAAAAGTTACAGCGATTTATATGAAGTTGTACGAAAATGCTTTCTTTCGCCAAGACAGTGTGTTTCTCACTGTTACATGCATTTGAATGGGAAACTCGCCCGAGACAAAGTATAGGTTTTCATTATGTGAATAATTTTAAAATCTTAGCTCAAACGGCTGCAAAACCTGTTTGCCCAGCACGAGGATATTGAGTTCTATAAGATAAAGCCATAAACATGTGTTTCTGAGTCTTCTATCAAAAGTTACAGCGATTTGTATGAAGTTGTACGAAAATGCTTTCTTTCGCCAAGACAGTGTTTCTCACTGTTACATGCATTTGAATGGGAAACTCGCCTGAAACAAAGTATAGGTTTTCATTATGTGAATAATTTTAAAATCTTAGCTCAAACGGCTGCAAAACCTGTTTGCCCAGCACGGGGATATTGAGTTCTATAAGATAAAGCCATAAACATGTGTTTCTGAGTCTTCTATCAAAAGTTACAGCGATTTATATGAAGTTGTACGAAAATGCTTTCTTTCGCCAAGACAGTGTGTTTCTCACTGTTACATGCATTTGAATGGGAAACTCGCCCGAGACAAAGTATAGGTTTTCATTATGTGAATAATTTTAAAATCTTAGCTCAAACGGCTGCAAAACCTGTTTGCCCAGCACGAGGATATTGAGTTCTATAAGATAAAGCCATAAACATGTGTTTCTGAGTCTTCTATCAAAAGTTACAGCGATTTATATGAAGTTGTACGAAAATGCTTTCTTTCGCCAAGACAGTGTTTCTCACTGTTACATGCATTTGAATGGGAAACTCGCCTGAAACAAAGTACAGGTTTTCATTATGTGAATAATTTTAAAATCTTAGCTCAAACGGCTGCAAAACCTGTTTGCCCAGCACGAGGATATTGAATTCTTTAAGATGAAGCCATAGACATGTGTGTCTGAGTCGTCTATCAAAAGTTGCACCGATTTATATAAAGTTGTGCAAAAACGCTTTATTTCGCCAAGACAGTGTGTTTCTCACTGTTACATGCATTTGAATGGGAAACTCGCCCGAGACAAAGTATAGGTTTTCATTATGTGAATAATTTTAAAATCTTAGCTCAAACGGCTGCAAAACCTGTTTGCCCAGCACGAGGATATTGAATTCTTTAAGATGAAGCCATAGACATGTGTGTCTGAGTCTTCTATCAAAAGTTACAGCGATTTATATGAAGTTGTACGAAAATGCTTTCTTTCGCCAAGACAGTGTGTTTCTCACTGTTACATGAATTTGAATGGGAAACTCGCCTGAAACAAAGTATAGGTTTTCATTATGTGAATAATTTTAAAATCTTAGCTCAAACGGCTGCAAAACCTGTTTGCCCAGCACGAGGATATTGAATTCTTTAAGATGAAGCCATAGACATGTGTGTCTGAGTCTTCTATCAAAAGTTACAGCGATTTATATGAAGTTGTACGAAAATGCTTTCTTTCGCCAAGACAGTGTGTTTCTCACTGTTACATGCATTTGAATGGGAAACTCGCCTGAAACAAAGTATAGGTTTTCATTATGTGAATAATTTTAAAATCTTAGCTCAAACGGCTGCAAAACCTGTTTGCCCAGCACGGGGATATTGAGTTCTATAAGATAAAGCCATAAACATGTGTTTCTGAGTCTTCTATCAAAAGTTACAGCGATTTATATGAAGTTGTACGAAAATGCTTTCTTTCGCCAAGACAGTGTGTTTCTCACTGTTACATGCATTTGAATGGGAAACTCGCCCGAGACAAAGTATAGGTTTTCATTATGTGAATAATTTTAAAATCTTAGCTCAAACGGCTGCAAAACCTGTTTGCCCAGCACGGGGATATTGAGTTCTATAAGATGAAGCCATAGACATGTGTGTCTGAGTCTTCTATCAAAAGTTACAGCGATTTATATGAAGTTGTACGAAAATGCTTTCTTTCGCCAAGACAGTGTGTTTCTCACTGTTACATGCATTTGAATGGGAAACTCGCCTGAAACAAAGTATAGGTTTTCATTATGTGAATAATTTTAAAATCTTAGCTCAAACGGCTGCAAAACCTGTTTGCCCAGCACGAGGATATTGAATTCTTTAAGATGAAGCCATAGACATGTGTGTCTGAGTCGTCTATCAAAAGTTGCACCGATTTATATAAAGTTGTGCAAAAACGCTTTATTTCGCCAAGACAGTGTGTTTCTCACTGTTACATGCATTTGAATGGGAAACTCGCCCGAGACAAAGTATAGGTTTTCATTATGTGAATAATTTTAAAATCTTAGCTCAAACGGCTGCAAAACCTGTTTGCCCAGCACGAGGATATTGAGTTCTATAAGATAAAGCCATAAACATGTGTTTCTGAGTCTTCTATCAAAAGTTACAGCGATTTATATGAAGTTGTACGAAAATGCTTTCTTTCGCCAAGACAGTGTTTCTCACTGTTACATGCATTTGAATGGGAAACTCGCCTGAAACAAAGTATAGGTTTTCATTATGTGAATAATTTTAAAATCTTAGCTCAAACGGCTGCAAAACCTGTTTGCCCAGCACGGGGATATTGAGTTCTATAAGATAAAGCCATAAACATGTGTTTCTGAGTCTTCTATCAAAAGTTACAGCGATTTATATGAAGTTGTACGAAAATGCTTTCTTTCGCCAAGACAGTGTGTTTCTCACTGTTACATGCATTTGAATGGGAAACTCGCCCGAGACAAAGTATAGGTTTTCATTATGTGAATAATTTTAAAATCTTAGCTCAAACGGCTGCAAAACCTGTTTGCCCAGCACGGGGATATTGAGTTCTATAAGATGAAGCCATAGACATGTGTGTCTGAGTCTTCTATCAAAAGTTACAGCGATTTATATGAAGTTGTACGAAAATGCTTTCTTTCGCCAAGACAGTGTGTTTCTCACTGTTACATGCATTTGAATGGGAAACTCGCCTGAAACAAAGTATAGGTTTTCATTATGTGAATAATTTTAAAATCTTAGCTCAAACGGCTGCAAAACCTGTTTGCCCAGCACGAGGATATTGAATTCTTTAAGATGAAGCCATAGACATGTGTGTCTGAGTCGTCTATCAAAAGTTGCACCGATTTATATAAAGTTGTGCAAAAACGCTTTATTTCGCCAAGACAGTGTGTTTCTCACTGTTACATGCATTTGAATGGGAAACTCGCCCGAGACAAAGTATAGGTTTTCATTATGTGAATAATTTTAAAATCTTAGCTCAAACGGCTGCAAAACCTGTTTGCCCAGCACGAGGATATTGAGTTCTATAAGATAAAGCCATAAACATGTGTTTCTGAGTCTTCTATCAAAAGTTACAGCGATTTATATGAAGTTGTACGAAAATGCTTTCTTTCGCCAAGACAGTGTTTCTCACTGTTACATGCATTTGAATGGGAAACTCGCCTGAAACAAAGTATAGGTTTTCATTATGTGAATAATTTTAAAATCTTAGCTCAAACGGCTGCAAAACCTGTTTGCCCAGCACGGGGATATTGAATTCTTTAAGATGAAGCCATAGACATGTGTGTCTGAGTCGTCTATCAAAAGTTGCACCGATTTATATAAAGTTGTACGAAAATGCTTTCTTTTGCCAAGACAGTGTGTTTCTCACTGTTACATGCATTTGAATGGGAAACTCGCCCGAGACAAAGTATAGGTTTTCATTATGTGAATAATTTTAAAATCTTAGCTCAAACGGCTGCAAAACCTGTTTGCCCAGCACGAGGATATTGAATTCTTTAAGATGAAGCCATAGACATGTGTGTCTGAGTCTTCTATCAAAAGTTACAGCGATTTATATGAAGTTGTACGAAAATGCTTTCTTTCGCCAAGACAGTGTGTTTCTCACTGTTACATGCATTTGAATGGGAAACTCGCCCGAGACAAAGTATAGGTTTTCATTATGTGAATAATTTTAAAATCTTAGCTCAAACGGCTGCAAAACCTGTTTGCCCAGCACGGGGATATTGAGTTCTATAAGATAAAGCCATAAACATGTGTTTCTGAGTCGTCTATCAAAAGTTGCACCGATTTATATAAAGTTGTACGAAAATGCTTTCTTTTGCCAAGACAGTGTGTTTCTCACTGTTACATGCATTTGAATGGGAAACTCGCCCGAGACAAAGTATAGGTTTTCATTATGTGAATAATTTTAAAATCTTAGCTCAAACGGCTGCAAAACCTGTTTGCCCAGCACGAGGATATTGAATTCTTTAAGATGAAGCCATAGACATGTGTGTCTGAGTCTTCTATCAAAAGTTACAGCGATTTATATGAAGTTGTACGAAAATGCTTTCTTTCGCCAAGACAGTGTGTTTCTCACTGTTACATGCATTTGAATGGGAAACTCGCCCGAGACAAAGTATAGGTTTTCATTATGTGAATAATTTTAAAATCTTAGCTCAAACGGCTGCAAAACCTGTTTGCCCAGCACGAGGATATTGAATTCTTTAAGATGAAGCCATAGACATGTGTTTCTGAGTCGTCTATCAAAAGTTGCACCGATTTATATAAAGTTGTACAAAAATGCTTTCTTTCGCCAAGACGGTGTGTTTCTCACTGTTACATGCATTTGAATGGGAAACTCGCCCGAGACAAAGTATAGGTTTTCATTATGTGAATAATTTTAAAATCTTAGCTCAAACGGCTGCAAAACCTGTTTGCCCAGCACGGGGATATTGAATTCTTTAAGATGAAGCCATAGACATGTGTGTCTGAGTCGTCTATCAAAAGTTGCACCGATTTATATAAAGTTGTACGAAAATGCTTTCTTTTGCCAAGACAGTGTGTTTCTCACTGTTACATGCATTTGAATGGGAAACTCGCCCGAGACAAAGTATAGGTTTTCATTATGTGAATAATTTTAAAATCTTAGCTCAAACGGCTGCAAAACCTGTTTGCCCAGCACGAGGATATTGAATTCTTTAAGATGAAGCCATAGACATGTGTGTCTGAGTCTTCTATCAAAAGTTACAGCGATTTATATGAAGTTGTACGAAAATGCTTTCTTTCGCCAAGACAGTGTGTTTCTCACTGTTACATGCATTTGAATGGGAAACTCGCCCGAGACAAAGTATAGGTTTTCATTATGTGAATAATTTTAAAATCTTAGCTCAAACGGCTGCAAAACCTGTTTGCCCAGCACGGGGATATTGAGTTCTATAAGATAAAGCCATAAACATGTGTTTCTGAGTCGTCTATCAAAAGTTGCACCGATTTATATAAAGTTGTACGAAAATGCTTTCTTTTGCCAAGACAGTGTGTTTCTCACTGTTACATGCATTTGAATGGGAAACTCGCCCGAGACAAAGTATAGGTTTTCATTATGTGAATAATTTTAAAATCTTAGCTCAAACGGCTGCAAAACCTGTTTGCCCAGCACGAGGATATTGAATTCTTTAAGATGAAGCCATAGACATGTGTGTCTGAGTCTTCTATCAAAAGTTACAGCGATTTATATGAAGTTGTACGAAAATGCTTTCTTTCGCCAAGACAGTGTGTTTCTCACTGTTACATGCATTTGAATGGGAAACTCGCCCGAGACAAAGTATAGGTTTTCATTATGTGAATAATTTTAAAATCTTAGCTCAAACGGCTGCAAAACCTGTTTGCCCAGCACGAGGATATTGAGTTCTATAAGATAAAGCCATAAACATGTGTTTCTGAGTCTTCTATCAAAAGTTACAGCGATTTATATGAAGTTGTACGAAAATGCTTTCTTTCGCCAAGACAGTGTTTCTCACTGTTACATGCATTTGAATGGGAAACTCGCCTGAAACAAAGTATAGGTTTTCATTATGTGAATAATTTTAAAATCTTAGCTCAAACGGCTGCAAAACCTGTTTGCCCAGCACGGGGATATTGAATTCTTTAAGATGAAGCCATAGACATGTGTGTCTGAGTCGTCTATCAAAAGTTGCACCGATTTATATAAAGTTGTACGAAAATGCTTTCTTTTGCCAAGACAGTGTGTTTCTCACTGTTACATGCATTTGAATGGGAAACTCGCCCGAGACAAAGTATAGGTTTTCATTATGTGAATAATTTTAAAATCTTAGCTCAAACGGCTGCAAAACCTGTTTGCCCAGCACGAGGATATTGAATTCTTTAAGATGAAGCCATAGACATGTGTGTCTGAGTCTTCTATCAAAAGTTACAGCGATTTATATGAAGTTGTACGAAAATGCTTTCTTTCGCCAAGACAGTGTGTTTCTCACTGTTACATGCATTTGAATGGGAAACTCGCCCGAGACAAAGTATAGGTTTTCATTATGTGAATAATTTTAAAATCTTAGCTCAAACGGCTGCAAAACCTGTTTGCCCAGCACGGGGATATTGAGTTCTATAAGATAAAGCCATAAACATGTGTTTCTGAGTCGTCTATCAAAAGTTGCACCGATTTATATAAAGTTGTACGAAAATGCTTTCTTTTGCCAAGACAGTGTGTTTCTCACTGTTACATGCATTTGAATGGGAAACTCGCCCGAGACAAAGTATAGGTTTTCATTATGTGAATAATTTTAAAATCTTAGCTCAAACGGCTGCAAAACCTGTTTGCCCAGCACGAGGATATTGAATTCTTTAAGATGAAGCCATAGACATGTGTGTCTGAGTCTTCTATCAAAAGTTACAGCGATTTATATGAAGTTGTACGAAAATGCTTTCTTTCGCCAAGACAGTGTGTTTCTCACTGTTACATGCATTTGAATGGGAAACTCGCCCGAGACAAAGTATAGGTTTTCATTATGTGAATAATTTTAAAATCTTAGCTCAAACGGCTGCAAAACCTGTTTGCCCAGCACGAGGATATTGAATTCTTTAAGATGAAGCCATAGACATGTGTTTCTGAGTCGTCTATCAAAAGTTGCACCGATTTATATAAAGTTGTACAAAAATGCTTTCTTTCGCCAAGACGGTGTGTTTCTCACTGTTACATGCATTTGAATGGGAAACTCGCCCGAGACAAAGTATAGGTTTTCATTATGTGAATAATTTTAAAATCTTAGCTCAAACGGCTGCAAAACCTGTTTGCCCAGCACGGGGATATTGAATTCTTTAAGATGAAGCCATAGACATGTGTGTCTGAGTCGTCTATCAAAAGTTGCACCGATTTATATAAAGTTGTACGAAAATGCTTTCTTTTGCCAAGACAGTGTGTTTCTCACTGTTACATGCATTTGAATGGGAAACTCGCCCGAGACAAAGTATAGGTTTTCATTATGTGAATAATTTTAAAATCTTAGCTCAAACGGCTGCAAAACCTGTTTGCCCAGCACGAGGATATTGAATTCTTTAAGATGAAGCCATAGACATGTGTGTCTGAGTCTTCTATCAAAAGTTACAGCGATTTATATGAAGTTGTACGAAAATGCTTTCTTTCGCCAAGACAGTGTGTTTCTCACTGTTACATGCATTTGAATGGGAAACTCGCCCGAGACAAAGTATAGGTTTTCATTATGTGAATAATTTTAAAATCTTAGCTCAAACGGCTGCAAAACCTGTTTGCCCAGCACGGGGATATTGAGTTCTATAAGATAAAGCCATAAACATGTGTTTCTGAGTCGTCTATCAAAAGTTGCACCGATTTATATAAAGTTGTACGAAAATGCTTTCTTTTGCCAAGACAGTGTGTTTCTCACTGTTACATGCATTTGAATGGGAAACTCGCCCGAGACAAAGTATAGGTTTTCATTATGTGAATAATTTTAAAATCTTAGCTCAAACGGCTGCAAAACCTGTTTGCCCAGCACGAGGATATTGAATTCTTTAAGATGAAGCCATAGACATGTGTGTCTGAGTCTTCTATCAAAAGTTACAGCGATTTATATGAAGTTGTACGAAAATGCTTTCTTTCGCCAAGACAGTGTGTTTCTCACTGTTACATGCATTTGAATGGGAAACTCGCCCGAGACAAAGTATAGGTTTTCATTATGTGAATAATTTTAAAATCTTAGCTCAAACGGCTGCAAAACCTGTTTGCCCAGCACGAGGATATTGAATTCTTTAAGATGAAGCCATAGACATGTGTGTCTGAGTCGTCTATCAAAAGTTGCACCGATTTATATAAAGTTGTGCAAAAACGCTTTATTTCGCCAAGACAGTGTGTTTCTCACTGTTACATGCATTTGAATGGGAAACTCGCCCGAGACAAAGTATAGGTTTTCATTATGTGAATAATTTTAAAATCTTAGCTCAAACGGCTGCAAAACCTGTTTGCCCAGCACGAGGATATTGAGTTCTATAAGATAAAGCCATAAACATGTGTTTCTGAGTCTTCTATCAAAAGTTACAGCGATTTATATGAAGTTGTACGAAAATGCTTTCTTTCGCCAAGACAGTGTTTCTCACTGTTACATGCATTTGAATGGGAAACTCGCCTGAAACAAAGTATAGGTTTTCATTATGTGAATAATTTTAAAATCTTAGCTCAAACGGCTGCAAAACCTGTTTGCCCAGCACGGGGATATTGAATTCTTTAAGATGAAGCCATAGACATGTGTGTCTGAGTCGTCTATCAAAAGTTGCACCGATTTATATAAAGTTGTACGAAAATGCTTTCTTTTGCCAAGACAGTGTGTTTCTCACTGTTACATGCATTTGAATGGGAAACTCGCCCGAGACAAAGTATAGGTTTTCATTATGTGAATAATTTTAAAATCTTAGCTCAAACGGCTGCAAAACCTGTTTGCCCAGCACGAGGATATTGAATTCTTTAAGATGAAGCCATAGACATGTGTGTCTGAGTCTTCTATCAAAAGTTACAGCGATTTATATGAAGTTGTACGAAAATGCTTTCTTTCGCCAAGACAGTGTGTTTCTCACTGTTACATGCATTTGAATGGGAAACTCGCCCGAGACAAAGTATAGGTTTTCATTATGTGAATAATTTTAAAATCTTAGCTCAAACGGCTGCAAAACCTGTTTGCCCAGCACGAGGATATTGAATTCTTTAAGATGAAGCCATAGACATGTGTTTCTGAGTCGTCTATCAAAAGTTGCACCGATTTATATAAAGTTGTACAAAAATGCTTTCTTTCGCCAAGACGGTGTGTTTCTCACTGTTACATGCATTTGAATGGGAAACTCGCCCGAGACAAAGTATAGGTTTTCATTATGTGAATAATTTTAAAATCTTAGCTCAAACGGCTGCAAAACCTGTTTGCCCAGCACGGGGATATTGAATTCTTTAAGATGAAGCCATAGACATGTGTGTCTGAGTCGTCTATCAAAAGTTGCACCGATTTATATAAAGTTGTACGAAAATGCTTTCTTTTGCCAAGACAGTGTGTTTCTCACTGTTACATGCATTTGAATGGGAAACTCGCCCGAGACAAAGTATAGGTTTTCATTATGTGAATAATTTTAAAATCTTAGCTCAAACGGCTGCAAAACCTGTTTGCCCAGCACGAGGATATTGAATTCTTTAAGATGAAGCCATAGACATGTGTGTCTGAGTCTTCTATCAAAAGTTACAGCGATTTATATGAAGTTGTACGAAAATGCTTTCTTTCGCCAAGACAGTGTGTTTCTCACTGTTACATGCATTTGAATGGGAAACTCGCCCGAGACAAAGTATAGGTTTTCATTATGTGAATAATTTTAAAATCTTAGCTCAAACGGCTGCAAAACCTGTTTGCCCAGCACGGGGATATTGAGTTCTATAAGATAAAGCCATAAACATGTGTTTCTGAGTCGTCTATCAAAAGTTGCACCGATTTATATAAAGTTGTACGAAAATGCTTTCTTTTGCCAAGACAGTGTGTTTCTCACTGTTACATGCATTTGAATGGGAAACTCGCCCGAGACAAAGTATAGGTTTTCATTATGTGAATAATTTTAAAATCTTAGCTCAAACGGCTGCAAAACCTGTTTGCCCAGCACGAGGATATTGAATTCTTTAAGATGAAGCCATAGACATGTGTGTCTGAGTCTTCTATCAAAAGTTACAGCGATTTATATGAAGTTGTACGAAAATGCTTTCTTTCGCCAAGACAGTGTGTTTCTCACTGTTACATGCATTTGAATGGGAAACTCGCCCGAGACAAAGTATAGGTTTTCATTATGTGAATAATTTTAAAATCTTAGCTCAAACGGCTGCAAAACCTGTTTGCCCAGCACGAGGATATTGAATTCTTTAAGATGAAGCCATAGACATGTGTGTCTGAGTCGTCTATCAAAAGTTGCACCGATTTATATAAAGTTGTGCAAAAACGCTTTATTTCGCCAAGACAGTGTGTTTCTCACTGTTACATGCATTTGAATGGGAAACTCGCCCGAGACAAAGTATAGGTTTTCATTATGTGAATAATTTTAAAATCTTAGCTCAAACGGCTGCAAAACCTGTTTGCCCAGCACGAGGATATTGAGTTCTATAAGATAAAGCCATAAACATGTGTTTCTGAGTCTTCTATCAAAAGTTACAGCGATTTATATGAAGTTGTACGAAAATGCTTTCTTTCGCCAAGACAGTGTTTCTCACTGTTACATGCATTTGAATGGGAAACTCGCCTGAAACAAAGTATAGGTTTTCATTATGTGAATAATTTTAAAATCTTAGCTCAAACGGCTGCAAAACCTGTTTGCCCAGCACGGGGATATTGAATTCTTTAAGATGAAGCCATAGACATGTGTGTCTGAGTCGTCTATCAAAAGTTGCACCGATTTATATAAAGTTGTACGAAAATGCTTTCTTTTGCCAAGACAGTGTGTTTCTCACTGTTACATGCATTTGAATGGGAAACTCGCCCGAGACAAAGTATAGGTTTTCATTATGTGAATAATTTTAAAATCTTAGCTCAAACGGCTGCAAAACCTGTTTGCCCAGCACGAGGATATTGAATTCTTTAAGATGAAGCCATAGACATGTGTGTCTGAGTCTTCTATCAAAAGTTACAGCGATTTATATGAAGTTGTACGAAAATGCTTTCTTTCGCCAAGACAGTGTGTTTCTCACTGTTACATGCATTTGAATGGGAAACTCGCCCGAGACAAAGTATAGGTTTTCATTATGTGAATAATTTTAAAATCTTAGCTCAAACGGCTGCAAAACCTGTTTGCCCAGCACGAGGATATTGAATTCTTTAAGATGAAGCCATAGACATGTGTGTCTGAGTCTTCTATCAAAAGTTACAGCGATTTATATGAAGTTGTACGAAAATGCTTTCTTTCGCCAAGACAGTGTGTTTCTCACTGTTACATGCATTTGAATGGGAAACTCGCCCGAGACAAAGTATAGGTTTTCATTATGTGAATAATTTTAAAATCTTAGCTCAAACGGCTGCAAAACCTGTTTGCCCAGCACGGGGATATTGAGTTCTATAAGATAAAGCCATAAACATGTGTTTCTGAGTCTTCTATCAAAAGTTACAGCGATTTATATGAAGTTGTACAAAAACGCTTTATTTCGCCAAGACAGTGTGTTTCTCACTGTTACATGCATTTGAATGGGAAACTCGCCTGAAACAAAGTATAGGTTTTCATTATGTGAATAATTTTAAAATCTTAGCTCAAACGGCTGCAAAACCTGTTTGCCCAGCACGGGGATATTGAGTTCTATAAGATAAAGCCATAAACATGTGTTTCTGAGTCTTCTATCAAAAGTTACAGCGATTTGTATGAAGTTGTACGAAAATGCTTTCTTTCGCCAAGACAGTGTTTCTCACTGTTACATGCATTTGAATGGGAAACTCGCCTGAAACAAAGTATAGGTTTTCATTATGTGAATAATTTTAAAATCTTAGCTCAAACGGCTGCAAAACCTGTTTGCCCAGCACGAGGATATTGAATTCTTTAAGATGAAGCCATAGACATGTGTGTCTGAGTCGTCTATCAAAAGTTGCACCGATTTATATAAAGTTGTGCAAAAACGCTTTATTTCGCCAAGACAGTGTGTTTCTCACTGTTACATGCATTTGAATGGGAAACTCGCCCGAGACAAAGTATAGGTTTTCATTATGTGAATAATTTTAAAATCTTAGCTCAAACGGCTGCAAAACCTGTTTGCCCAGCACGGGGATATTGAGTTCTATAAGATAAAGCCATAAACATGTGTTTCTGAGTCTTCTATCAAAAGTTACAGCGATTTATATGAAGTTGTTCAAAAACGCTTTATTTCGCCAAGACAGTGTGTTTCTCACTGTTACATGCATTTGAATGGGAAACTCGCCTGAAACAAAGTATAGGTTTTCATTATGTGAATAATTTTAAAATCTTAGCTCAAACGGCTGCAAAACCTGTTTGCCCAGCACGGGGATATTGAATTCTTTAAGATGAAGCCATAGACATGTGTGTCTGAGTCGTCTATCAAAAGTTGCACCGATTTATATAAAGTTGTACGAAAATGCTTTCTTTTGCCAAGACAGTGTGTTTCTCACTGTTACATGCATTTGAATGGGAAACTCGCCCGAGACAAAGTATAGGTTTTCATTATGTGAATAATTTTAAAATCTTAGCTCAAACGGCTGCAAAACCTGTTTGCCCAGCACGAGGATATTGAATTCTTTAAGATGAAGCCATAGACATGTGTGTCTGAGTCTTCTATCAAAAGTTACAGCGATTTATATGAAGTTGTACGAAAATGCTTTCTTTCGCCAAGACAGTGTGTTTCTCACTGTTACATGCATTTGAATGGGAAACTCGCCTGAAACAAAGTATAGGTTTTCATTATGTGAATAATTTTAAAATCTTAGCTCAAACGGCTGCAAAACCTGTTTGCCCAGCACGAGGATATTGAATTCTTTAAGATGAAGCCATAGACATGTGTGTCTGAGTCGTCTATCAAAAGTTGCACCGATTTATATAAAGTTGTGCAAAAACGCTTTATTTCGCCAAGACAATGTGTTTCTCACTGTTACATGCATTTGAATGGGAAACTCGCCCGAGACAAAGTATAGGTTTTCATTATGTGAATAATTTTAAAATCTTAGCTCAAACGGCTGCAAAACCTGTTTGCCCAGCACGGGGATATTGAGTTCTATAAGATAAAGCCATAAACATGTGTTTCTGAGTCTTCTATCAAAAGTTACAGCGATTTATATGAAGTTGTTCAAAAACGCTTTATTTCGCCAAGACAGTGTGTTTCTCACTGTTACATGCATTTGAATGGGAAACTCGCCTGAAACAAAGTATAGGTTTTCATTATGTGAATAATTTTAAAATCTTAGCTCAAACGGCTGCAAAACCTGTTTGCCCAGCACGGGGATATTGAGTTCTATAAGATAAAGCCATAAACATGTGTTTCTGAGTCTTCTATCAAAAGTTACAGCGATTTGTATGAAGTTGTACGAAAATGCTTTCTTTCGCCAAGACAGTGTTTCTCACTGTTACATGCATTTGAATGGGAAACTCGCCTGAAACAAAGTATAGGTTTTCATTATGTGAATAATTTTAAAATCTTAGCTCAAACGGCTGCAAAACCTGTTTGCCCAGCACGAGGATATTGAATTCTTTAAGATGAAGCCATAGACATGTGTGTCTGAGTCGTCTATCAAAAGTTGCACCGATTTATATAAAGTTGTGCAAAAACGCTTTATTTCGCCAAGACAGTGTGTTTCTCACTGTTACATGCATTTGAATGGGAAACTCGCCCGAGACAAAGTATAGGTTTTCATTATGTGAATAATTTTAAAATCTTAGCTCAAACGGCTGCAAAACCTGTTTGCCCAGCACGGGGATATTGAGTTCTATAAGATAAAGCCATAAACATGTGTTTCTGAGTCTTCTATCAAAAGTTACAGCGATTTATATGAAGTTGTTCAAAAACGCTTTATTTCGCCAAGACAGTGTGTTTCTCACTGTTACATGCATTTGAATGGGAAACTCGCCTGAAACAAAGTATAGGTTTTCATTATGTGAATAATTTTAAAATCTTAGCTCAAACGGCTGCAAAACCTGTTTGCCCAGCACGGGGATATTGAGTTCTATAAGATAAAGCCATAAACATGTGTTTCTGAGTCTTCTATCAAAAGTTACAGCGATTTGTATGAAGTTGTACGAAAATGCTTTCTTTCGCCAAGACAGTGTTTCTCACTGTTACATGCATTTGAATGGGAAACTCGCCTGAAACAAAGTATAGGTTTTCATTATGTGAATAATTTTAAAATCTTAGCTCAAACGGCTGCAAAACCTGTTTGCCCAGCACGGGGATATTGAGTTCTATAAGATAAAGCCATAAACATGTGTTTCTGAGTCTTCTATCAAAAGTTACAGCGATTTATATGAAGTTGTACGAAAATGCTTTCTTTCGCCAAGACAGTGTGTTTCTCACTGTTACATGCATTTGAATGGGAAACTCGCCCGAGACAAAGTATAGGTTTTCATTATGTGAATAATTTTAAAATCTTAGCTCAAACGGCTGCAAAACCTGTTTGCCCAGCACGAGGATATTGAATTCTTTAAGATGAAGCTATAGACATGTGTGTCTGAGTCTTCTATCAAAAGTTACAGCGATTTATATGAAGTTGTACGAAAATGCTTTCTTTCGCCAAGACAGTGTGTTTCTCACTGTTACATGCATTTGAATGGGAAACTCGCCTGAAACAAAGTATAGGTTTTCATTATGTGAATAATTTTAAAATCTTAGCTCAAACGGCTGCAAAACCTGTTTGCCCAGCACGGGGATATTGAGTTCTATAAGATAAAGCCATAAACATGTGTTTCTGAGTCTTCTATCAAAAGTTACAGCGATTTATATGAAGTTGTACGAAAATGCTTTCTTTCGCCAAGACAGTGTTTCTCACTGTTACATGCATTTGAATGGGAAACTCGCCCGAGACAAAGTATAGGTTTTCATTATGTGAATAATTTTAAAATCTTAGCTCAAACGGCTGCAAAACCTGTTTGCCCAGCACGGGGATATTGAGTTCTATAAGATAAAGCCATAAACATGTGTTTCTGAGTCTTCTATCAAAAGTTACAGCGATTTATATGAAGTTGTACGAAAATGCTTTCTTTCGCCAAGACAGTGTGTTTCTCACTGTTACATGCATTTGAATGGGAAACTCGCCCGAGACAAAGTATAGGTTTTCATTATGTGAATAATTTTAAAATCTTAGCTCAAACGGCTGCAAAACCTGTTTGCCCAGCACGGGGATATTGAGTTCTATAAGATAAAGCCATAAACATGTGTTTCTGAGTCTTCTATCAAAAGTTACAGCGATTTATATGAAGTTGTACGAAAATGCTTTCTTTCGCCAAGACAGTGTGTTTCTCACTGTTACATGCATTTGAATGGGAAACTCGCCTGAAACAAAGTATAGGTTTTCATTATGTGAATAATTTTAAAATCTTAGCTCAAACGGCTGCAAAACCTGTTTGCCCAGCACGAGGATATTGAGTTCTATAAGATAAAGCCATAAACATGTGTTTCTGAGTCTTCTATCAAAAGTTACAGCGATTTATATGAAGTTGTACGAAAATGCTTTCTTTCGCCAAGACAGTGTTTCTCACTGTTACATGCATTTGAATGGGAAACTCGACCGAAACAAAGTATAGGTTTTCATTATGTGAATAATTTTAAAATCTTAGCTCAAACGGCTGCAAAACCTGTTTGCCCAGCACGAGGATATTGAATTCTTTAAGATGAAGCCATAGACATGTGTGTCTGAGTCGTCTATCAAAAGTTGCACCGATTTATATAAAGTTGTGCAAAAACGCTTTATTTCGCCAAGACAGTGTGTTTCTCACTGTTACATGCATTTGAATGGGAAACTCGCCCGAGACAAAGTATAGGTTTTCATTATGTGAATAATTTTAAAATCTTAGCTCAAACGGCTGCAAAACCTGTTTGCCCAGCACGGGGATATTGAGTTCTATAAGATAAAGCCATGATCATGTGCTTCTGAGTCTTCTATCAAAAGTTACAGCGATTTATATGAAGTTGTACAAAAACGCTTTCTGTCGCCAAGACAATGCGTTTCTCACTGTTACATGCATTTGAAAGGGAAACTCGCCTGAAACAAAGTATAGGTTTTCATTATGTGAATAATTTTAAAATCTTAGCTCAAACGGCTGCAAAACCTGTTTGCCCAGCACGAGGATATTGAATTCTTTAAGATGAAGCCATAGACATGTGTGTCTGAGTCGTCTATCAAAAGTTGCACCGATTTATATAAAGTTGTGCAAAAACGCTTTATTTCGCCAAGACAGTGTGTTTCTCACTGTTACATGCATTTGAATGGGAAACTCGCCCGAGACAAAGTATAGGTTTTCATTATGTGAATAATTTTAAAATCTTAGCTCAAACGGCTGCAAAACCTGTTTGCCCAGCACGAGGATATTGAATTCTTTAAGATGAAGCCATAGACATGTGTGTCTGAGTCTTCTATCAAAAGTTACAGCGATTTATATGAAGTTGTACGAAAATGCTTTCTTTCGCCAAGACAGTGTGTTTCTCACTGTTACATGCATTTGAATGGGAAACTCGCCCGAGACAAAGTATAGGTTTTCATTATGTGAATAATTTTAAAATCTTAGCTCAAACGGCTGCAAAACCTGTTTGCCCAGCACGAGGATATTGAATTCTTTAAGATGAAGCCATAGACATGTGTGTCTGAGTCTTCTATCAAAAGTTACAGCGATTTATATGAAGTTGTACGAAAATGCTTTCTTTCGCCAAGACAGTGTGTTTCTCACTGTTACATGCATTTGAATGGGAAACTCGCCTGAAACAAAGTATAGGTTTTCATTATGTGAATAATTTTAAAATCTTAGCTCAAACGGCTGCAAAACCTGTTTGCCCAGCACGGGGATATTGAGTTCTATAAGATAAAGCTATGATCATGTGTTTCTGAGTCTTCTATCAAAAGTTACAGCGATTTATATGAAGTTGTACAAAAACGCTTTCTGTCGCCAAGACAATGCGTTTCTCACTGTTACATGCATTTGAATGGGAAACTCGCCCGAGACAAAGTATAGGTTTTCATTATGTGAATAATTTTAAAATCTTAGCTCAAACGGCTGCAAAACCTGTTTGCCCAGCACGAGGATATTGAGTTCTATAAGATAAAGCCATAAACATGTGTTTCTGAGTCTTCTATCAAAAGTTACAGCGATTTATATGAAGTTGTACGAAAATGCTTTCTTTCGCCAAGACAGTGTGTTTCTCACTGTTACATGCATTTGAATGGGAAACTCGCCCGAGACAAAGTATAGGTTTTCATTATGTGAATAATTTTAAAATCTTAGCTCAAACGGCTGCAAAACCTGTTTGCCCAGCACGAGGATATTGAATTCTTTAAGATGAAGCCATAGACATGTGTGTCTGAGTCTTCTATCAAAAGTTACAGCGATTTATATGAAGTTGTACGAAAATGCTTTCTTTCGCCAAGACAGTGTGTTTCTCACTGTTACATGCATTTGAATGGGAAACTCGCCTGAAACAAAGTATAGGTTTTCATTATGTGAATAATTTTAAAATCTTAGCTCAAACGGCTGCAAAACCTGTTTGCCCAGCACGAGGATATTGAGTTCTATAAGATAAAGCCATAAACATGTGTTTCTGAGTCTTCTATCAAAAGTTACAGCGATTTATATGAAGTTGTACGAAAATGCTTTCTTTCGCCAAGACAGTGTGTTTCTCACTGTTACATGCATTTGAATGGGAAACTCGCCCGAGACAAAGTATAGGTTTTCATTATGTGAATAATTTTAAAATCTTAGCTCAAACGGCTGCAAAACCTGTTTGCCCAGCACGAGGATATTGAGTTCTATAAGATAAAGCCATAAACATGTGTTTCTGAGTCTTCTATCAAAAGTTACAGCGATTTATATGAAGTTGTACGAAAATGCTTTCTTTCGCCAAGACAGTGTGTTTCTCACTGTTACATGCATTTGAATGGGAAACTCGCCCGAGACAAAGTATAGGTTTTCATTATGTGAATAATTTTAAAATCTTAGCTCAAACGGCTGCAAAACCTGTTTGCCCAGCACGAGGATATTGAATTCTTTAAGATGAAGCCATAGACATGTGTGTCTGAGTCTTCTATCAAAAGTTACAGCGATTTATATGAAGTTGTACGATAATGCTTTATTTCGCCAAGACAGTGTGTTTCTCACTGTTACATGCATTTGAATGGGAAACTCGCCTGAAACAAAGTATAGGTTTTCATTATGTGAATAATTTTAAAATCTTAGCTCAAACGGCTGCAAAACCTGTTTGCCCAGCACGAGGATATTGAATTCTATAAGATGAAGCCATAGACATGTGTGTCTGAGTCGTCTATCAAAAGTTGCACCGATTTATATAAAGTTGTGCAAAAACGCTTTATTTCGCCAAGACAGTGTGTTTCTCACTGTTACATGCATTTGAATGGGAAACTCGCCCGAGACAAAGTATAGGTTTTCATTATGTGAATAATTTTAAAATCTTAGCTCAAACGGCTGCAAAACCTGTTTGCCCAGCACGGGGATATTGAGTTCTATAAGATAAAGCCATGATCATGTGTTTCTGAGTCTTCTATCAAAAGTTACAGCGATTTATATGAAGTTGTACAAAAACGCTTTCTGTCGCCAAGACAATGCGTTTCTCACTGTTACATGCATTTGAATGGGAAACTCGCCCGAGACAAAGTATAGGTTTTCATTATGTGAATAATTTTAAAATCTTAGCTCAAACGGCTGCAAAACCTGTTTGCCCAGCACGAGGATATTGAGTTCTATAAGATAAAGCCATAAACATGTGTTTCTGAGTCTTCTATCAAAAGTTACAGCGATTTATATGAAGTTGTACGAAAATGCTTTCTTTCGCCAAGACAGTGTGTTTCTCACTGTTACATGCATTTGAATGGG
This sequence comes from Astatotilapia calliptera, assembly GCF_964374335.1. Classification (NCBI taxonomy): domain Eukaryota; kingdom Metazoa; phylum Chordata; class Actinopteri; order Cichliformes; family Cichlidae; genus Astatotilapia; species Astatotilapia calliptera. Next base: position 3,382,416 of record NC_137440.1, read on the forward strand.
AAACTCGCCCGAGACAAAGTATAGGTTTTCATTATGTGAATAATTTTAAAATCTTAGCTCAAACGGCTGCAAAACCTGTTTGCCCAGCACGAGGATATTGAGTTCTATAAGATAAAGCCATAAACATGTGTTTCTGAGTCTTCTATCAAAAGTTACAGCGATTTATATGAAGTTGTACGAAAATGCTTTCTTTCGCCAAGACAGTGTGTTTCTCACTGTTACATGCATTTGAATGGGAAACTCGCCCGAGACAAAGTATAGGTTTTCATTATGTGAATAATTTTAAAATCTTAGCTCAAACGGCTGCAAAACCTGTTTGCCCAGCACGGGGATATTGAGTTCTATAAGATAAAGCCATAAGAATGTGTTTCTGAGTCTTCTATCAAAAGTTACAGCGATTTATATGAAGTTGTTCAAAAACGCTTTATTTCGCCAAGACAGTGTGTTTCTCACTGTTACATGCATTTGAATGGGAAACTCGCCCGAGACAAAGTATAGGTTTTCATTATGTGAATAATTTTAAAATCTTAGCTCAAACGGCTGCAAAACCTGTTTGCCCAGCACGAGGATATTGAATTCTTTAAGATGAAGCCATAGACATGTGTGTCTGAGTCGTCTATCAAAAGTTGCACCGATTTATATAAAGTTGTGCAAAAACGCTTTATTTTGCCAAGACAATGTGTTTCTCACTGTTACATGCATTTGAATGGGAAACTCGCCCGAGACAAAGTATAGGTTTTCATTATGTGAATAATTTTAAAATCTTAGCTCAAACGGCTGCAAAACCTGTTTGCCCAGCACGAGGATATTGAGTTCTATAAGATAAAGCCATAAACATGTGTTTCTGAGTCTTCTATCAAAAGTTACAGCGATTTATATGAAGTTGTACGAAAATACTTTCTTTCGCCAAGACAGTGTGTTTCTCACTGTTACATGCATTTGAATGGGAAACTCGCCCGAGACAAAGTATAGGTTTTCATTATGTGAATAATTTTAAAATCTTAGCTCAAACGGCTGCAAAACCTGTTTGCCCAGCACGAGGATATTGAGTTCTATAAGATAAAGCCATAAACATGTGTTTCTGAGTCTTCTATCAAAAGTTACAGCGATTTATATGAAGTTGTACGAAAATGCTTTCTTTCGCCAAGACAGTGTGTTTCTCACTGTTACATGCATTTGAATGGGAAACTCGCCCGAGACAAAGTATAGGTTTTCATTATGTGAATAATTTTAAAATCTTAGCTCAAACGGCTGCAAAACCTGTTTGCCCAGCACGAGGATATTGAATTCTTTAAGATGAAGCCATAGACATGTGTGTCTGAGTCTTCTATCAAAAGTTACAGCGATTTATATGAAGTTGTACGAAAATGCTTTATTTCGCCAAGACAGTGTGTTTCTCACTGTTACATGCATTTGAATGGGAAACTCGCCTGAAACAAAGTATAGGTTTTCATTATGTGAATAATTTTAAAATCTTAGCTCAAACGGCTGCAAAACCTGTTTGCCCAGCACGAGGATATTGAATTCTATAAGATGAAGCCATAGACATGTGTGTCTGAGTCGTCTATCAAAAGTTGCACCGATTTATATAAAGTTGTGCAAAAACGCTTTATTTCGCCAAGACAGTGTGTTTCTCACTGTTACATGCATTTGAATGGGAAACTCGCCCGAGACAAAGTATAGGTTTTCATTATGTGAATAATTTTAAAATCTTAGCTCAAACGGCTGCAAAACCTGTTTGCCCAGCACGGGGATATTGAGTTCTATAAGATAAAGCCATGATCATGTGTTTCTGAGTCTTCTATCAAAAGTTACAGCGATTTATATGAAGTTGTACAAAAACGCTTTCTGTCGCCAAGACAATGCGTTTCTCACTGTTACATGCATTTGAAAGGGAAACTCGCCTGAAACAAAGTATAGGTTTTCATTATGTGAATAATTTTAAAATCTTAGCTCAAACGGCTGCAAAACCTGTTTGCCCAGCACGGGGATATTGAGTTCTATAAGATAAAGCCATAAGAATGTGTTTCTGAGTCTTCTATCAAAAGTTACAGCGATTTATATGAAGTTGTGCAAAAACGCTTTATTTCGCCAAGACAGTGTGTTTCTCACTGTTACATGCATTTGAATGGGAAACTCGCCCGAGACAAAGTATAGGTTTTCATTATGTGAATAATTTTAAAATCTTAGCTCAAACGGCTGCAAAACCTGTTTGCCCAGCACGGGGATATTGAGTTCTATAAGATAAAGCCATGATCATGTGTTTCTGAGTCTTCTATCAAAAGTTACAGCGATTTATATGAAGTTGTACAAAAACGCTTTCTGTCGCCAAGACAATGCGTTTCTCACTGTTACATGCATTTGAAAGGGAAACTCGCCTGAAACAAAGTATAGGTTTTCATTATGTGAATAATTTTAAAATCTTAGCTCAAACGGCTGCAAAACCTGTTTGCCCAGCACGGGGATATTGAGTTCTATAAGATAAAGCCATAAGAATGTGTTTCTGAGTCTTCTATCAAAAGTTACAGCGATTTATATGAAGTTGTTCAAAAACGCTTTATTTCGCCAAGACAGTGTGTTTCTCACTGTTACATGCATTTGAATGGGAAACTCGCCCGAGACAAAGTATAGGTTTTCATTATGTGAATAATTTTAAAATCTTAGCTCAAACGGCTGCAAAACCTGTTTGCCCAGCACGAGGATATTGAATTCTTTAAGATGAAGCCATAGACATGTGTGTCTGAGTCGTCTATCAAAAGTTGCACCGATTTATATAAAGTTGTGCAAAAACGCTTTATTTTGCCAAGACAATGTGTTTCTCACTGTTACATGCATTTGAATGGGAAACTCGCCCGAGACAAAGTATAGGTTTTCATTATGTGAATAATTTTAAAATCTTAGCTCAAACGGCTGCAAAACCTGTTTGCCCAGCACGAGGATATTGAATTCTTTAAGATGAAGCCATAGACATGTGTTTCTGAGTCGTCTATCAAAAGTTGCACCGATTTATATAAAGTTGTGCAAAAACGCTTTATTTCGCCAAGACAGTGTGTTTCTCACTGTTACATGCATTTGAATGGGAAACTCGCCCGAGACAAAGTATAGGTTTTCATTATGTGAATAATTTTAAAATCTTAGCTCAAACGGCTGCAAAACCTGTTTGCCCAGCACGAGGATATTGAATTCTTTAAGATGAAGCCATAGACATGTGTGTCTGAGTCGTCTATCAAAAGTTGCACCGATTTATATAAAGTTGTGCAAAAACGCTTTATTTCGCCAAGACAGTGTGTTTCTCACTGTTACATGCATTTGAATGGGAAACTCGCCCGAGACAAAGTATAGGTTTTCATTATGTGAATAATTTTAAAATCTTAGCTCAAACGGCTGCAAAACCTGTTTGCCCAGCACGAGGATATTGAATTCTTTAAGATGAAGCCATAGACATGTGTGTCTGAGTCGTCTATCAAAAGTTGCACCGATTTATATGAAGTTGTGCAAAAACGCTTTATTTCGCCAAGACAATGTGTTTCTCACTGTTACATGCATTTGAATGGGAAACTCGCCCGAGACAAAGTATAGGTTTTCATTATGTGAATAATTTTAAAATCTTAGCTCAAACGGCTGCAAAACCTGTTTGCCCAGCACGAGGATATTGAATTCTTTAAGATGAAGCCATAGACATGTGTGTCTGAGTCGTCTATCAAAAGTTGCACCGATTTATATAAAGTTGTGCAAAAACGCTTTATTTCGCCAAGACAATGTGTTTCTCACTGTTACATGCATTTGAATGGGAAACTCGCCCGAGACAAAGTATAGGTTTTCATTATGTGAATAATTTTAAAATCTTAGCTCAAACGGCTGCAAAACCTGTTTGCCCAGCACGAGGATATTGAATTCTTTAAGATGAAGCCATAGACATGTGTTTCTGAGTCGTCTATCAAAAGTTGCACCGATTTATATAAAGTTGTGCAAAAACGCTTTATTTCGCCAAGACAGTGTGTTTCTCACTGTTACATGCATTTGAATGGGAAACTCGCCCGAGACAAAGTATAGGTTTTCATTATGTGAATAATTTTAAAATCTTAGCTCAAACGGCTGCAAAACCTGTTTGCCCAGCACGGGGATATTGAGTTCTATAAGATAAAGCCATAAACATGTGTTTCTGAGTCTTCTATCAAAAGTTACAGCGATTTATATGAAGTTGTACGAAAATGCTTTCTTTCGCCAAGACAGTGTTTCTCACTGTTACATGCATTTGAATGGGAAACTCGCCCGAGACAAAGTATAGGTTTTCATTATGTGAATAATTTTAAAATCTTAGCTCAAACGGCTGCAAAACCTGTTTGCCCAGCACGGGGATATTGAGTTCTATAAGATAAAGCCATAAACATGTGTTTCTGAGTCTTCTATCAAAAGTTACAGCGATTTATATGAAGTTGTACGAAAATGCTTTCTTTCGCCAAGACAGTGTGTTTCTCACTGTTACATGCATTTGAATGGGAAACTCGCCCGAGACAAAGTATAGGTTTTCATTATGTGAATAATTTTAAAATCTTAGCTCAAACGGCTGCAAAACCTGTTTGCCCAGCACGGGGATATTGAGTTCTATAAGATAAAGCCATAAACATGTGTTTCTGAGTCTTCTATCAAAAGTTACAGCGATTTATATGAAGTTGTACGAAAATGCTTTCTTTCGCCAAGACAGTGTGTTTCTCACTGTTACATGCATTTGAATGGGAAACTCGCCTGAAACAAAGTATAGGTTTTCATTATGTGAATAATTTTAAAATCTTAGCTCAAACGGCTGCAAAACCTGTTTGCCCAGCACGAGGATATTGAGTTCTATAAGATAAAGCCATAAACATGTGTTTCTGAGTCTTCTATCAAAAGTTACAGCGATTTATATGAAGTTGTACGAAAATGCTTTCTTTCGCCAAGACAGTGTTTCTCACTGTTACATGCATTTGAATGGGAAACTCGACCGAAACAAAGTATAGGTTTTCATTATGTGAATAATTTTAAAATCTTAGCTCAAACGGCTGCAAAACCTGTTTGCCCAGCACGAGGATATTGAATTCTTTAAGATGAAGCCATAGACATGTGTGTCTGAGTCGTCTATCAAAAGTTGCACCGATTTATATAAAGTTGTGCAAAAACGCTTTATTTCGCCAAGACAGTGTGTTTCTCACTGTTACATGCATTTGAATGGGAAACTCGCCCGAGACAAAGTATAGGTTTTCATTATGTGAATAATTTTAAAATCTTAGCTCAAACGGCTGCAAAACCTGTTTGCCCAGCACGGGGATATTGAGTTCTATAAGATAAAGCCATGATCATGTGCTTCTGAGTCTTCTATCAAAAGTTACAGCGATTTATATGAAGTTGTACAAAAACGCTTTCTGTCGCCAAGACAATGCGTTTCTCACTGTTACATGCATTTGAAAGGGAAACTCGCCTGAAACAAAGTATAGGTTTTCATTATGTGAATAATTTTAAAATCTTAGCTCAAACGGCTGCAAAACCTGTTTGCCCAGCACGAGGATATTGAATTCTTTAAGATGAAGCCATAGACATGTGTGTCTGAGTCGTCTATCAAAAGTTGCACCGATTTATATAAAGTTGTGCAAAAACGCTTTATTTCGCCAAGACAGTGTGTTTCTCACTGTTACATGCATTTGAATGGGAAACTCGCCCGAGACAAAGTATAGGTTTTCATTATGTGAATAATTTTAAAATCTTAGCTCAAACGGCTGCAAAACCTGTTTGCCCAGCACGAGGATATTGAATTCTTTAAGATGAAGCCATAGACATGTGTGTCTGAGTCTTCTATCAAAAGTTACAGCGATTTATATGAAGTTGTACGAAAATGCTTTCTTTCGCCAAGACAGTGTGTTTCTCACTGTTACATGCATTTGAATGGGAAACTCGCCCGAGACAAAGTATAGGTTTTCATTATGTGAATAATTTTAAAATCTTAGCTCAAACGGCTGCAAAACCTGTTTGCCCAGCACGAGGATATTGAATTCTTTAAGATGAAGCCATAGACATGTGTGTCTGAGTCTTCTATCAAAAGTTACAGCGATTTATATGAAGTTGTACGAAAATGCTTTCTTTCGCCAAGACAGTGTGTTTCTCACTGTTACATGCATTTGAATGGGAAACTCGCCTGAAACAAAGTATAGGTTTTCATTATGTGAATAATTTTAAAATCTTAGCTCAAACGGCTGCAAAACCTGTTTGCCCAGCACGGGGATATTGAGTTCTATAAGATAAAGCTATGATCATGTGTTTCTGAGTCTTCTATCAAAAGTTACAGCGATTTATATGAAGTTGTACAAAAACGCTTTCTGTCGCCAAGACAATGCGTTTCTCACTGTTACATGCATTTGAATGGGAAACTCGCCCGAGACAAAGTATAGGTTTTCATTATGTGAATAATTTTAAAATCTTAGCTCAAACGGCTGCAAAACCTGTTTGCCCAGCACGAGGATATTGAGTTCTATAAGATAAAGCCATAAACATGTGTTTCTGAGTCTTCTATCAAAAGTTACAGCGATTTATATGAAGTTGTACGAAAATGCTTTCTTTCGCCAAGACAGTGTGTTTCTCACTGTTACATGCATTTGAATGGGAAACTCGCCCGAGACAAAGTATAGGTTTTCATTATGTGAATAATTTTAAAATCTTAGCTCAAACGGCTGCAAAACCTGTTTGCCCAGCACGAGGATATTGAATTCTTTAAGATGAAGCCATAGACATGTGTGTCTGAGTCTTCTATCAAAAGTTACAGCGATTTATATGAAGTTGTACGAAAATGCTTTCTTTCGCCAAGACAGTGTGTTTCTCACTGTTACATGCATTTGAATGGGAAACTCGCCTGAAACAAAGTATAGGTTTTCATTATGTGAATAATTTTAAAATCTTAGCTCAAACGGCTGCAAAACCTGTTTGCCCAGCACGAGGATATTGAGTTCTATAAGATAAAGCCATAAACATGTGTTTCTGAGTCTTCTATCAAAAGTTACAGCGATTTATATGAAGTTGTACGAAAATGCTTTCTTTCGCCAAGACAGTGTGTTTCTCACTGTTACATGCATTTGAATGGGAAACTCGCCCGAGACAAAGTATAGGTTTTCATTATGTGAATAATTTTAAAATCTTAGCTCAAACGGCTGCAAAACCTGTTTGCCCAGCACGAGGATATTGAGTTCTATAAGATAAAGCCATAAACATGTGTTTCTGAGTCTTCTATCAAAAGTTACAGCGATTTATATGAAGTTGTACGAAAATGCTTTCTTTCGCCAAGACAGTGTGTTTCTCACTGTTACATGCATTTGAATGGGAAACTCGCCCGAGACAAAGTATAGGTTTTCATTATGTGAATAATTTTAAAATCTTAGCTCAAACGGCTGCAAAACCTGTTTGCCCAGCACGAGGATATTGAATTCTTTAAGATGAAGCCATAGACATGTGTGTCTGAGTCTTCTATCAAAAGTTACAGCGATTTATATGAAGTTGTACGATAATGCTTTATTTCGCCAAGACAGTGTGTTTCTCACTGTTACATGCATTTGAATGGGAAACTCGCCTGAAACAAAGTATAGGTTTTCATTATGTGAATAATTTTAAAATCTTAGCTCAAACGGCTGCAAAACCTGTTTGCCCAGCACGAGGATATTGAATTCTATAAGATGAAGCCATAGACATGTGTGTCTGAGTCGTCTATCAAAAGTTGCACCGATTTATATAAAGTTGTGCAAAAACGCTTTATTTCGCCAAGACAGTGTGTTTCTCACTGTTACATGCATTTGAATGGGAAACTCGCCCGAGACAAAGTATAGGTTTTCATTATGTGAATAATTTTAAAATCTTAGCTCAAACGGCTGCAAAACCTGTTTGCCCAGCACGGGGATATTGAGTTCTATAAGATAAAGCCATGATCATGTGTTTCTGAGTCTTCTATCAAAAGTTACAGCGATTTATATGAAGTTGTACAAAAACGCTTTCTGTCGCCAAGACAATGCGTTTCTCACTGTTACATGCATTTGAATGGGAAACTCGCCCGAGACAAAGTATAGGTTTTCATTATGTGAATAATTTTAAAATCTTAGCTCAAACGGCTGCAAAACCTGTTTGCCCAGCACGAGGATATTGAGTTCTATAAGATAAAGCCATAAACATGTGTTTCTGAGTCTTCTATCAAAAGTTACAGCGATTTATATGAAGTTGTACGAAAATGCTTTCTTTCGCCAAGACAGTGTGTTTCTCACTGTTACATGCATTTGAATGGGAAACTCGCCCGAGACAAAGTATAGGTTTTCATTATGTGAATAATTTTAAAATCTTAGCTCAAACGGCTGCAAAACCTGTTTGCCCAGCACGAGGATATTGAGTTCTATAAGATAAAGCCATAAACATGTGTTTCTGAGTCTTCTATCAAAAGTTACAGCGATTTATATGAAGTTGTACGAAAATGCTTTCTTTCGCCAAGACAGTGTGTTTCTCACTGTTACATGCATTTGAATGGGAAACTCGCCCGAGACAAAGTATAGGTTTTCATTATGTGAATAATTTTAAAATCTTAGCTCAAACGGCTGCAAAACCTGTTTGCCCAGCACGAGGATATTGAATTCTTTAAGATGAAGCCATAGACATGTGTGTCTGAGTCGTCTATCAAAAGTTGCACCGATTTATATAAAGTTGTGCAAAAACGCTTTATTTTGCCAAGACAATGTGTTTCTCACTGTTACATGCATTTGAATGGGAAACTCGCCCGAGACAAAGTATAGGTTTTCATTATGTGAATAATTTTAAAATCTTAGCTCAAACGGCTGCAAAACCTGTTTGCCCAGCACGGGGATATTGAGTTCTATAAGATAAAGCCATAAGAATGTGTTTCTGAGTCTTCTATCAAAAGTTACAGCGATTTATATGAAGTTGTTCAAAAACGCTTTATTTCGCCAAGACAGTGTGTTTCTCACTGTTACATGCATTTGAATGGGAAACTCGCCCGAGACAAAGTATAGGTTTTCATTATGTGAATAATTTTAAAATCTTAGCTCAAACGGCTGCAAAACCTGTTTGCCCAGCACGAGGATATTGAATTCTTTAAGATGAAGCCATAGACATGTGTGTCTGAGTCGTCTATCAAAAGTTGCACCGATTTATATAAAGTTGTGCAAAAACGCTTTATTTTGCCAAGACAATGTGTTTCTCACTGTTACATGCATTTGAATGGGAAACTCGCCCGAGACAAAGTATAGGTTTTCATTATGTGAATAATTTTAAAATCTTAGCTCAAACGGCTGCAAAACCTGTTTGCCCAGCACGAGGATATTGAGTTCTATAAGATAAAGCCATAAACATGTGTTTCTGAGTCTTCTATCAAAAGTTACAGCGATTTATATGAAGTTGTACGAAAATACTTTCTTTCGCCAAGACAGTGTGTTTCTCACTGTTACATGCATTTGAATGGGAAACTCGCCCGAGACAAAGTATAGGTTTTCATTATGTGAATAATTTTAAAATCTTAGCTCAAACGGCTGCAAAACCTGTTTGCCCAGCACGAGGATATTGAGTTCTATAAGATAAAGCCATAAACATGTGTTTCTGAGTCTTCTATCAAAAGTTACAGCGATTTATATGAAGTTGTACGAAAATGCTTTCTTTCGCCAAGACAGTGTGTTTCTCACTGTTACATGCATTTGAATGGGAAACTCGCCCGAGACAAAGTATAGGTTTTCATTATGTGAATAATTTTAAAATCTTAGCTCAAACGGCTGCAAAACCTGTTTGCCCAGCACGAGGATATTGAATTCTTTAAGATGAAGCCATAGACATGTGTGTCTGAGTCTTCTATCAAAAGTTACAGCGATTTATATGAAGTTGTACGAAAATGCTTTATTTCGCCAAGACAGTGTGTTTCTCACTGTTACATGCATTTGAATGGGAAACTCGCCTGAAACAAAGTATAGGTTTTCATTATGTGAATAATTTTAAAATCTTAGCTCAAACGGCTGCAAAACCTGTTTGCCCAGCACGAGGATATTGAATTCTATAAGATGAAGCCATAGACATGTGTGTCTGAGTCGTCTATCAAAAGTTGCACCGATTTATATAAAGTTGTGCAAAAACGCTTTATTTCGCCAAGACAGTGTGTTTCTCACTGTTACATGCATTTGAATGGGAAACTCGCCCGAGACAAAGTATAGGTTTTCATTATGTGAATAATTTTAAAATCTTAGCTCAAACGGCTGCAAAACCTGTTTGCCCAGCACGGGGATATTGAGTTCTATAAGATAAAGCCATGATCATGTGTTTCTGAGTCTTCTATCAAAAGTTACAGCGATTTATATGAAGTTGTACAAAAACGCTTTCTGTCGCCAAGACAATGCGTTTCTCACTGTTACATGCATTTGAAAGGGAAACTCGCCTGAAACAAAGTATAGGTTTTCATTATGTGAATAATTTTAAAATCTTAGCTCAAACGGCTGCAAAACCTGTTTGCCCAGCACGGGGATATTGAGTTCTATAAGATAAAGCCATAAGAATGTGTTTCTGAGTCTTCTATCAAAAGTTACAGCGATTTATATGAAGTTGTTCAAAAACGCTTTATTTCGCCAAGACAGTGTGTTTCTCACTGTTACATGCATTTGAATGGGAAACTCGCCCGAGACAAAGTATAGGTTTTCATTATGTGAATAATTTTAAAATCTTAGCTCAAACGGCTGCAAAACCTGTTTGCCCAGCACGAGGATATTGAATTCTTTAAGATGAAGCCATAGACATGTGTGTCTGAGTCGTCTATCAAAAGTTGCACCGATTTATATAAAGTTGTGCAAAAACGCTTTATTTTGCCAAGACAATGTGTTTCTCACTGTTACATGCATTTGAATGGGAAACTCGCCCGAGACAAAGTATAGGTTTTCATTATGTGAATAATTTTAAAATCTTAGCTCAAACGGCTGCAAAACCTGTTTGCCCAGCACGAGGATATTGAGTTCTATAAGATAAAGCCATAAACATGTGTTTCTGAGTCTTCTATCAAAAGTTACAGCGATTTATATGAAGTTGTACGAAAATGCTTTCTTTCGCCAAGACAGTGTGTTTCTCACTGTTACATGCATTTGAATGGGAAACTCGCCCGAGACAAAGTATAGGTTTTCATTATGTGAATAATTTTAAAATCTTAGCTCAAACGGCTGCAAAACCTGTTTGCCCAGCACGAGGATATTGAGTTCTATAAGATAAAGCCATAAACATGTGTTTCTGAGTCTTCTATCAAAAGTTACAGCGATTTATATGAAGTTGTACGAAAATGCTTTCTTTCGCCAAGACAGTGTGTTTCTCACTGTTACATGCATTTGAATGGGAAACTCGCCCGAGACAAAGTATAGGTTTTCATTATGTGAATAATTTTAAAATCTTAGCTCAAACGGCTGCAAAACCTGTTTGCCCAGCACGAGGATATTGAATTCTTTAAGATGAAGCCATAGACATGTGTGTCTGAGTCTTCTATCAAAAGTTACAGCGATTTATATGAAGTTGTACGAAAATGCTTTCTTTCGCCAAGACAGTGTGTTTCTCACTGTTACATGCATTTGAATGGGAAACTCGCCTGAAACAAAGTATAGGTTTTCATTATGTGAATAATTTTAAAATCTTAGCTCAAACGGCTGCAAAACCTGTTTGCCCAGCACGAGGATATTGAATTCTATAAGATGAAGCCATAGACATGTGTTTCTGAGTCGTCTATCAAAAGTTGCACCGATTTATATAAAGTTGTGCAAAAACGCTTTATTTCGCCAAGACAGTGTGTTTCTCACTGTTACATGCATTTGAATGGGAAACTCGCCCGAGACAAAGTATAGGTTTTCATTATGTGAATAATTTTAAAATCTTAGCTCAAACGGCTGCAAAACCTGTTTGCCCAGCACGGGGATATTGAGTTCTATAAGATAAAGCCATGATCATGTGTTTCTGAGTCTTCTATCAAAAGTTACAGCGATTTATATGAAGTTGTACAAAAACGCTTTCTGTCGCCAAGACAATGCGTTTCTCACTGTTACATGCATTTGAAAGGGAAACTCGCCTGAAACAAAGTATAGGTTTTCATTATGTGAATAATTTTAAAATCTTAGCTCAAACGGCTGCAAAACCTGTTTGCCCAGCACGGGGATATTGAGTTCTATAAGATAAAGCCATAAGAATGTGTTTCTGAGTCTTCTATCAAAAGTTACAGCGATTTATATGAAGTTGTTCAAAAACGCTTTATTTCGCCAAGACAGTGTGTTTCTCACTGTTACATGCATTTGAATGGGAAACTCGCCCGAGACAAAGTATAGGTTTTCATTATGTGAATAATTTTAAAATCTTAGCTCAAACGGCTGCAAAACCTGTTTGCCCAGCACGAGGATATTGAATTCTTTAAGATGAAGCCATAGACATGTGTGTCTGAGTCGTCTATCAAAAGTTGCACCGATTTATATAAAGTTGTGCAAAAACGCTTTATTTTGCCAAGACAATGTGTTTCTCACTGTTACATGCATTTGAATGGGAAACTCGCCCGAGACAAAGTATAGGTTTTCATTATGTGAATAATTTTAAAATCTTAGCTCAAACGGCTGCAAAACCTGTTTGCCCAGCACGAGGATATTGAATTCTTTAAGATGAAGCCATAGACATGTGTTTCTGAGTCGTCTATCAAAAGTTGCACCGATTTATATAAAGTTGTGCAAAAACGCTTTATTTCGCCAAGACAGTGTGTTTCTCACTGTTACATGCATTTGAATGGGAAACTCGCCCGAGACAAAGTATAGGTTTTCATTATGTGAATAATTTTAAAATCTTAGCTCAAACGGCTGCAAAACCTGTTTGCCCAGCACGAGGATATTGAATTCTTTAAGATGAAGCCATAGACATGTGTGTCTGAGTCGTCTATCAAAAGTTGCACCGATTTATATAAAGTTGTGCAAAAACGCTTTATTTCGCCAAGACAGTGTGTTTCTCACTGTTACATGCATTTGAATGGGAAACTCGCCCGAGACAAAGTATAGGTTTTCATTATGTGAATAATTTTAAAATCTTAGCTCAAACGGCTGCAAAACCTGTTTGCCCAGCACGAGGATATTGAATTCTTTAAGATGAAGCCATAGACATGTGTGTCTGAGTCGTCTATCAAAAGTTGCACCGATTTATATGAAGTTGTGCAAAAACGCTTTATTTCGCCAAGACAATGTGTTTCTCACTGTTACATGCATTTGAATGGGAAACTCGCCCGAGACAAAGTATAGGTTTTCATTATGTGAATAATTTTAAAATCTTAGCTCAAACGGCTGCAAAACCTGTTTGCCCAGCACGAGGATATTGAATTCTTTAAGATGAAGCCATAGACATGTGTGTCTGAGTCGTCTATCAAAAGTTGCACCGATTTATATAAAGTTGTGCAAAAACGCTTTATTTCGCCAAGACAATGTGTTTCTCACTGTTACATGCATTTGAATGGGAAACTCGCCCGAGACAAAGTATAGGTTTTCATTATGTGAATAATTTTAAAATCTTAGCTCAAACGGCTGCAAAACCTGTTTGCCCAGCACGAGGATATTGAATTCTTTAAGATGAAGCCATAGACATGTGTTTCTGAGTCGTCTATCAAAAGTTGCACCGATTTATATAAAGTTGTGCAAAAACGCTTTATTTCGCCAAGACAGTGTGTTTCTCACTGTTACATGCATTTGAATGGGAAACTCGCCCGAGACAAAGTATAGGTTTTCATTATGTGAATAATTTTAAAATCTTAGCTCAAACGGCTGCAAAACCTGTTTGCCCAGCACGGGGATATTGAGTTCTATAAGATAAAGCCATAAACATGTGTTTCTGAGTCTTCTATCAAAAGTTACAGCGATTTATATGAAGTTGTACGAAAATGCTTTATTTCGCCAAGACAGTGTGTTTCTCACTGTTACATGCATTTGAATGGGAAACTCGCCCGAGACAAAGTATAGGTTTTCATTATGTGAATAATTTTAAAATCTTAGCTCAAACGGCTGCAAAACCTGTTTGCCCAGCATGAGGATATTGAATTCTTTAAGATGAAGCCATAGACATGTGTGTCTGAGTCGTCTATCAAAAGTTGCACCGATTTATATAAAGTTGTGCAAAAACGCTTTATTTCGCCAAGACAGTGTGTTTCTCACTGTTACATGCATTTGAATGGGAAACTCGCCCGAGACAAAGTATAGGTTTTCATTATGTGAATAATTTTAAAATCTTAGCTCAAACGGCTGCAAAACCTGTTTGCCCAGCACGAGGATATTGAATTCTTTAAGATGAAGCCATAGACATGTGTTTCTGAGTCGTCTATCAAAAGTTGCACCGATTTATATGAAGTTGTACAAAAACGCTTTCTGTCGCCAAGACAATGCGTTTCTCACTGTTACATGCATTTGAATGGGAAACTCGCCCGAGACAAAGTATAGGTTTTCATTATGTGAATAATTTTAAAATCTTAGCTCAAACGGCTGCAAAACCTGTTTGCCCAGCACGGGGATATTGAATTCTTTAAGATGAAGCCATAGACATGTGTTTCTGAGTCTTCTATCAAAAGTTACAGCGATTTATATGAAGTTGTACGAAAATGCTTTCTTTCGCCAAGACAGTGTGTTTCTCACTGTTACATGCATTTGAATGGGAAACTCGCCTGAAACAAAGTATAGGTTTTCATTATGTGAATAATTTTAAAATCTTAGCTCAAACGGCTGCAAAACCTGTTTGCCCAGCACGAGGATATTGAATTCTTTAAGATGAAGCCATAGACATGTGTGTCTGAGTCGTCTATCAAAAGTTGCACCGATTTATATAAAGTTGTGCAAAAACGCTTTATTTCGCCAAGACAATGCGTTTCTCACTGTTACATGCATTTGAATGGGAAACTCGCCCGAGACAAAGTATAGGTTTTCATTATGTGAATAATTTTAAAATCTTAGCTCAAACGGCTGCAAAACCTGTTTGCCCAGCACGAGGATATTGAATTCTTTAAGATGAAGCCATAGACATGTGTGTGTGAGTCGTCTATCAAAAGTTACAGCGATTTATATGAAGTTGTTCAAAAACGCTTTCTGTCGCCAAGACAATGCGTTTCTCACTGTTACATGCATTTGAATGGGAAACTCGCCCGAGACAAAGTATAGTGTTACGACCCGTCTAGGGCCAGGCCATAACATGAGCGAGGCACTCGCTTCCCCCCCCCAAGACCCAAGCAGTCACACGCAACAAATCCGTTAGATGTGAAGTGATTTATTTACAAGGTGAATAAAGAGAACCAAAACGGGAGTGTCAACACTTCAGGGTGAGCCAAGGCCAAAACAATAAACAAAACAAACCTACACAAATCCCGCACCCCTGACCTCACCAAAATAAAGTCAAAATAAAGACAGAGTCTGACCTCCTTAACCAACTCAAAAACAGGAGAAAACGGGTGATCAAAATAAACGGCAGCTCACCCCTACCCACTCCACTCCCACAATTTTCGCACGTATATTGCAGCCAGCGGCTACCACAGGACTACTGCTGGGTGATGAGGAGAAATGCGAGGACCTCTCCCGCTGTAGCGCTCCAGCCTCCTTTTATTGGGCGGGTCCTCCAGCTGGATCCAATCACGCCGGGGCAGTAAGTCCACGCACCAATCGGAACAGGGCCCTGGCACAGCTAAATTAACATAGACAAAAACACAGCACCTGCACAAACAAACACACGGACATACAAGTTCGTAACACCCCCTTCCATAAGAATTAAACAATCCTTCTAGTGTTTAATCCTAGACTACAAAATTGCTCTTGACAGGGCGTCCGCGATGACATTTTCCGACCCTTTCTTATGCCTGATCTGCAGGTTGAAGTCTTGCAAGAGAAGGGACCAACGCATAAGTCTCTGATTTGAGTTCTGCATCTGGGAGAGAAAAACCAATGGGTTATGGTCAGTGAACACTTGAACAGGGATAGAGCTGGATCCGATATACACCTCGAAATGCTGTAGGGCTAACAACAAGGCAAGGGCTTCCTTTTCAATGGTACTGTAGTTCATCTGATGTTTGTTGAATTTTTTTGAAAAGTAACAAATTGGGCGATCCACGCCGCAATGGTCTTCCTGCATAAGGACAGCTCCTGCACCAACCGCACTAGCGTCAACCTCGAGCTTGAAAGGGGACATGAAATTCGGGGCCGTAAGAACAGGGGAACTGCACAGTAATGCTTTCGCAGACTCGAAAGCAGTCTGACAAACAGGCGTCCACACAAAAAGCTTCATCGGACTGATCAAATCGGTGAGAGGAACGACGACAGTGGCAAAGTTCTTACAAAACCCTCTATAATAACCACACATTCCCAGAAATCGGCGCAGCGCCCTTCTCGTTTGTGGGACTGGAAACTCAACGATCGCCTGTATTTTCGCGGTCACCGGCAGTATCTGTCCCTGACCCACCTGTTTTCCCAGATATGTGATGGTGGCTCTGCCAAATTCACATTTGGCTAGGTTCAACGTAAGCGAGGCCTCCTGAAAACGGCTGAAAACGAGAGAGAGTGTTTGTAAGTGGTCAGACCAGGTGGATGAGTAAATGACAACATCGTCCAGGTAGGCATCGCAGTTATTCACGCCCGCCAGTACTTTGGCCATAAGGCGCTGGAAAGTAGCGGGTGCATTACGCAACCCAAACGGCATAACCGTATACTGGAGAAAATGGTCCGGTGTAACAAAAGCAGATATTTCAGAGGCTCGGGGAGTTAAAGGTACTTGCCAGTAACCTTTTAACAAATCAAGTTTGGTTACAAACGATGCCGATCCCACTCTATCAATACAATCCTCCATTCTAGGAAGAGGAAATGAATCAGGTTTGGTAACAGCGTTAACTTTCCTGTAATCATTACAAAACCGAGGAGTGTTGTCGGATTTTGGTACTAGCACACACGGCGAACTCCATGCGCTGGCGCTCGGAAAGGCTAAACCGTGTTCTAAGAGATAGTCAACTTCCTTCTGCATTATCGCCCTTTTCACTGGGTTCACTCGGTAAGCATGTTGCTTAATCGGTTTATGTCCTTCCACATCAATATCGTGGCACAGGACCGCAGTTTGACGAGGGTGATCAGAAAAAAGTGATAAGTTCTTTTCTATCAGATCAGTGATGTCAGCTCGAGCGGGTTCAGACAGGTGGACTAAATATGTGTCTAAATCATTTAAGATCTCCGAATTTTTCAACCGGCCGCTACCCAGCGCTTCACTTTTCTGGAGTAGCCCGTCATCAGAGGGTTCATAGGGAGAAACAGTACTAGCGGCGCACACTGGAGACGGCGCACCCGAAGGACTCCTCGAGTGAAACGATTTTAACAGATTAATATGACAAACCCTAGACTTTCTCCGGCGGTCTGGGGTCTGGATCACATAATTGTTGTCACTGAGTTTTTGTTCCACCACATATGGGCCAGCGAACTGAGCTGATAAGCTGGACCCTACCACAGGCAACAACACCAACACTTTCTCTCCCGGCTGAAAACTTCTGCAAACAGCTTTTTTATCATAGCGAGTTTTCATTTTAGCTTGCGTATGTGACAGATTCTCTCGAGCTAACTGACATGCAAGGTGAAGCTTTTCCTGAAGTCCGCTAACATAATCCAGAACATTATGCTGAGTTTCAGAAGTTTCTGACAACCACCTCTCCTTCAGAAGGCGGAGGGGACCGCGGACCACGTGTCCAAACACCAGATCCATCGGACTGAATCCCAAGGATTCCTGAGTGACTTCTCTGACTGCAAACAACAATAACGGCAGACCCTCATCCCATTCTCTATCCGACCCCGCGCAGAACTTGCGCAGCATAGCTTTGAGGGTTTGATGGAATCTTTCCAGAGCACCTTGACTTTCCGGGTGGTATGGACTGGATTTTACATGATTTATGTGCAACTCCTCCACAACCTGTGCAAATATTTTTGAGGTGAAATTCGTTCCTTGGTCTGTTTGAACAACCTTTGGAAGTCCGAAAGTAGAAAAAAATTTAAGTAGTGCTTTTAGCACCGGTATTGCTTTCAGCGTGCGTAGTGGAATTGCCTCTGGGTACCTTGTTGCTGAACACATTATTGTAAGTATGTATTGGTGTCCGGATTTGGTTTTTGGCAGGGGACCCACACAGTCCAATATTACTTTTTCAAACGGCTCACCTATTACTGGAATAGGATGTAACGGAGCAGGTGGAATGGGTCTGTTAGGTTTCCCCGCCATCTGACATGTGGTACAGGTATGGCAATATGCCACCACATCAGCTTTCAACCCTGGCCAAAAGAAGTTGCGCAACACCCGATGATATGTTTTGTTCACCCCAAGATGTCCAGCCATGCTGGCATCATGCGCTAAGCTAAGCACCTGCCCTCGATGTGGCTTCGGCACCACCACCTGCGTAGCACCAGGCAAACCACACCGGTCAGAGGACCACCTCCTCATAAGAACTCCATCTTGCAAAAAATAAGAAGTGGGTGATTCACTTCCTGCACTCTTAGCTGCAGATAGAAAACAGGGAGCCAGTGATGAGTCATTCTGCTGAGCGGTTATCAATGCATCCCTATTCAATTTCTCATCCAGCTCTGGCATCAGTTTCATCACATCGCTTTTTGTTCTGTCACTCTCATGGCTGGGAGATATTCTCCCGTCTGGCGTCGCCATAAACGTGTCAGCAACATCCATAACGTCATCAAATTTGCGTGACTGCGCACGAGTGATTGCACAAACAGGAAACACATTTGACAAAGGGGCGACAACCTCAGTGACAGAAGAAATAGGCGTTTCCACCACTTCAGGCGGTGGGAAAACTGTCCCACCAGCCAAGTCATTTCCTAAAATAAACGAAACCCCTTTAATCGGCAACTGGGAACTCACCGCAACTTTGACATGCCCCGTTTTCACGGGCGAATGTAAATGGACTTTGTGTAACGGCGCCCGAAGAACGCTCATCTTAATTCCCCAAACCAACACATCCGAATCACAAGCAGTTTTATCTGACAATGGTAGTACACTATCCAACATAAACGACTGATGCGCACCTGTGTCCCGAAGAATAGTAACAGGCACTTTGTCCCCCTCTTCTCCCGTCACAGAAACAAAGCCTTTCGTGATGAACGGTTTAAAACGTGGCTCTATTTCTGCATCCACATGGTGCAAATCACGGGTGAGAGTGGAATGCGATTTAGGCAAAGGGACAACTTTGATGAGACCTACGCCCGCTGGATTTCTAGAGCCTTTGCGCTGCTCTTTCCTCCGGAGCGCAGGACAGGCAGCGATTAGATGTCCGGGTCCGCGACAATAAAAACAGTCGCGATTAACACCATCCTCCTGTCTATCTTTCAGTCCTATCTTTGGTGACTTTATCTTCCTTTCCTGTCCCACCCTAGTATTCTGTGAGACAGCGGCTGAAAATATAGTTTTGTGGGTGAGAGTAAACTCATCAGCCATCACTGCCGCTTTAGCAAGTGAGGGCACCTTTTGCTCATTCAGATAAATAACTACTTGGTCCGGCAAACATTTTTTGAATTCCTCTAACAAAAGAAGCTCTTTCAGCCCCTCGAAATCCTGTGCTTTACTGGCCTGCAACCATCGTTCAAACAGGCGACTTTTCTCACGGGCAAACTCCACAAATGTCTGATTGGCGGTTTTTTCACACTTCCTAAATTTTTGACGGTAGGCTTCTGGGACGAGCTCATATGCCTGCAACACAGTCTTCTTCATGACGTCATAATCCAGGCTATCTTCAATTGATAAACTGGTACACACCTCCTGGGCTTTGCCAACCAATTTGCATTGTAACAGCAGCGGCCAAAATTCCTTCGGCCAACTTAACGCGGCCGCTATACGCTCAAAAGCATTAAAATAGGAATCCACTTCGGCCTCACGAAACGGGGGAACCAGTTTAACGTGTTTGGTGATGTCAAAACCTGTCGGGACCGCGGTGGACGTACTAGGATGACTAGAGGCAGATGTGGAGGGCTTTCGCTCCAGCTCCAAAGCTCTGACACGGAGGTGCATTGCTTGTACCTCAAGCTCTTTAGCACGGGCTTCCACCTCCCTAATACGGAGGGTCAAACGGAGATCTTCCGTAGACCGCCCCGCCAGGGGTTCCCCGGCCGTACCAGACTCAGCTGCTTCAGGCTTCGCCCCAGCAGCATCAGGGTCCGCCTCGGCTGTGTCAGAGCCCGCCTCAGCCGCATCAGAGTCCGCCTCGGCTGGTAGCACGTTAACAGGCCCTTTGACATCCGACCCCGGCTCAGCCTCCGGAGCCACCTTCACACCCCCGCCATCAGGCTGCTCTACAGCTGCCTGCGGGGCAGGAAGAACGCCTCGCTCCACCAACTCGGCACACAAAGCGTCCCTAACCACCGCTTTGCGGGCACCATAGGACACTTGAACGTCATAACAACTAGCAATGATAAGCAAATCCGCTTTCCTGCACTTCACAATTCTATCCCACGAAGGCGAAGTAACAAAATCATCCAAAGAAAACTCCATAATTCCACACACCTACCACCCCCACACCCAAGAAAACCGCCAACAGACCAAACACACGCAAAAACCCACAGAAAAAGGCAGAGGACGAGCCCCCAATTCATGTTACGACCCGTCTAGGGCCAGGCCATAACATGAGCGAGGCACTCGCTTCCCCCCCCCAAGACCCAAGCAGTCACACGCAACAAATCCGTTAGATGTGAAGTGATTTATTTACAAGGTGAATAAAGAGAACCAAAACGGGAGTGTCAACACTTCAGGGTGAGCCAAGGCCAAAACAATAAACAAAACAAACCTACACAAATCCCGCACCCCTGACCTCACCAAAATAAAGTCAAAATAAAGACAGAGTCTGACCTCCTTAACCAACTCAAAAACAGGAGAAAACGGGTGATCAAAATAAACGGCAGCTCACCCCTACCCACTCCACTCCCACAATTTTCGCACGTATATGGCAGCCAGCGGCTACCAAAGAACTACTGCTGGGTGATGAGGAGAAATGCGAGGACCTCTCCCGCTGTAGCGCTCCAGCCTCCTTTTATTGGGCGGGTCCTCCAGCTGGATCCAATCACGCCGGGGCAGTAAGTCCACGCACCAATCGGAACAGGGCCCTGGCACAGCTAAATTAACATAGACAAAAACACAGCACCTGCACAAACAAACACACGGACATACAAGTTCGTAACAATAGGTTTTCATTATGTGAATAATTTTAAAATCTTAGCTCAAACGGCTGCAAAACCTGTTTGCCCAGCACGAGGATATTGAATTCTTTAAGATGAAGCCATA
The DNA here is from genome assembly GCF_964374335.1 of Astatotilapia calliptera. NCBI lineage: Eukaryota > Metazoa > Chordata > Actinopteri > Cichliformes > Cichlidae > Astatotilapia > Astatotilapia calliptera. The sequence continues at coordinate 3,403,740 of NC_137440.1, forward strand.
GACATGTGTGTCTGAGTCGTCTATCAAAAGTTGCACCGATTTATATAAAGTTGTACGAAAATGCTTTCTTTCGCCAAGACAGTGTGTTTCTCACTGTTACATGCATTTGAATGGGAAACTCGCCCGAGACAAAGTATAGGTTTTCATTATGTGAATAATTTTAAAATCTTAGCTCAAACGGCTGCAAAACCTGTTTGCCCAGCACGGGGATATTGAGTTCTATAAGATAAAGCCATAAACATGTGTTTCTGAGTCTTCTATCAAAAGTTACAGCGATTTATATGAAGTTGTACGAAAATGCTTTCTTTCGCCAAGACAGTGTGTTTCTCACTGTTACATGCATTTGAATGGGAAACTCGCCCGAGACAAAGTATAGGTTTTCATTATGTGAATAATTTTAAAATCTTAGCTCAAACGGCTGCAAAACCTGTTTGCCCAGCACGGGGATATTGAGTTCTATAAGATAAAGCCATAAACATGTGTTTCTGAGTCTTCTATCAAAAGTTACAGCGATTTATATGAAGTTGTACGAAAATGCTTTCTTTCGCCAAGACAGTGTGTTTCTCACTGTTACATGCATTTGAATGGGAAACTCGCCCGAGACAAAGTATAGGTTTTCATTATGTGAATAATTTTAAAATCTTAGCTCAAACGGCTGCAAAACCTGTTTGCCCAGCACAAGGATATTGAATTCTTTAAGATGAAGCCATAGACATGTGTGTCTGAGTCGTCTATCAAAAGTTGCACCGATTTATATAAAGTTGTGCAAAAACGCTTTATTTCGCCAAGACAGTGTGTTTCTCACTGTTACATGCATTTGAATGGGAAACTCGCCCGAGACAAAGTATAGGTTTTCATTATGTGAATAATTTTAAAATCTTAGCTCAAACGGCTGCAAAACCTGTTTGCCCAGCACGAGGATATTGAATTCTTTAAGATGAAGCCATAGACATGTGTGTCTGAGTCGTCTATCAAAAGTTACAGCGATTTATATGAAGTTGTACGAAAATGCTTTCTTTCGCCAAGACAGTGTGTTTCTCACTGTTACATGCATTTGAATGGGAAACTCGCCCGAGACAAAGTATAGGTTTTCATTATGTGAATAATTTTAAAATCTTAGCTCAAACGGCTGCAAAACCTGTTTGCCCAGCACGAGGATATTGAATTCTTTAAGATGAAGCCATAGACATGTGTGTCTGAGTCGTCTATCAAAAGTTACAGCGATTTATATGAAGTTGTTCAAAAACGCTTTCTGTCGCCAAGACAATGCGTTTCTCACTGTTACATGCATTTGAATGGGAAACTCGCCCGAGACAAAGTATAGGTTTTCATTATGTGAATAATTTTAAAATCTTAGCTCAAACGGCTGCAAAACCTGTTTGCCCAGCACGAGGATATTGAATTCTTTAAGATGAAGCCATAGACATGTGTTTCTGAGTCGTCTATCAAAAGTTGCACCGATTTATATGAAGTCGTACAAAAACGCTTTCTGTCGCCAAGACAATGCGTTTCTCACTGTTACATGCATTTGAATGGGAAACTCGCCCGAGACAAAGTATAGGTTTTCATTATGTGAATAATTTTAAAATCTTAGCTCAAACGGCTGCAAAACCTGTTTGCCCAGCACGAGGATATTGAATTCTTTAAGATGAAGCCATAGACATGTGTGTCTGAGTCGTCTATCAAAAGTTGCACCGATTTATATAAAGTTGTGCAAAAACGCTTTATTTCGCCAAGACAATGTGTTTCTCACTGTTACATGCATTTGAATGGGAAACTCGCCCGAGACAAAGTATAGGTTTTCATTATGTGAATAATTTTAAAATCTTAGCTCAAACGGCTGCAAAACCTGTTTGCCCAGCACGAGGATATTGAATTCTATAAGATAAAGCCATAAACATGTTTGTCTGAGTCTTCTATCAAAAGTTACAGCGATTTATATGAAGTTGTACGAAAATGCTTTCTTTCGCCAAGACAGTGTGTTTCTCACTGTTACATGCATTTGAATGGGAAACTCGCCCGAGACAAAGTATAGGTTTTCATTATGTGAATAATTTTAAAATCTTAGCTCAAACGGCTGCAAAACCTGTTTGCCCAGCACGGGGATATTGAGTTCTATAAGATAAAGCCATAAACATGTGTTTCTGAGTCTTCTATCAAAAGTTACAGCGATTTATATGAAGTTGTACGAAAATGCTTTCTTTCGCCAAGACAGTGTGTTTCTCACTGTTACATGCATTTGAATGGGAAACTCGCCCGAGACAAAGTATAGGTTTTCATTATGTGAATAATTTTAAAATCTTAGCTCAAACGGCTGCAAAACCTGTTTGCCCAGCACAAGGATATTGAATTCTTTAAGATGAAGCCATAGACATGTGTGTCTGAGTCGTCTATCAAAAGTTGCACCGATTTATATAAAGTTGTGCAAAAACGCTTTATTTCGCCAAGACAGTGTGTTTCTCACTGTTACATGCATTTGAATGGGAAACTCGCCCGAGACAAAGTATAGGTTTTCATTATGTGAATAATTTTAAAATCTTAGCTCAAACGGCTGCAAAACCTGTTTGCCCAGCACGAGGATATTGAATTCTTTAAGATGAAGCCATAAACATGTGTGTCTGAGTCGTCTATCAAAAGTTGCACCGATTTATATAAAGTTGTGCAAAAACGCTTTATTTCGCCAAGACAATGTGTTTCTCACTGTTACATGCATTTGAATGGGAAACTCGCCCGAGACAAAGTATAGGTTTTCATTATGTGAATAATTTTAAAATCTTAGCTCAAACGGCTGCAAAACCTGTTTGCCCAGCACGAGGATATTGAATTCTTTAAGATGAAGCCATAGACATGTGTGTCTGAGTCGTCTATCAAAAGTTGCACCGATTTATATAAAGTTGTGCAAAAACGCTTTATTTCGCCAAGACAGTGTGTTTCTCACTGTTACATGCATTTGAATGGGAAACTCGCCCAAGACAAAGTATAGGTTTTCATTATGTGAATAATTTTAAAATCTTAGCTCAAACGGCTGCAAAACCTGTTTGCCCAGCACGGGGATATTGAGTTCTATAAGATAAAGAAATAAACATGTGTTTCTGAGTCTTCTATCAAAAGTTACAGCGATTTATATGAAGTTGTACGAAAATGCTTTCTTTCGCCAAGACAGTGTGTTTCTCACTGTTACATGCAATTGAATGGGAAACTCGCCCGAGACAAAGTATAGGTTTTCATTATGTGAATAATTTTAAAATCTTAGCTCAAACGGCTGCAAAACCTGTTTGCCCAGCACGAGGATATTGAATTCTTTAAGATGAAGCCATAGACATGTGTGTCTGAGTCGTCTATCAAAAGTTGCACCGATTTATATAAAGTTGTGCAAAAACGCTTTATTTCGCCAAGACAGTGTGTTTCTCACTGTTACATGCATTTGAATGGGAAACTCGCCCGAGACAAAGTATAGGTTTTCATTATGTGAATAATTTTAAAATCTTAGCTCAAACGGCTGCAAAACCTGTTTGCCCAGCACGAGGATATTGAATTCTTTAAGATGAAGCCATAGACATGTGTTTCTGAGTCGTCTATCAAAAGTTGCACCGATTTATATAAAGTTGTACAAAAATGCTTTCTTTCGCCAAGACGGTGTGTTTCTCACTGTTACATGCATTTGAATGGGAAACTCGCCCGAGACAAAGTATAGGTTTTCATTATGTGAATAATTTTAAAATCTTAGCTCAAACGGCTGCAAAACCTGTTTGCCCAGCACGGGGATATTGAATTCTTTAAGATGAAGCCATAGACATGTGTTTCTGAGTCTTCTATCAAAAGTTACAGCGATTTATATGAAGTTGTACGAAAATGCTTTCTTTCGCCAAGACAGTGTGTTTCTCACTGTTACATGCATTTGAATGGGAAACTCGCCCGAGACAAAGTATAGGTTTTCATTATGTGAATAATTTTAAAATCTTAGCTCAAACGGCTGCAAAACCTGTTTGCCCAGCACGAGGATATTGAATTCTTTAAGATGAAGCCATAGACATGTGTTTCTGAGTCGTCTATCAAAAGTTGCACCGATTTATATAAAGTTGTACAAAAATGCTTTCTTTCGCCAAGACGGTGTGTTTCTCACTGTTACATGCATTTGAATGGGAAACTCGCCCGAGACAAAGTATAGGTTTTCATTATGTGAATAATTTTAAAATCTTAGCTCAAACGGCTGCAAAACCTGTTTGCCCAGCACGGGGATATTGAATTCTTTAAGATGAAGCCATAGACATGTGTTTCTGAGTCTTCTATCAAAAGTTACAGCGATTTATATGAAGTTGTACGAAAATGCTTTCTTTCGCCAAGACAATGTGTTTCTCACTGTTACATGCATTTGAATGGGAAACTCGCCCGAGACAAAGTATAGGTTTTCATTATGTGAATAATTTTAAAATCTTAGCTCAAACGGCTGCAAAACCTGTTTGCCCAGCACGAGGATATTGAATTCTTTAAGATGAAGCCATAGACATGTGTGTCTGAGTCTTCTATCAAAAGTTGCACCGATTTATATAAAGTTGTGCAAAAACGCTTTCTTTCGCCAAGACAGTGTGTTTCTCACTGTTACATGCATTTGAATGGGAAACTCGCCCGAGACAAAGTATAGGTTTTCATTATGTGAATAATTTTAAAATCTTAGCTCAAACGGCTGCAAAACCTGTTTGCCCAGCACGGGGATATTGAGTTCTATAAGATAAAGCCATAAACATGTGTTTCTGAGTCTTCTATCAAAAGTTACAGCGATTTATATGAAGTTGTTCAAAAACGCTTTATTTCGCCAAGACAGTGTGTTTCTCACTGTTACATGCATTTGAATGGGAAACTCGCCTGAAACAAAGTATAGGTTTTCATTATGTGAATAATTTTAAAATCTTAGCTCAAACGGCTGCAAAACCTGTTTGCCCAGCACGGGGATATTGAGTTCTATAAGATAAAGCCATAAACATGTGTTTCTGAGTCTTCTATCAAAAGTTACAGCGATTTATATGAAGTTGTACGAAAATGCTTTCTTTCGCCAAGACAGTGTGTTTCTCACTGTTACATGCATTTGAATGGGAAACTCGCCCGAGACAAAGTATAGGTTTTCATTATGTGAATAATTTTAAAATCTTAGCTCAAACGGCTGCAAAACCTGTTTGCCCAGCACGAGGATATTGAATTCTTTAAGATGAAGCCATAGACATGTGTTTCTGAGTCGTCTATCAAAAGTTGCACCGATTTATATAAAGTTGTACAAAAAAGCTTTATTTCGCCAAGACAATGTGTTTCTCACTGTTACATGCATTTGAATGGGAAACTCGCCTGAAACAAAGTATAGGTTTTCATTATGTGAATAATTTTAAAATCTTAGCTCAAACGGCTGCAAAACCTGTTTGCCCAGCACGAGGATATTGAGTTCTATAAGATAAAGCCATAAACATGTGTTTCTGAGTCTTCTATCAAAAGTTACAGCGATTTATATGAAGTTGTACAAAAACGCTTTCTGTCGCCAAGACAATGTGTTTCTCACTGTTACATGCATTTGAATGGGAAACTCGCCCGAGACAAAGTATAGGTTTTCATTATGTGAATAATTTTAAAATCTTAGCTCAAACGGCTGCAAAACCTGTTTGCCCAGCACGAGGATATTGAATTCTTTAAGATGAAGCCATAGACATGTGTTTCTGAGTCGTCTATCAAAAGTTGCACCGATTTATATAAAGTTGTACAAAAATGCTTTCTTTCGCCAAGACGGTGTGTTTCTCACTGTTACATGCATTTGAATGGGAAACTCGCCCGAGACAAAGTATAGGTTTTCATTATGTGAATAATTTTAAAATCTTAGCTCAAACGGCTGCAAAACCTGTTTGCCCAGCACGAGGATATTGAATTCTTTAAGATGAAGCCATAGACATGTGTTTCTGAGTCGTCTATCAAAAGTTGCACCGATTTATATAAAGTTGTACAAAAATGCTTTCTTTCGCCAAGACGGTGTGTTTCTCACTGTTACATGCATTTGAATGGGAAACTCGCCCGAGACAAAGTATAGGTTTTCATTATGTGAATAATTTTAAAATCTTAGCTCAAACGGCTGCAAAACCTGTTTGCCCAGCACGGGGATATTGAATTCTTTAAGATGAAGCCATAGACATGTGTTTCTGAGTCTTCTATCAAAAGTTACAGCGATTTATATGAAGTTGTACGAAAATGCTTTCTTTCGCCAAGACAGTGTGTTTCTCACTGTTACATGCATTTGAATGGGAAACTCGCCCGAGACAAAGTATAGGTTTTCATTATGTGAATAATTTTAAAATCTTAGCTCAAACGGCTGCAAAACCTGTTTGCCCAGCACGAGGATATTGAATTCTTTAAGATGAAGCCATAGACATGTGTTTCTGAGTCGTCTATCAAAAGTTGCACCGATTTATATAAAGTTGTACAAAAATGCTTTCTTTCGCCAAGACGGTGTGTTTCTCACTGTTACATGCATTTGAATGGGAAACTCGCCCGAGACAAAGTATAGGTTTTCATTATGTGAATAATTTTAAAATCTTAGCTCAAACGGCTGCAAAACCTGTTTGCCCAGCACGGGGATATTGAATTCTTTAAGATGAAGCCATAGACATGTGTTTCTGAGTCTTCTATCAAAAGTTGCACCGATTTATATAAAGTTGTGCAAAAACGCTTTCTTTCGCCAAGACAGTGTGTTTCTCACTGTTACATGCATTTGAATGGGAAACTCGCCCGAGACAAAGTATAGGTTTTCATTATGTGAATAATTTTAAAATCTTAGCTCAAACGGCTGCAAAACCTGTTTGCCCAGCACGGGGATATTGAGTTCTATAAGATAAAGCCATAAACATGTGTTTCTGAGTCTTCTATCAAAAGTTACAGCGATTTATATGAAGTTGTTCAAAAACGCTTTATTTCGCCAAGACAGTGTGTTTCTCACTGTTACATGCATTTGAATGGGAAACTCGCCTGAAACAAAGTATAGGTTTTCATTATGTGAATAATTTTAAAATCTTAGCTCAAACGGCTGCAAAACCTGTTTGCCCAGCACGGGGATATTGAGTTCTATAAGATAAAGCCATAAACATGTGTTTCTGAGTCTTCTATCAAAAGTTACAGCGATTTATATGAAGTTGTACGAAAATGCTTTCTTTCGCCAAGACAGTGTGTTTCTCACTGTTACATGCATTTGAATGGGAAACTCGCCCGAGACAAAGTATAGGTTTTCATTATGTGAATAATTTTAAAATCTTAGCTCAAACGGCTGCAAAACCTGTTTGCCCAGCACGAGGATATTGAATTCTTTAAGATGAAGCCATAGACATATGTGTCTGAGTCATCTATCAAAAGTTGCACCGATTTATATAAAGTTGTGCAAAAACGCTTTATTTCGCCAAGACAGTGTGTTTCTCACTGTTACATGCATTTGAATGGGAAACTCGCCCGAGACAAAGTATAGGTTTTCATTATGTGAATAATTTTAAAATCTTAGCTCAAACGGCTGCAAAACCTGTTTGCCCAGCACGAGGATATTGAATTCTTTAAGATGAAGCCATAGACATGTGTGTCTGAGTCGTCTATCAAAAGTTACAGCGATTTATATGAAGTTGTTCAAAAACGCTTTCTGTCGCCAAGACAATGCGTTTCTCACTGTTACATGCATTTGAATGGGAAACTCGCCCGAGACAAAGTATAGGTTTTCATTATGTGAATAATTTTAAAATCTTAGCTCAAACGGCTGCAAAACCTGTTTGCCCAGCACGAGGATATTGAATTCTTTAAGATGAAGCCATAGACATGTGTTTCTGAGTCTTCTATCAAAAGTTACAGCGATTTATATGAAGTTGTACGAAAATGCTTTCTTTCGCCAAGACAGTGTGTTTCTCACTGTTACATGCATTTGAATGGGAAACTCGCCTGAAACAAAGTATAGGTTTTCATTATGTGAATAATTTTAAAATCTTAGCTCAAACGGCTGCAAAACCTGTTTGCCCAGCACGGGGATATTGAGTTCTATAAGATAAAGCCATAAACATGTGTTTCTGAGTCTTCTATCAAAAGTTACAGCGATTTATATGAAGTTGTACGAAAATGCTTTCTTTCGCCAAGACAGTGTGTTTCTCACTGTTACATGCATTTGAATGGGAAACTCGCCTGAAACAAAGTATAGGTTTTCATTATGTGAATAATTTTAAAATCTTAGCTCAAACGGCTGCAAAACCTGTTTGCCCAGCACGGGGATATTGAGTTCTATAAGATAAAGCCATAAACATGTGTTTCTGAGTCTTCTATCAAAAGTTACAGCGATTTATATGAAGTTGTACGAAAATGCTTTCTTTCGCCAAGACAGTGTGTTTCTCACTGTTACATGCATTTGAATGGGAAACTCGCCCGAGACAAAGTATAGGTTTTCATTATGTGAATAATTTTAAAATCTTAGCTCAAACGGCTGCAAAACCTGTTTGCCCAGCACGGGGATATTGAGTTCTATAAGATAAAGCCATAAACATGTGTTTCTGAGTCTTCTATCAAAAGTTACAGCGATTTATATGAAGTTGTTCAAAAACGCTTTATTTCGCCAAGACAGTGTGTTTCTCACTGTTACATGCATTTGAATGGGAAACTCGCCTGAAACAAAGTATAGGTTTTCATTATGTGAATAATTTTAAAATCTTAGCTCAAACGGCTGCAAAACCTGTTTGCCCAGCACGGGGATATTGAGTTCTATAAGATAAAGCCATAAACATGTGTTTCTGAGTCTTCTATCAAAAGTTACAGCGATTTATATGAAGTTGTACAAAAACGCTTTATTTCGCCAAGACAATGTGTTTCTCACTGTTACATGCATTTGAATGGGAAACTCGCCCGAGACAAAGTATAGGTTTTCATTATGTGAATAATTTTAAAATCTTAGCTCAAACGGCTGCAAAACCTGTTTGCCCAGCACGAGGATATTGAATTCTTTAAGATGAAGCCATAGACATGTGTGTCTGAGTCGTCTATCAAAAGTTGCACCGATTTATATAAAGTTGTGCAAAAACGCTTTATTTCGCCAAGACAGTGTGTTTCTCACTGTTACATGCATTTGAATGGGAAACTCGCCCGAGACAAAGTATAGGTTTTCATTATGTGAATAATTTTAAAATCTTAGCTCAAACGGCTGCAAAACCTGTTTGCCCAGCACGAGGATATTGAATTCTTTAAGATGAAGCCATAGACATGTGTGTCTGAGTCTTCTATTAAAAGTTGCACCGATTTATATAAAGTTGTGCAAAAACGCTTTCTTTCGCCAAGACAGTGTGTTTCTCACTGTTACATGCATTTGAATGGGAAACTCGCCCGAGACAAAGTATAGGTTTTCATTATGTGAATAATTTTAAAATCTTAGCTCAAACGGCTGCAAAACCTGTTTGCCCAGCACGGGGATATTGAGTTCTATAAGATAAAGCCATAAACATGTGTTTCTGAGTCTTCTATCAAAAGTTACAGCGATTTATATGAAGTTGTTCAAAAACGCTTTATTTTGCCAAGACAGTGTGTTTCTCACTGTTACATGCATTTGAATGGGAAACTCGCCTGAAACAAAGTATAGGTTTTCATTATGTGAATAATTTTAAAATCTTAGCTCAAACGGCTGCAAAACCTGTTTGCCCAGCACGGGGATATTGAGTTCTATAAGATAAAGCCATAAACATGTGTTTCTGAGTCTTCTATCAAAAGTTACAGCGATTTATATGAAGTTGTACGAAAATGCTTTCTTTCGCCAAGACAGTGTGTTTCTCACTGTTACATGCATTTGAATGGGAAACTCGCCCGAGACAAAGTATAGGTTTTCATTATGTGAATAATTTTAAAATCTTAGCTCAAACAGCTGCAAAACCTGTTTGCCCAGCACGAGGATATTGAATTCTTTAAGATGAAGCCATAGACATGTGTGTCTGAGTCGTCTATCAAAAGTTGCACCGATTTATATAAAGTTGTGCAAAAACGCTTTATTTCGCCAAGACAGTGTGTTTCTCACTGTTACATGCATTTGAATGGGAAACTCGCCCGAGACAAAGTATAGGTTTTCATTATGTGAATAATTTTAAAATCTTAGCTCAAACGGCTGCAAAACCTGTTTGCCCAGCACGAGGATATTGAATTCTTTAAGATGAAGCCATAGACATATGTTTCTGAGTCTTCTATCAAAAGTTACAGCGATTTATATGAAGTTGTACGAAAATGCTTTCTTTCGCCAAGACGGTGTGTTTCTCACTGTTACATGCATTTGAATGGGAAACTCGCCCGAGACAAAGTATAGGTTTTCATTATGTGAATAATTTTAAAATCTTAGCTCAAACGGCTGCAAAACCTGTTTGCCCAGCACGGGGATATTGAATTCTTTAAGATGAAGCCATAGACATGTGTTTCTGAGTCTTCTATCAAAAGTTACAGTGATTTATATGAAGTTGTACGAAAATGCTTTCTTTCACCAAGACAATGTGTTTCTCACTGTTACATGCATTTGAATGGGAAACTCGCCCGAGACAAAGTATAGGTTTTCATTATGTGAATAATTTTAAAATCTTAGCTCAAACGGCTGCAAAACCTGTTTGCCCAGCACGAGGATATTGAATTCTTTAAGATGAAGCCATAGACATGTGTGTCTGAGTCTTCTATCAAAAGTTGCACCGATTTATATAAAGTTGTGCAAAAACGCTTTCTTTCGCCAAGACAGTGTGTTTCTCACTGTTACATGCATTTGAATGGGAAACTCGCCCGAGACAAAGTATAGGTTTTCATTATGTGAATAATTTTAAAATCTTAGCTCAAACAACTGCAAATCCTGTTTTCCCAGCACGGGGACCTTGAGTTCTATAAGATAAAGCCATAAACATGTGTTTCTGAGTCTTCTATCAAAAGTTACAGCGATTTATATGAAGTTGTTCAAAAACGCTTTATTTCGCCAAGACAGTGTGTTTCTCACTGTTACATGCATTTGAATGGGAAACTCGCCTGAAACAAAGTATAGGTTTTCATTATGTGAATAATTTTAAAATCTTAGCTCAAACGGCTGCAAAACCTGTTTGCCCAGCACGGGGATATTGAGTTCTATAAGATAAAGCCATAAACAGGTGTTTCTGAGTCTTCTATCAAAAGTTACAGCGATTTATATGAAGTTGTTCAAAAACGCTTTATTTCGCCAAGACAGTGTGTTTCTCACTGTTACATGCATTTGAATGGGAAACTCGCCTGAAACAAAGTATAGGTTTTCATTATGTGAATAATTTTAAAATCTTAGCTCAAACGGCTGCAAAACCTGTTTTCCCAGCACGAGGATATTGAATTCTTTAAGATGAAGCCATAGACATGTGTTTCTGAGTCTTCTATCAAAAGTTACAGCGATTTATATGAAGTTGTACGAAAATGCTTTCTTTCGCCAAGACAATGTGTTTCTCACTGTTACATGCATTTGAATGGGAAACTCGCCCGAGACAAAGTATAGGTTTTCATTATGTGAATAATTTTAAAATCTTAGCTCAAACGGCTGCAAAACCTGTTTGCCCAGCACGAGGATATTGAATTCTTTAAGATGAAGCCATAGACATGTGTGTCTGAGTCTTCTATCAAAAGTTGCACCGATTTATATAAAGTTGTGCAAAAACGCTTTCTTTCGCCAAGACAGTGTGTTTCTCACTGTTACATGCATTTGAATGGGAAACTCGCCCGAGACAAAGTATAGGTTTTCATTATGTGAATAATTTTAAAATCTTAGCTCAAACGGCTGCAAAACCTGTTTGCCCAGCACGAGGATATTGAATTCTTTAAGATGAAGCCATAGACATGTGTGTCTGAGTCGTCTATCAAAAGTTGCACCGATTTATATAAAGTTGTGCAAAAACGCTTTATTTCGCCAAGACAGTGTGTTTCTCACTGTTACATGCATTTGAATGGGAAACTCGCCCGAGACAAAGTATAGGTTTTCATTATGTGAATAATTTTAAAATCTTAGCTCAAACGGCTGCAAAACCTGTTTGCCCAGCACGAGGATATTGAATTCTTTAAGATGAAGCCATAGACATGTGTGTCTGAGTCGTCTATCAAAAGTTGCACCGATTTATATAAAGTTGTGCAAAAACGCTTTATTTCGCCAAGACAGTGTGTTTCTCACTGTTACATGCATTTGAATGGGAAACTCGCCCGAGACAAAGTATAGGTTTTCATTATGTGAATAATTTTAAAATCTTAGCTCAAACGGCTGCAAAACCTGTTTGCCCAGCACGAGGATATTGAATTCTTTAAGATGAAGCCATAGACATGTGTGTCTGAGTCGTCTATCAAAAGTTGCACCGATTTATATAAAGTTGTGCAAAAACGCTTTATTTCGCCAAGACAGTGTGTTTCTCACTGTTACATGCATTTGAATGGGAAACTCGCCCGAGACAAAGTATAGGTTTTCATTATGTGAATAATTTTAAAATCTTAGCTCAAACGGCTGCAAAACCTGTTTGCCCAGCACGAGGATATTGAATTCTTTAAGATGAAGCCATAGACATGTGTTTCTGAGTCGTCTATCAAAAGTTGCACCGATTTATATAAAGTTGTTCAAAAACGCTTTCTGTCGCCAAGACAATGCGTTTCTCACTGTTACATGCATTTGAATGGGAAACTCGCCCGAGACAAAGTATAGGTTTTCATTATGTGAATAATTTTAAAATCTTAGCTCAAACGGCTGCAAAACCTGTTTGCCCAGCACGAGGATATTGAATTCTTTAAGATGAAGCCATAGACATGTGTGTCTGAGTCGTCTATCAAAAGTTGCACCGATTTATATAAAGTTGTGCAAAAACGCTTTATTTCGCCAAGACAATGTGTTTCTCACTGTTACATGCATTTGAATGGGAAACTCGCCCGAGACAAAGTACAGGTTTTCATTATGTGAATAATTTTAAAATCTTAGCTCAATCGGCTGCAAAACCTGTTTGCCCAGCACGGGGATATTGAGTTCTATAAGATAAAGCCATAAACATGTTTGTCTGAGTATTCTATCAAAAGTTACAGCGATTTATATGAAGTTGTTCAAAAACGCTTTCTTTCGCCAAGACAGTGTGTTTCTCACTGTTACATGCATTTGAATGGGAAACTCGCCCGAGACAAAGTATAGGTTTTCATTATGTGAATAATTTTAAAATCTTAGCTCAAACGGCTGCAAAACCTGTTTGCCCAGCACGGGGATATTGAGTTCTATAAGATAAAGCCATAAACATGTGTTTCTGAGTCTTCTATCAAAAGTTACAGCGATTTATATGAAGTTGTACGAAAATGCTTTCTTTCGCCAAGACAGTGTGTTTCTCACTGTTACATGCATTTGAATGGGAAACTCGCCTGAAACAAAGTATAGGTTTTCATTATGTGAATAATTTTAAAATCTTAGCTCAAACGGCTGCAAAACCTGTTTGCCCAGCACGAGGATATTGAATTCTTTAAGATGAAGCCATAGACATGTGTTTCTGAGTCGTCTATCAAAAGTTGCACCGATTTATATAAAGTTGTGCAAAAACGCTTTATTTCGCCAAGACAGTGTGTTTCTCACTGTTACATGCATTTGAATGGGAAACTCGCCTGAAACAAAGTATAGGTTTTCATTATGTGAATAATTTTAAAATCTTAGCTCAAACGGCTGCAAAACCTGTTTGCCCAGCACGAGGATATTGAATTCTTTAAGATGAAGCCATAGACATGTGTGTCTGAGTCGTCTATCAAAAGTTGCACCGATTTATATAAAGTTGTGCAAAAACGCTTTATTTCGCCAAGACAATGTGTTTCTCACTGTTACATGCATTTGAATGGGAAACTCGCCCGAGACAAAGTATAGGTTTTCATTATGTGAATAATTTTAAAATCTTAGCTCAAACGGCTGCAAAACCTGTTTGCCCAGCACGGGGATATTGAGTTCTATAAGATAAAGCCATAAACATGTTTGTCTGAGTCTTCTATCAAAAGTTACAGCGATTTATATGGAGTTGTTCAAAAACGCTTTATTTCGCCAAGACAGTGTGTTTCTCACTGTTACATGCATTTGAATGGGGAACTCGACCAAAACAAAGTATACGTTTTCATTATGTGAATAATTTTAAAATCTTAGCTCAAATTTCTGCAAAGACCTGTTTGCCCAGCACGGGGATATTGAGTTCTATAAGATAAAGCCATAAACATGTTTGTCTGAGTCTTCTATCAAAAGTTACAGCTGTCTTTATGAAGACCATTAAAAACGCTTTATTTGACCACGTTAGTGCGTTTCTCGCTATTACATGCATTTGAATGGCAAACTCGCCCAAAACAAAGTTTAAGTTTTCATTATGTGAATAACTTGAAAATCTTAGCTCAAACAGCTGCAAAACCTGTTTGCCCAGCACGGGTATATTGAATTGTATAAGATAAAGCCATAAATTTGTGTGTCTGAGCCTTCTATCAAAAATTACAGCTGTCTTCATGAAGTTGTACAAAAAGGCTTTATTTCGCCAAGACAGTGCGTTTCTGACTATTACATGCATTTGAATGGGGAACTCGCACGAGACAAAGTATAGGTTTTCATTATGTGAATAATTTTAAAATCTTAGCTCAAACGGCTGCAAAACCTGTTTGCCCAGCACGGGGATATTGAGTTCTATAAGATAAAGCCATAAACAGGTGTTTCTGAGTCTTCTATCAAAAGTTACAGCGATTTATATGAAGTTGTTCAAAAACGCTTTATTTCGCCAAGACAGTGTGTTTCTCACTGTTACATGCATTTGAATGGGAAACTCGCCTGAAACAAAGTATAGGTTTTCATTATGTGAATAATTTTAAAATCTTAGCTCAAACGGCTGCAAAACCTGTTTTCCCAGCACGAGGATATTGAATTCTTTAAGATGAAGCCATAGACATGTGTTTCTGAGTCTTCTATCAAAAGTTACAGCGATTTATATGAAGTTGTACGAAAATGCTTTCTTTCGCCAAGACAATGTGTTTCTCACTGTTACATGCATTTGAATGGGAAACTCGCCCGAGACAAAGTATAGGTTTTCATTATGTGAATAATTTTAAAATCTTAGCTCAAACGGCTGCAAAACCTGTTTGCCCAGCACGAGGATATTGAATTCTTTAAGATGAAGCCATAGACATGTGTGTCTGAGTCTTCTATCAAAAGTTGCACCGATTTATATAAAGTTGTGCAAAAACGCTTTCTTTCGCCAAGACAGTGTGTTTCTCACTGTTACATGCATTTGAATGGGAAACTCGCCCGAGACAAAGTATAGGTTTTCATTATGTGAATAATTTTAAAATCTTAGCTCAAACGGCTGCAAAACCTGTTTGCCCAGCAGGATATTGAATTCTTTAAGATGAAGCCATAGACATGTGTGTCTGAGTCGTCTATCAAAAGTTGCACCGATTTATATAAAGTTGTGCAAAAACGCTTTATTTCGCCAAGACAGTGTGTTTCTCACTGTTACATGCATTTGAATGGGAAACTCGCCCGAGACAAAGTATAGGTTTTCATTATGTGAATAATTTTAAAATCTTAGCTCAAACGGCTGCAAAACCTGTTTGCCCAGCACGAGGATATTGAATTCTTTAAGATGAAGCCATAGACATGTGTGTCTGAGTCGTCTATCAAAAGTTGCACCGATTTATATAAAGTTGTGCAAAAACGCTTTATTTCGCCAAGACAGTGTGTTTCTCACTGTTACATGCATTTGAATGGGAAACTCGCCCGAGACAAAGTATAGGTTTTCATTATGTGAATAATTTTAAAATCTTAGCTCAAACGGCTGCAAAACCTGTTTGCCCAGCACGAGGATATTGAATTCTTTAAGATGAAGCCATAGACATGTGTGTCTGAGTCGTCTATCAAAAGTTGCACCGATTTATATAAAGTTGTGCAAAAACGCTTTATTTCGCCAAGACAGTGTGTTTCTCACTGTTACATGCATTTGAATGGGAAACTCGCCCGAGACAAAGTATAGGTTTTCATTATGTGAATAATTTTAAAATCTTAGCTCAAACGGCTGCAAAACCTGTTTGCCCAGCACGAGGATATTGAATTCTTTAAGATGAAGCCATAGACATGTGTGTCTGAGTCTTCTATCAAAAGTTGCACCGATTTATATAAAGTTGTGCAAAAACGCTTTATTTCGCCAAGACAGTGTGTTTCTCACTGTTACATGCATTTGAATGGGAAACTCGCCCGAGACAAAGTATAGGTTTTCATTATGTGAATAATTTTAAAATCTTAGCTCAAACGGCTGCAAAACCTGTTTGCCCAGCACGAGGATATTGAATTCTTTAAGATGAAGCCATAGACATGTGTTTCTGAGTCGTCTATCAAAAGTTGCACCGATTTATATAAAGTTGTTCAAAAACGCTTTCTGTCGCCAAGACAATGCGTTTCTCACTGTTACATGCATTTGAATGGGAAACTCGCCCGAGACAAAGTATAGGTTTTCATTATGTGAATAATTTTAAAATCTTAGCTCAAACGGCTGCAAAACCTGTTTGCCCAGCACGAGGATATTGAATTCTTTAAGATGAAGCCATAGACATGTGTGTCTGAGTCGTCTATCAAAAGTTGCACCGATTTATATAAAGTTGTGCAAAAACGCTTTATTTCGCCAAGACAATGTGTTTCTCACTGTTACATGCATTTGAATGGGAAACTCGCCCGAGACAAAGTACAGGTTTTCATTATGTGAATAATTTTAAAATCTTAGCTCAATCGGCTGCAAAACCTGTTTGCCCAGCACGGGGATATTGAGTTCTATAAGATAAAGCCATAAACATGTTTGTCTGAGTATTCTATCAAAAGTTACAGCGATTTATATGAAGTTGTTCAAAAACGCTTTCTTTCGCCAAGACAGTGTGTTTCTCACTGTTACATGCATTTGAATGGGAAACTCGCCCGAGACAAAGTATAGGTTTTCATTATGTGAATAATTTTAAAATCTTAGCTCAAACGGCTGCAAAACCTGTTTGCCCAGCACGGGGATATTGAGTTCTATAAGATAAAGCCATAAACATGTGTTTCTGAGTCTTCTATCAAAAGTTACAGCGATTTATATGAAGTTGTACGAAAATGCTTTCTTTCGCCAAGACAGTGTGTTTCTCACTGTTACATGCATTTGAATGGGAAACTCGCCTGAAACAAAGTATAGGTTTTCATTATGTGAATAATTTTAAAATCTTAGCTCAAACGGCTGCAAAACCTGTTTGCCCAGCACGAGGATATTGAATTCTTTAAGATGAAGCCATAGACATGTGTTTCTGAGTCGTCTATCAAAAGTTGCACCGATTTATATAAAGTTGTGCAAAAACGCTTTATTTCGCCAAGACAGTGTGTTTCTCACTGTTACATGCATTTGAATGGGAAACTCGCCTGAAACAAAGTATAGGTTTTCATTATGTGAATAATTTTAAAATCTTAGCTCAAACGGCTGCAAAACCTGTTTGCCCAGCACGAGGATATTGAATTCTTTAAGATGAAGCCATAGACATGTGTGTCTGAGTCGTCTATCAAAAGTTGCACCGATTTATATAAAGTTGTGCAAAAACGCTTTATTTCGCCAAGACAATGTGTTTCTCACTGTTACATGCATTTGAATGGGAAACTCGCCCGAGACAAAGTATAGGTTTTCATTATGTGAATAATTTTAAAATCTTAGCTCAAACGGCTGCAAAACCTGTTTGCCCAGCACGGGGATATTGAGTTCTATAAGATAAAGCCATAAACATGTTTGTCTGAGTCTTCTATCAAAAGTTACAGCGATTTATATGGAGTTGTTCAAAAACGCTTTATTTCGCCAAGACAGTGTGTTTCTCACTGTTACATGCATTTGAATGGGGAACTCGACCAAAACAAAGTATACGTTTTCATTATGTGAATAATTTTAAAATCTTAGCTCAAATTTCTGCAAAGACCTGTTTGCCCAGCACGGGGATATTGAGTTCTATAAGATAAAGCCATAAACATGTTTGTCTGAGTCTTCTATCAAAAGTTACAGCTGTCTTTATGAAGACCATTAAAAACGCTTTATTTGACCACGTTAGTGCGTTTCTCGCTATTACATGCATTTGAATGGCAAACTCGCCCAAAACAAAGTTTAAGTTTTCATTATGTGAATAACTTGAAAATCTTAGCTCAAACAGCTGCAAAACCTGTTTGCCCAGCACGGGTATATTGAATTGTATAAGATAAAGCCATAAATTTGTGTGTCTGAGCCTTCTATCAAAAATTACAGCTGTCTTCATGAAGTTGTACAAAAAGGCTTTATTTCGCCAAGACAGTGCGTTTCTGACTATTACATGCATTTGAATGGGGAACTCGCACGAGACAAAGTATAGGTTTTCATTATGTGAATAACTTGAAAATCTTAGCTCAAACAAAACCTGTTTTCCCAGCACGGGGATATTGAGTTCTATAAGATAAAGCCATGAATATGTATTTCTGAATCTTCTATCAAAAGTTACAGCTATTTATATGAAGATGTAGGTAAAGCCATAAATATGTAGGATCAGTTTGTAACTTCCTCCCTCTTCCTTAGAATGCATAAAGGAGTAGGAGCACCACCTCTGTGGCAGCACTGACATGACTGAACTGCAATGTGTGTCGTGTGCTGGCGCAGTAAAAAATAGCTTGATCAGAGCTCTTTCTGTGTTGCAGACTTTATCTAAAAAATTCCATGACCCCCCCCCCCCCCCCTGCAATCTTTCTTACTGAATCTCTACTATGAGTCATGTTACCTGAGATTAATTCTATGTTTACCTGTCAGCCTGGACGAATGTGCTGTGTGAAGGAAATCTTTGTGGAAATCCTCTTTGGCTTTTTGTTATTTTAATTCTCTTTTCTGTTTTCCAGAACAGTTCTCCACAGTCACTGTCCATATGGGTCAGTGGGACCAAGAAGCACTCTGCTAATGTGTGGACTCTGACCAGCAACATCCAGCAAGACCCAGACAGCGTTTTCTATCTCCCAGCTGGAGTTTTTTGTTTGTCTGTGACTGGAGAGTCAGATTTTTGTTGAGCTTCATACTTGCAGAGGTAAGTCAGTTTGCAGAGATCCCTCCCACCCTGGCTTTTATGTGCTAGATTTCTTATCTGAAACAGTAATATTTCAGTGACTGCTGCTTATACCACAGGTTAATACACTCTACTGATCCCTGATAGGAGAATCATCAATTTTGCCAGCAAAGAAGCCTGGTGGATGTTTGTTTACAGTCTGATGGTGGGACATCATGCTCTGCATCTTTAAAGTTTGTCTCTTGATTATTATTCATACCCAGTAATGTGAAGTATGCTCATATCTACTATAACTGAACCAACCTGGTGCTCTTCATTTATGGAGGCTGTTGAGTCTGAATGTTGGATGTTGTGTATCTCGTGTTCTCTGGGCTTTGTTGTCCTCAGTCTTTTTGCAGGATCAGAAAACAAAACCAGGAGGCGCGTAAATGTTTCTTCTCCATGATGTTTCTTCAAATGTTTCTTCTGGATGATGATATGACCGTGACCACGGGATGCCACCTTTGGTCTTATGATGAAGCAAAGCTCAGGAAGAAGTGTGATTAAATGGTACCCACATGTGTGCTGCTGAGAAGGATGTACAGGGGCACCTGCAGCCAAATCCAAGCTTCAGGTTAGTTGTAGTTGCAGAATGCTATAGGACTGAGACAGCTGAGGCATCAAATGTTTGATTAAACGGATGAAAAAGAGAATTTTTTTCCCTATAATTATCACTTCTTAAAATCTGTAGCAACTTCAAGTCTTTCAGCATGCTGAGCATGCTCAGAATGTGACAATATATTTTTGTTCAATATTTAATTTCTTTCAGTTGCAATTGTTAAATGAAAAAAAAAAATTCTTATAATTTAGCAAACTAATTTATCAAAAAAATATATATACATATATCTGTAGTAGTTTTAATGAATTAATTTGACACCTGTATTGAAAATACCATATTGTATTCATACAGAATCAGTATGGTATCATTGTTTGTCTGTTCACTGATTGTTGAAGCTAAGAGCTACTTTGATCTGTTTAGATCTAAAGTATCCAAAGTTGAGCTCTAATGTTTCTTCACCCCTGTGTGTGTGATATGTGATTTCCTACATGCTGGCAGAGCAGCAGTTTGTGCTCACAAATGGTGACGGTGTGGAGAGACGGTGGTGTTTCCTCAGAAGAACCAGCAGAGTCACAAAGGACACCAGTCCATCTCACCACCTTGACTTGCTGACTGATGTTCGTCTGCACTGCACAGAGGAAATCAACTAACCGAGGTTTGTCCAGTGACGTGTTATGAAATGTATATTTGTTTTATGCTTACAGATATGTTTTTCTTGACAGAGGCTCTGCAGAGGTTAGACAAAGCAGAGAAAACATGTGCTTTACATTTTACTGTGATTTATTGAGATATTTGTTGCCTGATGTTCAGCAGGAATGGAGAAATAGAATCAAAGGGAGATGTTTTTGATGTTTTTGTAATGATGTAAGTAAATCTTCAATATTATTTATTTGCTTGGTTATATTAGGAGTGTTTCTGAGTGAGGGGGAGAGGAGTCATCATCCAGGTAAAGTGACGTAGATCAGTGGATACACTTGTCTCCCCTTTAAAGGAGACGATCCAAGTCATCCTTAAATGTTAGTGCTTTCAAATACACAAACATTTTTAAAGGACAAAAATGAACATCCAACTTTGACTGTAATACAAAATAAATCTTTGCATGTGTGTTTTCAAACTCTCAGATGGGCAGCATATCAGTCTTGGACTGTCTAACCTGCCGGAGCAGCACTGAATGACCACCGCACGAGCATGTTCCTGCAACATTCAGCATCTGATCTGTCATCTGTGTGCTTCTGCTTTTGGTAAGTAGAGTTACCCAACTCCAGTAACTCTAAACACATGCCATCCATTTCTAACGGCCTGGTTACTTCCTGTCAGTTACTTTAGAAACCATGTGGTCACCTGACCTAACACTGTTTCTTCTTCTTCCCCTTAATGTTGAAGTGTCAAATGTCACACAGCTGGAGAGGAAACTACACCAGTGTACTGGGATGTTTCAGCAACACGTGCCAGATGCTGTTCCTTCATGGTGACATCACCAGAGACAGTCCCGCCCACCTCAGGACCCATTGATTATGATGATCTGATCCATCAAATCCCCAGCAGGTGAACCTTATTCATGACATAACACCACAACAATGTAAAAAATTAAACAGCAACAGTCTAAATGTAAAGTGCATTCTAAAGTCCTCTTCAATAAATTGTATGCAAAGAGTCATTCAGGTCACTACAGAACCCAGAGTCTTCATCATTAAATCTCTGGTTGCTTCATTTTTATATCCTATATCAGATATTTTAAAGGTTAGCTTAGGTAAAGTTCCATTCTCATGGTGAGGCAAAATGCTTTATGTGTGTGTGTGTGTCATGAACGGCTATAAAAGGCCTATAATTAAAGAACAAAGCGGGGTTTGAGTTCGAGTTGCGGCAGACTGTCACTACTTGTAAATGGAACGCAGCCTTCCTACGGCAGACAGCTAATAACAGGAATCGGACGCGGTCCAGCCAAGTCCACAGCAACCACCATAGCAACCGCCTAGCATGACCTTAAAAACATATTCTGTCTTCATAACTATCAAAATCGTGAAATGATTTGCAAAGTGTGAAAGTGTTACAGCTGCAGATACCTGCTATGGTGGTATCTATGGAAGCTGTTTACATAGATAATAATATACGATGTAACCATGGAGACAGTCAGTCACGTGAGCTAGCGGTGCACGTTTACTACAGTGAATAAGGTGATTGAGTGCACAGCGTCCACACTCTGCAGGGGGTAAAGACATTACTTCAATATTGTTTTATATTGATATATATTTGCCTTCTGTTGACCATCACCTCAGGTTCACCATTACAGTTTCAGCATACAAATGCACACTGTCTAAACACATTCAAAAACTCATGTCTCAGAAATAAGCACAGCTGTTCATGTTTGTCATTAGAGTTTTATTTGTAAGAAAATTATGAACTTCATATTGTGCATTAAATAAAAGAACATTTCACAACTCTTGAGTCAACAGAAACAGGTAACAGAAATGTCTCTAATGTGTACAGTGTAGTGTAAGCATTAAAAGATCATAAAGGAAACACTAACATTTATGTGAAACTAATTGTAATAAAAAATGAGCAGGTGCTTTATAGATTTAAAAGAAAGAATCTGAAAACAACACTTTTTTGGTCTAAGTGATCAAAGTAGAAAACAGAACTGATGTTCAAGAACAAACCGTAGCTGCACTAATATTACACATCTCGATCGTTGTACTGAACAGACATGTTGCTTTTAAAACCACATGCAGTGTGTGACCATGACTGTTCACTGAGACCATGAACGCCACTTCGCTGAAGCATTCTTATTCTTCTTCTTGCCATTAAATTGGAAGCAGAAGCAGCACGAGCTGATTTGATCTACTGAAAGGAAAAAGCAGAACATCTGAGTTGAAACCAGTCAGCTGAAATCATTAAGACAGGAACAAATTCAATGCAGTGTCTCAAGTGGCTTAGCCTGTTACAACTGTTGATACAAGCTAAATACGGTTAACACACAGTGTCAGGGAGCTCCAGTGTGGGAACTAGTGGCTTTAGGTTTGTAGTCATTTAACTTTCATCCATTCATTCATTTAATTCAGGAGGAAGAAATGCCAGGTTGGTGCAGGCTGGTTACATGCATTTGGTCCCATGCTGTCTTTAATTAAATGACTTGGTTCATTTTATGGCTGGGCTGTATGTGGGGTTATATCATGTTATTTGGGCAGGAGTACCTGTCCCCTGTTAGACTTAGAAAGTTTCTCCATAAGTAGAGTTTTTAACTCTTCTAGCACATCTGTGGCTGACAGCTTTTTGGTGGCTCTTTTTACCCCACACTGGTTGTGAGTGTGTAAATAGCCCCACTAGTTCTTTTGGGTTGCAGTTAACTTGGGAGGAAGGGGTGGGTATGCCATGATTAGGTGAATAACAATTATATGGGATACATAAATTTCACAATGCATGCATATATCTCTATCAATTAAACCTGGCCTGAGGGCTGCCATTTTTTACATTCAGTTATTTCTCTTAGAAATGTTGGAACTAAATAATGAATGTGTTACAGTTAAAGTGAAACACTGGTCAGTGTAAATGGCTCATTGGGACACAGAAACCTTTAAATTAAACCTGATATCTAGTGTCAAACAATATCAAAGCTGTAAAAGATGTTTACAGTCAGAATTTATAAAACTTTGATTGTAAATAAATTCAAACAAGTGAGCTTTTCTCTTTGTGCTGAATATCAACACTGTTTCTTAGACTGTAAGCTTTACTTTAGTGCAACCAGTTGCAGAAGCTGCCACTCCAAATGTCTTTTGATAACAAGAAAAAAATACCTTTTCAGTCCACGGCCTGAAGTTCTTCTCCGACATCTTCTGCAATCGGCTTTGTCTGCTGGTTTGAAGACAATAAACCACAAAAAAGATGATTTAGTCACTTTGTCTGTGTCATGCAGCTCGAATGTGTCGTGTAAAGATGTTGAATAGCCGTCGTTATCCCTCTGCTGCGTCAGTAGGATTTTACTGTACAGCATCTCATTGATATGTGAGGAATGCTAATGTAACACGATAACAGACTTACATCATTAAAACATAAAGGGCAGGAGATATTTAGATATTTTTATATTTATATTACATTTTATAGCTGACGGATATTACTAAATAGATTGAATTTACTAAATAGCTGGATGAACATGAAAAATATGTCTATAATAACAAATGACCATGAGAGCCAGTAGAATTAATTCAGCTGGACACTCGAAAGATGTCCTTAAATGCTCTTTAAGTGGCAGAACAGATGAACAAACAGTTAATCGCTTACTTGAGATGAAATCTGCTCAGCTACTTTGAAAACAGCTTCTAACTGGTTCCTCCTTTAACAGGATGACTGCTCAGGGGTAATGCCATCATGCAATCCAGCAACCTTTATGGTTCTGCTTTGATTCACCAGGAACTATTAGGGAAACCTTCCAGCGCCTCCTGTGAAAGACGCAGGCATAAACACACAAACATTTATTAACATGTTCCACAGTGTTCCAGTTTGATTTTCTCATCCTGTGGACAACAACGTACATGGATGCAGGTTTATTGTTAACTTTTGTAAGGTTTATTTAGTGAACATATCCAGCTGCAGCTCCACTGTGATCCTGAACTGGATAAGCACTTAAGAAAATGTGTCAATAAATGGACAAACATCAACTTACTATATTTATCCAAACAGATGGGACCAATAATGCTTCACTGAGTTAGAGACTTTAACGTCTCTTCTATGTAAGAATGTCTCGTGCTGATATACCTGCAAACTTGACAACAAAGGTTTTTCAGACTACATGTAGCTGTCCTCTATGTCAGCTAACACGGTTACATTCATGTCACACTTATTTCTGCTTTCCCATTTTATAATTATTACTTACATTTTGATTAGATACCTTGATTTTGTAAATAATCAGATTACATAGTTGGAATACAATGTATCCAATTCAGGATTGCGGGAGGATGAAGCCTATCCCAGCTGATACAGGACAAAGACAGGCTGCCAGTTTATTGCAGGGTTAACACAATATGTGTAACAGAAAATCCACTTAAATGTTTGATATTTCTTATAATAATCATAATTATGACTATTATTTAAAGGTTTCTTCATAAATACATTTAGATTTTTTATAACCCCTAAAATATAAACCTGAGCTGTTTCAGATTCTGACCTCTGACCTCAGTGACCTGGCTGTGTCCTCACTGCAGCTCCCTCTTGGAAGTACGTCTGCTTCTTGTCTTCCCCCAGTGTTGACCGCCTGATATCAAGATATCACGTACTGTAACTGAGGAACAAAAAAGGACAAACACTTGCCTTCATTTAAAAGTACATTCATACAGAGATAATCTATGGAAAGACACTAGTTCACAGTTTGGGAGGAATCAGTTCCTGTGAAACATTTCTGTAAATGAACATCATGTGGAGAATGAATGAAATGAGTTCTTCAGGTGACTCAGCAGTCCCACACTGACAAATGAAATCTAGTTAAACTATTAAGCATATTTGCTCTTCTGAAATCTGTGTTAAATAACAACAAACATAAATTAGTAACAAAAACTACAGCTGAGTATAGGCTTTACAAACCACCAGAAGCTATAATGCTAAATTTTAATCTTCAAATGTTTCTGAGCCGTCTTCAACCTGCTTTTAACACATTAAAGTCTCAATAAATAAAGTCAATGCAGACTCAATCCTAAATGTTCAGCACACAGAGACACAGAGGTACTGTTTAAAGTTTAGTGTTAACTTGAGTCACTGATCATTCACAGTATTACAGAGTCTGGAAGTCTTTGCATGATGTCCACGTCACTGTAAGTTTCTAGCTGACTCTCAGGTGTGCCAGCAGGAAAGAGTAATAATAACCTGCATCCTGAGGTTTGTCATGCAGGATTAAAGGAGCCAAGCTTTGTTCACACAGCTAGGATTGTATTTTACACTAACCCTGGGTCAGTATCAACTTCAAAAAGACAGCTGTAACTGTTGATACACACATATTTATGGCTTTGCCTTATAGAATTCAGCATCTCAGTGCTGAGGAAATAGGTTTTAAAGCTGTGTGAGCTAAGATTTTCAAGTTATTCACATAATGAAAACCTATACTTTGTTTCGGGCGAGTTCCCCATTCAAATGCATGTAATCGTCAGAAACGCACTGTGTTGACAAAATAAAGCGTTTTTGTACAACTTCATATAAATAGCTATAACTTTTGATAGAAGACTCAGACAAACATATTTATCTATTTATCTATAGTCTATAAGGCAAAGCCATAAATATGTGTGTGTGAGTCTTCTCTCAAAATTTACAGCTGTCTTTATGAAGTTTATGGAAAAACGCTTTATTTCACCACGTTAGTGCGTTTCTCGCTATTACATGCATTTTGAATGGAGTTCTCCTCCGACACAAAGTATAGGTTTTAATTTGTGAATAACTTGAAAATTTTAGCTCAAACAGCTGCAAAACCTATTTCCTCAGCACGGAGATGCTGAATTCTATAAGGCAAAGCCATAAATATGTGTGTGTGTGAGTCCTCTATCAAAAGTTACAGCTGTCTTCATGAAGTTGATACTGACCCAGGGTCAGTGTAAAATACAAGTTATTCACATAATGAAAACTTATACTTTGTTTCGTGCAAGAACTCCATTCAAATGCATGTAATAGTCAGAAACGCACTGTCTCGGCGAAATGAAGCCTTTTTGTACAACTTCATGAAGTTAGCTGTAACTTTTGATAAAAGGCTCAAAGCAGAGGGATAACGACGGCTATTCAACATCGTTACACGACACATTCGAGCTGCATGACACAGACAAAGTGACTAAATCATCTTTTTTGTGGTTTATTGTCTTCAAACCAGCAGACAAAGCCGATTGCAGAAGATGTCGGAGAAGAACTTCAGGCCGTGTACTGAAAAGGTATTTTTTTCTTGTTATCAAAAGACATTTGGAGTGGCAGCTTCTGCAACTGGTTGCACTAAAGTAAAGCTTACAGTCTAAGAAACCACAGTGTTGATATTCAGCACAAAGAGAAAAGCTCACTTGTTTGAATTTATTTACAATCATAGTTTTATAAATTCTGACTGTAAACATCTTTTACAGCTTTGATATTGTTTGACACTAGATATCAGGTTTAATTTAAAGGTTTCTGTGTCCCAATGAGCCATTTACACTGACCAGTGTTTCACTTTAACTGTAACACATTCATTATTTAGTTCCAACATTTCTAAGAGAAATAACTGAATGTAAAAAATGGCAGCCCTCAGGCCAGGTTTAATTGATAGAGATATATGCATGCATTGTGAAATTTATGTATCCCATATAATTGTTATTCACCTAATCATGACATACCCACCCCTTCCTCCCAAGTTAACTGCAACCCAAAAGAACTAGTGGGGCTATTTACACACTCACAACCAGTGTGGGGTAAAAAGAGCCACCAAAAAGCTGTCAGCCACAGATGTGCTAGAAGAGTTAGAAACTCTACTTATGGAGAAACTTTCTAAGTCTAACAGGGGACAGGTACTCCTGCCCAAATAACATGATATAACCCCACATACAGCCCAGCCATAAAATGAACCAAGTCATTTAATTAAAGACAGCATGGGACCAAATGCATGTAACCAGCCTGCACCAACCTGGCATTTCTTCCTCCTGAATTAAATGAATGAATGGATGAAAGTTAAATGACTACAAACCTAAAGCCACTAGTTCCCACACTGGAGCTCCCTGACACTGTGTGTTAACCGTATTTAGCTTGTATCAACAGTTGTAACAGGCTAAGCCACTTGAGACACTGCATTGAATTTGTTCCTGTCTTAATGATTTCAGCTGACTGGTTTCAACTCAGATGTTCTGCTTTTTCCTTTCAGTAGATCAAATCAGCTCGTGCTGCTTCTGCTTCCAATTTAATGGCAAGAAGAAGAATAAGAATGCTTCAGCGAAGTGGCGTTCATGGTCTCAGTGAACAGTCATGGTCACACACTGCATGTGGTTTTAAAAGCAACATGTCTGTTCAGTACAACGATCGAGATGTGTAATATTAGTGCAGCTACGGTTTGTTCTTGAACATCAGTTCTGTTTTCTACTTTGATCACTTAGACCAAAAAAGTGTTGTTTTCAGATTCTTTCTTTTAAATCTATAAAGCACCTGCTCATTTTTTATTACAATTAGTTTCACATAAATGTTAGTGTTTCCTTTATGATCTTTTAATGCTTACACTACACTGTACACATTAGAGACATTTCTGTTACCTGTTTCTGTTGACTCAAGAGTTGTGAAATGTTCTTTTATTTAATGCACAATATGAAGTTCATAATTTTCTTACAAATAAAACTCTAATGACAAACATGAACAGCTGTGCTTATTTCTGAGACATGAGTTTTTGAATGTGTTTAGACAGTGTGCATTTGTATGCTGAAACTGTAATGGTGAACCTGAGGTGATGGTCAACAGAAGGCAAATATATATCAATATAAAACAATATTGAAGTAATGTCTTTACCCCCTGCAGAGTGTGGACGCTGTGCACTCAATCACCTTATTCACTGTAGTAAACGTGCACCGCTAGCTCACGTGACTGACTGTCTCCATGGTTACATCGTATATTATTATCTATGTAAACAGCTTCCATAGATACCACCATAGCAGGTATCTGCAGCTGTAACACTTTCACACTTTGCAAATCATTTCACGATTTTGATAGTTATGAAGACAGAATATGTTTTTAAGGTCATGCTAGGCGGTTGCTATGGTGGTTGCTGTGGACTTGGCTGGACCGCGTCCGATTCCTGTTATTAGCTGTCCGCCGTAGGAAGGCTGCGTTCCATTTACAAGTAGTGACAGTCTGCCGCAACTCGAACTCAAACCCCGCTTTGTTCTTTAATTATAGGCCTTTTATAGCCGTTCATGACACACACACACACATAAAGCATTTTGCCTCACCATGAGAATGGAACTTTACCTAAGCTAACCTTTAAAATATCTGATATAGGATATAAAAATGAAGCAACCAGAGATTTAATGATGAAGACTCTGGGTTCTGTAGTGACCTGAATGACTCTTTGCATACAATTTATTGAAGAGGACTTTAGAATGCACTTTACATTTAGACTGTTGCTGTTTAATTTTTTACATTGTTGTGGTGTTATGTCATGAATAAGGTTCACCTGCTGGGGATTTGATGGATCAGATCATCATAATCAATGGGTCCTGAGGTGGGCGGGACTGTCTCTGGTGATGTCACCATGAAGGAACAGCATCTGGCACGTGTTGCTGAAACATCCCAGTACACTGGTGTAGTTTCCTCTCCAGCTGTGTGACATTTGACACTTCAACATTAAGGGGAAGAAGAAGAAACAGTGTTAGGTCAGGTGACCACATGGTTTCTAAAGTAACTGACAGGAAGTAACCAGGCCGTTAGAAATGGATGGCATGTGTTTAGAGTTACTGGAGTTGGGTAACTCTACTTACCAAAAGCAGAAGCACACAGATGACAGATCAGATGCTGAATGTTGCAGGAACATGCTCGTGCGGTGGTCATTCAGTGCTGCTCCGGCAGGTTAGACAGTCCAAGACTGATATGCTGCCCATCTGAGAGTTTGAAAACACACATGCAAAGATTTATTTTGTATTACAGTCAAAGTTGGATGTTCATTTTTGTCCTTTAAAAATGTTTGTGTATTTGAAAGCACTAACATTTAAGGATGACTTGGATCGTCTCCTTTAAAGGGGAGACAAGTGTATCCACTGATCTACGTCACTTTACCTGGATGATGACTCCTCTCCCCCTCACTCAGAAACACTCCTAATATAACCAAGCAAATAAATAATATTGAAGATTTACTTACATCATTACAAAAACATCAAAAACATCTCCCTTTGATTCTATTTCTCCATTCCTGCTGAACATCAGGCAACAAATATCTCAATAAATCACAGTAAAATGTAAAGCACATGTTTTCTCTGCTTTGTCTAACCTCTGCAGAGCCTCTGTCAAGAAAAACATATCTGTAAGCATAAAACAAATATACATTTCATAACACGTCACTGGACAAACCTCGGTTAGTTGATTTCCTCTGTGCAGTGCAGACGAACATCAGTCAGCAAGTCAAGGTGGTGAGATGGACTGGTGTCCTTTGTGACTCTGCTGGTTCTTCTGAGGAAACACCACCGTCTCTCCACACCGTCACCATTTGTGAGCACAAACTGCTGCTCTGCCAGCATGTAGGAAATCACATATCACACACACAGGGGTGAAGAAACATTAGAGCTCAACTTTGGATACTTTAGATCTAAACAGATCAAAGTAGCTCTTAGCTTCAACAATCAGTGAACAGACAAACAATGATACCATACTGATTCTGTATGAATACAATATGGTATTTTCAATACAGGTGTCAAATTAATTCATTAAAACTACTACAGATATATGTATATATATTTTTTTGATAAATTAGTTTGCTAAATTATAAGAATTTTTTTTTTTCATTTAACAATTGCAACTGAAAGAAATTAAATATTGAACAAAAATATATTGTCACATTCTGAGCATGCTCAGCATGCTGAAAGACTTGAAGTTGCTACAGATTTTAAGAAGTGATAATTATAGGGAAAAAACTTCTCTTTTTCATCCGTTTAATCAAACATTTGATGCCTCAGCTGTCTCAGTCCTATAGCATTCTGCAACTACAACTAACCTGAAGCTTGGATTTGGCTGCAGGTGCCCCTGTACATCCTTCTCAGCAGCACACATGTGGGTACCATTTAATCACACTTCTTCCTGAGCTTTGCTTCATCATAAGACCAAAGGTGGCATCCCGTGGTCACGGTCATATCATCATCCAGAAGAAACATTTGAAGAAACATCATGGAGAAGAAACATTTACGCGCCTCCTGGTTTTGTTTTCTGATCCTGCAAAAAGACTGAGGACAACAAAGCCCAGAGAACACGAGATACACAACATCCAACATTCAGACTCAACAGCCTCCATAAATGAAGAGCACCAGGTTGGTTCAGTTATAGTAGATATGAGCATACTTCACATTACTGGGTATGAATAATAATCAAGAGACAAACTTTAAAGATGCAGAGCATGATGTCCCACCATCAGACTGTAAACAAACATCCACCAGGCTTCTTTGCTGGCAAAATTGATGATTCTCCTATCAGGGATCAGTAGAGTGTATTAACCTGTGGTATAAGCAGCAGTCACTGAAATATTACTGTTTCAGATAAGAAATCTAGCACATAAAAGCCAGGGTGGGAGGGATCTCTGCAAACTGACTTACCTCTGCAAGTATGAAGCTCAACAAAAATCTGACTCTCCAGTCACAGACAAACAAAAAACTCCAGCTGGGAGATAGAAAACGCTGTCTGGGTCTTGCTGGATGTTGCTGGTCAGAGTCCACACATTAGCAGAGTGCTTCTTGGTCCCACTGACCCATATGGACAGTGACTGTGGAGAACTGTTCTGGAAAACAGAAAAGAGAATTAAAATAACAAAAAGCCAAAGAGGATTTCCACAAAGACTCTCTTGGAATCAGCAATCAAAAAATCACTGGTTCATATTTCAATTAAATATGAACAGGTTCCTTAAATGTACGCATTTCAGATCTGATTTAATTTAATTTCCTTCACACAGCACATTCGTCCAGGCTGACAGGTAAACATAGAATTAATCTCAGGTAACATGACTCATAGTAGAGATTCAGTAAGAAAGATTGCAGGCTCTAATATTATTACCACACAATCCAAGGACACACCAACAGCTCAGATTTCTAGAACTATTTAAACAAATGTCTTCTGAATATTCAATTCATGTTCACAGTGGGAGGGTGGGGGGTGTCGTGGAATTTTTAAAATAAAGTCTGCAACACAGAAAGAGCTGTGATCAAGCTATTTATTACTGCGCACAGGAGAGCAAACACACATCAAACATTACAGTTCAGTCATGTCAGCTCTGCTACTTCAGCGTTATCAGCACCTGTAAAGGGAGTTGTTTTCTCAAACTGCTGAAGTAAGTTCATCTAGTTTTAGAAACTTTCATTGAACAGTCTATAACAGTGTCACAACTAAGCATATGCATAAGCACTTAAATGCTTTAAATGAGAATAACATAAAATTTCTATTACAGGAGCTAGAGCCTGTCCCAGTAGTCATAGGTAGAGCACACCTGGACAGGTCACCAGTCTGTCAGAGGACTAACACAGATGCAGCCTGACTCAATCCTAAATGTTCAGCACACAGAGAGTTTAGTGTTAACTTGAGTCACTGATCATTTGCAGTATTACAGAGTCTGGCAGTCTTTGCATGATGTCCACGTCACTGTACGTTTCTAGCTGACTCTCAGGTGTGACAGGTGTGCCAGCAGGAAAGAGTAATAATAGCCTGCATCCTGAGGTTTTTCATGCAGGATTAAAGGAGCCAGGCTTTGTTCACACAGCTAGGATTGTATTTTACACTGACCCTGGGTCAGTATAAGTATCATACAGTTTAAACGAAGCACTGAAACTTGCACATATTTATTACAGATGCACTGAAGCTAATCGAGATATTTGCTGTCAGTCTGTGGCTGCGATTAAACACTTTACTGGAAACTTTATTAACTAGTAACTTCGTCAGTCATGACAGAAGCTAATATTTCTGTGCTAACATCGTTTAAACAGTAACAGCTTTACTCCAATATAAGCTAACGTTTACACCGTAACTTTAAGCTAGCACCAATAAAGACGGTAAAACACGTAATAACATCTACAAATGCATCTTAAAGCTGTTATATTAGCACTCGGTGTATTACTAAGATAACCACATTAACATTATTGACACTCGCTGACTTTTTCTATAAATGCTGTCCGTTTAAATGGTATTACCTGTAAACACTGCTGTATCCACCGGATTGCAGCCAGAGTGGATTCTGGAGTCTTCCCACGCTCCTGTTAGTGATCCTCCATCTGGATGGATGATAACAACCTTCTGAACAATCTAGCAGGAGATGTTCCATATCTATGGGACTGATTTGTGCTAATAACGCCCATTGTATGGACTGATAACAGCCGAAGCGGGTGAATAAAGTCACCCAGTCGCTAGCTGTGCCATTACCCAGCATACACCAGCACAATATTAGGCACAGCACCACCATAGACATTTTCAGTGGTTTTGAATGCAGGACATGGTTATCTTACCTTGTAAAATGCATGACAATAAAACAGCTAACCACCATAAAATGGTATTGTGTGTGTATGTATGTGCATGTGTGTGTGTGTGAGAGAGAGAGAGAGAGAAAGAGAGGGGGGGAGAGATCAAAGGCGTGCGTTTATGTTTTTTCTTGATCAAGAGTGTGCCTCCTCTCTCTTATTGGATGTATGGTATAGCATGTTTATTCAGGTGCACCTTTGAAGTCTATGAGAATACTTTGCAGCCTGGTCTGAGTGGTCATTTCTGCACAGACACAATGAAGCGTGCACTCAGTTTAGAGGAGGCTGTTGCTGCAGTTTTGCACTCTCCACAAGCAGTGGAGATACTTCTGACAGCGAAGAAGAATTTTTGCCAGGCACCGAGGAGCTTTGCAGCTCATGTGCGGAGGAGGAGAAGGAGAAGAAGGAAGAAGAGCAGGAGGAAGAGACAAGACTGGAGGATGGCCAGTGGAGATCTAAAAATGGAGAAATCATGTGGCAACCCACACACGAAGAGGTCCTGCCATTTTTTCCTCCCCCCATTTTAACCCCAGGACCAACCCATTATGCAATTCGTATAGGATCAGCAGCCCTGTGAGCACTTTCCATCTTTTTTTTGCAGAGGACATTATGCAGCTAATCCTGCATTTCACCAACCTGCAGGGGCAACAGGTCAGTAAAAGACTGGAAGGACATAGATGAGGAGTTGCAGGCTTACATGGGGCTTGTGATGCTGGCTGGCCTGTACAGGTCTCAACATGAAACGACAACAAGCCTGTGAAATGGGGAGACAGGGCTCTTCTGTTTCCTGCTACCAAGTCCAGGACTCTGGGAAGAGAAAGCCCCACATCATCCTGGATTATAACAAATGCAAAGGGGCTGTGGATCATCTGGACCAGGTAAGCACAATTATAAGTCATTTATTTGCCAAATTGTTTACCGTTTTTCATTGTTATAACTGATAAAGTCAGATAATGTGATTGTAATAGTTTTGATATGAGATGATAGTTTTAGACTATGATAGTTTTGATAGTTACAGTAAGGAGGGGGGGGGGGGGGGGGGTTCAGTTTGACGCCCACAGGCAGGAAGAATCTCTTGCTTATGGCTGTATAAATCTGTTCATGTCACCTGATCATTTCTTTTTGTTTTGCAGGTTTGTGGCAACTACTCCTGCCGTAGGAGGACACGTAGGTGGCCCATGTGTCTGTTCTACCGCATGATCGAGGTAAGCTGCTATAATGCTTTCATTCAGACAGCTGTAACTTTTGATAGAAGACGCATATACACATATTTATGGCTTTATCTTATAAAGTTCGATATCCCCGTGTTGAGCAAACAGGTTTTGCAGCTGTTTGATCTAAGATTTTCAAGTTATTCACAAAATGAATACCTATACTTTGTTTCGTGCGACAACTCCATTCAAATGCATGTAATAGTCAGAAACGCACTGAAATAAAGCGTTCACAACTTCATGAAGACAGCTCTAACTTTTGATAGGAGACTCAGATATGCGTATTTATGGCTTTATCTTATAAAATTCAATATCCCCGTGTTGAGCAAACAGTTTTAAAGCTATGTGAGCTAAGATTTTTAAGTTATTCACAACATAAAAAGCTATACTTTGTTTCGTGTGAGAACTCCTTTCAAATGCATGTAATAGTCAGAAACGCACTGTCTCCGCGAAATAAAGCCTTTTTGTACAACTTCATGAAGTTAGCTGTAACTTTTGATAGAAGGCTCAGATTTACGTATTTATGGCTTTATCTTATAATATTCAATATACCCGTGTTGAGCAAACAGGTTTGAGCTAAGATTTTCAAGATATTCACAAGATGAAAACCTATACTTTGTTTCGTGCGAGAACTGCATTCAAATGCATGTAATAGTCAGAAACGCACTGTCTTGGCGAAATAAAGTGTTTTTGTGCAACTTCATGAAGACAGCTGTAACTTTTGATAGAAGGCTCAGATATATGTATTCATGGCTTTATCTTATAGAATTCAATATCCCCGTGCTGGGAAAACAGCTTTTTCAGCTGTCTGAGCTAAGATTTTCAAGTTATTCACTTAATGAAAACCTATACTTTGTTTCGTGCGAGTTCCCCATTCAAATGCATGTAATAGTCAGAAACGCACTGTCTTGGCGAAAGAAAGCGTTTTTGTACAACTTCATATAAATAGCTGTAACTTTTGATAGAAAATTCAGATATACGTATACATGGCTTTATCTTATAGAATTCAATATCCGCGTGCTGGGAAAACAGGTTTTGCAGCTGTTTGAGCTAAGATTTCCAAGTTATTCACATAATGAAAACCTATACTTTGTTTCGGTCGAGTTCCCCATTCAAATGCATGTAACAGTGAGAAACGCACTGTCTTGGCGAAAGAAAGCGTTTTTGTACAACTTCATATAAATCGCTGTAACTTTTGATAGAAGACTCGGATACACATGTTTATGGCTTTATCTTATAGAACTCAATATCCCCGTGCTGGGAAAACAGGTTTCACAGTTGTTTGAGCTAAGATTTCCAAGTTATTCACATAATGAAAACCTATACTTTGTTTCGGTCAAGTTCCCCATTCAAATGCATGTAACAGTGAGAAACGCACTGTCTTGGCGAAAGAAAGCGTTTTTGTACAACTTCATATAAATAGCTGTAACTTTTGATAGAAGACTCAGACAAACATGTTTATGGCTTTATCTTATAGAACTCAAGGTCCCCATGCTGGGAAAACAGGTTTCGCAGTTGTTTGAGCTAAGATTTTAAAATTATTCACATAATGAAAACCTATACTTTGTTTCGGTCGAGTTCCCCATTCAAATGCATGTAACAGTGAGAAACGCACTGTCTTGGCGAAAGAAAGCGTTTTTGTACAACTTCATATAAATAGCTGTAACTGTTGATAGAAGACTCGGACAAACATGTTTATGGCTTTATCTTATAGAACTCAAGGTCCTCGTGCTGGGAAAACAGGTTTTGCAGCTGTTTGAGCTAAGATTTTCAAGTTATTCACATAATGAAAACCTATACTTTGTTTCGGTCGAGTTCCCCATTCAAATGCATGTAACAGTGAGAAACGCATTGTCTTGGCAAAATAAAGCGTTTTTGTACAACTTCATATAAATAGCTGTAACTTTTGATAGAAGACTCAGACAAACATGTTTATGGCTTTATCTTATAGAACTCAAGGTCCCCGTGCTGGGAAAACAGGATTTGCAGCTGTTTGAGCTAAGATTTCCAAGTTATTCACATAATGAAAACCTATACTTTGTTTCGGTCGAGTTCCCCATTCAAATGCATGTAACAGTGAGAAACGCACTGTCTTGGCGAAAGAAAGCGTTTTTGTACAACTTCATATAAATAGCTGTAACTTTTGATAGAAGACTCAGACAAACATGTTTATGGCTTTATCTTATAGAACTCAAGGTTCCCGTGTTGGGAAAAAAGGATTTGCAGCTGTTTGAGCTAAGAGTTCCAAGTTATTCACATAATGAAAACCTATACTTTGTTTCGGTCGAGTTCCCCATTCAAATGCATGTAACAGTGAGAAACGCACTGTCTTGGCGAAAGAAAGCGTTTTTGTACAACTTCATATAAATAGCTGTAACTTTTGATAGAAGACTCAGACAAACATGTTTATGGCTTTATCTTATAGAACTCAAGGTTCCCGTGTTGGGAAAAAAGGATTTGCAGCTGTTTGAGCTAAGATTTCCAAGTTATTCACATAATGAAAACCTATACTTTGTTTCGGTCGAGTTCCCCATTCAAATGCATGTAACAGTGAGAAACGCACTGTCTTGGCGAAATAAAGCGTTTTTGTACAACTTCATATAAATAGCTGTAACTTTTGATAGAAGACTCGGATAAACATGTTTATGGCTTTATCTTATAGAACTCAAGGTTCCCGTGCTGGGAAAACAGGATTTGCAGTTGTTTGAGCTAAGATTTTCAAGTTATACACATAATGAAAACCTATACTTTGTTTCGGTGAGTTCCCCATTCAAATGCATGTAACAGTGAGAAACGCACTGTCTTAGCGAAAGAAAGCGTTTTTGTACAACTTCATATAAATAGCTGTAACTTTTGATAGAAGACTCAGATACACATGTTTATGGCTTTATCTTATAGAACTCAAGGTCCCCGTGCTGGGAAAACAGGATTTGCAGCTGTTTGAGCTAAGATTTTCAAGTTATACACATAATGAAAACCTATACTTTGTTTCGGTGAGTTCCCCATTCAAATGCATGTAACAGTGAGAAACGCATTGTCTTGGCAAAATAAAGCGTTTTTGTACAACTTCATATAAATAGCTGTAACTTTTGATAGAAGACTCAGACAAACATGTTTATGGCTTTATCTTATAGAACTCAAGGTCTCCGTGCTGGGAAAACAGGATTTGCAGCTGTTTGAGCTAAGATTTCCAAGTTATTCACATAATGAAAACCTATACTTTGTTTCGGTCGAGTTCCCCATTCAAATGCATGTAACAGTGAGAAACGCACTGTCTTGGCGAAATAAAGCGTTTTTGTACAACTTCATATAAATAGCTGTAACTTTTGATAGAAGACTCGGATACACATGTTTATGGCTTTATCTTATAGAACTCAAGGTTCCCGTGCTGGGAAAACAGGATTTGCAGCTGTTTGAGCTAAGATTTCCAAGTTATACACATAATGAAAACCTATACTTTGTTTCGGTCGAGTTCCCCATTCAAATGCATGTAACAGTGAGAAACGCATTGTCTTGGCGAAAGAAAGCGTTTTTGTACAACTTCATATAAATAGCTGTAACTTTTGATAGAAGACTCAGACAAACATGTTTATGGCTTTATCTTATAGAACTCAAGGTCCCCGTGCTGGGAAAACAGGTTTTGTAGCTGTTTGAGCTAAGATTTTCAAGTTATTCACATAATGAAAACCTATACTTTGTTTCGGTCGAGTTCCCCATTCAAATGCATGTAACAGTGAGAAACGCATTGTCTTGGCAAAATAAAGCGTTTTTGTACAACTTCATATAAATAGCTGTAACTTTTGATAGAAGACTCAGACAAACATGTTTATGGCTTTATCTTATAGAACTCAAGGTCCCCGTGCTGGGAAAACAGGATTTGCAGCTGTTTGAGCTAAGATTTCCAAGTTATTCACATAATGAAAACCTATACTTTGTTTCGGTGAGTTCCCCATTCAAATGCATGTAACAGTGAGAAACGCACTGTCTTGGCAAAAGAAAGCGTTTT
Source organism: Astatotilapia calliptera (assembly GCF_964374335.1). Classification (NCBI taxonomy): domain Eukaryota; kingdom Metazoa; phylum Chordata; class Actinopteri; order Cichliformes; family Cichlidae; genus Astatotilapia; species Astatotilapia calliptera. The sequence continues at coordinate 3,441,789 of NC_137440.1, forward strand.
TGTACAACTTCATATAAATAGCTGTAACTTTTGATAGAAGACTCGGATACACATGTTTATGGCTTTATCTTATAGAACTCAAGGTTCCCGTGCTGGGAAAACAGGATTTGCAGCTGTTTGAGCTAAGATTTCCAAGTTATACACATAATGAAAACCTATACTTTGTTTCGGTCGAGTTCCCCATTCAAATGCATGTAACAGTGAGAAACGCATTGTCTTGGCGAAAGAAAGCGTTTTTGTACAACTTCATATAAATAGCTGTAACTTTTGATAGAAGACTCAGACAAACATGTTTATGGCTTTATCTTATAGAACTCAAGGTCCCCGTGCTGGGAAAACAGGTTTTGTAGCTGTTTGAGCTAAGATTTTCAAGTTATTCACATAATGAAAACCTATACTTTGTTTCGGTCGAGTTCCCCATTCAAATGCATGTAACAGTGAGAAACGCATTGTCTTGGCAAAATAAAGCGTTTTTGTACAACTTCATATAAATAGCTGTAACTTTTGATAGAAGACTCAGACAAACATGTTTATGGCTTTATCTTATAGAACTCAAGGTCCCCGTGCTGGGAAAACAGGATTTGCAGCTGTTTGAGCTAAGATTTCCAAGTTATTCACATAATGAAAACCTATACTTTGTTTCGGTCGAGTTCCCCATTCAAATGCATGTAACAGTGAGAAACGCACTGTCTTGGCGAAAGAAAGCGTTTTTGTACAACTTCATATAAATAGCTGTAACTTTTGATAGAAGACTCAGACAAACATGTTTATGGCTTTATCTTATAGAACTCAAGGTTCCCGTGTTGGGAAAAAAGGATTTGCAGCTGTTTGAGCTAAGAGTTCCAAGTTATTCACATAATGAAAACCTATACTTTGTTTCGGTCGAGTTCCCCATTCAAATGCATGTAACAGTGAGAAACGCACTGTCTTGGCGAAAGAAAGCGTTTTTGTACAACTTCATATAAATAGCTGTAACTTTTGATAGAAGACTCGGATACACATGTTTATGGCTTTATCTTATAGAACTCAAGGTTCCCGTGCTGGGAAAACAGGATTTGCAGCTGTTTGAGCTAAGATTTCCAAGTTATACACATAATGAAAACCTATACTTTGTTTCGGTCGAGTTCCCCATTCAAATGCATGTAACAGTGAGAAACGCACTGTCTTGGCGAAAGAAAGCGTTTTTGTACAACTTCATATAAATAGCTGTAACTTTTGATAGAAGACTCAGACAAACATGTTTATGGCTTTATCTTATAGAACTCAAGGTCCCCGAGGTGGGAAAACAGGATTTGCAGCTGTTTGTGCTAAGATTTCCAAGTTATTCACATAATGAAAACCTATACTTTGTTTCGGTGAGTTCCCCATTCAAATGCACGTAACAGTGAGAAACGCATTGTCTTGGCAAAATAAAGCGTTTTTGTACAACTTCATATAAATAGCTGTAACTTTTGATAGAAGACTCAGACAAACATGTTTATGGCTTTATCTTATAGAACTCAAGGTCCCCGTGCTGGGAAAACAGGATTTGCAGCTGTTTGAGCTAAGATTTCCAAGTTATTCACATAATGAAAACCTATACTTTGTTTCGGTCGAGTTCCCCATTCAAATGCATGTAACAGTGAGAAACGCACTGTCTTGGCGAAAGAAAGCGTTTTTGTACAACTTCATATAAATAGCTGTAACTTTTGATAGAAGACTCAGACAAACATGTTTATGGCTTTATCTTATAGAACTCAAGGTCCCCGTGCTGGGAAAACAGGATTTGCAGCTGTTTGAGCTAAGATTTCCAAGTTATTCACATAATGAAAACCTATACTTTGTTTCGGTGAGTTCCCCATTCAAATGCATGTAACAGTGAGAAACGCACTGTCTTGGCAAAAGAAAGCGTTTTTGTACAACTTCATATAAATAGCTGTAACTTTTGATAGAAGACTCGGATACACATGTTTATGGCTTTATCTTATAGAACTCAAGGTTCCCGTGCTGGGAAAACAGGATTTGCAGCTGTTTGAGCTAAGATTTCCAAGTTATACACATAATGAAAACCTATACTTTGTTTCGGTGAGTTCCCCATTCAAATGCATGTAACAGTGAGAAACACATTGTCTTGGCAAAATAAAGCGTTTTTGTACAACTTCATATAAATAGCTGTAACTTTTGATAGAAGACTCAGACAAACATGTTTATGGCTTTATCTTATAGAACTCAAGGTCCCCGTGCTGGGAAAACAGGATTTGCAGCTGTTTGAGCTAAGATTTCCAAGTTATACACATAATGAAAACCTATACTTTGTTTCGGTGAGTTCCCCATTCAAATGCATGTAACAGTGAGAAACGCATTGTCTTGGCAAAATAAAGCGTTTTTGTACAACTTCATATAAATAGCTGTAACTTTTGATAGAAGACTCAGACAAACATGTTTATGGCTTTATCTTATAGAACTCAAGGTCCCCGTGCTGGGAAAACAGGATTTGCAGCTGTTTGAGCTAAGATTTCCAAGTTATACACATAATGAAAACCTATACTTTGTTTCGGTCGAGTTCCCCATTCAAATGCATGTAACAGTGAGAAACGCATTGTCTTGGCAAAAGAAAGCGTTTTTGTACAACTTCATATAAATAGCTGTAACTTTTGATAGAAGACTCAGACAAACATGTTTATGGCTTTATCTTATAGAACTCAAGGTCTCCGTGCTGGGAAAACAGGATTTGCAGCTGTTTGAGCTAAGATTTCCAAGTTATTCACATAATGAAAACCTATACTTTGTTTCGGTCGAGTTCCCCATTCAAATGCATGTAACAGTGAGAAACGCACTGTCTTGGCGAAATAAAGCGTTTTTGTACAACTTCATATAAATAGCTGTAACTTTTGATAGAAGACTCGGATACACATGTTTATGGCTTTATCTTATAGAACTCAAGGTTCCCGTGCTGGGAAAACAGGATTTGCAGCTGTTTGAGCTAAGATTTCCAAGTTATACACATAATGAAAACCTATACTTTGTTTCGGTCGAGTTCCCCATTCAAATGCATGTAACAGTGAGAAACGCACTGTCTTGGCGAAAGAAAGCGTTTTTGTACAACTTCATATAAATAGCTGTAACTTTTGATAGAAGACTCAGACAAACATGTTTATGGCTTTATCTTATAGAACTCAAGGTCCCCGAGGTGGGAAAACAGGATTTGCAGCTGTTTGTGCTAAGATTTCCAAGTTATACACATAATGAAAACCTATACTTTGTTTCGGTGAGTTCCCCATTCAAATGCATGTAACAGTGAGAAACGCATTGTCTTGGCAAAATAAAGCGTTTTTGTACAACTTCATATAAATAGCTGTAACTTTTGATAGAAGACTCAGACAAACATGTTTATGGCTTTATCTTATAGAACTCAAGGTCCCCGTGCTGGGAAAACAGGATTTGCAGCTGTTTGAGCTAAGATTTCCAAGTTATTCACATAATGAAAACCTATACTTTGTTTCGGTCGAGTTCCCCATTCAAATGCATGTAACAGTGAGAAACGCACTGTCTTGGCGAAAGAAAGCGTTTTTGTACAACTTCATATAAATAGCTGTAACTTTTGATAGAAGACTCAGACAAACATGTTTATGGCTTTATCTTATAGAACTCAAGGTCCCCGTGCTGGGAAAACAGGATTTGCAGTTGTTTGAGCTAAGATTTTCAAGTTATACACATAATGAAAACCTATACTTTGTTTCGGTGAGTTCCCCATTCAAATGCATGTAACAGTGAGAAACGCACTGTCTTAGCGAAAGAAAGCGTTTTTGTACAACTTCATATAAATAGCTGTAACTTTTGATAGAAGACTCGGATACACATGTTTATGGCTTTATCTTATAGAACTCAAGGTTCCCGTGCTGGGAAAACAGGATTTGCAGCTGTTTGAGCTAAGATTTCCAAGTTATACACATAATGAAAACCTATACTTTGTTTCGGTCGAGTTCCCCATTCAAATGCATGTAACAGTGAGAAACGCATTGTCTTGGCAAAATAAAGCGTTTTTGTACAACTTCATATAAATAGCTGTAACTTTTGATAGAAGACTCAGACAAACATGTTTATGGCTTTATCTTATAGAACTCAAGGTCCCCGTGCTGGGAAAACAGGATTTGCAGCTGTTTGAGCTAAGATTTCCAAGTTATACACATAATGAAAACCTATACTTTGTTTCGGTCGAGTTCCCCATTCAAATGCATGTAACAGTGAGAAACGCATTGTCTTGGCAAAAGAAAGCGTTTTTGTACAACTTCATATAAATAGCTGTAACTTTTGATAGAAGACTCAGACAAACATGTTTATGGCTTTATCTTATAGAACTCAAGGTCTCCGTGCTGGGAAAACAGGATTTGCAGCTGTTTGAGCTAAGATTTCCAAGTTATTCACATAATGAAAACCTATACTTTGTTTCGGTCGAGTTCCCCATTCAAATGCATGTAACAGTGAGAAACGCACTGTCTTGGCGAAATAAAGCGTTTTTGTACAACTTCATATAAATAGCTGTAACTTTTGATAGAAGACTCGGATACACATGTTTATGGCTTTATCTTATAGAACTCAAGGTTCCCGTGCTGGGAAAAAAGGATTTGCAGCTGTTTGAGCTAAGATTTCCAAGTTATTCACATAATGAAAACCTATACTTTGTTTCGGTCGAGTTCCCCATTCAAATGCATGTAACAGTGAGAAACGCACTGTCTTGGCGAAATAAAGCGTTTTTGTACAACTTCATATAAATAGCTGTAACTTTTGATAGAAGACTCGGATACACATGTTTATGGCTTTATCTTATAGAACTCAAGGTTCCCGTGCTGGGAAAACAGGATTTGCAGCTGTTTGAGCTAAGATTTCCAAGTTATACACATAATGAAAACCTATACTTTGTTTCGGTCGAGTTCCCCATTCAAATGCATGTAACAGTGAGAAACGCACTGTCTTGGCGAAAGAAAGCGTTTTTGTACAACTTCATATAAATAGCTGTAACTTTTGATAGAAGACTCAGACAAACATGTTTATGGCTTTATCTTATAGAACTCAAGGTCCCCGAGGTGGGAAAACAGGATTTGCAGCTGTTTGTGCTAAGATTTCCAAGTTATACACATAATGAAAACCTATACTTTGTTTCGGTGAGTTCCCCATTCAAATGCATGTAACAGTGAGAAACGCATTGTCTTGGCAAAATAAAGCGTTTTTGTACAACTTCATATAAATAGCTGTAACTTTTGATAGAAGACTCGGATACACATGTTTATGGCTTTATCTTATAGAACTCAAGGTCCCCGTGCTGGGAAAACAGGATTTGCAGCTGTTTGAGCTAAGATTTCCAAGTTATTCACATAATGAAAACCTATACTTTGTTTCGGTCGAGTTCCCCATTCAAATGCATGTAACAGTGAGAAACGCATTGTCTTGGCGAAATAAAGCGTTTTTGTACAACTTCATATAAATAGCTGTAACTTTTGATAGAAGACTCGGATACACATGTTTATGGCTTTATCTTATAGAACTCAAGGTTCCCGTGCTGGGAAAACAGGATTTGCAGCTGTTTGAGCTAAGATTTCCAAGTTATACACATAATGAAAACCTATACTTTGTTTCGGTCGAGTTCCCCATTCAAATGCATGTAACAGTGAGAAACGCATTGTCTTGGCGAAAGAAAGCGTTTTTGTACAACTTCATATAAATAGCTGTAACTTTTGATAGAAGACTCGGATACACATGTTTATGGCTTTATCTTATAGAACTCAAGGTTCCCGTGCTGGGAAAACAGGATTTGCAGCTGTTTGAGCTAAGATTTCCAAGTTATACACATAATGAAAACCTATACTTTGTTTCGGTCGAGTTCCCCATTCAAATGCATGTAACAGTGAGAAACGCATTGTCTTGGCGAAAGAAAGCGTTTTTGTACAACTTCATATAAATAGCTGTAACTTTTGATAGAAGACTCAGACAAACATGTTTATGGCTTTATCTTATAGAACTCAAGGTCCCCGTGCTGGGAAAACAGGTTTTGTAGCTGTTTGAGCTAAGATTTTCAAGTTATTCACATAATGAAAACCTATACTTTGTTTCGGTGAGTTCCCCATTCAAATGCATGTAACAGTGAGAAACGCATTGTCTTGGCAAAATAAAGCGTTTTTGTACAACTTCATATAAATAGCTGTAACTTTTGATAGAAGACTCAGATACACATGTTTATGGCTTTATCTTATAGAACTCAAGGTCCCCGTGCTGGGAAAACAGGATTTGCAGCTGTTTGAGCTAAGATTTTCAAGTTATACACATAATGAAAACCTATACTTTGTTTCGGTGAGTTCCCCATTCAAATGCATGTAACAGTGAGAAACGCATTGTCTTGGCAAAAGAAAGCGTTTTTGTACAACTTCATATAAATAGCTGTAACTTTTGATAGAAGACTCGGATACACATGTTTATGGCTTTATCTTATAGAACTCAAGGTCCCCGTGCTGGGAAAACAGGATTTGCAGCTGTTTGAGCTAAGATTTCCAAGTTATTCACATAATGAAAACCTATACTTTGTTTCGGTCGAGTTCCCCATTCAAATGCATGTAACAGTGAGAAACGCATTGTCTTGGCGAAATAAAGCGTTTTTGTACAACTTCATATAAATAGCTGTAACTTTTGATAGAAGACTCGGATACACATGTTTATGGCTTTATCTTATAGAACTCAAGGTTCCCGTGCTGGGAAAACAGGATTTGCAGCTGTTTGAGCTAAGATTTCCAAGTTATACACATAATGAAAACCTATACTTTGTTTCGGTCGAGTTCCCCATTCAAATGCATGTAACAGTGAGAAACGCATTGTCTTGGCGAAAGAAAGTGTTTTTGTACAACTTCATATAAATAGCTGTAACTTTTGATAGAAGACTCGGATACACATGTTTATGGCTTTATCTTATAGAACTCAAGGTTCCCGTGCTGGGAAAACAGGATTTGCAGCTGTTTGAGCTAAGATTTCCAAGTTATACACATAATGAAAACCTATACTTTGTTTCGGTCGAGTTCCCCATTCAAATGCATGTAACAGTGAGAAACGCATTGTCTTGGCGAAAGAAAGCGTTTTTGTACAACTTCATATAAATAGCTGTAACTTTTGATAGAAGACTCAGACAAACATGTTTATGGCTTTATCTTATAGAACTCAAGGTCCCCGTGCTGGGAAAACAGGTTTTGTAGCTGTTTGAGCTAAGATTTTCAAGTTATTCACATAATGAAAACCTATACTTTGTTTCGGTGAGTTCCCCATTCAAATGCATGTAACAGTGAGAAACGCATTGTCTTGGCAAAATAAAGCGTTTTTGTACAACTTCATATAAATAGCTGTAACTTTTGATAGAAGACTCAGATACACATGTTTATGGCTTTATCTTATAGAACTCAAGGTCCCCGTGCTGGGAAAACAGGATTTGCAGCTGTTTGAGCTAAGATTTTCAAGTTATACACATAATGAAAACCTATACTTTGTTTCGGTGAGTTCCCCATTCAAATGCATGTAACAGTGAGAAACGCATTGTCTTGGCAAAATAAAGCGTTTTTGTACAACTTCATATAAATAGCTGTAACTTTTGATAGAAGACTCAGACAAACATGTTTATGGCTTTATCTTATAGAACTCAAGGTCCCCGTGCTGGGAAAACAGGATTTGCAGCTGTTTGAGCTAAGATTTCCAAGTTATTCACATAATGAAAACCTATACTTTGTTTCGGTCGAGTTCCCCATTCAAATGCATGTAACAGTGAGAAACGCACTGTCTTGGCGAAAGAAAGCGTTTTTGTACAACTTCATATAAATAGCTGTAACTTTTGATAGAAGACTCAGACAAACATGTTTATGGCTTTATCTTATAGAACTCAAGGTCCCCGTGCTGGGAAAACAGGATTTGCAGCTGTTTGAGCTAAGATTTCCAAGTTATTCACATAATGAAAACCTATACTTTGTTTCGGTGAGTTCCCCATTCAAATGCATGTAACAGTGAGAAACGCACTGTCTTGGCAAAAGAAAGCGTTTTTGTACAACTTCATATAAATAGCTGTAACTTTTGATAGAAGACTCGGATACACATGTTTATGGCTTTATCTTATAGAACTCAAGGTTCCCGTGCTGGGAAAACAGGATTTGCAGCTGTTTGAGCTAAGATTTCCAAGTTATACACATAATGAAAACCTATACTTTGTTTCGGTGAGTTCCCCATTCAAATGCATGTAACAGTGAGAAACGCATTGTCTTGGCAAAATAAAGCGTTTTTGTACAACTTCATATAAATAGCTGTAACTTTTGATAGAAGACTCAGACAAACATGTTTATGGCTTTATCTTATAGAACTCAAGGTCCCCGTGCTGGGAAAACAGGATTTGCAGCTGTTTGAGCTAAGATTTCCAAGTTATACACATAATGAAAACCTATACTTTGTTTCGGTCGAGTTCCCCATTCAAATGCATGTAACAGTGAGAAACGCATTGTCTTGGCAAAAGAAAGCGTTTTTGTACAACTTCATATAAATAGCTGTAACTTTTGATAGAAGACTCAGACAAACATGTTTATGGCTTTATCTTATAGAACTCAAGGTCTCCGTGCTGGGAAAACAGGATTTGCAGCTGTTTGAGCTAAGATTTCCAAGTTATTCACATAATGAAAACCTATACTTTGTTTCGGTCGAGTTCCCCATTCAAATGCATGTAACAGTGAGAAACGCACTGTCTTGGCGAAATAAAGCGTTTTTGTACAACTTCATATAAATAGCTGTAACTTTTGATAGAAGACTCGGATACACATGTTTATGGCTTTATCTTATAGAACTCAAGGTTCCCGTGCTGGGAAAAAAGGATTTGCAGCTGTTTGAGCTAAGATTTCCAAGTTATTCACATAATGAAAACCTATACTTTGTTTCGGTCGAGTTCCCCATTCAAATGCATGTAACAGTGAGAAACGCACTGTCTTGGCGAAATAAAGCGTTTTTGTACAACTTCATATAAATAGCTGTAACTTTTGATAGAAGACTCGGATACACATGTTTATGGCTTTATCTTATAGAACTCAAGGTTCCCGTGCTGGGAAAACAGGATTTGCAGCTGTTTGAGCTAAGATTTCCAAGTTATACACATAATGAAAACCTATACTTTGTTTCGGTCGAGTTCCCCATTCAAATGCATGTAACAGTGAGAAACGCACTGTCTTGGCGAAAGAAAGCGTTTTTGTACAACTTCATATAAATAGCTGTAACTTTTGATAGAAGACTCAGACAAACATGTTTATGGCTTTATCTTATAGAACTCAAGGTCCCCGTGCTGGGAAAACAGGTTTTGTAGCTGTTTGAGCTAAGATTTTCAAGTTATTCACATAATGAAAACCTATACTTTGTTTCGGTGAGTTCCCCATTCAAATGCATGTAACAGTGAGAAACGCATTGTCTTGGCAAAATAAAGCGTTTTTGTACAACTTCATATAAATAGCTGTAACTTTTGATAGAAGACTCAGATACACATGTTTATGGCTTTATCTTATAGAACTCAAGGTCCCCGTGCTGGGAAAACAGGATTTGCAGCTGTTTGAGCTAAGATTTTCAAGTTATACACATAATGAAAACCTATACTTTGTTTCGGTGAGTTCCCCATTCAAATGCATGTAACAGTGAGAAACGCATTGTCTTGGCAAAATAAAGCGTTTTTGTACAACTTCATATAAATAGCTGTAACTTTTGATAGAAGACTCGGATACACATGTTTATGGCTTTATCTTATAGAACTCAAGGTCCCCGTGCTGGGAAAACAGGTTTTGTAGCTGTTTGAGCTAAGATTTTCAAGTTATTCACATAATGAAAACCTATACTTTGTTTCGGTCGAGTTCCCCATTCAAATGCATGTAACAGTGAGAAACGCATTGTCTTAGCGAAATAAAGCGTTTTTGTACAACTTCATATAAATAGCTGTAACTTTTGATAGAAGACTCGGATACACATGTTTATGGCTTTATCTTATAGAACTCAAGGTTCCCGTGCTGGGAAAACAGGATTTGCAGCTGTTTGAGCTAAGATTTCCAAGTTATACACATAATGAAAACCTATACTTTGTTTCGGTCGAGTTCCCCATTCAAATGCATGTAACAGTGAGAAACGCATTGTCTTGGCGAAAGAAAGCGTTTTTGTACAACTTCATATAAATAGCTGTAACTTTTGATAGAAGACTCAGACAAACATGTTTCTGGCTTTATCTTATAGAACTCAAGGTCCCCGTGCTGGGAAAACAGGTTTTGTAGCTGTTTGAGCTAAGATTTTCAAGTTATTCACATAATGAAAACCTATACTTTGTTTCGGTGAGTTCCCCATTCAAATGCATGTAACAGTGAGAAACGCATTGTCTTGGCAAAATAAAGCGTTTTTGTACAACTTCATATAAATAGCTGTAACTTTTGATAGAAGACTCAGACAAACATGTTCATGGCTTTATCTTATAGAACTCAAGGTCCCCGTGCTGGGAAAACAGGATTTGCAGCTGTTTGAGCTAAGATTTCCAAGTTATTCACATAATGAAAACCTATACTTTGTTTCGGTGAGTTCCCCATTCAAATGCATGTAACAGTGAGAAACGCATTGTCTTGGCGAAAGAAAGCGTTTTTGTACAACTTCATATAAATAGCTGTAACTTTTGATAGAAGACTCAGACAAACATGTTTATGGCTTTATCTTATAGAACTCAAGGTCCCCGTGCTGGGAAAACAGGATTTGCAGCTGTTTGAGCTAAGATTTCCAAGTTATTCACATAATGAAAACCTATACTTTGTTTCGGTCGAGTTCCCCATTCAAATGCATGTAACAGTGAGAAACGCACTGTCTTAGCGAAAGAAAGCGTTTTTGTACAACTTCATATAAATCGCTGTAACTTTTGATAGAAGACTCGGATACACATGTTTATGGCTGTATCTTATAGAACTCAAGGTCCCCGTGCTAGGAAAATAGGATTTGCAGCTGTTTGTGCTAAGATTTCCAAGTTATTCACATAATGAAAACCTATACTTTGTTTCGGTCGAGTTCCCCATTCAAATGCATGTAACAGTGAGAAACGCACTGTCTTGGCGATAGAAAGCGTTTTTGTACAACTTCATATAAATAGCTGTAACTTTTGATAGAAGACTCAGACAAACATGTTTATGGCTTTATCTTATAGAACTCAAGGTCCCCGTGCTGGGAAAACAGGATTTGCAGTTGTTTGAGCTAAGATTTTCAAGTTATACACATAATGAAAACCTATACTTTGTTTCGGTGAGTTCCCCATTCAAATGCATGTAACAGTGAGAAACGCACTGTCTTAGCGAAAGAAAGCGTTTTTGTACAACTTCATATAAATAGCTGTAACTTTTGATAGAAGACTCAGATACACATGTTTATGGCTTTATCTTATAGAACTCAAGGTCCCCGTGCTGGGAAAACAGGATTTGCAGCTGTTTGAGCTAAGATTTTCAAGTTATACACATAATGAAAACCTATACTTTGTTTCGGTGAGTTCCCCATTCAAATGCATGTAACAGTGAGAAACGCATTGTCTTGGCGAAATAAAGCGTTTTTGTACAACTTCATATAAATAGCTGTAACTTTTGATAGAAGACTCAGACAAACATGTTTATGGCTTTATCTTATAGAACTCAAGGTCCCCGTGCTGGGAAAACAGGATTTGCAGTTGTTTGAGCTAAGATTTTCAAGTTATACACATAATGAAAACCTATACTTTGTTTCGGTGAGTTCCCCATTCAAATGCATGTAACAGTGAGAAACGCACTGTCTTAGCGAAAGAAAGCGTTTTTGTACAACTTCATATAAATAGCTGTAACTTTTGATAGAAGACTCAGATACACATGTTTATGGCTTTATCTTATAGAACTCAAGGTCCCCGTGCTGGGAAAACAGGATTTGCAGCTGTTTGAGCTAAGATTTTCAAGTTATACACATAATGAAAACCTATACTTTGTTTCGGTGAGTTCCCCATTCAAATGCATGTAACAGTGAGAAACGCATTGTCTTGGCGAAATAAAGCGTTTTTGTACAACTTCATATAAATAGCTGTAACTTTTGATAGAAGACTCAGACAAACATGTTTATGGCTTTATCTTATAGAACTCAAGGTCCCCGTGCTGGGAAAACAGGATTTGCAGCTGTTTGAGCTAAGATTTCCAAGTTATACACATAATGAAAACCTATACTTTGTTTCGGTCGAGTTCCCCATTCAAATGCATGTAACAGTGAGAAACGCATTGTCTTGGCAAAAGAAAGCGTTTTTGTACAACTTCATATAAATAGCTGTAACTTTTGATAGAAGACTCAGACAAACATGTTTATGGCTTTATCTTATAGAACTCAAGGTCCCCGTGCTGGGAAAACAGGTTTTGTAGCTGTTTGAGCTAAGATTTTCAAGTTATTCACATAATGAAAACCTATACTTTGTTTCGGTCGAGTTCCCCATTCAAATGCATGTAACAGTGAGAAACGCATTGTCTTGGCAAAATAAAGCGTTTTTGTACAACTTCATATAAATAGCTGTAACTTTTGATAGAAGACTCAGACAAACATGTTTATGGCTTTATCTTATAGAACTCAAGGTCCCCGTGCTGGGAAAACAGGATTTGCAGCTGTTTGAGCTAAGATTTCCAAGTTATTCACATAATGAAAACCTATACTTTGTTTCGGTCGAGTTCCCCATTCAAATGCATGTAACAGTGAGAAACGCACTGTCTTGGCGAAAGAAAGCGTTTTTGTACAACTTCATATAAATAGCTGTAACTTTTGATAGAAGACTCAGACAAACATGTTTATGGCTTTATCTTATAGAACTCAAGGTTCCCGTGTTGGGAAAAAAGGATTTGCAGCTGTTTGAGCTAAGAGTTCCAAGTTATTCACATAATGAAAACCTATACTTTGTTTCGGTCGAGTTCCCCATTCAAATGCATGTAACAGTGAGAACCGCACTGTCTTGGCGAAAGAAAGCGTTTTTGTACAACTTCATATAAATAGCTGTAACTTTTGATAGAAGACTCAGACAAACATGTTTATGGCTTTATCTTATAGAACTCAAGGTTCCCGTGTTGGGAAAAAAGGATTTGCAGCTGTTTGAGCTAAGATTTCCAAGTTATTCACATAATGAAAACCTATACTTTGTTTCGGTCGAGTTCCCCATTCAAATGCATGTAACAGTGAGAAACGCACTGTCTTGGCGAAATAAAGCGTTTTTGTACAACTTCATATAAATAGCTGTAACTTTTGATAGAAGACTCGGATACACATGTTTATGGCTTTATCTTATAGAACTCAAGGTTCCCGTGCTGGGAAAACAGGATTTGCAGCTGTTTGAGCTAAGATTTCCAAGTTATTCACATAATGAAAACCTATACTTTGTTTCGGTGAGTTCCCCATTCAAATGCATGTAACAGTGAGAAACGCATTGTCTTGGCGAAAGAAAGCGTTTTTGTACAACTTCATATAAATAGCTGTAACTTTTGATAGAAGACTCAGACAAACATGTTTATGGCTTTATCTTATAGAACTCAAGGTCCCCGTGCTGGGAAAACAGGATTTGCAGCTGTTTGAGCTAAGATTTCCAAGTTATTCACATAATGAAAACCTATACTTTGTTTCGGTCGAGTTCCCCATTCAAATGCATGTAACAGTGAGAAACGCACTGTCTTAGCGAAAGAAAGCGTTTTTGTACAACTTCATATAAATCGCTGTAACTTTTGATAGAAGACTCGGATACACATGTTTATGGCTGTATCTTATAGAACTCAAGGTCCCCGTGCTAGGAAAATAGGATTTGCAGCTGTTTGAGCTAAGATTTCCAAGTTATTCACATAATGAAAACCTATACTTTGTTTCGGTCGAGTTCCCCATTCAAATGCATGTAACAGTGAGAAACGCACTGTCTTGGCGAAAGAAAGCGTTTTTGTACAACTTCATATAAATAGCTGTAACTTTTGATAGAAGACTCAGACAAACATGTTTATGGCTTTATCTTATAGAACTCAAGGTCCCCGTGCTGGGAAAACAGGATTTGCAGTTGTTTGAGCTAAGATTTTCAAGTTATACACATAATGAAAACCTATACTTTGTTTCGGTGAGTTCCCCATTCAAATGCATGTAACAGTGAGAAACGCATTGTCTTGGCGAAAGAAAGCGTTTTTGTACAACTTCATATAAATAGCTGTAACTTTTGATAGAAGACTCAGACAAACATGTTTATAGCTTTATCTTATAGAACTCAAGGTCCCCGTGCTGGGAAAACAGGATTTGCAGCTGTTTGAGCTAAGATTTCCAAGTTATACACATAATGAAAACCTATACTTTGTTTCGGTCGAGTTCCCCATTCAAATGCATGTAACAGTGAGAAACGCACTGTCTTGGCAAAAGAAAGCGTTTTTGTACAACTTCATATAAATAGCTGTAACTTTTGATAGAAGACTCAGACAAACATGTTTATGGCTTTATCTTATAGAACTCAAGGTCTCCGTGCTGGGAAAACAGGATTTGCAGCTGTTTGAGCTAAGATTTCCAAGTTATTCACATAATGAAAACCTATACTTTGTTTCGGTCGAGTTCCCCATTCAAATGCATGTAACAGTGAGAAACGCATTGTCTTGGCGAAAGAAAGCGTTTTTGTACAACTTCATATAAATAGCTGTAACTTTTGATAGAAGACTCAGACAAACATGTTTATGGCTTTATCTTATAGAACTCAAGGTCCCCGTGCTGGGAAAACAGGATTTGCAGCTGTTTGAGCTAAGATTTCCAAGTTATTCACATAATGAAAACCTATACTTTGTTTCGGTCGAGTTCCCCATTCAAATGCATGTAACAGTGAGAAACGCACTGTCTTAGCGAAAGAAAGCGTTTTTGTACAACTTCATATAAATCGCTGTAACTTTTGATAGAAGACTCGGATACACATGTTTATGGCTGTATCTTATAGAACTCAAGGTCCCCGTGCTGGGAAAATAGGATTTGCAGCTGTTTGAGCTAAGATTTCCAAGTTATTCACATAATGAAAACCTATACTTTGTTTCGGTCGAGTTCCCCATTCAAATGCATGTAACAGTGAGAAACGCACTGTCTTGGCGAAAGAAAGCGTTTTTGTACAACTTCATATAAATAGCTGTAACTTTTGATAGAAGACTCAGACAAACATGTTTATGGCTTTATCTTATAAAACTCAAGGTCCCCGTGCTGGGAAAACAGGATTTGCAGTTGTTTGAGCTAAGATTTTCAAATTATACACATAATGAAAACCTATACTTTGTTTCGGTGAGTTCCCCATTCAAATGCATGTAACAGTGAGAAACGCACTGTCTTGGCGAAAGAAAGCGTTTTTGTACAACTTCATATAAATAGCTGTAACTTTTGATAGAAGACTCAGACAAACATGTTTATGGCTTTATCTTATAGAACTCAAGGTCCCCGTGCTGGGAAAACAGGATTTGCAGTTGTTTGAGCTAAGATTTTCAAGTTATACACATAATGAAAACCTATACTTTGTTTCGGTGAGTTCCCCATTCAAATGCATGTAACAGTGAGAAACGCATTGTCTTGGCAAAAGAAAGCGTTTTTGTACAACTTCATATAAATAGCTGTAACTTTTGATAGAAGACTCAGATACACATGTTTATGGCTTTATCTTATAGAACTCAAGGTTCCCGTGCTGGGAAAACAGGATTTGCAGCTGTTTGAGCTAAGATTTCCAAGTTATTCACATAATGAAAACCTATACTTTGTTTCGGTGAGTTCCCCATTCAAATGCATGTAACAGTGAGAAACGCATTGTCTTGGCGAAAGAAAGCGTTTTTGTACAACTTCATATAAATAGCTGTAACTTTTGATAGAAGACTCAGACAAACATGTTTATGGCTTTATCTTATAGAACTCAAGGTCCCCGTGCTGGGAAAACAGGATTTGCAGCTGTTTGAGCTAAGATTTCCAAGTTATTCACATAATGAAAACCTATACTTTGTTTCGGTCGAGTTCCCCATTCAAATGCATGTAACAGTGAGAAACGCACTGTCTTAGCGAAAGAAAGCGTTTTTGTACAACTTCATATAAATCGCTGTAACTTTTGATAGAAGACTCGGATACACATGTTTATGGCTTTATCTTATAGAACTCAAGGTTCCCGTGTTGGGAAAAAAGGATTTGCAGCTGTTTGAGCTAAGATTTCCAAGTTATTCACATAATGAAAACCTATACTTTGTTTCGGTCGAGTTCCCCATTCAAATGCATGTAACAGTGAGAAACGCACTGTCTTGGCGAAATAAAGCGTTTTTGTACAACTTCATATAAATAGCTGTAACTTTTGATAGAAGACTCGGATACACATGTTTATGGCTTCATCTTATAGAACTCAAGGTTCCCGTGCTGGGAAAACAGGATTTGCAGCTGTTTGAGCTAAGATTTCCAAGTTATTCACATAATGAAAACCTATACTTTGTTTCGGTGAGTTCCCCATTCAAATGCATGTAACAGTGAGAAACGCATTGTCTTGGCGAAAGAAAGCGTTTTTGTACAACTTCATATAAATAGCTGTAACTTTTGATAGAAGACTCAGACAAACATGTTTATGGCTTTATCTTATAGAACTCAAGGTCCCCGTGCTGGGAAAACAGGATTTGCAGCTGTTTGAGCTAAGATTTCCAAGTTATTCACATAATGAAAACCTATACTTTGTTTCGGTCGAGTTCCCCATTCAAATGCATGTAACAGTGAGAAACGCATTGTCTTGGCAAAAGAAAGCGTTTTTGTACAACTTCATATAAATAGCTGTAACTTTTGATAGAAGACTCAGACAAACATGTTTATGGCTTTATCTTATAGAACTCAAGGTCCCCGTGCTGGGAAAACAGGTTTTGTAGCTGTTTGAGCTAAGATTTTCAAGTTATTCACATAATGAAAACCTATACTTTGTTTCGGTCGAGTTCCCCATTCAAATGCATGTAACAGTGAGAAACGCATTGTCTTGGCAAAATAAAGCGTTTTTGTACAACTTCATATAAATAGCTGTAACTTTTGATAGAAGACTCAGACAAACATGTTTATGGCTTTATCTTATAGAACTCAAGGTCCCCGTGCTAGGAAAATAGGATTTGCAGCTGTTTGAGCTAAGATTTCCAAGTTATTCACATAATGAAAACCTATACTTTGTTTCGGGCGAGTTCCCCATTCAAATGCATGTAACAGTGAGAAACGCACTGTCTTGGCGAAATAAAGCGTTTTTGTACAACTTCATATAAATAGCTGTAACTTTTGATAGAAGACTCGGATACACATGTTTATGGCTTTATCTTATAGAACTCAAGGTTCCCGTGCTGGGAAAACAGGATTTGCAGCTGTTTGAGCTAAGATTTCCAAGTTATACACATAATGAAAACCTATACTTTGTTTCGGTCGAGTTCCCCATTCAAATGCATGTAACAGTGAGAAACGCATTGTCTTGGCAAAAGAAAGCGTTTTTGTACAACTTCATATAAATAGCTGTAACTTTTGATAGAAGACTCAGATACACATGTTTATGGCTTTATCTTATAGAACTCAAGGTTCCCGTGTTGGGAAAAAAGGATTTGCAGCTGTTTGAGCTAAGATTTCCAAGTTATTCACATAATGAAAACCTATACTTTGTTTCGGTCGAGTTCCCCATTCAAATGCATGTAACAGTGAGAAACGCACTGTCTTGGCGAAATAAAGCGTTTTTGTACAACTTCATATAAATAGCTGTAACTTTTGATAGAAGACTCGGATACACATGTTTATGGCTGTATCTTATAGAACTCAAGGTCCCCGTGCTAGGAAAATAGGATTTGCAGCTGTTTGAGCTAAGATTTCCAAGTTATACACATAATGAAAACCTATACTTTGTTTCGGTCGAGTTCCCCATTCAAATGCATGTAACAGTGAGAAACGCACTGTCTTGGCGAAATAAAGCGTTTTTGTACAACTTCATATAAATAGCTGTAACTTTTGATAGAAGACTCAGACAAACATGTTTATGGCTTTATCTTATAGAACTCAAGGTCCCCGTGCTGGGAAAACAGGATTTGCAGCTGTTTGAGCTAAGATTTCCAAGTTATTCACATAATGAAAACCTATACTTTGTTTCGGTCGAGTTCCCCATTCAAATGCATGTAACAGTGAGAAACGCACTGTCTTAGCGAAAGAAAGCGTTTTTGTACAACTTCATATAAATCGCTGTAACTTTTGATAGAAGACTCGGATACACATGTTTATGGCTGTATCTTATAGAACTCAAGGTCCCCGTGCTGGGAAAACAGGATTTGCAGTTGTTTGAGCTAAGATTTTCAAGTTATACACATAATGAAAACCTATACTTTGTTTCGGTGAGTTCCCCATTCAAATGCATGTAACAGTGAGAAACGCACTGTCTTGGCAAAATAAAGCGTTTTTGTACAACTTCATATAAATAGCTGTAACTTTTGATAGAAGACTCAGACAAACATGTTTATGGCTTTATCTTATAGAACTCAAGGTCCCCGTGCTGGGAAAACAGGATTTGCAGCTGTTTGAGCTAAGATTTCCAAGTTATACACATAATGAAAACCTATACTTTGTTTCGGTCGAGTTCCCCATTCAAATGCATGTAACAGTGAGAAACGCATTGTCTTGGCAAAAGAAAGCGTTTTTGTACAACTTCATATAAATAGCTGTAACTTTTGATAGAAGACTCAGACAAACATGTTTATGGCTTTATCTTATAGAACTCAAGGTCTCCGTGCTGGGAAAACAGGATTTGCAGCTGTTTGAGCTAAGATTTCCAAGTTATTCACATAATGAAAACCTATACTTTGTTTCGGTCGAGTTCCCCATTCAAATGCATGTAACAGTGAGAAACGCACTGTCTTGGCGAAAGAAAGCGTTTTTGTACAACTTCATATAAATAGCTGTAACTTTTGATAGAAGACTCAGATACACATGTTTATGGCTTTATCTTATAGAACTCAAGGTTCCCGTGTTGGGAAAAAAGGATTTGCAGCTGTTTGAGCTAAGATTTCCAAGTTATTCACATAATGAAAACCTATACTTTGTTTCGGTCGAGTTCCCCATTCAAATGCATGTAACAGTGAGAAACGCACTGTCTTGGCGAAATAAAGCGTTTTTGTACAACTTCATATAAATAGCTGTAACTTTTGATAGAAGACTCGGATACACATGTTTATGGCTTCATCTTATAGAACTCAAGGTTCCCGTGCTGGGAAAACAGGATTTGCAGCTGTTTGAGCTAAGATTTCCAAGTTATTCACATAATGAAAACCTATACTTTGTTTCGGTGAGTTCCCCATTCAAATGCATGTAACAGTGAGAAACGCATTGTCTTGGCAAAAGAAAGCGTTTTTGTACAACTTCATATAAATAGCTGTAACTTTTGATAGAAGACTCAGACAAACATGTTTATGGCTTTATCTTATAGAACTCAAGGTCCCCGTGCTGGGAAAACAGGATTTGCAGCTGTTTGAGCTAAGATTTCCAAGTTATTCACATAATGAAAACCTATACTTTGTTTCGGTCGAGTTCCCCATTCAAATGCATGTAACAGTGAGAAACGCACTGTCTTGGCGAAATAAAGCGTTTTTGTACAACTTCATATAAATAGCTGTAACTTTTGATAGAAGACTCGGATACACATGTTTATGGCTTCATCTTATAGAACTCAAGGTTCCCGTGCTGGGAAAACAGGATTTGCAGCTGTTTGAGCTAAGATTTCCAAGTTATTCACATAATGAAAACCTATACTTTGTTTCGGTGAGTTCCCCATTCAAATGCATGTAACAGTGAGAAACGCATTGTCTTGGCGAAAGAAAGCGTTTTTGTACAACTTCATATAAATAGCTGTAACTTTTGATAGAAGACTCAGACAAACATGTTTATGGCTTTATCTTATAGAACTCAAGGTCCCCGTGCTGGGAAAACAGGATTTGCAGCTGTTTGAGCTAAGATTTCCAAGTTATTCACATAATGAAAACCTATACTTTGTTTCGGTCGAGTTCCCCATTCAAATGCATGTAACAGTGAGAAACGCATTGTCTTGGCAAAAGAAAGCGTTTTTGTACAACTTCATATAAATAGCTGTAACTTTTGATAGAAGACTCAGACAAACATGTTTATGGCTTTATCTTATAGAACTCAAGGTCCCCGTGCTGGGAAAACAGGTTTTGTAGCTGTTTGAGCTAAGATTTTCAAGTTATTCACATAATGAAAACCTATACTTTGTTTCGGTCGAGTTCCCCATTCAAATGCATGTAACAGTGAGAAACGCATTGTCTTGGCAAAATAAAGCGTTTTTGTACAACTTCATATAAATAGCTGTAACTTTTGATAGAAGACTCAGACAAACATGTTTATGGCTTTATCTTATAGAACTCAAGGTCCCCGTGCTGGGAAAACAGGATTTGCAGCTGTTTGAGCTAAGATTTCCAAGTTATTCACATAATGAAAACCTATACTTTGTTTCGGTCGAGTTCCCCATTCAAATGCATGTAACAGTGAGAAACGCACTGTCTTAGCGAAAGAAAGCGTTTTTGTACAACTTCATATAAATCGCTGTAACTTTTGATAGAAGACTCGGATACACATGGTTATGGCTTTATCTTATAGAACTCAAGGTCCCCGTGCTAGGAAAATAGGATTTGCAGCTGTTTGAGCTAAGATTTCCAAGTTATTCACATAATGAAAACCTATACTTTGTTTCGGGCGAGTTCCCCATTCAAATGCATGTAACAGTGAGAAACGCACTGTCTTGGCGAAATAAAGCGTTTTTGTACAACTTCATATAAATAGCTGTAACTTTTGATAGAAGACTCGGATACACATGTTTATGGCTTTATCTTATAGAACTCAAGGTTCCCGTGCTGGGAAAACAGGATTTGCAGCTGTTTGAGCTAAGATTTCCAAGTTATACACATAATGAAAACCTATACTTTGTTTCGGTCGAGTTCCCCATTCAAATGCATGTAACAGTGAGAAACGCATTGTCTTGGCAAAAGAAAGCGTTTTTGTACAACTTCATATAAATAGCTGTAACTTTTGATAGAAGACTCAGATACACATGTTTATGGCTTTATCTTATAGAACTCAAGGTTCCCGTGTTGGGAAAAAAGGATTTGCAGCTGTTTGAGCTAAGATTTCCAAGTTATTCACATAATGAAAACCTATACTTTGTTTCGGTCGAGTTCCCCATTCAAATGCATGTAACAGTGAGAAACGCACTGTCTTGGCGAAATAAAGCGTTTTTGTACAACTTCATATAAATAGCTGTAACTTTTGATAGAAGACTCGGATACACATGTTTATGGCTGTATCTTATAGAACTCAAGGTCCCCGTGCTAGGAAAATAGGATTTGCAGCTGTTTGAGCTAAGATTTCCAAGTTATACACATAATGAAAACCTATACTTTGTTTCGGTCGAGTTCCCCATTCAAATGCATGTAACAGTGAGAAACGCACTGTCTTGGCGAAATAAAGCGTTTTTGTACAACTTCATATAAATAGCTGTAACTTTTGATAGAAGACTCAGACAAACATGTTTATGGCTTTATCTTATAGAACTCAAGGTCCCCGTGCTGGGAAAACAGGATTTGCAGCTGTTTGAGCTAAGATTTCCAAGTTATTCACATAATGAAAACCTATACTTTGTTTCGGTCGAGTTCCCCATTCAAATGCATGTAACAGTGAGAAACGCACTGTCTTAGCGAAAGAAAGCGTTTTTGTACAACTTCATATAAATCGCTGTAACTTTTGATAGAAGACTCGGATACACATGTTTATGGCTGTATCTTATAGAACTCAAGGTCCCCGTGCTGGGAAAACAGGATTTGCAGTTGTTTGAGCTAAGATTTTCAAGTTATACACATAATGAAAACCTATACTTTGTTTCGGTGAGTTCCCCATTCAAATGCATGTAACAGTGAGAAACGCACTGTCTTGGCAAAATAAAGCGTTTTTGTACAACTTCATATAAATAGCTGTAACTTTTGATAGAAGACTCAGACAAACATGTTTATGGCTTTATCTTATAGAACTCAAGGTCCCCGTGCTGGGAAAACAGGATTTGCAGCTGTTTGAGCTAAGATTTCCAAGTTATACACATAATGAAAACCTATACTTTGTTTCGGTCGAGTTCCCCATTCAAATGCATGTAACAGTGAGAAACGCATTGTCTTGGCAAAAGAAAGCGTTTTTGTACAACTTCATATAAATAGCTGTAACTTTTGATAGAAGACTCAGACAAACATGTTTATGGCTTTATCTTATAGAACTCAAGGTCTCCGTGCTGGGAAAACAGGATTTGCAGCTGTTTGAGCTAAGATTTCCAAGTTATTCACATAATGAAAACCTATACTTTGTTTCGGTCGAGTTCCCCATTCAAATGCATGTAACAGTGAGAAACGCACTGTCTTGGCAAAAGAAAGCGTTTTTGTACAACTTCATATAAATAGCTGTAACTTTTGATAGAAGACTCAGATACACATGTTTATGGCTTTATCTTATAGAACTCAAGGTTCCCGTGTTGGGAAAAAAGGATTTGCAGCTGTTTGAGCTAAGATTTCCAAGTTATTCACATAATGAAAACCTATACTTTGTTTCGGTCGAGTTCCCCATTCAAATGCATGTAACAGTGAGAAACGCACTGTCTTGGCGAAATAAAGCGTTTTTGTACAACTTCATATAAATAGCTGTAACTTTTGATAGAAGACTCGGATACACATGTTTATGGCTTCATCTTATAGAACTCAAGGTTCCCGTGCTGGGAAAACAGGATTTGCAGCTGTTTGAGCTAAGATTTCCAAGTTATTCACATAATGAAAACCTATACTTTGTTTCGGTGAGTTCCCCATTCAAATGCATGTAACAGTGAGAAACGCATTGTCTTGGCGAAAGAAAGCGTTTTTGTACAACTTCATATAAATAGCTGTAACTTTTGATAGAAGACTCAGACAAACATGTTTATGGCTTTATCTTATAGAACTCAAGGTCCCCGTGCTGGGAAAACAGGATTTGCAGCTGTTTGAGCTAAGATTTCCAAGTTATTCACATAATGAAAACCTATACTTTGTTTCGGTCGAGTTCCCCATTCAAATGCATGTAACAGTGAGAAACGCACTGTCTTAGCGAAAGAAAGCGTTTTTGTACAACTTCATATAAATCGCTGTAACTTTTGATAGAAGACTCGGATACACATGTTTATGGCTGTATCTTATAGAACTCAAGGTCCCCGTGCTAGGAAAATAGGATTTGCAGCTGTTTGAGCTAAGATTTCCAAGTTATTCACATAATGAAAACCTATACTTTGTTTCGGTCGAGTTCCCCATTCAAATGCATGTAACAGTGAGAAACGCATTGTCTTGGCAAAAGAAAGCGTTTTTGTACAACTTCATATAAATAGCTGTAACTTTTGATAGAAGACTCAGACAAACATGTTTATGGCTTTATCTTATAGAACTCAAGGTCCCCGTGCTGGGAAAACAGGATTTGCAGCTGTTTGAGCTAAGATTTCCAAGTTATACACATAATGAAAACCTATACTTTGTTTCGGTCGAGTTCCCCATTCAAATGCATGTAACAGTGAGAAACGCATTGTCTTGGCAAAAGAAAGCGTTTTTGTACAACTTCATATAAATAGCTGTAACTTTTGATAGAAGACTCAGACAAACATGTTTATGGCTTTATCTTATAGAACTCAAGGTTCCCGTGCTGGGAAAACAGGATTCGCAGCTGTTTGAGCTAAGATTTCCAAGTTATACACATAATGAAAACCTATACTTTGTTTCGGTCGAGTTCCCCATTCAAATGCATGTAACAGTGAGAAACGCATTGTCTTGGCAAAATAAAGCGTTTTTGTACAACTTCATATAAATAGCTGTAACTTTTGATAGAAGACTCAGACAAACATGTTTATGGCTTTATCTTATAGAACTCAAGGTCCCCGTGCTGGGAAAACAGGATTTGCAGCTGTTTGAGCTAAGATTTCCAAGTTATTCACATAATGAAAACCTATACTTTGTTTCGGTCGAGTTCCCCATTCAAATGCATGTAACAGTGAGAAACGCACTGTCTTAGCGAAAGAAAGCGTTTTTGTACAACTTCATATAAATCGCTGTAACTTTTGATAGAAGACTCGGATACACATGTTTATGGCTTTATCTTATAGAACTCAAGGTCCCCGTGCTAGGAAAATAGGATTTGCAGCTGTTTGAGCTAAGATTTCCAAGTTATTCACATAATGAAAACCTATACTTTGTTTCGGTCGAGTTCCCCATTCAAATGCATGTAACAGTGAGAAACGCACTGTCTTGGCGAAAGAAAGCGTTTTTGTACAACTTCATATAAATAGCTGTAACTTTTGATAGAAGACTCAGACAAACATGTTTATGGCTTTATCTTATAGAACTCAAGGTCCCCGTGCTGGGAAAACAGGATTTGCAGCTGTTTGAGCTAAGATTTCCAAGTTATACACATAATGAAAACCTATACTTTGTTTCGGTCGAGTTCCCCATTCAAATGCATGTAACAGTGAGAAACGCATTGTCTTGGCAAAAGAAAGCGTTTTTGTACAACTTCATATAAATAGCTGTAACTTTTGATAGAAGACTCAGACAAACATGTTTATGGCTTTATCTTATAGAACTCAAGGTCTCCGTGCTGGGAAAACAGGATTTGCAGCTGTTTGAGCTAAGATTTCCAAGTTATTCACATAATGAAAACCTATACTTTGTTTCGGGCGAGTTCCCCATTCAAATGCATGTAACAGTGAGAAACGCACTGTCTTGGCGAAATAAAGCGTTTTTGTACAACTTCATATAAATAGCTGTAACTTTTGATAGAAGACTCGGATACACATGTTTATGGCTTTATCTTATAGAACTCAGGGTCCCCGTGCTGGGAAAACAGGTTTTGTAGCTGTTTGAGCTAAGATTTTCAAGTTATTCACATAATGAAAACCTATACTTTGTTTCGGTCGAGTTCCCCATTCAAATGCATGTAACAGTGAGAAACGCACTGTCTTGGCGAAAGAAAGCGTTTTTGTACAACTTCATATAAATAGCTGTAACTTTTGATAGAAGACTCAGACAAACATGTTTATGGCTTTATCTTATAGAACTCAAGGTCTCCGTGCTGGGAAAACAGGATTTGCAGCTGTTTGAGCTAAGATTTCCAAGTTATTCACATAATGAAAACCTATACTTTGTTTCGGTCGAGTTCCCCATTCAAATGCATGTAACAGTGAGAAACGCACTGTCTTGGCGAAAGAAAGCGTTTTTGTACAACTTCATATAAATAGCTGTAACTTTTGATAGAAGACTCAGATACACATGTTTATGGCTTTATCTTATAGAACTCAAGGTTCCCGTGTTGGGAAAAAAGGATTTGCAGCTGTTTGAGCTAAGATTTCCAAGTTATTCACATAATGAAAACCTATACTTTGTTTCGGTCGAGTTCCCCATTCAAATGCATGTAACAGTGAGAAACGCACTGTCTTGGCGAAATAAAGCGTTTTTGTACAACTTCATATAAATAGCTGTAACTTTTGATAGAAGACTCGGATACACATGTTTATGGCTTCATCTTATAGAACTCAAGGTTCCCGTGCTGGGAAAACAGGATTTGCAGCTGTTTGAGCTAAGATTTCCAAGTTATTCACATAATGAAAACCTATACTTTGTTTCGGTGAGTTCCCCATTCAAATGCATGTAACAGTGAGAAACGCATTGTCTTGGCGAAAGAAAGCGTTTTTGTACAACTTCATATAAATAGCTGTAACTTTTGATAGAAGACTCAGACAAACATGTTTATGGCTTTATCTTATAGAACTCAAGGTCCCCGTGCTGGGAAAACAGGATTTGCAGCTGTTTGAGCTAAGATTTCCAAGTTATTCACATAATGAAAACCTATACTTTGTTTCGGTCGAGTTCCCCATTCAAATGCATGTAACAGTGAGAAACGCACTGTCTTGGCGAAAGAAAGCGTTTTTGTACAACTTCATATAAATAGCTGTAACTTTTGATAGAAGACTCAGACAAACATGTTTATGGCTTTATCTTATAGAACTCAAGGTCCCCGTGCTGGGAAAACAGGATTTGCAGCTGTTTGAGCTAAGATTTCCAAGTTATACACATAATGAAAACCTATACTTTGTTTCGGTCGAGTTCCCCATTCAAATGCATGTAACAGTGAGAAACGCATTGTCTTGGCAAAAGAAAGCGTTTTTGTACAACTTCATATAAATAGCTGTAACTTTTGATAGAAGACTCAGACAAACATGTTTATGGCTTTATCTTATAGAACTCAAGGTCTCCGTGCTGGGAAAACAGGATTTGCAGCTGTTTGAGCTAAGATTTCCAAGTTATTCACATAATGAAAACCTATACTTTGTTTCGGGCGAGTTCCCCATTCAAATGCATGTAACAGTGAGAAACGCACTGTCTTGGCGAAATAAAGCGTTTTTGTACAACTTCATATAAATAGCTGTAACTTTTGATAGAAGACTCGGATACACATGTTTATGGCTTTATCTTATAGAACTCAGGGTCCCCGTGCTGGGAAAACAGGTTTTGTAGCTGTTTGAGCTAAGATTTTCAAGTTATTCACATAATGAAAACCTATACTTTGTTTCGGTCGAGTTCCCCATTCAAATGCATGTAACAGTGAGAAACGCACTGTCTTGGCGAAAGAAAGCGTTTTTGTACAACTTCATATAAATAGCTGTAACTTTTGATAGAAGACTCGGATACACATGTTTATGGCTTTATCTTATAGAACTCAAGGTTCCCGTGCGGGGAAAACAGGATTTGCAGCTGTTTGAGCTAAGATTTCCAAGTTATACACATAATGAAAACCTATACTTTGTTTCGGTCGAGTTCCCCATTCAAATGCATGTAACAGTGAGAAACGCATTGTCTTGGCGAAAGAAAGCGTTTTTGTACAACTTCATATAAATAGCTGTAACTTTTGATAGAAGACTCAGACAAACATGTTTATGGCTTTATCTTATAGAACTCAAGGTCCCCGTGCTGGGAAAACAGGATTTGCAGCTGTTTGAGCTAAGATTTCCAAGTTATACACATAATGAAAACCTATACTTTGTTTCGGTCGAGTTCCCCATTCAAATGCATGTAACAGTGAGAAACGCATTGTCTTGGCAAAAGAAAGCGTTTTTGTACAACTTCATATAAATAGCTGTAACTTTTGATAGAAGACTCAGACAAACATGTTTATGGCTTTATCTTATAGAACTCAAGGTCTCCGTGCTGGGAAAACAGGATTTGCAGCTGTTTGAGCTAAGATTTCCAAGTTATTCACATAATGAAAACCTATACTTTGTTTCGGTCGAGTTCCCCATTCAAATGCATGTAACAGTGAGAAACGCACTGTCTTGGCGAAAGAAAGCGTTTTTGTACAACTTCATATAAATAGCTGTAACTTTTGATAGAAGACTCAGACAAACATGTTTATGGCTTTATCTTATAGAACTCAAGGTCTCCGTGCTGGGAAAACAGGATTTGCAGCTGTTTGAGCTAAGATTTCCAAGTTATTCACATAATGAAAACCTATACTTTGTTTCGGGCGAGTTCCCCATTCAAATGCATGTAACAGTGAGAAACGCACTGTCTTGGCGAAATAAAGCGTTTTTGTACAACTTCATATAAATAGCTGTAACTTTTGATAGAAGACTCGGATACACATGTTTATGGCTTTATCTTATAGAACTCAGGGTCCCCGTGCTGGGAAAACAGGTTTTGTAGCTGTTTGAGGTAAGATTTTCAAGTTATTCACATAATGAAAACCTATACTTTGTTTCGGTCGAGTTCCCCATTCAAATGCATGTAACAGTGAGAAACGCACTGTCTTGGCGAAAGAAAGCGTTTTTGTACAACTTCATATAAATAGCTGTAACTTTTGATAGAAGACTCGGATACACATGTTTATGGCTTTATCTTATAGAACTCAAGGTTCCCGTGCGGGGAAAACAGGATTTGCAGCTGTTTGAGCTAAGATTTCCAAGTTATACACATAATGAAAACCTATACTTTGTTTCGGTCGAGTTCCCCATTCAAATGCATGTAACAGTGAGAAACGCATTGTCTTGGCAAAAGAAAGCGTTTTTGTACAACTTCATATAAATAGCTGTAACTTTTGATAGAAGACTCAGACAAACATGTTTATGGCTTTATCTTATAGAACTCAAGGTCTCCGTGCTGGGAAAACAGGATTTGCAGCTGTTTGAGCTAAGATTTCCAAGTTATTCACATAATGAAAACCTATACTTTGTTTCGGTCGAGTTCCCCATTCAAATGCATGTAACAGTGAGAAACGCACTGTCTTGGCGAAAGAAAGCGTTTTTGTACAACTTCATATAAATAGCTGTAACTTTTGATAGAAGACTCAGACAAACATGTTTATGGCTTTATCTTATAGAACTCAAGGTCCCCGTGCTGGGAAAACAGGATTTGCAGCTGTTTGAGCTAAGATTTCCAAGTTATACACATAATGAAAACCTATACTTTGTTTCGGTCGAGTTCCCCATTCAAATGCATGTAACAGTGAGAAACGCATTGTCTTGGCAAAAGAAAGCGTTTTTGTACAACTTCATATAAATAGCTGTAACTTTTGATAGAAGACTCAGACAAACATGTTTATGGCTTTATCTTATAGAACTCAAGGTCTCCGTGCTGGGAAAACAGGATTTGCAGCTGTTTGAGCTAAGATTTCCAAGTTATTCACATAATGAAAACCTATACTTTGTTTCGGGCGAGTTCCCCATTCAAATGCATGTAACAGTGAGAAACGCACTGTCTTGGCGAAATAAAGCGTTTTTGTACAACTTCATATAAATAGCTGTAACTTTTGATAGAAGACTCGGATACACATGTTTATGGCTTTATCTTATAGAACTCAGGGTCACCGTGCTGGGAAAACAGGTTTTGTAGCTGTTTGAGCTAAGATTTTCAAGTTATTCACATAATGAAAACCTATACTTTGTTTCGGTCGAGTTCCCCATTCAAATGCATGTAACAGTGAGAAACGCACTGTCTTGGCGAAAGAAAGCGTTTTTGTACAACTTCATATAAATAGCTGTAACTTTTGATAGAAGACTCGGATACACATGTTTATGGCTTTATCTTATAGAACTCAAGGTCCCCGTGCTGGGAAAACAGGATTTGCAGCTGTTTGAGCTAAGATTTCCAAGTTATACACATAATGAAAACCTATACTTTGTTTCGGTCGAGTTCCCCATTCAAATGCATGTAACAGTGAGAAACGCATTGTCTTGGCAAAAGAAAGCGTTTTTGTACAACTTCATATAAATAGCTGTAACTTTTGATAGAAGACTCAGACAAACATGTTTATGGCTTTATCTTATAGAACTCAAGGTCTCCGTGCTGGGAAAACAGGATTTGCAGCTGTTTGAGCTAAGATTTCCAAGTTATTCACATAATGAAAACCTATACTTTGTTTCGGTCGAGTTCCCCATTCAAATGCATGTAACAGTGAGAAACGCACTGTCTTGGCGAAAGAAAGCGTTTTTGTACAACTTCATATAAATAGCTGTAACTTTTGATAGAAGACTCGGATACACATGTTTATGGCTTTATCTTATAGAACTCAAGGTTCCCGTGCTGGGAAAACAGGATTTGCAGCTGTTTGAGCTAAGATTTCCAAGTTATACACATAATGAAAACCTATACTTTGTTTCGGTCGAGTTCCCCATTCAAATGCATGTAACAGTGAGAAACGCATTGTCTTGGCGAAAGAAAGCGTTTTTGTACAACTTCATATAAATAGCTGTAACTTTTGATAGAAGACTCAGACAAACATGTTTATGGCTTTATCTTATAGAACTCAAGGTCCCCGTGCTGGGAAAACAGGATTTGCAGCTGTTTGAGCTAAGATTTCCAAGTTATACACATAATGAAAACCTATACTTTGTTTCGGTCGAGTTCCCCATTCAAATGCATGTAACAGTGAGAAACGCATTGTCTTGGCAAAAGAAAGCGTTTTTGTACAACTTCATATAAATAGCTGTAACTTTTGATAGAAGACTCAGACAAACATGTTTATGGCTTTATCTTATAGAACTCAAGGTCTCCGTGCTGGGAAAACAGGATTTGCAGCTGTTTGAGCTAAGATTTCCAAGTTATTCACATAATGAAAACCTATACTTTGTTTCGGTCGAGTTCCCCATTCAAATGCATGTAACAGTGAGAAACGCACTGTCTTGGCGAAATAAAGCGTTTTTGTACAACTTCATATAAATAGCTGTAACTTTTGATAGAAGACTCGGATACACATGTTTATGGCTTTATCTTATAGAACTCAAGGTTCCCGTGCTGGGAAAACAGGATTTGCAGCTGTTTGAGCTAAGATTTCCAAGTTATACACATAATGAAAACCTATACTTTGTTTCGGTCGAGTTCCCCATTCAAATGCATGTAACAGTGAGAAACGCATTGTCTTGGCAAAAGAAAGCGTTTTTGTACAACTTCATATAAATAGCTGTAACTTTTGATAGAAGACTCAGACAAACATGTTTATGGCTTTATCTTATAGAACTCAAGGTCCCCGTGCTGGGAAAACAGGTTTTGTAGCTGTTTGAGCTAAGATTTTCAAGTTATTCACATAATGAAAACCTATACTTTGTTTCGGTCGAGTTCCCCATTCAAATGCATGTAACAGTGAGAAACGCACTGTCTTGGCGAAAGAAAGCGTTTTTGTACAACTTCATATAAATAGCTGTAACTTTTGATAGAAGACTCGGATACACATGTTTATGGCTTTATCTTATAGAACTCAAGGTTCCCGTGCTGGGAAAACAGGATTTGCAGCTGTTTGAGCTAAGATTTCCAAGTTATACACATAATGAAAACCTATACTTTGTTTCGGTCGAGTTCCCCATTCAAATGCATGTAACAGTGAGAAACGCATTGTCTTGGCGAAAGAAAGCGTTTTTGTACAACTTCATATAAATAGCTGTAACTTTTGATAGAAGACTCAGACAAACATGTTTATGGCTTTATCTTATAGAACTCAAGGTCCCCGTGCTGGGAAAACAGGATTTGTAGCTGTTTGAGCTAAGATTTTCAAGTTATTCACATAATGAAAACCTATACTTTGTTTCGGTCGAGTTCCCCATTCAAATGCATGTAACAGTGAGAAACGCACTGTCTTGGCGAAAGAAAGCGTTTTTGTACAACTTCATATAAATAGCTGTAACTTTTGATAGAAGACTCGGATACACATGTTTATGGCTTTATCTTATAGAACTCAAGGTTCCCGTGCTGGGAAAACAGGATTTGCAGCTGTTTGAGCTAAGATTTCCAAGTTATACACATAATGAAAACCTATACTTTGTTTCGGTCGAGTTCCCCATTCAAATGCATGTAACAGTGAGAAACGCATTGTCTTGGCGAAAGAAAGCGTTTTTGTACAACTTCATATAAATAGCTGTAACTTTTGATAGAAGACTCAGACAAACATGTTTATGGCTTTATCTTATAGAACTCAAGGTCCCCGTGCTGGGAAAACAGGATTTGCAGCTGTTTGAGCTAAGATTTCCAAGTTATACACATAATGAAAACCTATACTTTGTTTCGGTCGAGTTCCCCATTCAAATGCATGTAACAGTGAGAAACGCATTGTCTTGGCAAAAGAAAGCGTTTTTGTACAACTTCATATAAATAGCTGTAACTTTTGATAGAAGACTCAGACAAACATGTTTATGGCTTTATCTTATAGAACTCAAGGTCCCCGTGCTGGGAAAACAGGATTTGCAGCTGTTTGAGCTAAGATTTCCAAGTTATACACATAATGAAAACCTATACTTTGTTTCGGTCGAGTTCCCCATTCAAATGCATGTAACAGTGAGAAACGCATTGTCTTGGCAAAAGAAAGCGTTTTTGTACAACTTCATATAAATAGCTGTAACTTTTGATAGAAGACTCAGACAAACATGTTTATGGCTTTATCTTATAGAACTCAAGGTCTCCGTGCTGGGAAAACAGGATTTGCAGCTGTTTGAGCTAAGATTTCCAAGTTATTCACATAATGAAAACCTATACTTTGTTTCGGGCGAGTTCCCCATTCAAATGCATGTAACAGTGAGAAACGCACTGTCTTGGCGAAATAAAGCGTTTTTGTACAACTTCATATAAATAGCTGTAACTTTTGATAGAAGACTCGGATACACATGTTTATGGCTTTATCTTATAGAACTCAGGGTCCCCGTGCTGGGAAAACAGGTTTTGTAGCTGTTTGAGCTAAGATTTTCAAGTTATTCACATAATGAAAACCTATACTTTGTTTCGGTCGAGTTCCCCATTCAAATGCATGTAACAGTGAGAAACGCACTGTCTTGGCGAAAGAAAGCGTTTTTGTACAACTTCATATAAATAGCTGTAACTTTTGATAGAAGACTCGGATACACATGTTTATGGCTTTATCTTATAGAACTCAAGGTTCCCGTGCGGGGAAAACAGGATTTGCAGCTGTTTGAGCTAAGATTTCCAAGTTATACACATAATGAAAACCTATACTTTGTTTCGGTCGAGTTCCCCATTCAAATGCATGTAACAGTGAGAAACGCATTGTCTTGGCGAAAGAAAGCGTTTTTGTACAACTTCATATAAATAGCTGTAACTTTTGATAGAAGACTCAGACAAACATGTTTATGGCTTTATCTTATAGAACTCAAGGTCCCCGTGCTGGGAAAACAGGATTTGCAGCTGTTTGAGCTAAGATTTCCAAGTTATACACATAATGAAAACCTATACTTTGTTTCGGTCGAGTTCCCCATTCAAATGCATGTAACAGTGAGAAACGCATTGTCTTGGCAAAAGAAAGCGTTTTTGTACAACTTCATATAAATAGCTGTAACTTTTGATAGAAGACTCAGACAAACATGTTTATGGCTTTATCTTATAGAACTCAAGGTCTCCGTGCTGGGAAAACAGGATTTGCAGCTGTTTGAGCTAAGATTTCCAAGTTATTCACATAATGAAAACCTATACTTTGTTTCGGTCGAGTTCCCCATTCAAATGCATGTAACAGTGAGAAACGCACTGTCTTGGCGAAATAAAGCGTTTTTGTACAACTTCATATAAATAGCTGTAACTTTTGATAGAAGACTCGGATACACATGTTTATGGCTTTATCTTATAGAACTCAAGGTTCCCGTGCTGGGAAAACAGGATGTGCAGCTGTTTGAGCTAAGATTTCCAAGTTATACACATAATGAAAACCTATACTTTGTTTCGGTCGAGTTCCCCATTCAAATGCATGTAACAGTGAGAAACGCATTGTCTTGGCAAAAGAAAGCGTTTTTGTACAACTTCATATAAATAGCTGTAACTTTTGATAGAAGACTCAGACAAACATGTTTATGGCTTTATCTTATAGAACTCAAGGTCCCCGTGCTGGGAAAACAGGTTTTGTAGCTGTTTGAGCTAAGATTTTCAAGTTATTCACATAATGAAAACCTATACTTTGTTTCGGTCGAGTTCCCCATTCAAATGCATGTAACAGTGAGAAACGCATTGTCTTGGCAAAAGAAAGCGTTTTTGTACAACTTCATATAAATAGCTGTAACTTTTGATAGAAGACTCAGACAAACATGTTTATGGCTTTATCTTATAGAACTCAAGGTCTCCGTGCTGGGAAAACAGGATTTGCAGCTGTTTGAGCTAAGATTTCCAAGTTATTCACATAATGAAAACCTATACTTTGTTTCGGTCGAGTTCCCCATTCAAATGCATGTAACAGTGAGAAACGCACTGTCTTGGCGAAAGAAAGCGTTTTTGTACAACTTCATATAAATAGCTGTAACTTTTGATAGAAGACTCGGATACACATGTTTATGGCTTTATCTTATAGAACTCAAGGTTCCCGTGCTGGGAAAACAGGATTTGCAGCTGTTTGAGCTAAGATTTCCAAGTTATACACATAATGAAAACCTATACTTTGTTTCGGTCGAGTTCCCCATTCAAATGCATGTAACAGTGAGAAACGCATTGTCTTGGCGAAAGAAAGCGTTTTTGTACAACTTCATATAAATAGCTGTAACTTTTGATAGAAGACTCAGACAAACATGTTTATGGCTTTATCTTATAGAACTCAAGGTCCCCGTGCTGGGAAAACAGGATTTGCAGCTGTTTGAGCTAAGATTTTCAAGTTATACACATAATGAAAACCTATACTTTGTTTCGGTCGAGTTCCCCATTCAAATGCATGTAACAGTGAGAAACGCATTGTCTTGGCAAAAGAAAGCGTTTTTGTACAACTTCATATAAATAGCTGTAACTTTTGATAGAAGACTCAGACAAACATGTTTATGGCTTTATCTTATAGAACTCAAGGTCCCCGTGCTGGGAAAACAGGATTTGCAGCTGTTTGAGCTAAGATTTCCAAGTTATACACATAATGAAAACCTATACTTTGTTTCGGTCGAGTTCCCCATTCAAATGCATGTAACAGTGAGAAACGCATTGTCTTGGCAAAAGAAAGCGTTTTTGTACAACTTCATATAAATAGCTGTAACTTTTGATAGAAGACTCAGACAAACATGTTTATGGCTTTATCTTATAGAACTCAAGGTCTCCGTGCTGGGAAAACAGGATTTGCAGCTGTTTGAGCTAAGATTTCCAAGTTATTCACATAATGAAAACCTATACTTTGTTTCGGGCGAGTTCCCCATTCAAATGCATGTAACAGTGAGAAACGCACTGTCTTGGCGAAATAAAGCGTTTTTGTACAACTTCATATAAATAGCTGTAACTTTTGATAGAAGACTCGGATACACATGTTTATGGCTTTATCTTATAGAACTCAGGGTCCCCGTGCTGGGAAAACAGGTTTTGTAGCTGTTTGAGCTAAGATTTTCAAGTTATTCACATAATGAAAACCTATACTTTGTTTCGGTCGAGTTCCCCATTCAAATGCATGTAACAGTGAGAAACGCACTGTCTTGGCGAAAGAAAGCGTTTTTGTACAACTTCATATAAATAGCTGTAACTTTTGATAGAAGACTCGGATACACATGTTTATGGCTTTATCTTATAGAACTCAAGGTTCCCGTGCGGGGAAAACAGGATTTGCAGCTGTTTGAGCTAAGATTTCCAAGTTATACACATAATGAAAACCTATACTTTGTTTCGGTCGAGTTCCCCATTCAAATGCATGTAACAGTGAGAAACGCATTGTCTTGGCGAAAGAAAGCGTTTTTGTACAACTTCATATAAATAGCTGTAACTTTTGATAGAAGACTCAGACAAACATGTTTATGGCTTTATCTTATAGAACTCAAGGTCTCCGTGCTGGGAAAACAGGATTTGCAGCTGTTTGAGCTAAGATTTCCAAGTTATTCACATAATGAAAACCTATACTTTGTTTCGGTCGAGTTCCCCATTCAAATGCATGTAACAGTGAGAAACGCATTGTCTTGGCAAAAGAAAGCGTTTTTGTACAACTTCATATAAATAGCTGTAACTTTTGATAGAAGACTCAGACAAACATGTTTATGGCTTTATCTTATAGAACTCAAGGTCTCCGTGCTGGGAAAACAGGATTTGCAGCTGTTTGAGCTAAGATTTCCAAGTTATTCACATAATGAAAACCTATACTTTGTTTCGGTCGAGTTCCCCATTCAAATGCATGTAACAGTGAGAAACGCACTGTCTTGGCGAAAGAAAGCGTTTTTGTACAACTTCATATAAATAGCTGTAACTTTTGATAGAAGACTCGGATACACATGTTTATGGCTTTATCTTATAGAACTCAAGGTTCCCGTGCTGGGAAAACAGGATTTGCAGCTGTTTGAGCTAAGATTTCCAAGTTATACACATAATGAAAACCTATACTTTGTTTCGGTCGAGTTCCCCATTCAAATGCATGTAACAGTGAGAAACGCATTGTCTTGGCGAAAGAAAGCGTTTTTGTACAACTTCATATAAATAGCTGTAACTTTTGATAGAAGACTCAGACAAACATGTTTATGGCTTTATCTTATAGAACTCAAGGTCCCCGTGCTGGGAAAACAGGATTTGCAGCTGTTTGAGCTAAGATTTTCAAGTTATACACATAATGAAAACCTATACTTTGTTTCGGTCGAGTTCCCCATTCAAATGCATGTAACAGTGAGAAACGCATTGTCTTGGCAAAAGAAAGCGTTTTTGTACAACTTCATATAAATAGCTGTAACTTTTGATAGAAGACTCAGACAAACATGTTTATGGCTTTATCTTATAGAACTCAAGGTCCCCGTGCTGGGAAAACAGGATTTGCAGCTGTTTGAGCTAAGATTTCCAAGTTATACACATAATGAAAACCTATACTTTGTTTCGGTCGAGTTCCCCATTCAAATGCATGTAACAGTGAGAAACGCATTGTCTTGGCAAAAGAAAGCGTTTTTGTACAACTTCATATAAATAGCTGTAACTTTTGATAGAAGACTCAGACAAACATGTTTATGGCTTTATCTTATAGAACTCAAGGTCTCCGTGCTGGGAAAACAGGATTTGCAGCTGTTTGAGCTAAGATTTCCAAGTTATTCACATAATGAAAACCTATACTTTGTTTCGGGCGAGTTCCCCATTCAAATGCATGTAACAGTGAGAAACGCACTGTCTTGGCGAAATAAAGCGTTTTTGTACAACTTCATATAAATAGCTGTAACTTTTGATAGAAGACTCGGATACACATGTTTATGGCTTTATCTTATAGAACTCAGGGTCCCCGTGCTGGGAAAACAGGTTTTGTAGCTGTTTGAGCTAAGATTTTCAAGTTATTCACATAATGAAAACCTATACTTTGTTTCGGTCGAGTTCCCCATTCAAATGCATGTAACAGTGAGAAACGCACTGTCTTGGCGAAATAAAGCGTTTTTGTACAACTTCATATAAATAGCTGTAACTTTTGATAGAAGACTCGGATACACATGTTTATGGCTTTATCTTATAGAACTCAGGGTCCCCGTGCTGGGAAAACAGGTTTTGTAGCTGTTTGAGGTAAGATTTTCAAGTTATTCACATAATGAAAACCTATACTTTGTTTCGGTCGAGTTCCCCATTCAAATGCATGTAACAGTGAGAAACGCATTGTCTTGGCAAAAGAAAGCGTTTTTGTACAACTTCATATAAATAGCTGTAACTTTTGATAGAAGACTCAGACAAACATGTTTATGGCTTTATCTTATAGAACTCAAGGTCTCCGTGCTGGGAAAACAGGATTTGCAGCTGTTTGAGCTAAGATTTCCAAGTTATTCACATAATGAAAACCTATACTTTGTTTCGGTCGAGTTCCCCATTCAAATGCATGTAACAGTGAGAAACGCACTGTCTTGGCGAAAGAAAGCGTTTTTGTACAACTTCATATAAATAGCTGTAACTTTTGATAGAAGACTCAGACAAACATGTTTATGGCTTTATCTTATAGAACTCAAGGTCCCCGTGCTGGGAAAACAGGATTTGCAGCTGTTTGAGCTAAGATTTCCAAGTTATACACATAATGAAAACCTATACTTTGTTTCGGTCGAGTTCCCCATTCAAATGCATGTAACAGTGAGAAACGCATTGTCTTGGCAAAAGAAAGCGTTTTTGTACAACTTCATATAAATAGCTGTAACTTTTGATAGAAGACTCAGACAAACATGTTTATGGCTTTATCTTATAGAACTCAAGGTCTCCGTGCTGGGAAAACAGGATTTGCAGCTGTTTGAGCTAAGATTTCCAAGTTATTCACATAATGAAAACCTATACTTTGTTTCGGGCGAGTTCCCCATTCAAATGCATGTAACAGTGAGAAACGCACTGTCTTGGCGAAATAAAGCGTTTTTGTACAACTTCATATAAATAGCTGTAACTTTTGATAGAAGACTCGGATACACATGTTTATGGCTTTATCTTATAGAACTCAGGGTCACCGTGCTGGGAAAACAGGTTTTGTAGCTGTTTGAGCTAAGATTTTCAAGTTATTCACATAATGAAAACCTATACTTTGTTTCGGTCGAGTTCCCCATTCAAATGCATGTAACAGTGAGAAACGCACTGTCTTGGCGAAAGAAAGCGTTTTTGTACAACTTCATATAAATAGCTGTAACTTTTGATAGAAGACTCGGATACACATGTTTATGGCTTTATCTTATAGAACTCAAGGTCCCCGTGCTGGGAAAACAGGATTTGCAGCTGTTTGAGCTAAGATTTCCAAGTTATACACATAATGAAAACCTATACTTTGTTTCGGTCGAGTTCCCCATTCAAATGCATGTAACAGTGAGAAACGCATTGTCTTGGCAAAAGAAAGCGTTTTTGTACAACTTCATATAAATAGCTGTAACTTTTGATAGAAGACTCAGACAAACATGTTTATGGCTTTATCTTATAGAACTCAAGGTCTCCGTGCTGGGAAAACAGGATTTGCAGCTGTTTGAGCTAAGATTTCCAAGTTATTCACATAATGAAAACCTATACTTTGTTTCGGTCGAGTTCCCCATTCAAATGCATGTAACAGTGAGAAACGCACTGTCTTGGCGAAAGAAAGCGTTTTTGTACAACTTCATATAAATAGCTGTAACTTTTGATAGAAGACTCGGATACACATGTTTATGGCTTTATCTTATAGAACTCAAGGTTCCCGTGCTGGGAAAACAGGATTTGCAGCTGTTTGAGCTAAGATTTCCAAGTTATACACATAATGAAAACCTATACTTTGTTTCGGTCGAGTTCCCCATTCAAATGCATGTAACAGTGAGAAACGCATTGTCTTGGCGAAAGAAAGCGTTTTTGTACAACTTCATATAAATAGCTGTAACTTTTGATAGAAGACTCAGACAAACATGTTTATGGCTTTATCTTATAGAACTCAAGGTCCCCGTGCTGGGAAAACAGGATTTGCAGCTGTTTGAGCTAAGATTTCCAAGTTATACACATAATGAAAACCTATACTTTGTTTCGGTCGAGTTCCCCATTCAAATGCATGTAACAGTGAGAAACGCATTGTCTTGGCAAAAGAAAGCGTTTTTGTACAACTTCATATAAATAGCTGTAACTTTTGATAGAAGACTCAGACAAACATGTTTATGGCTTTATCTTATAGAACTCAAGGTCTCCGTGCTGGGAAAACAGGATTTGCAGCTGTTTGAGCTAAGATTTCCAAGTTATTCACATAATGAAAACCTATACTTTGTTTCGGTCGAGTTCCCCATTCAAATGCATGTAACAGTGAGAAACGCACTGTCTTGGCGAAATAAAGCGTTTTTGTACAACTTCATATAAATAGCTGTAACTTTTGATAGAAGACTCGGATACACATGTTTATGGCTTTATCTTATAGAACTCAAGGTTCCCGTGCTGGGAAAACAGGATTTGCAGCTGTTTGAGCTAAGATTTCCAAGTTATACACATAATGAAAACCTATACTTTGTTTCGGTCGAGTTCCCCATTCAAATGCATGTAACAGTGAGAAACGCATTGTCTTGGCAAAAGAAAGCGTTTTTGTACAACTTCATATAAATAG
Organism: Astatotilapia calliptera; assembly: GCF_964374335.1. Taxonomy (NCBI): domain Eukaryota; kingdom Metazoa; phylum Chordata; class Actinopteri; order Cichliformes; family Cichlidae; genus Astatotilapia; species Astatotilapia calliptera. The sequence continues at coordinate 3,481,356 of NC_137440.1, forward strand.
CTGTAACTTTTGATAGAAGACTCAGACAAACATGTTTATGGCTTTATCTTATAGAACTCAAGGTCCCCGTGCTGGGAAAACAGGTTTTGTAGCTGTTTGAGCTAAGATTTTCAAGTTATTCACATAATGAAAACCTATACTTTGTTTCGGTCGAGTTCCCCATTCAAATGCATGTAACAGTGAGAAACGCACTGTCTTGGCGAAAGAAAGCGTTTTTGTACAACTTCATATAAATAGCTGTAACTTTTGATAGAAGACTCGGATACACATGTTTATGGCTTTATCTTATAGAACTCAAGGTTCCCGTGCTGGGAAAACAGGATTTGCAGCTGTTTGAGCTAAGATTTCCAAGTTATACACATAATGAAAACCTATACTTTGTTTCGGTCGAGTTCCCCATTCAAATGCATGTAACAGTGAGAAACGCATTGTCTTGGCGAAAGAAAGCGTTTTTGTACAACTTCATATAAATAGCTGTAACTTTTGATAGAAGACTCAGACAAACATGTTTATGGCTTTATCTTATAGAACTCAAGGTCCCCGTGCTGGGAAAACAGGATTTGTAGCTGTTTGAGCTAAGATTTTCAAGTTATTCACATAATGAAAACCTATACTTTGTTTCGGTCGAGTTCCCCATTCAAATGCATGTAACAGTGAGAAACGCACTGTCTTGGCGAAAGAAAGCGTTTTTGTACAACTTCATATAAATAGCTGTAACTTTTGATAGAAGACTCAGACAAACATGTTTATGGCTTTATCTTATAGAACTCAAGGTCCCCGTGCTGGGAAAACAGGATTTGCAGCTGTTTGAGCTAAGATTTCCAAGTTATACACATAATGAAAACCTATACTTTGTTTCGGTCGAGTTCCCCATTCAAATGCATGTAACAGTGAGAAACGCATTGTCTTGGCAAAAGAAAGCGTTTTTGTACAACTTCATATAAATAGCTGTAACTTTTGATAGAAGACTCAGACAAACATGTTTATGGCTTTATCTTATAGAACTCAAGGTCCCCGTGCTGGGAAAACAGGATTTGCAGCTGTTTGAGCTAAGATTTCCAAGTTATACACATAATGAAAACCTATACTTTGTTTCGGTCGAGTTCCCCATTCAAATGCATGTAACAGTGAGAAACGCATTGTCTTGGCAAAAGAAAGCGTTTTTGTACAACTTCATATAAATAGCTGTAACTTTTGATAGAAGACTCAGACAAACATGTTTATGGCTTTATCTTATAGAACTCAAGGTCCCCGTGCTGGGAAAACAGGATTTGCAGCTGTTTGAGCTAAGATTTCCAAGTTATACACATAATGAAAACCTATACTTTGTTTCGGTCGAGTTCCCCATTCAAATGCATGTAACAGTGAGAAACGCATTGTCTTGGCAAAAGAAAGCGTTTTTGTACAACTTCATATAAATAGCTGTAACTTTTGATAGAAGACTCAGACAAACATGTTTATGGCTTTATCTTATAGAACTCAAGGTCCCCGTGCTGGGAAAACAGGATTTGCAGCTGTTTGAGCTAAGATTTTCAAGTTATACACATAATGAAAACATATACTTTGTTTCGGTCAAGTTCCCCATTCAAATGCATGTAACAGTGAGAAACGCACTGTCTTGGCAAAAGAAAGCGTTTTTGTACAACTTCATATAAATCGCTGTAACTTTTGATAGAAGACTCAGACAAACATGTTTATGGCTTTATCTTATAGAACTCAAGGTCCCCTTGCTGGGAAAACAGGATTTGCAGCTGTTTGAGCTAAGATTTTCAAGTTATACACATAAAGAAAACCTATACTTTGTTTCGGTCGAGTTCCCCATTCAAATGCATGTAACAGTGAGAAACGCACTGTCTTGGCGAAAGAAAGCGTTTTTGTACAACTTCATATAAATAGCTGTAACTTTTGATAGAAGACTCAGACAAACATGTTTATGGCTTTATCTTATAGAACTCAAGGTCCCCGTGCTGGGAAAACAGGATTTGCAGCTGTTTGAGCTAAGATTTTCAAGTTATACACATAATGAAAACCTATACTTTGTTTCAGTCAAGTTCCCCATTCAAATGCATGTAACAGTGAGAAACGCACTGTCTTGGCAAAATAAAGCGTTTTTGTACAACTTCATATAAATAGCTGTAACTTTTGATAGAAGACTCAGACAAACATGTTTATGGCTTTATCTTATAGAACTCAAGGTCCCCGTGCTGGGAAAACAGGATTTGCAGCTGTTTGAGCTAAGATTTTCAAGTTATACACATAATGAAAACCTATACTTTGTTTCGGGCGAGTTCCCCATTCAAATGCATGTAACAGTGAGAAACGCACTGTCTTGGCGAAAGAAAGCGTTTTTGTACAACTTCATATAAATAGCTGTAACTTTTGATAGAAGACTCAGACAAACATGTTTATGGCTTTATCTTATAGAACTCAAGGTCCCCGTGCTGGGAAAACAGGATTTGCAGCTGTTTGAGCTAAGATTTTCAAGTTATACACATAATGAAAACCTATACTTTGTTTCGGTCAAGTTCCCCATTCAAATGCATGTAACAGTGAGAAACGCACTGTCTTGGCAAAAGAAAGCGTTTTTGTACAACTTCATATAAATCGCTGTAACTTTTGATAGAAGACTCAGACAAACATGTTTATGGCTTTATCTTATAGAACTCAAGGTCCCCGTGCTGGGAAAACAGGATGTGCAGCTGTTTGAGCTAAGATTTTCAAGTTATACACATAAAGAAAACCTATACTTTGTTTCGGTCGAGTTCCCCATTCAAATGCATGTAACAGTGAGAAACGCACTGTCTTGGCGAAAGAAAGCGTTTTTGTACAACTTCATATAAATAGCTGTAACTTTTGATAGAAGACTCAGACAAACATGTTTATGGCTTTATCTTATAGAACTCAAGGTCCCCTTGCTGGGAAAACAGGATTTGCAGCTGTTTGAGCTAAGATTTTCAAGTTATACACATAAAGAAAACCTATACTTTGTTTCGGTCGAGTTCCCCATTCAAATGCATGTAACAGTGAGAAACGCACTGTCTTGGCGAAAGAAAGCGTTTTTGTACAACTTCATATAAATAGCTGTAACTTTTGATAGAAGACTCAGACAAACATGTTTATGGCTTTATCTTATAGAACTCAAGGTCCCCGTGCTGGGAAAACAGGATTTGCAGCTGTTTGAGCTAAGATTTTCAAGTTATACACATAATGAAAACCTATACTTTGTTTCAGTCAAGTTCCCCATTCAAATGCATGTAACAGTGAGAAACGCACTGTCTTGGCAAAATAAAGCGTTTTTGTACAACTTCATATAAATAGCTGTAACTTTTGATAGAAGACTCAGACAAACATGTTTATGGCTTTATCTTATAGAACTCAAGGTCCCCGTGCTGGGAAAACAGGATTTGCAGCTGTTTGAGCTAAGATTTTCAAGTTATACACATAATGAAAACCTATACTTTGTTTCGGGCGAGTTCCCCATTCAAATGCATGTAACAGTGAGAAACGCACTGTCTTGGCGAAAGAAAGCGTTTTTGTACAACTTCATATAAATAGCTGTAACTTTTGATAGAAGACTCAGACAAACATGTTTATGGCTTTATCTTATAGAACTCAAGGTCCCCGTGCTGGGAAAACAGGATTTGCAGCTGTTTGAGCTAAGATTTTCAAGTTATACACATAATGAAAACCTATACTTTGTTTCGGTCAAGTTCCCCATTCAAATGCATGTAACAGTGAGAAACGCACTGTCTTGGCAAAAGAAAGCGTTTTTGTACAACTTCATATAAATCGCTGTAACTTTTGATAGAAGACTCAGACAAACATGTTTATGGCTTTATCTTATAGAACTCAAGGTCCCCGTGCTGGGAAAACAGGATTTGCAGCTGTTTGAGCTAAGATTTTCAAGTTATACACATAAAGAAAACCTATACTTTGTTTCGGTCGAGTTCCCCATTCAAATGCATGTAACAGTGAGAAACGCACTGTCTTGGCGAAAGAAAGCGTTTTTGTACAACTTCATATAAATAGCTGTAACTTTTGATAGAAGACTCAGACAAACATGTTTATGGCTTTATCTTATAGAACTCAAGGTCCCCTTGCTGGGAAAACAGGATTTGCAGCTGTTTGAGCTAAGATTTTCAAGTTATACACATAAAGAAAACCTATACTTTGTTTCGGTCGAGTTCCCCATTCAAATGCATGTAACAGTGAGAAACGCACTGTCTTGGCGAAAGAAAGCGTTTTTGTACAACTTCATATAAATAGCTGTAACTTTTGATAGAAGACTCAGACAAACATGTTTATGGCTTTATCTTATAGAACTCAAGGTCCCCGTGCTGGGAAAACAGGATTTGCAGCTGTTTGAGCTAAGATTTTCAAGTTATACACATAATGAAAACCTATACTTTGTTTCAGTCAAGTTCCCCATTCAAATGCATGTAACAGTGAGAAACGCACTGTCTTGGCAAAAGAAAGCATTTTTGTACAACTTCATATAAATAGCTGTAACTTTTGATAGAAGACTCAGACAAACATGTTTATGGCTTTATCTCATAGAACTCAAGGTCCCCGTGCTGGGAAAACAGGATTTGCAGCTGTTTGAGCTAAGATTTTCAAGTTATACACATAATGAAAACCTATACTTTGTTTCGGTCGAGTTCCCCATTCAAATGCATGTAACAGTGAGAAACGCACTGTCTTGGCAAAAGAAAGCGTTTTTGTACAACTTCATATAAATAGCTGTAACTTTTGATAGAAGACTCAGACAAACATGTTTATGGCTTTATCTTATAGAACTCAAGGTCCCCTTGCTGGGAAAACAGGATTTGCAGCTGTTTGAGCTAAGATTTCCAAGTTATACACATAATGAAAACCTATACTTTGTTTCGGTCGAGTTCCCCATTCAAATGCATGTAACAGTGAGAAACGCACTGTCTTGGCGAAAGAAAGCGTTTTTGTACAACTTCATATAAATAGCTGTAACTTTTGATAGAAGACGCAGATAAACATGTTTATGGCTTTATCTTATAGAACTCAAGGTCCCCTTGCTGGGAAAACAGGATTTGCAGCTGTTTGAGCTAAGATTTCCAAGTTATACACATAATGAAAACCTATACTTTGTTTCGGTCGAGTTCCCCATTCAAATGCATGTAACAGTGAGAAACGCACTGTCTTGGCGAAAGAAAGCGTTTTTGTACAACTTCATATAAATAGCTGTAACTTTTGATAGAAGACTCAGACAAACATGTTTATGGCTTTATCTTATAGAACTCAAGGTCCCCGTGCTGGGAAAACAGGATTTGCAGCTGTTTGAGCTAAGATTTTCAAGTTATACACATAATGAAAACCTATACTTTGTTTCAGTCAAGTTCCCCATTCAAATGCATGTAACAGTGAGAAACGCACTGTCTTGGCAAAATAAAGCGTTTTTGTACAACTTCATATAAATAGCTGTAACTTTTGATAGAAGACTCAGACAAACATGTTTATGGCTTTATCTTATAGAACTCAAGGTCCCCGTGCTGGGAAAACAGGATTTGCAGCTGTTTGAGCTAAGATTTTCAAGTTATACACATAATGAAAACATATACTTTGTTTCGGTCAAGTTCCCCATTCAAATGCATGTAACAGTGAGAAACGCACTGTCTTGGCAAAAGAAAGCGTTTTTGTACAACTTCATATAAATCGCTGTAACTTTTGATAGAAGACTCAGACAAACATGTTTATGGCTTTATCTTATAGAACTCAAGGTCCCCTTGCTGGGAAAACAGGATTTGCAGCTGTTTGAGCTAAGATTTTCAAGTTATACACATAAAGAAAACCTATACTTTGTTTCGGTCGAGTTCCCCATTCAAATGCATGTAACAGTGAGAAACGCACTGTCTTGGCGAAAGAAAGCGTTTTTGTACAACTTCATATAAATAGCTGTAACTTTTGATAGAAGACTCAGACAAACATGTTTATGGCTTTATCTTATAGAACTCAAGGTCCCCGTGCTGGGAAAACAGGATTTGCAGCTGTTTGAGCTAAGATTTTCAAGTTATACACATAATGAAAACCTATACTTTGTTTCAGTCAAGTTCCCCATTCAAATGCATGTAACAGTGAGAAACGCACTGTCTTGGCAAAATAAAGCGTTTTTGTACAACTTCATATAAATAGCTGTAACTTTTGATAGAAGACTCAGACAAACATGTTTATGGCTTTATCTTATAGAACTCAAGGTCCCCGTGCTGGGAAAACAGGATTTGCAGCTGTTTGAGCTAAGATTTTCAAGTTATACACATAATGAAAACCTATACTTTGTTTCGGGCGAGTTCCCCATTCAAATGCATGTAACAGTGAGAAACGCACTGTCTTGGCGAAAGAAAGCGTTTTTGTACAACTTCATATAAATAGCTGTAACTTTTGATAGAAGACTCAGACAAACATGTTTATGGCTTTATCTTATAGAACTCAAGGTCCCCTTGCTGGGAAAACAGGATTTGCAGCTGTTTGAGCTAAGATTTTCAAGTTATACACATAAAGAAAACCTATACTTTGTTTCGGTCGAGTTCCCCATTCAAATGCATGTAACAGTGAGAAACGCACTGTCTTGGCGAAAGAAAGCGTTTTTGTACAACTTCATATAAATAGCTGTAACTTTTGATAGAAGACTCAGACAAACATGTTTATGGCTTTATCTTATAGAACTCAAGGTCCCCGTGCTGGGAAAACAGGATTTGCAGCTGTTTGAGCTAAGATTTTCAAGTTATACACATAATGAAAACCTATACTTTGTTTCAGTCAAGTTCCCCATTCAAATGCATGTAACAGTGAGAAACGCACTGTCTTGGCAAAAGAAAGCATTTTTGTACAACTTCATATAAATAGCTGTAACTTTTGATAGAAGACTCAGACAAACATGTTTATGGCTTTATCTCATAGAACTCAAGGTCCCCGTGCTGGGAAAACAGGATTTGCAGCTGTTTGAGCTAAGATTTTCAAGTTATACACATAATGAAAACCTATACTTTGTTTCGGTCGAGTTCCCCATTCAAATGCATGTAACAGTGAGAAACGCACTGTCTTGGCAAAAGAAAGCGTTTTTGTACAACTTCATATAAATAGCTGTAACTTTTGATAGAAGACTCAGATAAACATGTTTATGGCTTTATCTTATAGAACTCAAGGTCCCCGTGCTGGGAAAACAGGATTTGCAGCTGTTTGAGCTAAGATTTTCAAGTTATACACATAATGAAAACCTATACTTTGTTTCGGTCGAGTTCCCCATTCAAATGCATGTAACAGTGAGAAACGCACTGTCTTGGCGAAAGAAAGCGTTTTTGTACAACTTCATATAAATAGCTGTAACTTTTGATAGAAGACTCAGATAAACATGTTTATGGCTTTATCTTATAGAACTCAAGGTCCCCGTGCTGGGAAAACAGGATTTGCAGCTGTTTGAGCTAAGATTTTCAAGTTATACACATAATGAAAACCTATACTTTGTTTTGGTCAAGTTCCCCATTCAAATGCATGTAACAGTGAGAAACGCACTGTCTTGGCGAAAGAAAGCGTTTTTGTACAACTTCATATAAATAGCTGTAACTTTTGATAGAAGACTCAGACAAACATGTTTATGGCTTTATCTTATAGAACTCAAGGTCCCCTTGCTGGGAAAACAGGATTTGCAGCTGTTTGAGCTAATATTTTCAAGTCATACACATAATGAAAACCTATACTTTGTTTCGGTCGAGTTCCCCATTCAAATGCATGTAACAGTGAGAAACGCACTGTCTTGGCGAAAGAAAGCGTTTTTGTACAACTTCATATAAATAGCTGTAACTTTTGATAGAAGACTCAGACAAACATGTTTATGGCTTTATCTTATAGAACTCAAGGTCCCCGTGCTGGGCAAACAGGATTTGCAGCTGTTTGAGCTAAGATTTTCAAGTTATACACATAATGAAAACCTATACTTTGTTTCGGTCGAGTTCCCCATTCAAATGCATGTAACAGTGAGAAACGCACTGTCTTGGCGAAAGAAAGCGTTTTTGTACAACTTCATATAAATAGCTGTAACTTTTGATAGAAGACTCAGACAAACATGTTTATGGCTTTATCTTATAGAACTCAATATCCCCGTGCTGGGAAAACAGGATTTGCAGCTGTTTGAGCTAAGATTTCCAAGTTATACACATAATGAAAACCTATACTTTGTTTCGGTCGAGTTCCCCATTCAAATGCATGTAACAGTGAGAAACGCACTGTCTTGGCGAAAGAAAGCGTTTTTGTACAACTTCATATAAATAGCTGTAACTTTTGATAGAAGACGCAGATAAACATGTTTATGGCTTTATCTTATAGAACTCAAGGTCCCCTTGCTGGGAAAACAGGATTTGCAGCTGTTTGAGCTAAGATTTCCAAGTTATACACATAATGAAAACCTATACTTTGTTTCGGTCGAGTTCCCCATTCAAATGCATGTAACAGTGAGAAACGCACTGTCTTGGCGAAAGAAAGCGTTTTTGTACAACTTCATATAAATAGCTGTAACTTTTGATAGAAGACGCAGATAAACATGTTTATGGCTTTATCTTATAGAACTCAAGGTCCCCTTGCTGGGAAAACAGGATTTGCAGCTGTTTGAGCTAATATTTCCAAGTTATACACATAATGAAAACCTATACTTTGTTTCGGTCGAGTTCCCCATTCAAATGCATGTAACAGTGAGAAACGCACTGTCTTGGCGAAAGAAAGCGTTTTTGTACAACTTCATATAAATAGCTGTAACTTTTGATAGAAGACTCAGACAAACATGTTTATGGCTTTATCTTATAGAACTCAAGGTCCCCGTGCTGGGCAAACAGGATTTGCAGCTGTTTGAGCTAAGATTTTCAAGTTATACACATAATGAAAACCTATACTTTGTTTCGGTCGAGTTCCCCATTCAAATGCATGTAACAGTGAGAAACGCACTGTCTTGGCGAAAGAAAGCGTTTTTGTACAACTTCATATAAATAGCTGTAATTTTTGATAGAAGACTCAGACAAACATGTTTATGGCTTTATCTTATAGAACTCAAGGTCCCCTTGCTGGGAAAACAGGATTTGCAGCTGTTTGAGCTAAGATTTCCAAGTTATACACATAATGAAAACCTATACTTTGTTTTCGTCGAGTTCCCCATTCAAATGCATGTAACAGTGAGAAACGCATTGTCTTGGCGAAAGAAAGCGTTTTTGTACAACTTCATATAAATCGCTGTAACTTTTGATAGAAGACTCAGACAAACATGTTTATGGCTTTATCTTATAGAACTCAAGGTCCCCGTGCTGGGAAAACAGGATTTGCAGCTGTTTGAGCTAAGATTTTCAAGTTATACACATAATGAAAACCTATACTTTGTTTCAGTCAAGTTCCCCATTCAAATGCATGTAACAGTGAGAAACGCACTGTCTTGGCAAAATAAAGCGTTTTTGTACAACTTCATATAAATAGCTGTAACTTTTGATAGAAGACTCAGACAAACATGTTTATGGCTTTATCTTATAGAACTCAAGGTCCCCGTGCTGGGAAAACAGGATTTGCAGCTGTTTGAGCTAAGATTTTCAAGTTATACACATAATGAAAACCTATACTTTGTTTCGGGCGAGTTCCCCATTCAAATGCATGTAACAGTGAGAAACGCATTGTCTTGGCGAAAGAAAGCGTTTTTGTACAACTTCATATAAATAGCTGTAACTTTTGATAGAAGACTCAGACAAACATGTTTATGGCTTTATCTTATAGAACTCAAGGTCCCCGTGCTGGGCAAACAGGATTTGCAGCTGTTTGAGCTAAGATTTTCAAGTTATACACATAATGAAAACCTATACTTTGTTTCGGTCGAGTTCCCCATTCAAATGCATGTAACAGTGAGAAACGCACTGTCTTGGCGAAAGAAAGCGTTTTTGTACAACTTCATATAAATAGCTGTAACTTTTGATAGAAGACTCAGACAAACATGTTTATGGCTTTATCTTATAGAACTCAAGGTCCCCTTGCTGGGAAAACAGGATTTGCAGCTGTTTGAGCTAAGATTTCCAAGTTATACACATAATGAAAACCTATACTTTGTTTTCGTCGAGTTCCCCATTCAAATGCATGTAACAGTGAGAAACGCATTGTCTTGGCGAAAGAAAGCGTTTTTGTACAACTTCATATAAATCGCTGTAACTTTTGATAGAAGACTCAGACAAACATGTTTATGGCTTTATCTTATAGAACTCAAGGTCCCCGTGCTGGGAAAACAGGATTTGCAGCTGTTTGAGCTAAGATTTTCAAGTTATACACATAATGAAAACCTATACTTTGTTTCAGTCAAGTTCCCCATTCAAATGCATGTAACAGTGAGAAACGCACTGTCTTGGCAAAATAAAGCGTTTTTGTACAACTTCATATAAATAGCTGTAACTTTTGATAGAAGACTCAGACAAACATGTTTATGGCTTTATCTTATAGAACTCAAGGTCCCCGTGCTGGGAAAACAGGATTTGCAGCTGTTTGAGCTAAGATTTTCAAGTTATACACATAATGAAAACCTATACTTTGTTTCGGGCGAGTTCCCCATTCAAATGCATGTAACAGTGAGAAACGCATTGTCTTGGCGAAAGAAAGCGTTTTTGTACAACTTCATATAAATAGCTGTAACTTTTGATAGAAGACTCAGACAAACATGTTTATGGCTTTATCTTATAGAACTCAAGGTCCCCGTGCTGGGAAAACAGGATTTGCAGCTGTTTGAGCTAAGATTTTCAAGTTATACACATAATGAAAACCTATACTTTGTTTCGGTCAAGTTCCCCATTCAAATGCATGTAACAGTGAGAAACGCACTGTCTTGGCAAAAGAAAGCGTTTTTGTACAACTTCATATAAATCGCTGTAACTTTTGATAGAAGACTCAGACAAACATGTTTATGGCTTTATCTTATAGAACTCAAGGTCCCCGTGCTGGGAAAACAGGATTTGCAGCTGTTTGAGCTAAGATTTTCAAGTTATACACATAAAGAAAACCTATACTTTGTTTCGGTCGAGTTCCCCATTCAAATGCATGTAACAGTGAGAAACGCACTGTCTTGGCGAAAGAAAGCGTTTTTGTACAACTTCATATAAATAGCTGTAACTTTTGATAGAAGACTCAGACAAACATGTTTATGGCTTTATCTTATAGAACTCAAGGTCCCCGTGCTGGGAAAACAGGATTTGCAGCTGTTTGAGCTAAGATTTTCAAGTTATACACATAATGAAAACCTATACTTTGTTTCAGTCAAGTTCCCCATTCAAATGCATGTAACAGTGAGAAACGCACTGTCTTGGCAAAATAAAGCGTTTTTGTACAACTTCATATAAATAGCTGTAACTTTTGATAGAAGACTCAGACAAACATGTTTATGGCTTTATCTTATAGAACTCAAGGTCCCCGTGCTGGGAAAACAGGATTTGCAGCTGTTTGAGCTAAGATTTTCAAGTTATACACATAATGAAAACCTATACTTTGTTTCGGGCGAGTTCCCCATTCAAATGCATGTAACAGTGAGAAACGCATTGTCTTGGCGAAAGAAAGCGTTTTTGTACAACTTCATATAAATAGCTGTAACTTTTGATAGAAGACTCAGACAAACATGTTTATGGCTTTATCTTATAGAACTCAAGGTCCCCTTGCTGGGAAAACAGGATTTGCAGCTGTTTGAGCTAAGATTTTCAAGTTATACACATAATGAAAACCTATACTTTGTTTCGGTCAAGTTCCCCATTCAAATGCATGTAACAGTGAGAAACGCACTGTCTTGGCAAAAGAAAGCGTTTTTGTACAACTTCATATAAATCGCTGTAACTTTTGATAGAAGACTCAGACAAACATGTTTATGGCTTTATCTTATAGAACTCAAGGTCCCCGTGCTGGGAAAACAGGATTTGCAGCTGTTTGAGCTAAGATTTTCAAGTTATACACATAAAGAAAACCTATACTTTGTTTCGGTCGAGTTCCCCATTCAAATGCATGTAACAGTGAGAAACGCACTGTCTTGGCGAAAGAAAGCGTTTTTGTACAACTTCATATAAATAGCTGTAACTTTTGATAGAAGACTCAGACAAACATGTTTATGGCTTTATCTTATAGAACTCAAGGTCCCCGTGCTGGGAAAACAGGATTTGCAGCTGTTTGAGCTAAGATTTTCAAGTTATACACATAATGAAAACCTATACTTTGTTTCAGTCAAGTTCCCCATTCAAATGCATGTAACAGTGAGAAACGCACTGTCTTGGCAAAAGAAAGCGTTTTTGTACAACTTCATATAAATAGCTGTAACTTTTGATAGAAGACTCAGACAAACATGTTTATGGCTTTATCTCATAGAACTCAAGGTCCCCGTGCTGGGAAAACAGGATTTGCAGCTGTTTGAGCTAAGATTTTCAAGTTATACACATAAAGAAAACCTATACTTTGTTTCGGTCGAGTTCCCCATTCAAATGCATGTAACAGTGAGAAACGCACTGTCTTGGCAAAAGAAAGCGTTTTTGTACAACTTCATATAAATAGCTGTAACTTTTGATAGAAGACTCAGATAAACATGTTTATGGCTTTATCTTATAGAACTCAAGGTCCCCGTGCTGGGAAAACAGGATTTGCAGCTGTTTGAGCTAAGATTTTCAAGTTATACACATAAAGAAAACCTATACTTTGTTTCGGTCGAGTTCCCCATTCAAATGCATGTAACAGTGAGAAACGCACTGTCTTGGCGAAAGAAAGCGTTTTTGTACAACTTCATATAAATAGCTGTAACTTTTGATAGAAGACTCAGACAAACATGTTTATGGCTTTATCTTATAGAACTCAAGGTCCCCTTGCTGGGAAAACAGGATTTGCAGCTGTTTGAGCTAAGATTTTCAAGTTATACACATAAAGAAAACCTATACTTTGTTTCGGTCGAGTTCCCCATTCAAATGCATGTAACAGTGAGAAACGCACTGTCTTGGCGAAAGAAAGCGTTTTTGTACAACTTCATATAAATAGCTGTAACTTTTGATAGAAGACTCAGACAAACATGTTTATGGCTTTATCTTATAGAACTCAAGGTCCCCGTGCTGGGAAAACAGGATTTGCAGCTGTTTGAGCTAAGATTTTCAAGTTATACACATAATGAAAACCTATACTTTGTTTCAGTCAAGTTCCCCATTCAAATGCATGTAACAGTGAGAAACGCACTGTCTTGGCAAAATAAAGCGTTTTTGTACAACTTCATATAAATAGCTGTAACTTTTGATAGAAGACTCAGACAAACATGTTTATGGCTTTATCTTATAGAACTCAAGGTCCCCGTGCTGGGAAAACAGGATTTGCAGCTGTTTGAGCTAAGATTTTCAAGTTATACACATAATGAAAACCTATACTTTGTTTCGGTCAAGTTCCCCATTCAAATGCATGTAACAGTGAGAAACGCACTGTCTTGGCAAAAGAAAGCGTTTTTGTACAACTTCATATAAATCGCTGTAACTTTTGATAGAAGACTCAGACAAACATGTTTATGGCTTTATCTTATAGAACTCAAGGTCCCCGTGCTGGGAAAACAGGATTTGCAGCTGTTTGAGCTAAGATTTTCAAGTTATACACATAAAGAAAACCTATACTTTGTTTCGGTCGAGTTCCCCATTCAAATGCATGTAACAGTGAGAAACGCACTGTCTTGGCGAAAGAAAGCGTTTTTGTACAACTTCATATAAATAGCTGTAACTTTTGATAGAAGACTCAGACAAACATGTTTATGGCTTTATCTTATAGAACTCAAGGTCCCCTTGCTGGGAAAACAGGATTTGCAGCTGTTTGAGCTAAGATTTTCAAGTTATACACATAAAGAAAACCTATACTTTGTTTCGGTCGAGTTCCCCATTCAAATGCATGTAACAGTGAGAAACGCACTGTCTTGGCGAAAGAAAGCGTTTTTGTACAACTTCATATAAATAGCTGTAACTTTTGATAGAAGACTCAGACAAACATGTTTATGGCTTTATCTTATAGAACTCAAGGTCCCCGTGCTGGGAAAACAGGATTTGCAGCTGTTTGAGCTAAGATTTTCAAGTTATACACATAATGAAAACCTATACTTTGTTTCAGTCAAGTTCCCCATTCAAATGCATGTAACAGTGAGAAACGCACTGTCTTGGCAAAAGAAAGCATTTTTGTACAACTTCATATAAATAGCTGTAACTTTTGATAGAAGACTCAGACAAACATGTTTATGGCTTTATCTCATAGAACTCAAGGTCCCCGTGCTGGGAAAACAGGATTTGCAGCTGTTTGAGCTAAGATTTTCAAGTTATACACATAATGAAAACCTATACTTTGTTTCGGTCGAGTTCCCCATTCAAATGCATGTAACAGTGAGAAACGCACTGTCTTGGCAAAAGAAAGCGTTTTTGTACAACTTCATATAAATAGCTGTAACTTTTGATAGAAGACTCAGATAAACATGTTTATGGCTTTATCTTATAGAACTCAAGGTCCCCGTGCTGGGAAAACAGGATTTGCAGCTGTTTGAGCTAAGATTTTCAAGTTATACACATAATGAAAACCTATACTTTGTTTCGGTCAAGTTCCCCATTCAAATGCATGTAACAGTGAGAAACGCACTGTCTTGGCGAAAGAAAGCGTTTTTGTACAACTTCATATAAATAGCTGTAACTTTTGATAGAAGACTCAGATAAACATGTTTATGGCTTTATCTTATAGAACTCAAGGTCCCCGTGCTGGGAAAACAGGATTTGCAGCTGTTTGAGCTAAGATTTTCAAGTTATACACATAATGAAAACCTATACTTTGTTTTGGTCAAGTTCCCCATTCAAATGCATGTAACAGTGAGAAACGCACTGTCTTGGCGAAAGAAAGCGTTTTTGTACAACTTCATATAAATAGCTGTAACTTTTGATAGAAGACTCAGACAAACATGTTTATGGCTTTATCTTATAGAACTCAAGGTCCCCTTGCTGGGAAAACAGGATTTGCAGCTGTTTGAGCTAATATTTTCAAGTCATACACATAATGAAAACCTATACTTTGTTTCGGTCGAGTTCCCCATTCAAATGCATGTAACAGTGAGAAACGCACTGTCTTGGCGAAAGAAAGCGTTTTTGTACAACTTCATATAAATAGCTGTAACTTTTGATAGAAGACTCAGACAAACATGTTTATGGCTTTATCTTATAGAACTCAAGGTCCCCGTGCTGGGCAAACAGGATTTGCAGCTGTTTGAGCTAAGATTTTCAAGTTATACACATAATGAAAACCTATACTTTGTTTCGGTCGAGTTCCCCATTCAAATGCATGTAACAGTGAGAAACGCACTGTCTTGGCGAAAGAAAGCGTTTTTGTACAACTTCATATAAATAGCTGTAACTTTTGATAGAAGACTCAGACAAACATGTTTATGGCTTTATCTTATAGAACTCAAGGTCCCCTTGCTGGGAAAACAGGATTTGCAGCTGTTTGAGCTAAGATTTCCAAGTTATACACATAATGAAAACCTATACTTTGTTTCGGTCGAGTTCCCCATTCAAATGCATGTAACAGTGAGAAACGCACTGTCTTGGCGAAAGAAAGCGTTTTTGTACAACTTCATATAAATAGCTGTAACTTTTGATAGAAGACGCAGATAAACATGTTTATGGCTTTATCTTATAGAACTCAAGGTCCCCTTGCTGGGAAAACAGGATTTGCAGCTGTTTGAGCTAAGATTTCCAAGTTATACACATAATGAAAACCTATACTTTGTTTCGGTCGAGTTCCCCATTCAAATGCATGTAACAGTGAGAAACGCACTGTCTTGGCGAAAGAAAGCGTTTTTGTACAACTTCATATAAATAGCTGTAACTTTTGATAGAAGACGCAGATAAACATGTTTATGGCTTTATCTTATAGAACTCAAGGTCCCCTTGCTGGGAAAACAGGATTTGCAGCTGTTTGAGCTAATATTTCCAAGTTATACACATAATGAAAACCTATACTTTGTTTCGGTCGAGTTCCCCATTCAAATGCATGTAACAGTGAGAAACGCACTGTCTTGGCGAAAGAAAGCGTTTTTGTACAACTTCATATAAATAGCTGTAACTTTTGATAGAAGACTCAGACAAACATGTTTATGGCTTTATCTTATAGAACTCAAGGTCCCCGTGCTGGGCAAACAGGATTTGCAGCTGTTTGAGCTAAGATTTTCAAGTTATACACATAATGAAAACCTATACTTTGTTTCGGTCGAGTTCCCCATTCAAATGCATGTAACAGTGAGAAACGCACTGTCTTGGCGAAAGAAAGCGTTTTTGTACAACTTCATATAAATAGCTGTAACTTTTGATAGAAGACTCAGACAAACATGTTTATGGCTTTATCTTATAGAACTCAAGGTCCCCTTGCTGGGAAAACAGGATTTGCAGCTGTTTGAGCTAAGATTTCCAAGTTATACACATAATGAAAACCTATACTTTGTTTTCGTCGAGTTCCCCATTCAAATGCATGTAACAGTGAGAAACGCATTGTCTTGGCGAAAGAAAGCGTTTTTGTACAACTTCATATAAATAGCTGTAACTTTTGATAGAAGACTCAGACAAACATGTTTATGGCTTTATCTTATAGAACTCAAGGTCCCCTTGCTGGGAAAACAGGATTTGCAGCTGTTTGAGCTAAGATTTCCAAGTTATACACATAATGAAAACCTATACTTTGTTTTCGTCGAGTTCCCCATTCAAATGCATGTAACAGTGAGAAACGCATTGTCTTGGCGAAAGAAAGCGTTTTTGTACAACTTCATATAAATCGCTGTAACTTTTGATAGAAGACTCAGACAAACATGTTTATGGCTTTATCTTATAGAACTCAAGGTCCCCGTGCTGGGAAAACAGGATTTGCAGCTGTTTGAGCTAAGATTTCCAAGTTATACACATAATGAAAACCTATACTTTGTTTTCGTCGAGTTCCCCATTCAAATGCATGTAACAGTGAGAAACGCATTGTCTTGGCGAAAGAAAGCGTTTTTGTACAACTTCATATAAATAGCTGTAACTTTTGATAGAAGACTCAGACAAACATGTTTATGGCTTTATCTTATAGAACTCAAGGTCCCCGTGCTGGGAAAACAGGATTTGCAGCTGTTTGAGCTAAGATTTTCAAGTTATACACATAATGAAAACCTATACTTTGTTTCAGTCAAGTTCCCCATTCAAATGCATGTAACAGTGAGAAACGCACTGTCTTGGCAAAATAAAGCGTTTTTGTACAACTTCATATAAATAGCTGTAACTTTTGATAGAAGACTCAGACAAACATGTTTATGGCTTTATCTTATAGAACTCAAGGTCCCCGTGCTGGGAAAACAGGATTTGCAGCTGTTTGAGCTAAGATTTTCAAGTTATACACATAATGAAATCCTATACTTTGTTTCGGGCGAGTTCCCCATTCAAATGCATGTAACAGTGAGAAACGCACTGTCTTGGCAAAAGAAAGCGTTTTTGTACAACTTCATATAAATAGCTGTAACTTTTGATAGAAGACGCAGATAAACATGTTTATGGCTTTATCTTATAGAACTCAAGGTCCCCTTGCTGGGAAAACAGGATTTGCAGCTGTTTGAGCTAATATTTCCAAGTTATACACATAATGAAAACCTATACTTTGTTTCGGTCGAGTTCCCCATTCAAATGCATGTAACAGTGAGAAACGCACTGTCTTGGCAAAAGAAAGCGTTTTTGTACAACTTCATATAAATAGCTGTAACTTTTGATAGAAGACTCAGATAAACATGTTTATGGCTTTATCTTATAGAACTCAAGGTCCCCGTGCTGGGAAAACAGGATTTGCAGCTGTTTGAGCTAAGATTTTCAAGTTATACACATAATGAAAACCTATACTTTGTTTCGGTCGAGTTCCCCATTCAAATGCATGTAACAGTGAGAAACGCACTGTCTTGGCGAAAGAAAGCGTTTTTGTACAACTTCATATAAATAGCTGTAACTTTTGATAGAAGACTCAGACAAACATGTTTATGGCTTTATCTTATAGAACTCAAGGTCCCCTTGCTGGGAAAACAGGATTTGCAGCTGTTTGAGCTAAGATTTTCAAGTTATACACATAATGAAAACCTATACTTTGTTTCGGTCGAGTTCCCCATTCAAATGCATGTAACAGTGAGAAACGCACTGTCTTGGCAAAAGAAAGCATTTTTGTACAACTTCATATAAATAGCTGTAACTTTTGATAGAAGACTCAGACAAACATGTTTATGGCTTTATCTCATAGAACTCAAGGTCCCCGTGCTGGGAAAACAGGATTTGCAGCTGTTTGAGCTAAGATTTTCAAGTTATACACATAATGAAAACCTATACTTTGTTTCGGTCGAGTTCCCCATTCAAATGCATGTAACAGTGAGAAACGCACTGTCTTGGCAAAAGAAAGCGTTTTTGTACAACTTCATATAAATAGCTGTAACTTTTGATAGAAGACTCAGATAAACATGTTTATGGCTTTATCTTATAGAACTCAAGGTCCCCGTGCTGGGAAAACAGGATTTGCAGCTGTTTGAGCTAAGATTTTCAAGTTATACACATAATGAAAACCTATACTTTGTTTCGGTCAAGTTCCCCATTCAAATGCATGTAACAGTGAGAAACGCACTGTCTTGGCGAAAGAAAGCGTTTTTGTACAACTTCATATAAATAGCTGTAACTTTTGATAGAAGACTCAGATAAACATGTTTATGGCTTTATCTTATAGAACTCAAGGTCCCCTTGCTGGGAAAACAGGATTTGCAGCTGTTTGAGCTAAGATTTTCAAGTTATACACATAATGAAAACCTATACTTTGTTTTGGTCAAGTTCCCCATTCAAATGCATGTAACAGTGAGAAACGCACTGTCTTGGCGAAAGAAAGCGTTTTTGTACAACTTCATATAAATAGCTGTAACTTTTGATAGAAGACTCAGACAAACATGTTTATGGCTTTATCTTATAGAACTCAAGGTCCCCTTGCTGGGAAAACAGGATTTGCAGCTGTTTGAGCTAATATTTTCAAGTCATACACATAATGAAAACCTATACTTTGTTTCGGTCGAGTTCCCCATTCAAATGCATGTAACAGTGAGAAACGCACTGTCTTGGCGAAAGAAAGCGTTTTTGTACAACTTCATATAAATAGCTGTAACTTTTGATAGAAGACTCAGACAAACATGTTTATGGCTTTATCTTATAGAACTCAAGGTCCCCGTGCTGGGCAAACAGGATTTGCAGCTGTTTGAGCTAAGATTTTCAAGTTATACACATAATGAAAACCTATACTTTGTTTCGGTCGAGTTCCCCATTCAAATGCATGTAACAGTGAGAAACGCACTGTCTTGGCGAAAGAAAGCGTTTTTGTACAACTTCATATAAATAGCTGTAACTTTTGATAGAAGACTCAGACAAACATGTTTATGGCTTTATCTTATAGAACTCAAGGTCCCCTTGCTGGGAAAACAGGATTTGCAGCTGTTTGAGCTAAGATTTCCAAGTTATACACATAATGAAAACCTATACTTTGTTTCGGTCGAGTTCCCCATTCAAATGCATGTAACAGTGAGAAACGCACTGTCTTGGCGAAAGAAAGCGTTTTTGTACAACTTCATATAAATAGCTGTAACTTTTGATAGAAGACGCAGATAAACATGTTTATGGCTTTATCTTATAGAACTCAAGGTCCCCTTGCTGGGAAAACAGGATTTGCAGCTGTTTGAGCTAAGATTTCCAAGTTATACACATAATGAAAACCTATACTTTGTTTCGGTCGAGTTCCCCATTCAAATGCATGTAACAGTGAGAAACGCACTGTCTTGGCGAAAGAAAGCGTTTTTGTACAACTTCATATAAATAGCTGTAACTTTTGATAGAAGACGCAGATAAACATGTTTATGGCTTTATCTTATAGAACTCAAGGTCCCCTTGCTGGGAAAACAGGATTTGCAGCTGTTTGAGCTAATATTTCCAAGTTATACACATAATGAAAACCTATACTTTGTTTCGGTCGAGTTCCCCATTCAAATGCATGTAACAGTGAGAAACGCACTGTCTTGGCGAA
This sequence comes from Astatotilapia calliptera, assembly GCF_964374335.1. Taxonomy (NCBI): domain Eukaryota; kingdom Metazoa; phylum Chordata; class Actinopteri; order Cichliformes; family Cichlidae; genus Astatotilapia; species Astatotilapia calliptera. The sequence goes on from NC_137440.1 coordinate 3,501,468, forward strand.
AGAAAGCGTTTTTGTACAACTTCATATAAATAGCTGTAACTTTTGATAGAAGACTCAGACAAACATGTTTATGGCTTTATCTTATAGAACTCAAGGTCCCCGTGCTGGGCAAACAGGATTTGCAGCTGTTTGAGCTAAGATTTTCAAGTTATACACATAATGAAAACCTATACTTTGTTTCGGTCGAGTTCCCCATTCAAATGCATGTAACAGTGAGAAACGCACTGTCTTGGCGAAAGAAAGCGTTTTTGTACAACTTCATATAAATAGCTGTAACTTTTGATAGAAGACTCAGACAAACATGTTTATGGCTTTATCTTATAGAACTCAAGGTCCCCTTGCTGGGCAAACAGGATTTGCAGCTGTTTGAGCTAAGATTTTCAAGTTATACACATAATGAAAACCTATACTTTGTTTTCGTCGAGTTCCCCATTCAAATGCATGTAACAGTGAGAAACGCATTGTCTTGGCGAAAGAAAGCGTTTTTGTACAACTTCATATAAATAGCTGTAACTTTTGATAGAAGACTCAGACAAACATGTTTATGGCTTTATCTTATAGAACTCAAGGTCCCTTTGCTGGGAAAACAGGATTTGCAGCTGTTTGAGCTAAGATTTCCAAGTTATACACATAATGAAAACCTATACTTTGTTTCGGTCGAGTTCCCCATTCAAATGCATGTAACAGTGAGAAACGCATTGTCTTGGCGAAAGAAAGCGTTTTTGTACAACTTCATATAAATAGCTGTAACTTTTGATAGAAGACGCAGATAAACATGTTTATGGCTTTATCTTATAGAACTCAAGGTCCCCTTGCTGGGAAAACAGGATTTGCAGCTGTTTGAGCTAATATTTCCAAGTTATACACATAATGAAAACCTATACTTTGTTTCGGTCGAGTTCCCCATTCAAATGCATGTAACAGTGAGAAACGCACTGTCTTGGCAAAAGAAAGCGTTTTTGTACAACTTCATATAAATAGCTGTAACTTTTGATAGAAGACTCAGATAAACATGTTTATGGCTTTATCTTATAGAACTCAAGGTCCCCGTGCTGGGAAAACAGGATTTGCAGCTGTTTGAGCTAAGATTTTCAAGTTATACACATAATGAAAACCTATACTTTGTTTCGGTCGAGTTCCCCATTCAAATGCATGTAACAGTGAGAAACGCACTGTCTTGGCGAAAGAAAGCGTTTTTGTACAACTTCATATAAATAGCTGTAACTTTTGATAGAAGACTCAGACAAACATGTTTATGGCTTTATCTTATAGAACTCAAGGTCCCCTTGCTGGGAAAACAGGATTTGCAGCTGTTTGAGCTAAGATTTTCAAGTTATACACATAATGAAAACCTATACTTTGTTTCGGTCGAGTTCCCCATTCAAATGCATGTAACAGTGAGAAACGCACTGTCTTGGCAAAAGAAAGCATTTTTGTACAACTTCATATAAATAGCTGTAACTTTTGATAGAAGACTCAGACAAACATGTTTATGGCTTTATCTCATAGAACTCAAGGTCCCCGTGCTGGGAAAACAGGATTTGCAGCTGTTTGAGCTAAGATTTTCAAGTTATACACATAATGAAAACCTATACTTTGTTTCGGTCGAGTTCCCCATTCAAATGCATGTAACAGTGAGAAACGCACTGTCTTGGCAAAAGAAAGCGTTTTTGTACAACTTCATATAAATAGCTGTAACTTTTGATAGAAGACTCAGATAAACATGTTTATGGCTTTATCTTATAGAACTCAAGGTCCCCGTGCTGGGAAAACAGGATTTGCAGCTGTTTGAGCTAAGATTTTCAAGTTATACACATAATGAAAACCTATACTTTGTTTCGGTCAAGTTCCCCATTCAAATGCATGTAACAGTGAGAAACGCACTGTCTTGGCGAAAGAAAGCGTTTTTGTACAACTTCATATAAATAGCTGTAACTTTTGATAGAAGACTCAGATAAACATGTTTATGGCTTTATCTTATAGAACTCAAGGTCCCCGTGCTGGGAAAACAGGATTTGCAGCTGTTTGAGCTAAGATTTTCAAGTTATACACATAATGAAAACCTATACTTTGTTTTGGTCAAGTTCCCCATTCAAATGCATGTAACAGTGAGAAACGCACTGTCTTGGCGAAAGAAAGCGTTTTTGTACAACTTCATATAAATAGCTGTAACTTTTGATAGAAGACTCAGACAAACATGTTTATGGCTTTATCTTATAGAACTCAAGGTCCCCTTGCTGGGAAAACAGGATTTGCAGCTGTTTGAGCTAATATTTTCAAGTCATACACATAATGAAAACCTATACTTTGTTTCGGTCGAGTTCCCCATTCAAATGCATGTAACAGTGAGAAACGCACTGTCTTGGCGAAAGAAAGCGTTTTTGTACAACTTCATATAAATAGCTGTAACTTTTGATAGAAGACTCAGACAAACATGTTTATGGCTTTATCTTATAGAACTCAAGGTCCCCGTGCTGGGCAAACAGGATTTGCAGCTGTTTGAGCTAAGATTTTCAAGTTATACACATAATGAAAACCTATACTTTGTTTCGGTCGAGTTCCCCATTCAAATGCATGTAACAGTGAGAAACGCACTGTCTTGGCGAAAGAAAGCGTTTTTGTACAACTTCATATAAATAGCTGTAACTTTTGATAGAAGACTCAGACAAACATGTTTATGGCTTTATCTTATAGAACTCAAGGTCCCCTTGCTGGGAAAACAGGATTTGCAGCTGTTTGAGCTAAGATTTCCAAGTTATACACATAATGAAAACCTATACTTTGTTTCGGTCGAGTTCCCCATTCAAATGCATGTAACAGTGAGAAACGCACTGTCTTGGCGAAAGAAAGCGTTTTTGTACAACTTCATATAAATAGCTGTAACTTTTGATAGAAGACGCAGATAAACATGTTTATGGCTTTATCTTATAGAACTCAAGGTCCCCTTGCTGGGAAAACAGGATTTGCAGCTGTTTGAGCTAAGATTTCCAAGTTATACACATAATGAAAACCTATACTTTGTTTCGGTCGAGTTCCCCATTCAAATGCATGTAACAGTGAGAAACGCACTGTCTTGGCGAAAGAAAGCGTTTTTGTACAACTTCATATAAATAGCTGTAACTTTTGATAGAAGACGCAGATAAACATGTTTATGGCTTTATCTTATAGAACTCAAGGTCCCCTTGCTGGGAAAACAGGATTTGCAGCTGTTTGAGCTAATATTTCCAAGTTATACACATAATGAAAACCTATACTTTGTTTCGGTCGAGTTCCCCATTCAAATGCATGTAACAGTGAGAAACGCACTGTCTTGGCGAAAGAAAGCGTTTTTGTACAACTTCATATAAATAGCTGTAACTTTTGATAGAAGACTCAGACAAACATGTTTATGGCTTTATCTTATAGAACTCAAGGTCCCCGTGCTGGGCAAACAGGATTTGCAGCTGTTTGAGCTAAGATTTTCAAGTTATACACATAATGAAAACCTATACTTTGTTTCGGTCGAGTTCCCCATTCAAATGCATGTAACAGTGAGAAACGCACTGTCTTGGCGAAAGAAAGCGTTTTTGTACAACTTCATATAAATAGCTGTAACTTTTGATAGAAGACTCAGACAAACATGTTTATGGCTTTATCTTATAGAACTCAAGGTCCCCTTGCTGGGAAAACAGGATTTGCAGCTGTTTGAGCTAAGATTTTCAAGTTATACACATAATGAAAACCTATACTTTGTTTCGGTCGAGTTCCCCATTCAAATGCATGTAACAGTGAGAAACGCATTGTCTTGGCGAAAGAAAGCGTTTTTGTACAACTTCATATAAATAGCTGTAACTTTTGATAGAAGACTCAGATAAACATGTTTATGGCTTTATCTTATAGAACTCAAGGTCCCCGTGCTGGGAAAACAGGATTTGCAGCTGTTTGAGCTAAGATTTTCAAGTTATACACATAATGAAAACCTATACTTTGTTTCAGTCAAGTTCTCCATTCAAATGCATGTAACAGTGAGAAACGCACTGTCTTGGCGAAAGAAAGCGTTTTTGTACAACTTCATATAAATAGCTGTAACTTTTGATAGAAGACTCAGACAAACATGTTTATGGCTTTATCTTATAGAACTCAAGGTCCCCGTGCTGGGAAAACAGGATTTGCAGCTGTTTGAGCTAAGATTTTCAAGTTATACACATAATGAAAACCTATACTTTGTTTCGGTCGAGTTCCCCATTCAAATGCATGTAACAGTGAGAAACGCACTGTCTTGGCGAAAGAAAGCGTTTTTGTACAACTTCATATAAATAGCTGTAACTTTTGATAGAAGACTCAGACAAACATGTTTATGGCTTTATCTTATAGAACTCAAGGTCCCCTTGCTGGGAAAACAGGATTTGCAGCTATTTGAGCTAAGATTTTCAAGTTATACACATAATGAAAACCTATACTTTGTTTCGGTCGAGTTCCCCATTCAAATGCATGTAACAGTGAGAAACGCACTGTCTTGGCGAAAGAAAGCGTTTTTGTACAACTTCATATAAATAGCTGTAACTTTTGATAGAAGACTCAGACAAACATGTTTATGGCTTTATCTTATAGAACTCAAGGTCCCCGTGCTGGGAAAACAGGATTTGCAGCTGTTTGAGCTAAGATTTCCAAGTTATACACATAATGAAAACCTCTACTTTGTTTCGGTCGAGTTCCCCATTCAAATGCATGTAACAGTGAGAAACGCACTGTCTTGGCGAAAGAAAGCGATTTTGTACAACTTCATATAAATAGCTGTAACTTTTGATAGAAGACTCAGACAAAGATGTTTATGGCTTTATCTTATAGAACTCAAGGTCCCCTTGCTGGGAAAACAGGATTTGCAGCTGTTTGAGCTAAGATTTTCAAGTTATACACATAATGAAAACCTATACTTTGTTTCGGTCGAGTTCCCCATTCAAATGCATGTAACAGTGAGAAACGCACTGTCTTGGCAAAAGAAAGCGTTTTTGTACAACTTCATATAAATAGCTGTAACTTTTGATAGAAGACTCAGACAAACATGTTTATGGCTTTATCTTATAGAACTCAAGGTCCCCTTGCTGGGAAAACAGGATTTGCAGCTGTTTGAGCTAAGATTTCCAAGTTATACACATAATGAAAACCTATACTTTGTTTCGGTCGAGTTCCCCATTCAAATGCATGTAACAGTGAGAAACGCATTGTCTTGGCGAAAGAAAGCGTTTTTGTACAACTTCATATAAATAGCTGTAACTTTTGATAGAAGACTCAGACAAACATGTTTATGGCTTTATCTTATAGAACTCAAGGTCCCCTTGCTGGGAAAACAGGATTTGCAGCTGTTTGAGCTAATATTTTCAAGTTATACACATAATGAAAACCTATACTTTGTTTCGGTCGAGTTCCCCATTCAAATGCATGTAACAGTGAGAAACGCATTGTCTTGGCGAAAGAAAGCGTTTTTGTACAACTTCATATAAATAGCTGTAACTTTTGATAGAAGACTCAGATAAACATGTTTATGGCTTTATCTTATAGAACTCAAGGTCCCCGTGCTGGGAAAACAGGATTTGCAGCTGTTTGAGCTAATATTTTCAAGTTATACACATAATGAAAACCTATACTTTGTTTCGGTCGAGTTCCCCATTCAAATGCATGTAACAGTGAGAAACGCACTGTCTTGGCGAAAGAAAGCGTTTTTGTACAACTTCATATAAATAGCTGTAACTTTTGATAGAAGACTCAGACAAACATGTTTATGGCTTTATCTTATAGAACTCAAGGTCCCCTTGCTGGGCAAACAGGATTTGCAGCTGTTTGAGCTAAGATTTCCAAGTTATACACATAATGAAAACCTATACTTTGTTTCGGTCGAGTTCCCCATTCAAATGCATGTAACAGTGAGAAACGCACTGTCTTGGCGAAAGAAAGCGTTTTTGTACAACTTCATATAAATAGCTGTAACTTTTGATAGAAGACTCAGACAAACATGTTTATGGCTTTATCTTATAGAACTCAAGGTCCCCTTGCTGGGAAAACAGGATTTGCAGCTGTTTGAGCTAAGATTTCCAAGTTATACACATAATGAAAACCTATACTTTGTTTCGGTCGAGTTCCCCATTCAAATGCATGTAACAGTGAGAAACGCACTGTCTTGGCGAAAGAAAGCGTTTTTGTACAACTTCATATAAATAGCTGTAACTTTTGATAGAAGACTCAGACAAACATGTTTATGGCTTTATCTTATAGAACTCAATATCCCCGTGCTGGGAAAACAGGATTTGCAGCTGTTTGAGCTAAGATTTTCAAGTTATACACATAATGAAAACCTATACTTTGTTTCGGTCGAGTTCCCCATTCAAATGCATGTAACAGTGAGAAACGCACTGTCTTGGCGAAAGAAAGCGTTTTTGTACAACTTCATATAAATAGCTGTAACTTTTGATAGAAGACTCAGACAAACATGTTTATGGCTTTATCTTGTAGAACTCAAGGTCCCCTTGCTGGGAAAACAGGATTTGCAGCTGTTTGAGCTAAGATTTCCAAGTTATACACATAATGAAAACCTATACTTTGTTTCGGTCGAGTTCCCCATTCAAATGCATGTAACAGTGAGAAACGCACTGTCTTGGCGAAAGAAAGCGTTTTTGTACAACTTCATATAAATAGCTGTAACTTTTGATAGAAGACTCAGACAAACATGTTTATGGCTTTATCTTATAGAACTCAATATCCCCGTGCTGGGAAAACAGGATTTGCAGCTGTTTGAGCTAAGATTTTCAAGTTATACACATAATGAAAACCTATACTTTGTTTCGGTCGAGTTCCCCATTCAAATGCATGTAACAGTGAGAAACGCACTGTCTTGGCGAAAGAAAGCGTTTTTGTACAACTTCATATAAATAGCTGTAACTTTTGATAGAAGACTCAGACAAACATGTTTATGGCTTTATCTTGTAGAACTCAAGGTCCCCTTGCTGGGAAAACAGGATTTGCAGCTGTTTGAGCTAAGATTTCCAAGTTATACACATAATGAAAACCTATACTTTGTTTCGGTCGAGTTCCCCATTCAAATGCATGTAACAGTGAGAAACGCACTGTCTTGGCAAAAGAAAGCGTTTTTGTACAATTTCATATAAATAGCTGTAACTTTTGATAGAAGACTCAGACAAACATGTTTATGGCTTTATCTTATAGAACTCAAGGTCCCCGTGCTGGGAAAACAGGATTTGCAGCTGTTTGAGCTAAGATTTTCAAGTTATACACATAATGAAAACCTATACTTTGTTTCGGGCGAGTTCCCCATTCAAATGCATGTAACAGTGAGAAACGCATTGTCTTGGCGAAAGAAAGCGTTTTTGTACAACTTCATATAAATAGCTGTAACTTTTGATAGAAGACTCAGACAAACATGTTTATGGCTTTATCTTATAGAACTCAAGGTCCCCGTGCTGGGAAAACAGGATTTGCAGCTGTTTGAGCTAAGATTTTCAAGTTATACACATAATGAAAACCTATACTTTGTTTCGGTCGAGTTCCCCATTCAAATGCATGTAACAGTGAGAAACGCACTGTCTTGGCGAAAGAAAGCGTTTTTGTACAACTTCATATAAATAGCTGTAACTTTTGATAGAAGACTCAGACAAACATGTTTATGGCTTTATCTTATAGAACTCAAGGTCCCCTTGCTGGGAAAACAGGATTTGCAGCTGTTTGAGCTAAGATTTCCAAGTTATACACATAATGAAAACCTATACTTTGTTTCGGTCGAGTTCCCCATTCAAATGCATGTAACAGTGAGAAACGCACTGTCTTGGCGAAAGAAAGCGTTTTTGTACAACTTCATATAAATAGCTGTAACTTTTGATAGAAGACTCAGACAAACATGTTTATGGCTTTATCTTATAGAACTCAAGGTCCCCTTGCTGGGAAAACAGGATTTGCAGCTGTTTGAGCTAAGATTTCCAAGTTATACACATAATGAAAACCTATACTTTGTTTCGGTCGAGTTCCCCATTCAAATGCATGTAACAGTGAGAAACGCACTGTCTTGGCGAAAGAAAGCGTTTTTGTACAACTTCATATAAATAGCTGTAACTTTTGATAGAAGACTCAGACAAACATGTTTATGGCTTTATCTTATAGAACTCAATATCCCCGTGCTGGGAAAACAGGATTTGCAGCTGTTTGAGCTAAGATTTTCAAGTTATACACATAATGAAAACCTATACTTTGTTTCGGTCGAGTTCCCCATTCAAATGCATGTAACAGTGAGAAACGCACTGTCTTGGCGAAAGAAAGCGTTTTTGTACAACTTCATATAAATAGCTGTAACTTTTGATAGAAGACTCAGACAAACATGTTTATGGCTTTATCTTGTAGAACTCAAGGTCCCCTTGCTGGGAAAACAGGATTTGCAGCTGTTTGAGCTAAGATTTCCAAGTTATACACATAATGAAAACCTATACTTTGTTTCGGTCGAGTTCCCCATTCAAATGCATGTAACAGTGAGAAACGCACTGTCTTGGCAAAAGAAAGCGTTTTTGTACAATTTCATATAAATAGCTGTAACTTTTGATAGAAGACTCAGACAAACATGTTTATGGCTTTATCTTATAGAACTCAAGGTCCCCGTGCTGGGAAAACAGGATTTGCAGCTGTTTGAGCTAAGATTTTCAAGTTATACACATAATGAAAACCTATACTTTGTTTCGGGCGAGTTCCCCATTCAAATGCATGTAACAGTGAGAAACGCATTGTCTTGGCGAAAGAAAGCGTTTTTGTACAACTTCATATAAATAGCTGTAACTTTTGATAGAAGACTCAGACAAACATGTTTATGGCTTTATCTTATAGAACTCAAGGTCCCCGTGCTGGGCAAACAGGATTTGCAGCTGTTTGAGCTAAGATTTTCAAGTTATACACATAATGAAAACCTATACTTTGTTTCGGTCGAGTTCCCCATTCAAATGCATGTAACAGTGAGAAACGCACTGTCTTGGCGAAAGAAAGCGTTTTTGTACAACTTCATATAAATAGCTGTAACTTTTGATAGAAGACTCAGACAAACATGTTTATGGCTTTATCTTATAGAACTCAAGGTCCCCTTGCTGGGAAAACAGGATTTGCAGCTGTTTGAGCTAAGATTTCCAAGTTATACACATAATGAAAACCTATACTTTGTTTTCGTCGAGTTCCCCATTCAAATGCATGTAACAGTGAGAAACGCATTGTCTTGGCGAAAGAAAGCGTTTTTGTACAACTTCATATAAATCGCTGTAACTTTTGATAGAAGACTCAGACAAACATGTTTATGGCTTTATCTTATAGAACTCAAGGTCCCCGTGCTGGGAAAACAGGATTTGCAGCTGTTTGAGCTAAGATTTTCAAGTTATACACATAATGAAAACCTATACTTTGTTTCAGTCAAGTTCCCCATTCAAATGCATGTAACAGTGAGAAACGCACTGTCTTGGCAAAATAAAGCGTTTTTGTACAACTTCATATAAATAGCTGTAACTTTTGATAGAAGACTCAGACAAACATGTTTATGGCTTTATCTTATAGAACTCAAGGTCCCCGTGCTGGGAAAACAGGATTTGCAGCTGTTTGAGCTAAGATTTTCAAGTTATACACATAATGAAAACCTATACTTTGTTTCGGGCGAGTTCCCCATTCAAATGCATGTAACAGTGAGAAACGCATTGTCTTGGCGAAAGAAAGCGTTTTTGTACAACTTCATATAAATAGCTGTAACTTTTGATAGAAGACTCAGACAAACATGTTTATGGCTTTATCTTATAGAACTCAAGGTCCCCGTGCTGGGAAAACAGGATTTGCAGCTGTTTGAGCTAAGATTTTCAAGTTATACACATAATGAAAACCTATACTTTGTTTCGGTCAAGTTCCCCATTCAAATGCATGTAACAGTGAGAAACGCACTGTCTTGGCAAAAGAAAGCGTTTTTGTACAACTTCATATAAATCGCTGTAACTTTTGATAGAAGACTCAGACAAACATGTTTATGGCTTTATCTTATAGAACTCAAGGTCCCCGTGCTGGGAAAACAGGATTTGCAGCTGTTTGAGCTAAGATTTTCAAGTTATACACATAAAGAAAACCTATACTTTGTTTCGGTCGAGTTCCCCATTCAAATGCATGTAACAGTGAGAAACGCACTGTCTTGGCGAAAGAAAGCGTTTTTGTACAACTTCATATAAATAGCTGTAACTTTTGATAGAAGACTCAGACAAACATGTTTATGGCTTTATCTTATAGAACTCAAGGTCCCCGTGCTGGGAAAACAGGATTTGCAGCTGTTTGAGCTAAGATTTTCAAGTTATACACATAATGAAAACCTATACTTTGTTTCAGTCAAGTTCCCCATTCAAATGCATGTAACAGTGAGAAACGCACTGTCTTGGCAAAAGAAAGCGTTTTTGTACAACTTCATATAAATAGCTGTAACTTTTGATAGAAGACTCAGACAAACATGTTTATGGCTTTATCTCATAGAACTCAAGGTCCCCGTGCTGGGAAAACAGGATTTGCAGCTGTTTGAGCTAAGATTTTCAAGTTATACACATAAAGAAAACCTATACTTTGTTTCGGTCGAGTTCCCCATTCAAATGCATGTAACAGTGAGAAACGCACTGTCTTGGCAAAAGAAAGCGTTTTTGTACAACTTCATATAAATAGCTGTAACTTTTGATAGAAGACTCAGATAAACATGTTTATGGCTTTATCTTATAGAACTCAAGGTCCCCGTGCTGGGAAAACAGGATTTGCAGCTGTTTGAGCTAAGATTTTCAAGTTATACACATAAAGAAAACCTATACTTTGTTTCGGTCGAGTTCCCCATTCAAATGCATGTAACAGTGAGAAACGCATTGTCTTGGCGAAAGAAAGCGTTTTTGTACAACTTCATATAAATAGCTGTAACTTTTGATAGAAGACTCAGACAAACATGTTTATGGCTTTATCTTATAGAACTCAAGGTCCCCTTGCTGGGAAAACAGGATTTGCAGCTATTTGAGCTAAGATTTTCAAGTTATACACATAATGAAAACCTATACTTTGTTTCGGTCGAGTTCCCCATTCAAATGCATGTAACAGTGAGAAACGCACTGTCTTGGCGAAAGAAAGCGTTTTTGTACAACTTCATATAAATAGCTGTAACTTTTGATAGAAGACTCAGACAAACATGTTTATGGCTTTATCTTATAGAACTCAAGGTCCCCGTGCTGGGAAAACAGGATTTGCAGCTGTTTGAGCTAAGATTTCCAAGTTATACACATAATGAAAACCTCTACTTTGTTTCGGTCGAGTTCCCCATTCAAATGCATGTAACAGTGAGAAACGCACTGTCTTGGCGAAAGAAAGCGATTTTGTACAACTTCATATAAATAGCTGTAACTTTTGATAGAAGACTCAGACAAAGATGTTTATGGCTTTATCTTATAGAACTCAAGGTCCCCTTGCTGGGAAAACAGGATTTGCAGCTGTTTGAGCTAAGATTTTCAAGTTATACACATAATGAAAACCTATACTTTGTTTCGGTCGAGTTCCCCATTCAAATGCATGTAACAGTGAGAAACGCACTGTCTTGGCAAAAGAAAGCGTTTTTGTACAACTTCATATAAATAGCTGTAACTTTTGATAGAAGACTCAGACAAACATGTTTATGGCTTTATCTTATAGAACTCAAGGTCCCCTTGCTGGGAAAACAGGATTTGCAGCTGTTTGAGCTAAGATTTCCAAGTTATACACATAATGAAAACCTATACTTTGTTTCGGTCGAGTTCCCCATTCAAATGCATGTAACAGTGAGAAACGCATTGTCTTGGCGAAAGAAAGCGTTTTTGTACAACTTCATATAAATAGCTGTAACTTTTGATAGAAGACTCAGACAAACATGTTTATGGCTTTATCTTATAGAACTCAAGGTCCCCTTGCTGGGAAAACAGGATTTGCAGCTGTTTGAGCTAATATTTTCAAGTTATACACATAATGAAAACCTATACTTTGTTTCGGTCGAGTTCCCCATTCAAATGCATGTAACAGTGAGAAACGCATTGTCTTGGCGAAAGAAAGCGTTTTTGTACAACTTCATATAAATAGCTGTAACTTTTGATAGAAGACTCAGATAAACATGTTTATGGCTTTATCTTATAGAACTCAAGGTCCCCGTGCTGGGAAAACAGGATTTGCAGCTGTTTGAGCTAAGATTTTCAAGTTATACACATAATGAAAACCTATACTTTGTTTCGGTCGAGTTCCCCATTCAAATGCATGTAACAGTGAGAAACGCACTGTCTTGGCGAAAGAAAGCGTTTTTGTACAACTTCATATAAATAGCTGTAACTTTTGATAGAAGACTCAGACAAACATGTTTATGGCTTTATCTTATAGAACTCAAGGTCCCCTTGCTGGGCAAACAGGATTTGCAGCTGTTTGAGCTAAGATTTCCAAGTTATACACATAATGAAAACCTATACTTTGTTTCGGTCGAGTTCCCCATTCAAATGCATGTAACAGTGAGAAACGCACTGTCTTGGCGAAAGAAAGCGTTTTTGTACAACTTCATATAAATAGCTGTAACTTTTGATAGAAGACTCAGACAAACATGTTTATGGCTTTATCTTATAGAACTCAAGGTCCCCTTGCTGGGAAAACAGGATTTGCAGCTGTTTGAGCTAAGATTTCCAAGTTATACACATAATGAAAACCTATACTTTGTTTCGGTCGAGTTCCCCATTCAAATGCATGTAACAGTGAGAAACGCACTGTCTTGGCGAAAGAAAGCGTTTTTGTACAACTTCATATAAATAGCTGTAACTTTTGATAGAAGACTCAGACAAACATGTTTATGGCTTTATCTTATAGAACTCAATATCCCCGTGCTGGGAAAACAGGATTTGCAGCTGTTTGAGCTAAGATTTTCAAGTTATACACATAATGAAAACCTATACTTTGTTTCGGTCGAGTTCCCCATTCAAATGCATGTAACAGTGAGAAACGCACTGTCTTGGCGAAAGAAAGCGTTTTTGTACAACTTCATATAAATAGCTGTAACTTTTGATAGAAGACTCAGACAAACATGTTTATGGCTTTATCTTGTAGAACTCAAGGTCCCCTTGCTGGGAAAACAGGATTTGCAGCTGTTTGAGCTAAGATTTCCAAGTTATACACATAATGAAAACCTATACTTTGTTTCGGTCGAGTTCCCCATTCAAATGCATGTAACAGTGAGAAACGCACTGTCTTGGCGAAAGAAAGCGTTTTTGTACAACTTCATATAAATAGCTGTAACTTTTGATAGAAGACTCAGACAAACATGTTTATGGCTTTATCTTATAGAACTCAATATCCCCGTGCTGGGAAAACAGGATTTGCAGCTGTTTGAGCTAAGATTTTCAAGTTATACACATAATGAAAACCTATACTTTGTTTCGGTCGAGTTCCCCATTCAAATGCATGTAACAGTGAGAAACGCACTGTCTTGGCGAAAGAAAGCGTTTTTGTACAACTTCATATAAATAGCTGTAACTTTTGATAGAAGACTCAGACAAACATGTTTATGGCTTTATCTTGTAGAACTCAAGGTCCCCTTGCTGGGAAAACAGGATTTGCAGCTGTTTGAGCTAAGATTTCCAAGTTATACACATAATGAAAACCTATACTTTGTTTCGGTCGAGTTCCCCATTCAAATGCATGTAACAGTGAGAAACGCACTGTCTTGGCAAAAGAAAGCGTTTTTGTACAATTTCATATAAATAGCTGTAACTTTTGATAGAAGACTCAGACAAACATGTTTATGGCTTTATCTTATAGAACTCAAGGTCCCCGTGCTGGGAAAACAGGATTTGCAGCTGTTTGAGCTAAGATTTTCAAGTTATACACATAATGAAAACCTATACTTTGTTTCGGGCGAGTTCCCCATTCAAATGCATGTAACAGTGAGAAACGCATTGTCTTGGCGAAAGAAAGCGTTTTTGTACAACTTCATATAAATAGCTGTAACTTTTGATAGAAGACTCAGACAAACATGTTTATGGCTTTATCTTATAGAACTCAAGGTCCCCGTGCTGGGAAAACAGGATTTGCAGCTGTTTGAGCTAAGATTTTCAAGTTATACACATAATGAAAACCTATACTTTGTTTCGGTCGAGTTCCCCATTCAAATGCATGTAACAGTGAGAAACGCACTGTCTTGGCGAAAGAAAGCGTTTTTGTACAACTTCATATAAATAGCTGTAACTTTTGATAGAAGACTCAGACAAACATGTTTATGGCTTTATCTTATAGAACTCAAGGTCCCCTTGCTGGGAAAACAGGATTTGCAGCTGTTTGAGCTAAGATTTCCAAGTTATACACATAATGAAAACCTATACTTTGTTTCGGTCGAGTTCCCCATTCAAATGCATGTAACAGTGAGAAACGCACTGTCTTGGCGAAAGAAAGCGTTTTTGTACAACTTCATATAAATAGCTGTAACTTTTGATAGAAGACTCAGACAAACATGTTTATGGCTTTATCTTATAGAACTCAAGGTCCCCTTGCTGGGAAAACAGGATTTGCAGCTGTTTGAGCTAAGATTTCCAAGTTATACACATAATGAAAACCTATACTTTGTTTCGGTCGAGTTCCCCATTCAAATGCATGTAACAGTGAGAAACGCACTGTCTTGGCGAAAGAAAGCGTTTTTGTACAACTTCATATAAATAGCTGTAACTTTTGATAGAAGACTCAGACAAACATGTTTATGGCTTTATCTTATAGAACTCAATATCCCCGTGCTGGGAAAACAGGATTTGCAGCTGTTTGAGCTAAGATTTTCAAGTTATACACATAATGAAAACCTATACTTTGTTTCGGTCGAGTTCCCCATTCAAATGCATGTAACAGTGAGAAACGCACTGTCTTGGCGAAAGAAAGCGTTTTTGTACAACTTCATATAAATAGCTGTAACTTTTGATAGAAGACTCAGACAAACATGTTTATGGCTTTATCTTGTAGAACTCAAGGTCCCCTTGCTGGGAAAACAGGATTTGCAGCTGTTTGAGCTAAGATTTTCAAGTTATACACATAATGAAAACCTATACTTTGTTTCGGGCGAGTTCCCCATTCAAATGCATGTAACAGTGAGAAACGCATTGTCTTGGCGAAAGAAAGCGTTTTTGTACAACTTCATATAAATAGCTGTAACTTTTGATAGAAGACTCAGACAAACATGTTTATGGCTTTATCTTATAGAACTCAAGGTCCCCGTGCTGGGCAAACAGGATTTGCAGCTGTTTGAGCTAAGATTTTCAAGTTATACACATAATGAAAACCTATACTTTGTTTCGGTCGAGTTCCCCATTCAAATGCATGTAACAGTGAGAAACGCACTGTCTTGGCGAAAGAAAGCGTTTTTGTACAACTTCATATAAATAGCTGTAACTTTTGATAGAAGACTCAGACAAACATGTTTATGGCTTTATCTTATAGAACTCAAGGTCCCCTTGCTGGGAAAACAGGATTTGCAGCTGTTTGAGCTAAGATTTCCAAGTTATACACATAATGAAAACCTATACTTTGTTTCGGTCGAGTTCCCCATTCAAATGCATGTAACAGTGAGAAACGCACTGTCTTGGCGAAAGAAAGCGTTTTTGTACAACTTCATATAAATAGCTGTAACTTTTGATAGAAGACTCAGACAAACATGTTTATGGCTTTATCTTATAGAACTCAATATCCCCGTGCTGGGAAAACAGGATTTGCAGCTGTTTGAGCTAAGATTTTCAAGTTATACACATAATGAAAACCTATACTTTGTTTCGGTCGAGTTCCCCATTCAAATGCATGTAACAGTGAGAAACGCACTGTCTTGGCGAAAGAAAGCGTTTTTGTACAACTTCATATAAATAGCTGTAACTTTTGATAGAAGACTCAGACAAACATGTTTATGGCTTTATCTTGTAGAACTCAAGGTCCCCTTGCTGGGAAAACAGGATTTGCAGCTGTTTGAGCTAAGATTTCCAAGTTATACACATAATGAAAACCTATACTTTGTTTCGGTCGAGTTCCCCATTCAAATGCATGTAACAGTGAGAAACGCACTGTCTTGGCAAAAGAAAGCGTTTTTGTACAATTTCATATAAATAGCTGTAACTTTTGATAGAAGACTCAGACAAACATGTTTATGGCTTTATCTTATAGAACTCAAGGTCCCCGTGCTGGGAAAACAGGATTTGCAGCTGTTTGAGCTAAGATTTTCAAGTTATACACATAATGAAAACCTATACTTTGTTTCGGGCGAGTTCCCCATTCAAATGCATGTAACAGTGAGAAACGCATTGTCTTGGCGAAAGAAAGCGTTTTTGTACAACTTCATATAAATAGCTGTAACTTTTGATAGAAGACTCAGACAAACATGTTTATGGCTTTATCTTATAGAACTCAAGGTCCCCGTGCTGGGCAAACAGGATTTGCAGCTGTTTGAGCTAAGATTTTCAAGTTATACACATAATGAAAACCTATACTTTGTTTCGGTCGAGTTCCCCATTCAAATGCATGTAACAGTGAGAAACGCACTGTCTTGGCGAAAGAAAGCGTTTTTGTACAACTTCATATAAATAGCTGTAACTTTTGATAGAAGACTCAGACAAACATGTTTATGGCTTTATCTTATAGAACTCAAGGTCCCCTTGCTGGGAAAACAGGATTTGCAGCTGTTTGAGCTAAGATTTCCAAGTTATACACATAATGAAAACCTATACTTTGTTTTCGTCGAGTTCCCCATTCAAATGCATGTAACAGTGAGAAACGCATTGTCTTGGCGAAAGAAAGCGTTTTTGTACAACTTCATATAAATCGCTGTAACTTTTGATAGAAGACTCAGACAAACATGTTTATGGCTTTATCTTATAGAACTCAAGGTCCCCGTGCTGGGAAAACAGGATTTGCAGCTGTTTGAGCTAAGATTTTCAAGTTATACACATAATGAAAACCTATACTTTGTTTCAGTCAAGTTCCCCATTCAAATGCATGTAACAGTGAGAAACGCACTGTCTTGGCAAAATAAAGCGTTTTTGTACAACTTCATATAAATAGCTGTAACTTTTGATAGAAGACTCAGACAAACATGTTTATGGCTTTATCTTATAGAACTCAAGGTCCCCGTGCTGGGAAAACAGGATTTGCAGCTGTTTGAGCTAAGATTTTCAAGTTATACACATAATGAAAACCTATACTTTGTTTCGGGCGAGTTCCCCATTCAAATGCATGTAACAGTGAGAAACGCATTGTCTTGGCGAAAGAAAGCGTTTTTGTACAACTTCATATAAATAGCTGTAACTTTTGATAGAAGACTCAGACAAACATGTTTATGGCTTTATCTTATAGAACTCAAGGTCCCCGTGCTGGGAAAACAGGATTTGCAGCTGTTTGAGCTAAGATTTTCAAGTTATACACATAATGAAAACCTATACTTTGTTTCGGTCAAGTTCCCCATTCAAATGCATGTAACAGTGAGAAACGCACTGTCTTGGCAAAAGAAAGCGTTTTTGTACAACTTCATATAAATCGCTGTAACTTTTGATAGAAGACTCAGACAAACATGTTTATGGCTTTATCTTATAGAACTCAAGGTCCCCGTGCTGGGAAAACAGGATTTGCAGCTGTTTGAGCTAAGATTTTCAAGTTATACACATAAAGAAAACCTATACTTTGTTTCGGTCGAGTTCCCCATTCAAATGCATGTAACAGTGAGAAACGCACTGTCTTGGCGAAAGAAAGCGTTTTTGTACAACTTCATATAAATAGCTGTAACTTTTGATAGAAGACTCAGACAAACATGTTTATGGCTTTATCTTATAGAACTCAAGGTCCCCGTGCTGGGAAAACAGGATTTGCAGCTGTTTGAGCTAAGATTTTCAAGTTATACACATAATGAAAACCTATACTTTGTTTCAGTCAAGTTCCCCATTCAAATGCATGTAACAGTGAGAAACGCACTGTCTTGGCAAAAGAAAGCGTTTTTGTACAACTTCATATAAATAGCTGTAACTTTTGATAGAAGACTCAGACAAACATGTTTATGGCTTTATCTCATAGAACTCAAGGTCCCCGTGCTGGGAAAACAGGATTTGCAGCTGTTTGAGCTAAGATTTTCAAGTTATACACATAAAGAAAACCTATACTTTGTTTCGGTCGAGTTCCCCATTCAAATGCATGTAACAGTGAGAAACGCACTGTCTTGGCAAAAGAAAGCGTTTTTGTACAACTTCATATAAATAGCTGTAACTTTTGATAGAAGACTCAGATAAACATGTTTATGGCTTTATCTTATAGAACTCAAGGTCCCCGTGCTGGGAAAACAGGATTTGCAGCTGTTTGAGCTAAGATTTTCAAGTTATACACATAAAGAAAACCTATACTTTGTTTCGGTCGAGTTCCCCATTCAAATGCATGTAACAGTGAGAAACGCATTGTCTTGGCGAAAGAAAGCGTTTTTGTACAACTTCATATAAATAGCTGTAACTTTTGATAGAAGACTCAGACAAACATGTTTATGGCTTTATCTTATAGAACTCAAGGTCCCCTTGCTGGGAAAACAGGATTTGCAGCTATTTGAGCTAAGATTTTCAAGTTATACACATAATGAAAACCTATACTTTGTTTCGGTCGAGTTCCCCATTCAAATGCATGTAACAGTGAGAAACGCACTGTCTTGGCGAAAGAAAGCGTTTTTGTACAACTTCATATAAATAGCTGTAACTTTTGATAGAAGACTCAGACAAACATGTTTATGGCTTTATCTTATAGAACTCAAGGTCCCCGTGCTGGGAAAACAGGATTTGCAGCTGTTTGAGCTAAGATTTCCAAGTTATACACATAATGAAAACCTCTACTTTGTTTCGGTCGAGTTCCCCATTCAAATGCATGTAACAGTGAGAAACGCACTGTCTTGGCGAAAGAAAGCGATTTTGTACAACTTCATATAAATAGCTGTAACTTTTGATAGAAGACTCAGACAAAGATGTTTATGGCTTTATCTTATAGAACTCAAGGTCCCCTTGCTGGGAAAACAGGATTTGCAGCTGTTTGAGCTAAGATTTTCAAGTTATACACATAATGAAAACCTATACTTTGTTTCGGTCGAGTTCCCCATTCAAATGCATGTAACAGTGAGAAACGCACTGTCTTGGCAAAAGAAAGCGTTTTTGTACAACTTCATATAAATAGCTGTAACTTTTGATAGAAGACTCAGACAAACATGTTTATGGCTTTATCTTATAGAACTCAAGGTCCCCTTGCTGGGAAAACAGGATTTGCAGCTGTTTGAGCTAAGATTTCCAAGTTATACACATAATGAAAACCTATACTTTGTTTCGGTCGAGTTCCCCATTCAAATGCATGTAACAGTGAGAAACGCATTGTCTTGGCGAAAGAAAGCGTTTTTGTACAACTTCATATAAATAGCTGTAACTTTTGATAGAAGACTCAGACAAACATGTTTATGGCTTTATCTTATAGAACTCAAGGTCCCCTTGCTGGGAAAACAGGATTTGCAGCTGTTTGAGCTAATATTTTCAAGTTATACACATAATGAAAACCTATACTTTGTTTCGGTCGAGTTCCCCATTCAAATGCATGTAACAGTGAGAAACGCATTGTCTTGGCGAAAGAAAGCGTTTTTGTACAACTTCATATAAATAGCTGTAACTTTTGATAGAAGACTCAGATAAACATGTTTATGGCTTTATCTTATAGAACTCAAGGTCCCCGTGCTGGGAAAACAGGATTTGCAGCTGTTTGAGCTAAGATTTTCAAGTTATACACATAATGAAAACCTATACTTTGTTTCGGTCGAGTTCCCCATTCAAATGCATGTAACAGTGAGAAACGCACTGTCTTGGCGAAAGAAAGCGTTTTTGTACAACTTCATATAAATAGCTGTAACTTTTGATAGAAGACTCAGACAAACATGTTTATGGCTTTATCTTATAGAACTCAAGGTCCCCTTGCTGGGCAAACAGGATTTGCAGCTGTTTGAGCTAAGATTTCCAAGTTATACACATAATGAAAACCTATACTTTGTTTCGGTCGAGTTCCCCATTCAAATGCATGTAACAGTGAGAAACGCACTGTCTTGGCGAAAGAAAGCGTTTTTGTACAACTTCATATAAATAGCTGTAACTTTTGATAGAAGACTCAGACAAACATGTTTATGGCTTTATCTTATAGAACTCAAGGTCCCCTTGCTGGGAAAACAGGATTTGCAGCTGTTTGAGCTAAGATTTCCAAGTTATACACATAATGAAAACCTATACTTTGTTTCGGTCGAGTTCCCCATTCAAATGCATGTAACAGTGAGAAACGCACTGTCTTGGCGAAAGAAAGCGTTTTTGTACAACTTCATATAAATAGCTGTAACTTTTGATAGAAGACTCAGACAAACATGTTTATGGCTTTATCTTATAGAACTCAATATCCCCGTGCTGGGAAAACAGGATTTGCAGCTGTTTGAGCTAAGATTTTCAAGTTATACACATAATGAAAACCTATACTTTGTTTCGGTCGAGTTCCCCATTCAAATGCATGTAACAGTGAGAAACGCACTGTCTTGGCGAAAGAAAGCGTTTTTGTACAACTTCATATAAATAGCTGTAACTTTTGATAGAAGACTCAGACAAACATGTTTATGGCTTTATCTTGTAGAACTCAAGGTCCCCTTGCTGGGAAAACAGGATTTGCAGCTGTTTGAGCTAAGATTTCCAAGTTATACACATAATGAAAACCTATACTTTGTTTCGGTCGAGTTCCCCATTCAAATGCATGTAACAGTGAGAAACGCACTGTCTTGGCGAAAGAAAGCGTTTTTGTACAACTTCATATAAATAGCTGTAACTTTTGATAGAAGACTCAGACAAACATGTTTATGGCTTTATCTTATAGAACTCAATATCCCCGTGCTGGGAAAACAGGATTTGCAGCTGTTTGAGCTAAGATTTTCAAGTTATACACATAATGAAAACCTATACTTTGTTTCGGTCGAGTTCCCCATTCAAATGCATGTAACAGTGAGAAACGCACTGTCTTGGCGAAAGAAAGCGTTTTTGTACAACTTCATATAAATAGCTGTAACTTTTGATAGAAGACTCAGACAAACATGTTTATGGCTTTATCTTGTAGAACTCAAGGTCCCCTTGCTGGGAAAACAGGATTTGCAGCTGTTTGAGCTAAGATTTCCAAGTTATACACATAATGAAAACCTATACTTTGTTTCGGTCGAGTTCCCCATTCAAATGCATGTAACAGTGAGAAACGCACTGTCTTGGCAAAAGAAAGCGTTTTTGTACAATTTCATATAAATAGCTGTAACTTTTGATAGAAGACTCAGACAAACATGTTTATGGCTTTATCTTATAGAACTCAAGGTCCCCGTGCTGGGAAAACAGGATTTGCAGCTGTTTGAGCTAAGATTTTCAAGTTATACACATAATGAAAACCTATACTTTGTTTCGGGCGAGTTCCCCATTCAAATGCATGTAACAGTGAGAAACGCATTGTCTTGGCGAAAGAAAGCGTTTTTGTACAACTTCATATAAATAGCTGTAACTTTTGATAGAAGACTCAGACAAACATGTTTATGGCTTTATCTTATAGAACTCAAGGTCCCCGTGCTGGGAAAACAGGATTTGCAGCTGTTTGAGCTAAGATTTTCAAGTTATACACATAATGAAAACCTATACTTTGTTTCGGTCGAGTTCCCCATTCAAATGCATGTAACAGTGAGAAACGCACTGTCTTGGCGAAAGAAAGCGTTTTTGTACAACTTCATATAAATAGCTGTAACTTTTGATAGAAGACTCAGACAAACATGTTTATGGCTTTATCTTATAGAACTCAAGGTCCCCTTGCTGGGAAAACAGGATTTGCAGCTGTTTGAGCTAAGATTTCCAAGTTATACACATAATGAAAACCTATACTTTGTTTCGGTCGAGTTCCCCATTCAAATGCATGTAACAGTGAGAAACGCACTGTCTTGGCGAAAGAAAGCGTTTTTGTACAACTTCATATAAATAGCTGTAACTTTTGATAGAAGACTCAGACAAACATGTTTATGGCTTTATCTTATAGAACTCAAGGTCCCCTTGCTGGGAAAACAGGATTTGCAGCTGTTTGAGCTAAGATTTCCAAGTTATACACATAATGAAAACCTATACTTTGTTTCGGTCGAGTTCCCCATTCAAATGCATGTAACAGTGAGAAACGCACTGTCTTGGCGAAAGAAAGCGTTTTTGTACAACTTCATATAAATAGCTGTAACTTTTGATAGAAGACTCAGACAAACATGTTTATGGCTTTATCTTATAGAACTCAATATCCCCGTGCTGGGAAAACAGGATTTGCAGCTGTTTGAGCTAAGATTTTCAAGTTATACACATAATGAAAACCTATACTTTGTTTCGGTCGAGTTCCCCATTCAAATGCATGTAACAGTGAGAAACGCACTGTCTTGGCGAAAGAAAGCGTTTTTGTACAACTTCATATAAATAGCTGTAACTTTTGATAGAAGACTCAGACAAACATGTTTATGGCTTTATCTTGTAGAACTCAAGGTCCCCTTGCTGGGAAAACAGGATTTGCAGCTGTTTGAGCTAAGATTTTCAAGTTATACACATAATGAAAACCTATACTTTGTTTCGGGCGAGTTCCCCATTCAAATGCATGTAACAGTGAGAAACGCATTGTCTTGGCGAAAGAAAGCGTTTTTGTACAACTTCATATAAATAGCTGTAACTTTTGATAGAAGACTCAGACAAACATGTTTATGGCTTTATCTTATAGAACTCAAGGTCCCCGTGCTGGGCAAACAGGATTTGCAGCTGTTTGAGCTAAGATTTTCAAGTTATACACATAATGAAAACCTATACTTTGTTTCGGTCGAGTTCCCCATTCAAATGCATGTAACAGTGAGAAACGCACTGTCTTGGCGAAAGAAAGCGTTTTTGTACAACTTCATATAAATAGCTGTAACTTTTGATAGAAGACTCAGACAAACATGTTTATGGCTTTATCTTATAGAACTCAAGGTCCCCTTGCTGGGAAAACAGGATTTGCAGCTGTTTGAGCTAAGATTTCCAAGTTATACACATAATGAAAACCTATACTTTGTTTTCGTCGAGTTCCCCATTCAAATGCATGTAACAGTGAGAAACGCATTGTCTTGGCGAAAGAAAGCGTTTTTGTACAACTTCATATAAATCGCTGTAACTTTTGATAGAAGACTCAGACAAACATGTTTATGGCTTTATCTTATAGAACTCAAGGTCCCCGTGCTGGGAAAACAGGATTTGCAGCTGTTTGAGCTAAGATTTTCAAGTTATACACATAATGAAAACCTATACTTTGTTTCAGTCAAGTTCCCCATTCAAATGCATGTAACAGTGAGAAACGCACTGTCTTGGCAAAATAAAGCGTTTTTGTACAACTTCATATAAATAGCTGTAACTTTTGATAGAAGACTCAGACAAACATGTTTATGGCTTTATCTTATAGAACTCAAGGTCCCCGTGCTGGGAAAACAGGATTTGCAGCTGTTTGAGCTAAGATTTTCAAGTTATACACATAATGAAAACCTATACTTTGTTTCGGGCGAGTTCCCCATTCAAATGCATGTAACAGTGAGAAACGCATTGTCTTGGCGAAAGAAAGCGTTTTTGTACAACTTCATATAAATAGCTGTAACTTTTGATAGAAGACTCAGACAAACATGTTTATGGCTTTATCTTATAGAACTCAAGGTCCCCGTGCTGGGAAAACAGGATTTGCAGCTGTTTGAGCTAAGATTTTCAAGTTATACACATAATGAAAACCTATACTTTGTTTCGGTCAAGTTCCCCATTCAAATGCATGTAACAGTGAGAAACGCACTGTCTTGGCAAAAGAAAGCGTTTTTGTACAACTTCATATAAATCGCTGTAACTTTTGATAGAAGACTCAGACAAACATGTTTATGGCTTTATCTTATAGAACTCAAGGTCCCCGTGCTGGGAAAACAGGATTTGCAGCTGTTTGAGCTAAGATTTTCAAGTTATACACATAAAGAAAACCTATACTTTGTTTCGGTCGAGTTCCCCATTCAAATGCATGTAACAGTGAGAAACGCACTGTCTTGGCGAAAGAAAGCGTTTTTGTACAACTTCATATAAATAGCTGTAACTTTTGATAGAAGACTCAGACAAACATGTTTATGGCTTTATCTTATAGAACTCAAGGTCCCCGTGCTGGGAAAACAGGATTTGCAGCTGTTTGAGCTAAGATTTTCAAGTTATACACATAATGAAAACCTATACTTTGTTTCAGTCAAGTTCCCCATTCAAATGCATGTAACAGTGAGAAACGCACTGTCTTGGCAAAAGAAAGCGTTTTTGTACAACTTCATATAAATAGCTGTAACTTTTGATAGAAGACTCAGACAAACATGTTTATGGCTTTATCTCATAGAACTCAAGGTCCCCGTGCTGGGAAAACAGGATTTGCAGCTGTTTGAGCTAAGATTTTCAAGTTATACACATAAAGAAAACCTATACTTTGTTTCGGTCGAGTTCCCCATTCAAATGCATGTAACAGTGAGAAACGCACTGTCTTGGCAAAAGAAAGCGTTTTTGTACAACTTCATATAAATAGCTGTAACTTTTGATAGAAGACTCAGATAAACATGTTTATGGCTTTATCTTATAGAACTCAAGGTCCCCGTGCTGGGAAAACAGGATTTGCAGCTGTTTGAGCTAAGATTTTCAAGTTATACACATAAAGAAAACCTATACTTTGTTTCGGTCGAGTTCCCCATTCAAATGCATGTAACAGTGAGAAACGCATTGTCTTGGCGAAAGAAAGCGTTTTTGTACAACTTCATATAAATAGCTGTAACTTTTGATAGAAGACTCAGACAAACATGTTTATGGCTTTATCTTATAGAACTCAAGGTCCCCTTGCTGGGAAAACAGGATTTGCAGCTGTTTGAGCTAATATTTTCAAGTTATACACATAATGAAAACCTATACTTTGTTTCGGTCGAGTTCCCCATTCAAATGCATGTAACAGTGAGAAACGCATTGTCTTGGCGAAAGAAAGCGTTTTTGTACAACTTCATATAAATAGCTGTAACTTTTGATAGAAGACTCAGACAAACATGTTTATGGCTTTATCTTATAGAACTCAAGGTCCCCGTGCTGGGAAAACAGGATTTGCAGCTGTTTGAGCTAAGATTGTCAAGTTATACACATAATGAAAACCTATACTTTGTTTCGGTCAAGTTCCCCATTCAAATGCATGTAACAGTGAGAAACGCACTGTCTTGGCGAAAGAAAGCGTTTTTGTACAACTTCATATAAATAGCTGTAACTTTTGATAGAAGACTCAGACAAACATGTTTATGGCTTTATCTTATAGAACTCAAGGTCCCCTTGCTGGGAAAACAGGATTTGCAGCTGTTTGAGCTAAGATTTTCAAGTTATACACATAATGAAAACCTATACTTTGTTTCGGTCGAGTTCCCCATTCAAATGCATGTAACAGTGAGAAACGCACTGTCTTGGCGAAAGAAAGCGTTTTTGTACAACTTCATATAAATAGCTGTAACTTTTGATAGAAGACTCAGACAAACATGTTTATGGCTTTATCTTATAGAACTCAAGGTCCCTTTGCTGGGAAAACAGGATTTGCAGCTGTTTGAGCTAAGATTTCCAAGTTATACACATAATGAAAACCTATACTTTGTTTCGGTCGAGTTCCCCATTCAAATGCATGTAACAGTGAGAAACGCATTGTCTTGGCGAAAGAAAGCGTTTTTGTACAACTTCATATAAATAGCTGTAACTTTTGATAGAAGACTCAGACAAACATGTTTATGGCTTTATCTTATAGAACTCAAGGTCCCCTTGCTGGGAAAACAGGATTTGCAGCTGTTTGAGCTAAGATTTTCAAGTTATACACATAATGAAAACCTATACTTTGTTTCGGTCGAGTTCCCCATTCAAATGCATGTAACAGTGAGAAACGCATTGTCTTGGCGAAAGAAAGCGTTTTTGTACAACTTCATATAAATAGCTGTAACTTTTGATAGAAGACTCAGATAAACATGTTTATGGCTTTATCTTATAGAACTCAAGGTCCCCGTGCTGGGAAAACAGGATTTGCAGCTGTTTGAGCTAAGATTTTCAAGTTATACACATAATGAAAACCTATACTTTGTTTCAGTCAAGTTCTCCATTCAAATGCATGTAACAGTGAGAAACGCACTGTCTTGGCGAAAGAAAGCGTTTTTGTACAACTTCATATAAATAGCTGTAACTTTTGATAGAAGACTCAGACAAACATGTTTATGGCTTTATCTTATAGAACTCAAGGTCCCCGTGCTGGGAAAACAGGATTTGCAGCTGTTTGAGCTAAGATTTTCAAGTTATACACATAATGAAAACCTATACTTTGTTTCGGTCGAGTTCCCCATTCAAATGCATGTAACAGTGAGAAACGCACTGTCTTGGCGAAAGAAAGCGTTTTTGTACAACTTCATATAAATAGCTGTAACTTTTGATAGAAGACTCAGACAAACATGTTTATGGCTTTATCTTATAGAACTCAAGGTCCCCTTGCTGGGAAAACAGGATTTGCAGCTATTTGAGCTAAGATTTTCAAGTTATACACATAATGAAAACCTATACTTTGTTTCGGTCGAGTTCCCCATTCAAATGCATGTAACAGTGAGAAACGCACTGTCTTGGCGAAAGAAAGCGTTTTTGTACAACTTCATATAAATAGCTGTAACTTTTGATAGAAGACTCAGACAAACATGTTTATGGCTTTATCTTATAGAACTCAAGGTCCCCGTGCTGGGAAAACAGGATTTGCAGCTGTTTGAGCTAAGATTTCCAAGTTATACACATAATGAAAACCTCTACTTTGTTTCGGTCGAGTTCCCCATTCAAATGCATGTAACAGTGAGAAACGCACTGTCTTGGCGAAAGAAAGCGATTTTGTACAACTTCATATAAATAGCTGTAACTTTTGATAGAAGACTCAGACAAAGATGTTTATGGCTTTATCTTATAGAACTCAAGGTCCCCTTGCTGGGAAAACAGGATTTGCAGCTGTTTGAGCTAAGATTTTCAAGTTATACACATAATGAAAACCTATACTTTGTTTCGGTCGAGTTCCCCATTCAAATGCATGTAACAGTGAGAAACGCACTGTCTTGGCAAAAGAAAGCGTTTTTGTACAACTTCATATAAATAGCTGTAACTTTTGATAGAAGACTCAGACAAACATGTTTATGGCTTTATCTTATAGAACTCAAGGTCCCCTTGCTGGGAAAACAGGATTTGCAGCTGTTTGAGCTAAGATTTCCAAGTTATACACATAATGAAAACCTATACTTTGTTTCGGTCGAGTTCCCCATTCAAATGCATGTAACAGTGAGAAACGCATTGTCTTGGCGAAAGAAAGCGTTTTTGTACAACTTCATATAAATAGCTGTAACTTTTGATAGAAGACTCAGACAAACATGTTTATGGCTTTATCTTATAGAACTCAAGGTCCCCTTGCTGGGAAAACAGGATTTGCAGCTGTTTGAGCTAATATTTTCAAGTTATACACATAATGAAAACCTATACTTTGTTTCGGTCGAGTTCCCCATTCAAATGCATGTAACAGTGAGAAACGCATTGTCTTGGCGAAAGAAAGCGTTTTTGTACAACTTCATATAAATAGCTGTAACTTTTGATAGAAGACTCAGATAAACATGTTTATGGCTTTATCTTATAGAACTCAAGGTCCCCGTGCTGGGAAAACAGGATTTGCAGCTGTTTGAGCTAAGATTTTCAAGTTATACACATAATGAAAACCTATACTTTGTTTCGGTCGAGTTCCCCATTCAAATGCATGTAACAGTGAGAAACGCACTGTCTTGGCGAAAGAAAGCGTTTTTGTACAACTTCATATAAATAGCTGTAACTTTTGATAGAAGACTCAGACAAACATGTTTATGGCTTTATCTTATAGAACTCAAGGTCCCCTTGCTGGGCAAACAGGATTTGCAGCTGTTTGAGCTAAGATTTCCAAGTTATACACATAATGAAAACCTATACTTTGTTTCGGTCGAGTTCCCCATTCAAATGCATGTAACAGTGAGAAACGCACTGTCTTGGCGAAAGAAAGCGTT
Source organism: Astatotilapia calliptera (assembly GCF_964374335.1). Taxonomy (NCBI): domain Eukaryota; kingdom Metazoa; phylum Chordata; class Actinopteri; order Cichliformes; family Cichlidae; genus Astatotilapia; species Astatotilapia calliptera. The sequence continues at coordinate 3,529,681 of NC_137440.1, forward strand.
TTTGTACAACTTCATATAAATAGCTGTAACTTTTGATAGAAGACTCAGACAAACATGTTTATGGCTTTATCTTATAGAACTCAAGGTCCCCTTGCTGGGAAAACAGGATTTGCAGCTGTTTGAGCTAAGATTTCCAAGTTATACACATAATGAAAACCTATACTTTGTTTCGGTCGAGTTCCCCATTCAAATGCATGTAACAGTGAGAAACGCACTGTCTTGGCGAAAGAAAGCGTTTTTGTACAACTTCATATAAATAGCTGTAACTTTTGATAGAAGACTCAGACAAACATGTTTATGGCTTTATCTTATAGAACTCAATATCCCCGTGCTGGGAAAACAGGATTTGCAGCTGTTTGAGCTAAGATTTTCAAGTTATACACATAATGAAAACCTATACTTTGTTTCGGTCGAGTTCCCCATTCAAATGCATGTAACAGTGAGAAACGCACTGTCTTGGCGAAAGAAAGCGTTTTTGTACAACTTCATATAAATAGCTGTAACTTTTGATAGAAGACTCAGACAAACATGTTTATGGCTTTATCTTGTAGAACTCAAGGTCCCCTTGCTGGGAAAACAGGATTTGCAGCTGTTTGAGCTAAGATTTCCAAGTTATACACATAATGAAAACCTATACTTTGTTTCGGTCGAGTTCCCCATTCAAATGCATGTAACAGTGAGAAACGCACTGTCTTGGCAAAAGAAAGCGTTTTTGTACAATTTCATATAAATAGCTGTAACTTTTGATAGAAGACTCAGACAAACATGTTTATGGCTTTATCTTATAGAACTCAAGGTCCCCGTGCTGGGAAAACAGGATTTGCAGCTGTTTGAGCTAAGATTTTCAAGTTATACACATAATGAAAACCTATACTTTGTTTCGGGCGAGTTCCCCATTCAAATGCATGTAACAGTGAGAAACGCATTGTCTTGGCGAAAGAAAGCGTTTTTGTACAACTTCATATAAATAGCTGTAACTTTTGATAGAAGACTCAGACAAACATGTTTATGGCTTTATCTTATAGAACTCAAGGTCCCCGTGCTGGGAAAACAGGATTTGCAGCTGTTTGAGCTAAGATTTTCAAGTTATACACATAATGAAAACCTATACTTTGTTTCGGTCGAGTTCCCCATTCAAATGCATGTAACAGTGAGAAACGCACTGTCTTGGCGAAAGAAAGCGTTTTTGTACAACTTCATATAAATAGCTGTAACTTTTGATAGAAGACTCAGACAAACATGTTTATGGCTTTATCTTATAGAACTCAAGGTCCCCTTGCTGGGAAAACAGGATTTGCAGCTGTTTGAGCTAAGATTTCCAAGTTATACACATAATGAAAACCTATACTTTGTTTTCGTCGAGTTCCCCATTCAAATGCATGTAACAGTGAGAAACGCATTGTCTTGGCGAAAGAAAGCGTTTTTGTACAACTTCATATAAATCGCTGTAACTTTTGATAGAAGACTCAGACAAACATGTTTATGGCTTTATCTTATAGAACTCAAGGTCCCCGTGCTGGGAAAACAGGATTTGCAGCTGTTTGAGCTAAGATTTTCAAGTTATACACATAATGAAAACCTATACTTTGTTTCAGTCAAGTTCCCCATTCAAATGCATGTAACAGTGAGAAACGCACTGTCTTGGCAAAATAAAGCGTTTTTGTACAACTTCATATAAATAGCTGTAACTTTTGATAGAAGACTCAGACAAACATGTTTATGGCTTTATCTTATAGAACTCAAGGTCCCCGTGCTGGGAAAACAGGATTTGCAGCTGTTTGAGCTAAGATTTTCAAGTTATACACATAATGAAAACCTATACTTTGTTTCGGGCGAGTTCCCCATTCAAATGCATGTAACAGTGAGAAACGCATTGTCTTGGCGAAAGAAAGCGTTTTTGTACAACTTCATATAAATAGCTGTAACTTTTGATAGAAGACTCAGACAAACATGTTTATGGCTTTATCTTATAGAACTCAAGGTCCCCGTGCTGGGAAAACAGGATTTGCAGCTGTTTGAGCTAAGATTTTCAAGTTATACACATAATGAAAACCTATACTTTGTTTCGGTCAAGTTCCCCATTCAAATGCATGTAACAGTGAGAAACGCACTGTCTTGGCAAAAGAAAGCGTTTTTGTACAACTTCATATAAATCGCTGTAACTTTTGATAGAAGACTCAGACAAACATGTTTATGGCTTTATCTTATAGAACTCAAGGTCCCCGTGCTGGGAAAACAGGATTTGCAGCTGTTTGAGCTAAGATTTTCAAGTTATACACATAAAGAAAACCTATACTTTGTTTCGGTCGAGTTCCCCATTCAAATGCATGTAACAGTGAGAAACGCACTGTCTTGGCGAAAGAAAGCGTTTTTGTACAACTTCATATAAATAGCTGTAACTTTTGATAGAAGACTCAGACAAACATGTTTATGGCTTTATCTTATAGAACTCAAGGTCCCCGTGCTGGGAAAACAGGATTTGCAGCTGTTTGAGCTAAGATTTTCAAGTTATACACATAATGAAAACCTATACTTTGTTTCAGTCAAGTTCCCCATTCAAATGCATGTAACAGTGAGAAACGCACTGTCTTGGCAAAAGAAAGCGTTTTTGTACAACTTCATATAAATAGCTGTAACTTTTGATAGAAGACTCAGACAAACATGTTTATGGCTTTATCTCATAGAACTCAAGGTCCCCGTGCTGGGAAAACAGGATTTGCAGCTGTTTGAGCTAAGATTTTCAAGTTATACACATAAAGAAAACCTATACTTTGTTTCGGTCGAGTTCCCCATTCAAATGCATGTAACAGTGAGAAACGCACTGTCTTGGCAAAAGAAAGCGTTTTTGTACAACTTCATATAAATAGCTGTAACTTTTGATAGAAGACTCAGATAAACATGTTTATGGCTTTATCTTATAGAACTCAAGGTCCCCGTGCTGGGAAAACAGGATTTGCAGCTGTTTGAGCTAAGATTTTCAAGTTATACACATAAAGAAAACCTATACTTTGTTTCGGTCGAGTTCCCCATTCAAATGCATGTAACAGTGAGAAACGCACTGTCTTGGCGAAAGAAAGCGTTTTTGTACAACTTCATATAAATAGCTGTAACTTTTGATAGAAGACTCAGACAAACATGTTTATGGCTTTATCTTATAGAACTCAAGGTCCCCTTGCTGGGAAAACAGGATTTGCAGCTGTTTGAGCTAAGATTTTCAAGTTATACACATAAAGAAAACCTATACTTTGTTTCGGTCGAGTTCCCCATTCAAATGCATGTAACAGTGAGAAACGCACTGTCTTGGCGAAAGAAAGCGTTTTTGTACAACTTCATATAAATAGCTGTAACTTTTGATAGAAGACTCAGACAAACATGTTTATGGCTTTATCTTATAGAACTCAAGGTCCCCGTGCTGGGAAAACAGGATTTGCAGCTGTTTGAGCTAAGATTTTCAAGTTATACACATAATGAAAACCTATACTTTGTTTCAGTCAAGTTCCCCATTCAAATGCATGTAACAGTGAGAAACGCACTGTCTTGGCAAAATAAAGCGTTTTTGTACAACTTCATATAAATAGCTGTAACTTTTGATAGAAGACTCAGACAAACATGTTTATGGCTTTATCTTATAGAACTCAAGGTCCCCGTGCTGGGAAAACAGGATTTGCAGCTGTTTGAGCTAAGATTTTCAAGTTATACACATAATGAAAACCTATACTTTGTTTCGGTCAAGTTCCCCATTCAAATGCATGTAACAGTGAGAAACGCACTGTCTTGGCAAAAGAAAGCGTTTTTGTACAACTTCATATAAATCGCTGTAACTTTTGATAGAAGACTCAGACAAACATGTTTATGGCTTTATCTTATAGAACTCAAGGTCCCCGTGCTGGGAAAACAGGATTTGCAGCTGTTTGAGCTAAGATTTTCAAGTTATACACATAAAGAAAACCTATACTTTGTTTCGGTCGAGTTCCCCATTCAAATGCATGTAACAGTGAGAAACGCACTGTCTTGGCGAAAGAAAGCGTTTTTGTACAACTTCATATAAATAGCTGTAACTTTTGATAGAAGACTCAGACAAACATGTTTATGGCTTTATCTTATAGAACTCAAGGTCCCCTTGCTGGGAAAACAGGATTTGCAGCTGTTTGAGCTAAGATTTTCAAGTTATACACATAAAGAAAACCTATACTTTGTTTCGGTCGAGTTCCCCATTCAAATGCATGTAACAGTGAGAAACGCACTGTCTTGGCGAAAGAAAGCGTTTTTGTACAACTTCATATAAATAGCTGTAACTTTTGATAGAAGACTCAGACAAACATGTTTATGGCTTTATCTTATAGAACTCAAGGTCCCCGTGCTGGGAAAACAGGATTTGCAGCTGTTTGAGCTAAGATTTTCAAGTTATACACATAATGAAAACCTATACTTTGTTTCGGTCGAGTTCCCCATTCAAATGCATGTAACAGTGAGAAACGCACTGTCTTGGCAAAAGAAAGCGTTTTTGTACAACTTCATATAAATAGCTGTAACTTTTGATAGAAGACTCAGATAAACATGTTTATGGCTTTATCTTATAGAACTCAAGGTCCCCGTGCTGGGAAAACAGGATTTGCAGCTGTTTGAGCTAAGATTTTCAAGTTATACACATAATGAAAACCTATACTTTGTTTCGGTCAAGTTCCCCATTCAAATGCATGTAACAGTGAGAAACGCACTGTCTTGGCGAAAGAAAGCGTTTTTGTACAACTTCATATAAATAGCTGTAACTTTTGATAGAAGACTCAGATAAACATGTTTATGGCTTTATCTTATAGAACTCAAGGTCCCCGTGCTGGGAAAACAGGATTTGCAGCTGTTTGAGCTAAGATTTTCAAGTTATACACATAATGAAAACCTATACTTTGTTTTGGTCAAGTTCCCCATTCAAATGCATGTAACAGTGAGAAACGCACTGTCTTGGCGAAAGAAAGCGTTTTTGTACAACTTCATATAAATAGCTGTAACTTTTGATAGAAGACTCAGACAAACATGTTTATGGCTTTATCTTATAGAACTCAAGGTCCCCTTGCTGGGAAAACAGGATTTGCAGCTGTTTGAGCTAATATTTTCAAGTCATACACATAATGAAAACCTATACTTTGTTTCGGTCGAGTTCCCCATTCAAATGCATGTAACAGTGAGAAACGCACTGTCTTGGCGAAAGAAAGCGTTTTTGTACAACTTCATATAAATAGCTGTAACTTTTGATAGAAGACTCAGACAAACATGTTTATGGCTTTATCTTATAGAACTCAAGGTCCCCGTGCTGGGCAAACAGGATTTGCAGCTGTTTGAGCTAAGATTTTCAAGTTATACACAAAATGAAAACCTATACTTTGTTTCGGTCGAGTTCCCCATTCAAATGCATGTAACAGTGAGAAACGCACTGTCTTGGCGAAAGAAAGCGTTTTTGTACAACTTCATATAAATAGCTGTAACTTTTGATAGAAGACTCAGACAAACATGTTTATGGCTTTATCTTATAGAACTCAAGGTCCCCTTGCTGGGAAAACAGGATTTGCAGCTGTTTGAGCTAAGATTTCCAAGTTATACACATAATGAAAACCTATACTTTGTTTCGGTCGAGTTCCCCATTCAAATGCATGTAACAGTGAGAAACGCACTGTCTTGGCGAAAGAAAGCGTTTTTGTACAACTTCATATAAATAGCTGTAACTTTTGATAGAAGACGCAGATAAACATGTTTATGGCTTTATCTTATAGAACTCAAGGTCCCCTTGCTGGGAAAACAGGATTTGCAGCTGTTTGAGCTAAGATTTCCAAGTTATACACATAATGAAAACCTATACTTTGTTTCGGTCGAGTTCCCCATTCAAATGCATGTAACAGTGAGAAACGCACTGTCTTGGCGAAAGAAAGCGTTTTTGTACAACTTCATATAAATAGCTGTAACTTTTGATAGAAGACGCAGATAAACATGTTTATGGCTTTATCTTATAGAACTCAAGGTCCCCTTGCTGGGAAAACAGGATTTGCAGCTGTTTGAGCTAATATTTCCAAGTTATACACATAATGAAAACCTATACTTTGTTTCGGTCGAGTTCCCCATTCAAATGCATGTAACAGTGAGAAACGCACTGTCTTGGCGAAAGAAAGCGTTTTTGTACAACTTCATATAAATAGCTGTAACTTTTGATAGAAGACTCAGACAAACATGTTTATGGCTTTATCTTATAGAACTCAAGGTCCCCGTGCTGGGCAAACAGGATTTGCAGCTGTTTGAGCTAAGATTTTCAAGTTATACACATAATGAAAACCTATACTTTGTTTCGGTCGAGTTCCCCATTCAAATGCATGTAACAGTGAGAAACGCACTGTCTTGGCGAAAGAAAGCGTTTTTGTACAACTTCATATAAATAGCTGTAACTTTTGATAGAAGACTCAGACAAACATGTTTATGGCTTTATCTTATAGAACTCAAGGTCCCCTTGCTGGGAAAACAGGATTTGCAGCTGTTTGAGCTAAGATTTCCAAGTTATACACATAATGAAAACCTATACTTTGTTTTCGTCGAGTTCCCCATTCAAATGCATGTAACAGTGAGAAACGCATTGTCTTGGCGAAAGAAAGCGTTTTTGTACAACTTCATATAAATAGCTGTAACTTTTGATAGAAGACTCAGACAAACATGTTTATGGCTTTATCTTATAGAACTCAAGGTCCCCTTGCTGGGAAAACAGGATTTGCAGCTGTTTGAGCTAAGATTTCCAAGTTATACACATAATGAAAACCTATACTTTGTTTTCGTCGAGTTCCCCATTCAAATGCATGTAACAGTGAGAAACGCATTGTCTTGGCGAAAGAAAGCGTTTTTGTACAACTTCATATAAATCGCTGTAACTTTTGATAGAAGACTCAGACAAACATGTTTATGGCTTTATCTTATAGAACTCAAGGTCCCCGTGCTGGGAAAACAGGATTTGCAGCTGTTTGAGCTAAGATTTCCAAGTTATACACATAATGAAAACCTATACTTTGTTTTCGTCGAGTTCCCCATTCAAATGCATGTAACAGTGAGAAACGCATTGTCTTGGCGAAAGAAAGCGTTTTTGTACAACTTCATATAAATAGCTGTAACTTTTGATAGAAGACTCAGACAAACATGTTTATGGCTTTATCTTATAGAACTCAAGGTCCCCGTGCTGGGAAAACAGGATTTGCAGCTGTTTGAGCTAAGATTTTCAAGTTATACACATAATGAAAACCTATACTTTGTTTCAGTCAAGTTCCCCATTCAAATGCATGTAACAGTGAGAAACGCACTGTCTTGGCAAAATAAAGCGTTTTTGTACAACTTCATATAAATAGCTGTAACTTTTGATAGAAGACTCAGACAAACATGTTTATGGCTTTATCTTATAGAACTCAAGGTCCCCGTGCTGGGAAAACAGGATTTGCAGCTGTTTGAGCTAAGATTTTCAAGTTATACACATAATGAAATCCTATACTTTGTTTCGGGCGAGTTCCCCATTCAAATGCATGTAACAGTGAGAAACGCACTGTCTTGGCAAAAGAAAGCGTTTTTGTACAACTTCATATAAATAGCTGTAACTTTTGATAGAAGACGCAGATAAACATGTTTATGGCTTTATCTTATAGAACTCAAGGTCCCCTTGCTGGGAAAACAGGATTTGCAGCTGTTTGAGCTAATATTTCCAAGTTATACACATAATGAAAACCTATACTTTGTTTCGGTCGAGTTCCCCATTCAAATGCATGTAACAGTGAGAAACGCACTGTCTTGGCAAAAGAAAGCGTTTTTGTACAACTTCATATAAATAGCTGTAACTTTTGATAGAAGACTCAGATAAACATGTTTATGGCTTTATCTTATAGAACTCAAGGTCCCCGTGCTGGGAAAACAGGATTTGCAGCTGTTTGAGCTAAGATTTTCAAGTTATACACATAATGAAAACCTATACTTTGTTTCGGTCGAGTTCCCCATTCAAATGCATGTAACAGTGAGAAACGCACTGTCTTGGCGAAAGAAAGCGTTTTTGTACAACTTCATATAAATAGCTGTAACTTTTGATAGAAGACTCAGACAAACATGTTTATGGCTTTATCTTATAGAACTCAAGGTCCCCTTGCTGGGAAAACAGGATTTGCAGCTGTTTGAGCTAAGATTTTCAAGTTATACACATAATGAAAACCTATACTTTGTTTCGGTCGAGTTCCCCATTCAAATGCATGTAACAGTGAGAAACGCACTGTCTTGGCAAAAGAAAGCATTTTTGTACAACTTCATATAAATAGCTGTAACTTTTGATAGAAGACTCAGACAAACATGTTTATGGCTTTATCTCATAGAACTCAAGGTCCCCGTGCTGGGAAAACAGGATTTGCAGCTGTTTGAGCTAAGATTTTCAAGTTATACACATAATGAAAACCTATACTTTGTTTCGGTCGAGTTCCCCATTCAAATGCATGTAACAGTGAGAAACGCACTGTCTTGGCAAAAGAAAGCGTTTTTGTACAACTTCATATAAATAGCTGTAACTTTTGATAGAAGACTCAGATAAACATGTTTATGGCTTTATCTTATAGAACTCAAGGTCCCCGTGCTGGGAAAACAGGATTTGCAGCTGTTTGAGCTAAGATTTTCAAGTTATACACATAATGAAAACCTATACTTTGTTTCGGTCAAGTTCCCCATTCAAATGCATGTAACAGTGAGAAACGCACTGTCTTGGCGAAAGAAAGCGTTTTTGTACAACTTCATATAAATAGCTGTAACTTTTGATAGAAGACTCAGATAAACATGTTTATGGCTTTATCTTATAGAACTCAAGGTCCCCGTGCTGGGAAAACAGGATTTGCAGCTGTTTGAGCTAAGATTTTCAAGTTATACACATAATGAAAACCTATACTTTGTTTTGGTCAAGTTCCCCATTCAAATGCATGTAACAGTGAGAAACGCACTGTCTTGGCGAAAGAAAGCGTTTTTGTACAACTTCATATAAATAGCTGTAACTTTTGATAGAAGACTCAGACAAACATGTTTATGGCTTTATCTTATAGAACTCAAGGTCCCCTTGCTGGGAAAACAGGATTTGCAGCTGTTTGAGCTAATATTTTCAAGTCATACACATAATGAAAACCTATACTTTGTTTCGGTCGAGTTCCCCATTCAAATGCATGTAACAGTGAGAAACGCACTGTCTTGGCGAAAGAAAGCGTTTTTGTACAACTTCATATAAATAGCTGTAACTTTTGATAGAAGACTCAGACAAACATGTTTATGGCTTTATCTTATAGAACTCAAGGTCCCCGTGCTGGGCAAACAGGATTTGCAGCTGTTTGAGCTAAGATTTTCAAGTTATACACATAATGAAAACCTATACTTTGTTTCGGTCGAGTTCCCCATTCAAATGCATGTAACAGTGAGAAACGCACTGTCTTGGCGAAAGAAAGCGTTTTTGTACAACTTCATATAAATAGCTGTAACTTTTGATAGAAGACTCAGACAAACATGTTTATGGCTTTATCTTATAGAACTCAAGGTCCCCTTGCTGGGAAAACAGGATTTGCAGCTGTTTGAGCTAAGATTTCCAAGTTATACACATAATGAAAACCTATACTTTGTTTCGGTCGAGTTCCCCATTCAAATGCATGTAACAGTGAGAAACGCACTGTCTTGGCGAAAGAAAGCGTTTTTGTACAACTTCATATAAATAGCTGTAACTTTTGATAGAAGACGCAGATAAACATGTTTATGGCTTTATCTTATAGAACTCAAGGTCCCCTTGCTGGGAAAACAGGATTTGCAGCTGTTTGAGCTAAGATTTCCAAGTTATACACATAATGAAAACCTATACTTTGTTTCGGTCGAGTTCCCCATTCAAATGCATGTAACAGTGAGAAACGCACTGTCTTGGCGAAAGAAAGCGTTTTTGTACAACTTCATATAAATAGCTGTAACTTTTGATAGAAGACGCAGATAAACATGTTTATGGCTTTATCTTATAGAACTCAAGGTCCCCTTGCTGGGAAAACAGGATTTGCAGCTGTTTGAGCTAATATTTCCAAGTTATACACATAATGAAAACCTATACTTTGTTTCGGTCGAGTTCCCCATTCAAATGCATGTAACAGTGAGAAACGCACTGTCTTGGCGAAAGAAAGCGTTTTTGTACAACTTCATATAAATAGCTGTAACTTTTGATAGAAGACTCAGACAAACATGTTTATGGCTTTATCTTATAGAACTCAAGGTCCCCGTGCTGGGCAAACAGGATTTGCAGCTGTTTGAGCTAAGATTTTCAAGTTATACACATAATGAAAACCTATACTTTGTTTTCGTCGAGTTCCCCATTCAAATGCATGTAACAGTGAGAAACGCATTGTCTTGGCGAAAGAAAGCGTTTTTGTACAACTTCATATAAATAGCTGTAACTTTTGATAGAAGACTCAGACAAACATGTTTATGGCTTTATCTTATAGAACTCAAGGTCCCTTTGCTGGGAAAACAGGATTTGCAGCTGTTTGAGCTAAGATTTCCAAGTTATACACATAATGAAAACCTATACTTTGTTTCGGTCGAGTTCCCCATTCAAATGCATGTAACAGTGAGAAACGCATTGTCTTGGCGAAAGAAAGCGTTTTTGTACAACTTCATATAAATAGCTGTAACTTTTGATAGAAGACGCAGATAAACATGTTTATGGCTTTATCTTATAGAACTCAAGGTCCCCGTGCTGGGAAAACAGGATTTGCAGCTGTTTGAGCTAAGATTTTCAAGTTATACACATAATGAAAACCTATACTTTGTTTCGGTCGAGTTCCCCATTCAAATGCATGTAACAGTGAGAAACGCACTGTCTTGGCGAAAGAAAGCGTTTTTGTACAACTTCATATAAATAGCTGTAACTTTTGATAGAAGACTCAGACAAACATGTTTATGGCTTTATCTTATAGAACTCAAGGTCCCCGTGCTGGGAAAACAGGATTTGCAGCTGTTTGAGCTAAGATTTTCAAGTTATACACATAATGAAAACCTATACTTTGTTTCAGTCAAGTTCCCCATTCAAATGCATGTAACAGTGAGAAACGCACTGTCTTGGCAAAAGAAAGCGTTTTTGTACAACTTCATATAAATAGCTGTAACTTTTGATAGAAGACTCAGACAAACATGTTTATGGCTTTATCTCATAGAACTCAAGGTCCCCGTGCTGGGAAAACAGGATTTGCAGCTGTTTGAGCTAAGATTTTCAAGTTATACACATAAAGAAAACCTATACTTTGTTTCGGTCGAGTTCCCCATTCAAATGCATGTAACAGTGAGAAACGCACTGTCTTGGCAAAAGAAAGCGTTTTTGTACAACTTCATATAAATAGCTGTAACTTTTGATAGAAGACTCAGATAAACATGTTTATGGCTTTATCTTATAGAACTCAAGGTCCCCGTGCTGGGAAAACAGGATTTGCAGCTGTTTGAGCTAAGATTTTCAAGTTATACACATAAAGAAAACCTATACTTTGTTTCGGTCGAGTTCCCCATTCAAATGCATGTAACAGTGAGAAACGCACTGTCTTGGCGAAAGAAAGCGTTTTTGTACAACTTCATATAAATAGCTGTAACTTTTGATAGAAGACTCAGACAAACATGTTTATGGCTTTATCTTATAGAACTCAAGGTCCCCTTGCTGGGAAAACAGGATTTGCAGCTGTTTGAGCTAAGATTTTCAAGTTATACACATAAAGAAAACCTATACTTTGTTTCGGTCGAGTTCCCCATTCAAATGCATGTAACAGTGAGAAACGCACTGTCTTGGCGAAAGAAAGCGTTTTTGTACAACTTCATATAAATAGCTGTAACTTTTGATAGAAGACTCAGACAAACATGTTTATGGCTTTATCTTATAGAACTCAAGGTCCCCGTGCTGGGAAAACAGGATTTGCAGCTGTTTGAGCTAAGATTTTCAAGTTATACACATAATGAAAACCTATACTTTGTTTCAGTCAAGTTCCCCATTCAAATGCATGTAACAGTGAGAAACGCACTGTCTTGGCAAAATAAAGCGTTTTTGTACAACTTCATATAAATAGCTGTAACTTTTGATAGAAGACTCAGACAAACATGTTTATGGCTTTATCTTATAGAACTCAAGGTCCCCGTGCTGGGAAAACAGGATTTGCAGCTGTTTGAGCTAAGATTTTCAAGTTATACACATAATGAAAACCTATACTTTGTTTCGGTCAAGTTCCCCATTCAAATGCATGTAACAGTGAGAAACGCACTGTCTTGGCAAAAGAAAGCGTTTTTGTACAACTTCATATAAATCGCTGTAACTTTTGATAGAAGACTCAGACAAACATGTTTATGGCTTTATCTTATAGAACTCAAGGTCCCCGTGCTGGGAAAACAGGATTTGCAGCTGTTTGAGCTAAGATTTTCAAGTTATACACATAAAGAAAACCTATACTTTGTTTCGGTCGAGTTCCCCATTCAAATGCATGTAACAGTGAGAAACGCACTGTCTTGGCGAAAGAAAGCGTTTTTGTACAACTTCATATAAATAGCTGTAACTTTTGATAGAAGACTCAGACAAACATGTTTATGGCTTTATCTTATAGAACTCAAGGTCCCCTTGCTGGGAAAACAGGATTTGCAGCTGTTTGAGCTAAGATTTTCAAGTTATACACATAAAGAAAACCTATACTTTGTTTCGGTCGAGTTCCCCATTCAAATGCATGTAACAGTGAGAAACGCACTGTCTTGGCGAAAGAAAGCGTTTTTGTACAACTTCATATAAATAGCTGTAACTTTTGATAGAAGACTCAGACAAACATGTTTATGGCTTTATCTTATAGAACTCAAGGTCCCCGTGCTGGGAAAACAGGATTTGCAGCTGTTTGAGCTAAGATTTTCAAGTTATACACATAATGAAAACCTATACTTTGTTTCGGTCGAGTTCCCCATTCAAATGCATGTAACAGTGAGAAACGCACTGTCTTGGCAAAAGAAAGCGTTTTTGTACAACTTCATATAAATAGCTGTAACTTTTGATAGAAGACTCAGATAAACATGTTTATGGCTTTATCTTATAGAACTCAAGGTCCCCGTGCTGGGAAAACAGGATTTGCAGCTGTTTGAGCTAAGATTTTCAAGTTATACACATAATGAAAACCTATACTTTGTTTCGGTCAAGTTCCCCATTCAAATGCATGTAACAGTGAGAAACGCACTGTCTTGGCGAAAGAAAGCGTTTTTGTACAACTTCATATAAATAGCTGTAACTTTTGATAGAAGACTCAGATAAACATGTTTATGGCTTTATCTTATAGAACTCAAGGTCCCCGTGCTGGGAAAACAGGATTTGCAGCTGTTTGAGCTAAGATTTTCAAGTTATACACATAATGAAAACCTATACTTTGTTTTGGTCAAGTTCCCCATTCAAATGCATGTAACAGTGAGAAACGCACTGTCTTGGCGAAAGAAAGCGTTTTTGTACAACTTCATATAAATAGCTGTAACTTTTGATAGAAGACTCAGACAAACATGTTTATGGCTTTATCTTATAGAACTCAAGGTCCCCTTGCTGGGAAAACAGGATTTGCAGCTGTTTGAGCTAATATTTTCAAGTCATACACATAATGAAAACCTATACTTTGTTTCGGTCGAGTTCCCCATTCAAATGCATGTAACAGTGAGAAACGCACTGTCTTGGCGAAAGAAAGCGTTTTTGTACAACTTCATATAAATAGCTGTAACTTTTGATAGAAGACTCAGACAAACATGTTTATGGCTTTATCTTATAGAACTCAAGGTCCCCGTGCTGGGCAAACAGGATTTGCAGCTGTTTGAGCTAAGATTTTCAAGTTATACACAAAATGAAAACCTATACTTTGTTTCGGTCGAGTTCCCCATTCAAATGCATGTAACAGTGAGAAACGCACTGTCTTGGCGAAAGAAAGCGTTTTTGTACAACTTCATATAAATAGCTGTAACTTTTGATAGAAGACTCAGACAAACATGTTTATGGCTTTATCTTATAGAACTCAAGGTCCCCTTGCTGGGAAAACAGGATTTGCAGCTGTTTGAGCTAAGATTTCCAAGTTATACACATAATGAAAACCTATACTTTGTTTCGGTCGAGTTCCCCATTCAAATGCATGTAACAGTGAGAAACGCACTGTCTTGGCGAAAGAAAGCGTTTTTGTACAACTTCATATAAATAGCTGTAACTTTTGATAGAAGACGCAGATAAACATGTTTATGGCTTTATCTTATAGAACTCAAGGTCCCCTTGCTGGGAAAACAGGATTTGCAGCTGTTTGAGCTAAGATTTCCAAGTTATACACATAATGAAAACCTATACTTTGTTTCGGTCGAGTTCCCCATTCAAATGCATGTAACAGTGAGAAACGCACTGTCTTGGCGAAAGAAAGCGTTTTTGTACAACTTCATATAAATAGCTGTAACTTTTGATAGAAGACGCAGATAAACATGTTTATGGCTTTATCTTATAGAACTCAAGGTCCCCTTGCTGGGAAAACAGGATTTGCAGCTGTTTGAGCTAATATTTCCAAGTTATACACATAATGAAAACCTATACTTTGTTTCGGTCGAGTTCCCCATTCAAATGCATGTAACAGTGAGAAACGCACTGTCTTGGCGAAAGAAAGCGTTTTTGTACAACTTCATATAAATAGCTGTAACTTTTGATAGAAGACTCAGACAAACATGTTTATGGCTTTATCTTATAGAACTCAAGGTCCCCGTGCTGGGCAAACAGGATTTGCAGCTGTTTGAGCTAAGATTTTCAAGTTATACACATAATGAAAACCTATACTTTGTTTTCGTCGAGTTCCCCATTCAAATGCATGTAACAGTGAGAAACGCATTGTCTTGGCGAAAGAAAGCGTTTTTGTACAACTTCATATAAATCGCTGTAACTTTTGATAGAAGACTCAGACAAACATGTTTATGGCTTTATCTTATAGAACTCAAGGTCCCCGTGCTGGGAAAACAGGATTTGCAGCTGTTTGAGCTAAGATTTCCAAGTTATACACATAATGAAAACCTATACTTTGTTTTCGTCGAGTTCCCCATTCAAATGCATGTAACAGTGAGAAACGCATTGTCTTGGCGAAAGAAAGCGTTTTTGTACAACTTCATATAAATAGCTGTAACTTTTGATAGAAGACTCAGACAAACATGTTTATGGCTTTATCTTATAGAACTCAAGGTCCCCGTGCTGGGAAAACAGGATTTGCAGCTGTTTGAGCTAAGATTTTCAAGTTATACACATAATGAAAACCTATACTTTGTTTCAGTCAAGTTCCCCATTCAAATGCATGTAACAGTGAGAAACGCACTGTCTTGGCAAAATAAAGCGTTTTTGTACAACTTCATATAAATAGCTGTAACTTTTGATAGAAGACTCAGACAAACATGTTTATGGCTTTATCTTATAGAACTCAAGGTCCCCGTGCTGGGAAAACAGGATTTGCAGCTGTTTGAGCTAAGATTTTCAAGTTATACACATAATGAAATCCTATACTTTGTTTCGGGCGAGTTCCCCATTCAAATGCATGTAACAGTGAGAAACGCACTGTCTTGGCAAAAGAAAGCGTTTTTGTACAACTTCATATAAATAGCTGTAACTTTTGATAGAAGACGCAGATAAACATGTTTATGGCTTTATCTTATAGAACTCAAGGTCCCCTTGCTGGGAAAACAGGATTTGCAGCTGTTTGAGCTAATATTTCCAAGTTATACACATAATGAAAACCTATACTTTGTTTCGGTCGAGTTCCCCATTCAAATGCATGTAACAGTGAGAAACGCACTGTCTTGGCAAAAGAAAGCGTTTTTGTACAACTTCATATAAATAGCTGTAACTTTTGATAGAAGACTCAGATAAACATGTTTATGGCTTTATCTTATAGAACTCAAGGTCCCCGTGCTGGGAAAACAGGATTTGCAGCTGTTTGAGCTAAGATTTTCAAGTTATACACATAATGAAAACCTATACTTTGTTTCGGTCGAGTTCCCCATTCAAATGCATGTAACAGTGAGAAACGCACTGTCTTGGCGAAAGAAAGCGTTTTTGTACAACTTCATATAAATAGCTGTAACTTTTGATAGAAGACTCAGACAAACATGTTTATGGCTTTATCTTATAGAACTCAAGGTCCCCTTGCTGGGAAAACAGGATTTGCAGCTGTTTGAGCTAAGATTTTCAAGTTATACACATAATGAAAACCTATACTTTGTTTCGGTCGAGTTCCCCATTCAAATGCATGTAACAGTGAGAAACGCACTGTCTTGGCAAAAGAAAGCATTTTTGTACAACTTCATATAAATAGCTGTAACTTTTGATAGAAGACTCAGACAAACATGTTTATGGCTTTATCTCATAGAACTCAAGGTCCCCGTGCTGGGAAAACAGGATTTGCAGCTGTTTGAGCTAAGATTTTCAAGTTATACACATAATGAAAACCTATACTTTGTTTCGGTCGAGTTCCCCATTCAAATGCATGTAACAGTGAGAAACGCACTGTCTTGGCAAAAGAAAGCGTTTTTGTACAACTTCATATAAATAGCTGTAACTTTTGATAGAAGACTCAGATAAACATGTTTATGGCTTTATCTTATAGAACTCAAGGTCCCCGTGCTGGGAAAACAGGATTTGCAGCTGTTTGAGCTAAGATTTTCAAGTTATACACATAATGAAAACCTATACTTTGTTTCGGTCAAGTTCCCCATTCAAATGCATGTAACAGTGAGAAACGCACTGTCTTGGCGAAAGAAAGCGTTTTTGTACAACTTCATATAAATAGCTGTAACTTTTGATAGAAGACTCAGATAAACATGTTTATGGCTTTATCTTATAGAACTCAAGGTCCCCGTGCTGGGAAAACAGGATTTGCAGCTGTTTGAGCTAAGATTTTCAAGTTATACACATAATGAAAACCTATACTTTGTTTTGGTCAAGTTCCCCATTCAAATGCATGTAACAGTGAGAAACGCACTGTCTTGGCGAAAGAAAGCGTTTTTGTACAACTTCATATAAATAGCTGTAACTTTTGATAGAAGACTCAGACAAACATGTTTATGGCTTTATCTTATAGAACTCAAGGTCCCCTTGCTGGGAAAACAGGATTTGCAGCTGTTTGAGCTAATATTTTCAAGTCATACACATAATGAAAACCTATACTTTGTTTCGGTCGAGTTCCCCATTCAAATGCATGTAACAGTGAGAAACGCACTGTCTTGGCGAAAGAAAGCGTTTTTGTACAACTTCATATAAATAGCTGTAACTTTTGATAGAAGACTCAGACAAACATGTTTATGGCTTTATCTTATAGAACTCAAGGTCCCCGTGCTGGGCAAACAGGATTTGCAGCTGTTTGAGCTAAGATTTTCAAGTTATACACATAATGAAAACCTATACTTTGTTTCGGTCGAGTTCCCCATTCAAATGCATGTAACAGTGAGAAACGCACTGTCTTGGCGAAAGAAAGCGTTTTTGTACAACTTCATATAAATAGCTGTAACTTTTGATAGAAGACTCAGACAAACATGTTTATGGCTTTATCTTATAGAACTCAAGGTCCCCTTGCTGGGAAAACAGGATTTGCAGCTGTTTGAGCTAAGATTTCCAAGTTATACACATAATGAAAACCTATACTTTGTTTCGGTCGAGTTCCCCATTCAAATGCATGTAACAGTGAGAAACGCACTGTCTTGGCGAAAGAAAGCGTTTTTGTACAACTTCATATAAATAGCTGTAACTTTTGATAGAAGACGCAGATAAACATGTTTATGGCTTTATCTTATAGAACTCAAGGTCCCCTTGCTGGGAAAACAGGATTTGCAGCTGTTTGAGCTAAGATTTCCAAGTTATACACATAATGAAAACCTATACTTTGTTTCGGTCGAGTTCCCCATTCAAATGCATGTAACAGTGAGAAACGCACTGTCTTGGCGAAAGAAAGCGTTTTTGTACAACTTCATATAAATAGCTGTAACTTTTGATAGAAGACGCAGATAAACATGTTTATGGCTTTATCTTATAGAACTCAAGGTCCCCTTGCTGGGAAAACAGGATTTGCAGCTGTTTGAGCTAATATTTCCAAGTTATACACATAATGAAAACCTATACTTTGTTTCGGTCAAGTTCCCCATTCAAATGCATGTAACAGTGAGAAACGCACTGTCTTGGCGAAAGAAAGCGTTTTTGTACAACTTCATATAAATAGCTGTAACTTTTGATAGAAGACTCAGACAAACATGTTTATGGCTTTATCTTATAGAACTCAAGGTCCCCGTGCTGGGCAAACAGGATTTGCAGCTGTTTGAGCTAAGATTTTCAAGTTATACACATAATGAAAACCTATACTTTGTTTTCGTCGAGTTCCCCATTCAAATGCATGTAACAGTGAGAAACGCATTGTCTTGGCGAAAGAAAGCGTTTTTGTACAACTTCATATAAATAGCTGTAACTTTTGATAGAAGACTCAGACAAACATGTTTATGGCTTTATCTTATAGAACTCAAGGTCCCTTTGCTGGGAAAACAGGATTTGCAGCTGTTTGAGCTAAGATTTCCAAGTTATACACATAATGAAAACCTATACTTTGTTTCGGTCGAGTTCCCCATTCAAATGCATGTAACAGTGAGAAACGCATTGTCTTGGCGAAAGAAAGCGTTTTTGTACAACTTCATATAAATAGCTGTAACTTTTGATAGAAGACGCAGATAAACATGTTTATGGCTTTATCTTATAGAACTCAAGGTCCCCGTGCTGGGAAAACAGGATTTGCAGCTGTTTGAGCTAAGATTTTCAAGTTATACACATAATGAAAACCTATACTTTGTTTCGGTCGAGTTCCCCATTCAAATGCATGTAACAGTGAGAAACGCACTGTCTTGGCGAAAGAAAGCGTTTTTGTACAACTTCATATAAATAGCTGTAACTTTTGATAGAAGACTCAGACAAACATGTTTATGGCTTTATCTTATAGAACTCAAGGTCCCCTTGCTGGGAAAACAGGATTTGCAGCTGTTTGAGCTAAGATTTTCAAGTTATACACATAATGAAAACCTATACTTTGTTTCGGTCGAGTTCCCCATTCAAATGCATGTAACAGTGAGAAACGCACTGTCTTGGCAAAAGAAAGCATTTTTGTACAACTTCATATAAATAGCTGTAACTTTTGATAGAAGACTCAGACAAACATGTTTATGGCTTTATCTCATAGAACTCAAGGTCCCCGTGCTGGGAAAACAGGATTTGCAGCTGTTTGAGCTAAGATTTTCAAGTTATACACATAATGAAAACCTATACTTTGTTTCGGTCGAGTTCCCCATTCAAATGCATGTAACAGTGAGAAACGCACTGTCTTGGCAAAAGAAAGCGTTTTTGTACAACTTCATATAAATAGCTGTAACTTTTGATAGAAGACTCAGATAAACATGTTTATGGCTTTATCTTATAGAACTCAAGGTCCCCGTGCTGGGAAAACAGGATTTGCAGCTGTTTGAGCTAAGATTTTCAAGTTATACACATAATGAAAACCTATACTTTGTTTCGGTCAAGTTCCCCATTCAAATGCATGTAACAGTGAGAAACGCACTGTCTTGGCGAAAGAAAGCGTTTTTGTACAACTTCATATAAATAGCTGTAACTTTTGATAGAAGACTCAGATAAACATGTTTATGGCTTTATCTTATAGAACTCAAGGTCCCCGTGCTGGGAAAACAGGATTTGCAGCTGTTTGAGCTAAGATTTTCAAGTTATACACATAATGAAAACCTATACTTTGTTTTGGTCAAGTTCCCCATTCAAATGCATGTAACAGTGAGAAACGCACTGTCTTGGCGAAAGAAAGCGTTTTTGTACAACTTCATATAAATAGCTGTAACTTTTGATAGAAGACTCAGACAAACATGTTTATGGCTTTATCTTATAGAACTCAAGGTCCCCTTGCTGGGAAAACAGGATTTGCAGCTGTTTGAGCTAATATTTTCAAGTCATACACATAATGAAAACCTATACTTTGTTTCGGTCGAGTTCCCCATTCAAATGCATGTAACAGTGAGAAACGCACTGTCTTGGCGAAAGAAAGCGTTTTTGTACAACTTCATATAAATAGCTGTAACTTTTGATAGAAGACTCAGACAAACATGTTTATGGCTTTATCTTATAGAACTCAAGGTCCCCGTGCTGGGCAAACAGGTTTTGCAGCTGTTTGAGCTAAGATTTTCAAGTTATACACATAATGAAAACCTATACTTTGTTTCGGTCGAGTTCCCCATTCAAATGCATGTAACAGTGAGAAACGCACTGTCTTGGCGAAAGAAAGCGTTTTTGTACAACTTCATATAAATAGCTGTAACTTTTGATAGAAGACTCAGACAAACATGTTTATGGCTTTATCTTATAGAACTCAAGGTCCACTTGCTGGGAAAACAGGATTTGCAGCTGTTTGAGCTAAGATTTCCAAGTTATACACATAATGAAAACCTATACTTTGTTTCGGTCGAGTTCCCCATTCAAATGCATGTAACAGTGAGAAACGCACTGTCTTGGCGAAAGAAAGCGTTTTTGTACAACTTCATATAAATAGCTGTAACTTTTGATAGAAGACGCAGATAAACATGTTTATGGCTTTATCTTATAGAACTCAAGGTCCCCTTGCTGGGAAAACAGGATTTGCAGCTGTTTGAGCTAAGATTTCCAAGTTATACACATAATGAAAACCTATACTTTGTTTCGGTCGAGTTCCCCATTCAAATGCATGTAACAGTGAGAAACGCACTGTCTTGGCGAAAGAAAGCGTTTTTGTACAACTTCATATAAATAGCTGTAACTTTTGATAGAAGACGCAGATAAACATGTTTATGGCTTTATCTTATAGAACTCAAGGTCCCCTTGCTGGGAAAACAGGATTTGCAGCTGTTTGAGCTAATATTTCCAAGTTATACACATAATGAAAACCTATACTTTGTTTCGGTCGAGTTCCCCATTCAAATGCATGTAACAGTGAGAAACGCACTGTCTTGGCGAAAGAAAGCGTTTTTGTACAACTTCATATAAATAGCTGTAACTTTTGATAGAAGACTCAGACAAACATGTTTATGGCTTTATCTTATAGAACTCAAGGTCCCCGTGCTGGGCAAACAGGATTTGCAGCTGTTTGAGCTAAGATTTTCAAGTTATACACATAATGAAAACCTATACTTTGTTTCGGTCGAGTTCCCCATTCAAATGCATGTAACAGTGAGAAACGCACTGTCTTGGCGAAAGAAAGCGTTTTTGTACAACTTCATATAAATAGCTGTAACTTTTGATAGAAGACTCAGACAAACATGTTTATGGCTTTATCTTATAGAACTCAAGGTCCCCGTGCTGGGAAAACAGGATTTGCAGCTGTTTGAGCTAAGATTTTCAAGTTATACACATAATGAAAACCTATACTTTGTTTTCGTCGAGTTCCCCATTCAAATGCATGTAACAGTGAGAAACGCATTGTCTTGGCGAAAGAAAGCGTTTTTGTACAACTTCATATAAATAGCTGTAACTTTTGATAGAAGACTCAGACAAACATGTTTATGGCTTTATCTTATAGAACTCAAGGTCCCTTTGCTGGGAAAACAGGATTTGCAGCTGTTTGAGCTAAGATTTCCAAGTTATACACATAATGAAAACCTATACTTTGTTTCGGTCGAGTTCCCCATTCAAATGCATGTAACAGTGAGAAACGCATTGTCTTGGCGAAAGAAAGCGTTTTTGTACAACTTCATATAAATAGCTGTAACTTTTGATAGAAGACTCAGACAAACATGTTTATGGCTTTATCTTATAGAACTCAAGGTCCCCTTGCTGGGAAAACAGGATTTGCAGCTGTTTGAGCTAAGATTTCCAAGTTATACACATAATGAAAACCTATACTTTGTTTCAGTCGAGTTCCCCATTCAAATGCATGTAACAGTGAGAAACGCACTGTCTTGGCGAAAGAAAGCGTTTTTGTACAACTTCATATAAATAGCTGTAACTTTTGATAGAAGACTCAGACAAACATGTTTATGGCTTTATCTTATAGAACTCAAGGTCCCCTTGCTGGGAAAACAGGATTTGCAGCTGTTTGAGCTAATATTTTCAAGTTATACACATAATGAAAACCTATACTTTGTTTCGGTCGAGTTCCCCATTCAAATGCATGTAACAGTGAGAAACGCATTGTCTTGGCGAAAGAAAGCGTTTTTGTACAACTTCATATAAATAGCTGTAACTTTTGATAGAAGACTCAGACAAACATGTTTATGGCTTTATCTTATAGAACTCAAGGTCCCCGTGCTGGGAAAACAGGATTTGCAGCTGTTTGAGCTAAGATTTTCAAGTTATACACATAATGAAAACCTATACTTTGTTTCGGTCAAGTTCCCCATTCAAATGCATGTAACAGTGAGAAACGCACTGTCTTGGCGAAAGAAAGCGTTTTTGTACAACTTCATATAAATAGCTGTAACTTTTGATAGAAGACTCAGACAAACATGTTTATGGCTTTATCTTATAGAACTCAAGGTCCCCTTGCTGGGAAAACAGGATTTGCAGCTGTTTGAGCTAAGATTTTCAAGTTATACACATAATGAAAACCTATACTTTGTTTCGGTCGAGTTCCCCATTCAAATGCATGTAACAGTGAGAAACGCACTGTCTTGGCAAAAGAAAGCGTTTTTGTACAACTTCATATAAATAGCTGTAACTTTTGATAGAAGACTCAGATAAACATGTTTATGGCTTTATCTTATAGAACTCATGGTCCCCGTGCTGGGAAAACAGGATTTGCAGCTGTTTGAGCTAAGATTTTCAAGTTATACACATAATGAAAACCTATACTTTGTTTCGGTCAAGTTCCCCATTCAAATGCATGTAACAGTGAGAAACGCACTGTCTTGGCGAAAGAAAGCGTTTTTGTACAACTTCATATAAATAGCTGTAACTTTTGATAGAAGACTCAGATAAACATGTTTATGGCTTTATCTTATAGAACTCAAGGTCCCCGTGCTGGGAAAACAGGATTTGCAGCTGTTTGAGCTAAGATTTTCAAGTTATACACATAATGAAAACCTATACTTTGTTTTGGTCAAGTTCCCCATTCAAATGCATGTAACAGTGAGAAACGCACTGTCTTGGCGAAAGAAAGCGTTTTTGTACAACTTCATATAAATAGCTGTAACTTTTGATAGAAGACTCAGACAAACATGTTTATGGCTTTATCTTATAGAACTCAAGGTCCCCTTGCTGGGAAAACAGGATTTGCAGCTGTTTGAGCTAATATTTTCAAGTCATACACATAATGAAAACCTATACTTTGTTTCGGTCGAGTTCCCCATTCAAATGCATGTAACAGTGAGAAACGCACTGTCTTGGCGAAAGAAAGCGTTTTTGTACAACTTCATATAAATAGCTGTAACTTTTGATAGAAGACTCAGACAAACATGTTTATGGCTTTATCTTATAGAACTCAAGGTCCCCGTGCTGGGCAAACAGGATTTGCAGCTGTTTGAGCTAAGATTTTCAAGTTATACACATAATGAAAACCTATACTTTGTTTCGGTCGAGTTCCCCATTCAAATGCATGTAACAGTGAGAAACGCACTGTCTTGGCGAAAGAAAGCGTTTTTGTACAACTTCATATAAATAGCTGTAACTTTTGATAGAAGACTCAGACAAACATGTTTATGGCTTTATCTTATAGAACTCAAGGTCCACTTGCTGGGAAAACAGGATTTGCAGCTGTTTGAGCTAAGATTTCCAAGTTATACACATAATGAAAACCTATACTTTGTTTCGGTCGAGTTCCCCATTCAAATGCATGTAACAGTGAGAAACGCACTGTCTTGGCGAAAGAAAGCGTTTTTGTACAACTTCATATAAATAGCTGTAACTTTTGATAGAAGACGCAGATAAACATGTTTATGGCTTTATCTTATAGAACTCAAGGTCCCCTTGCTGGGAAAACAGGATTTGCAGCTGTTTGAGCTAAGATTTCCAAGTTATACACATAATGAAAACCTATACTTTGTTTCGGTCGAGTTCCCCATTCAAATGCATGTAACAGTGAGAAACGCACTGTCTTGGCGAAAGAAAGCGTTTTTGTACAACTTCATATAAATAGCTGTAACTTTTGATAGAAGACGCAGATAAACATGTTTATGGCTTTATCTTATAGAACTCAAGGTCCCCTTGCTGGGAAAACAGGATTTGCAGCTGTTTGAGCTAATATTTCCAAGTTATACACATAATGAAAACCTATACTTTGTTTCGGTCGAGTTCCCCATTCAAATGCATGTAACAGTGAGAAACGCACTGTCTTGGCGAAAGAAAGCGTTTTTGTACAACTTCATATAAATAGCTGTAACTTTTGATAGAAGACTCAGACAAACATGTTTATGGCTTTATCTTATAGAACTCAAGGTCCCCGTGCTGGGCAAACAGGATTTGCAGCTGTTTGAGCTAAGATTTTCAAGTTATACACATAATGAAAACCTATACTTTGTTTCGGTCGAGTTCCCCATTCAAATGCATGTAACAGTGAGAAACGCACTGTCTTGGCGAAAGAAAGCGTTTTTGTACAACTTCATATAAATAGCTGTAACTTTTGATAGAAGACTCAGACAAACATGTTTATGGCTTTATCTTATAGAACTCAAGGTCCCCGTGCTGGGAAAACAGGATTTGCAGCTGTTTGAGCTAAGATTTTCAAGTTATACACATAATGAAAACCTATACTTTGTTTTCGTCGAGTTCCCCATTCAAATGCATGTAACAGTGAGAAACGCATTGTCTTGGCGAAAGAAAGCGTTTTTGTACAACTTCATATAAATAGCTGTAACTTTTGATAGAAGACTCAGACAAACATGTTTATGGCTTTATCTTATAGAACTCAAGGTCCCTTTGCTGGGAAAACAGGATTTGCAGCTGTTTGAGCTAAGATTTCCAAGTTATACACATAATGAAAACCTATACTTTGTTTCGGTCGAGTTCCCCATTCAAATGCATGTAACAGTGAGAAACGCATTGTCTTGGCGAAAGAAAGCGTTTTTGTACAACTTCATATAAATAGCTGTAACTTTTGATAGAAGACTCAGACAAACATGTTTATGGCTTTATCTTATAGAACTCAAGGTCCCCTTGCTGGGAAAACAGGATTTGCAGCTGTTTGAGCTAATATTTTCAAGTTATACACATAATGAAAACCTATACTTTGTTTCGGTCGAGTTCCCCATTCAAATGCATGTAACAGTGAGAAACGCATTGTCTTGGCGAAAGAAAGCGTTTTTGTACAACTTCATATAAATAGCTGTAACTTTTGATAGAAGACTCAGATAAACATGTTTATGGCTTTATCTTATAGAACTCAAGGTCCCCGTGCTGGGAAAACAGGATTTGCAGCTGTTTGAGCTAAGATTTTCAAGTTATACACATAATGAAAACCTATACTTTGTTTCGGTCGAGTTCCCCATTCAAATGCATGTAACAGTGAGAAACGCACTGTCTTGGCGAAAGAAAGCGTTTTTGTACAACTTCATATAAATAGCTGTAACTTTTGATAGAAGACTCAGACAAACATGTTTATGGCTTTATCTTATAGAACTCAAGGTCCCCTTGCTGGGCAAACAGGATTTGCAGCTGTTTGAGCTAAGATTTCCAAGTTATACACATAATGAAAACCTATACTTTGTTTCGGTCGAGTTCCCCATTCAAATGCATGTAACAGTGAGAAACGCACTGTCTTGGCGAAAGAAAGCGTTTTTGTACAACTTCATATAAATAGCTGTAACTTTTGATAGAAGACTCAGACAAACATGTTTATGGCTTTATCTTATAGAACTCAAGGTCCCCTTGCTGGGAAAACAGGATTTGCAGCTGTTTGAGCTAAGATTTCCAAGTTATACACATAATGAAAACCTATACTTTGTTTCGGTCGAGTTCCCCATTCAAATGCATGTAACAGTGAGAAACGCACTGTCTTGGCGAAAGAAAGCGTTTTTGTACAACTTCATATAAATAGCTGTAACTTTTGATAGAAGACTCAGACAAACATGTTTATGGCTTTATCTTATAGAACTCAATATCCCCGTGCTGGGAAAACAGGATTTGCAGCTGTTTGAGCTAAGATTTTCAAGTTATACACATAATGAAAACCTATACTTTGTTTCGGTCGAGTTCCCCATTCAAATGCATGTAACAGTGAGAAACGCACTGTCTTGGCGAAAGAAAGCGTTTTTGTACAACTTCATATAAATAGCTGTAACTTTTGATAGAAGACTCAGACAAACATGTTTATGGCTTTATCTTGTAGAACTCAAGGTCCCCTTGCTGGGAAAACAGGATTTGCAGCTGTTTGAGCTAAGATTTCCAAGTTATACACATAATGAAAACCTATACTTTGTTTCGGTCGAGTTCCCCATTCAAATGCATGTAACAGTGAGAAACGCACTGTCTTGGCAAAAGAAAGCGTTTTTGTACAATTTCATATAAATAGCTGTAACTTTTGATAGAAGACTCAGATAAATATGTTTATGGCTTTATCTTATAGAACTCAAGGTCCCCGTGCTGGGAAAACAGGATTTGCAGCTGTTTGAGCTAATATTTTCAAGTTATACACATAAAGAAAACCTATACTTTGTTTCGGTCGAGTTCCCCATTCAAATGCATGTAACAGTGAGAAACGCACTGTCTTGGCGAAAGAAAGCGTTTTTGTACAACTTCATATAAATAGCTGTAACTTTTGATAGAAGACTCAGATAAACATGTTTATGGCTTTATCTTATAGAACTCAAGGTCCCCGTGCTGGGAAAACAGGATTTGCAGCTGTTTGAGCTAAGATTTCCAAGTTATACACATAATGAAAACCTATACTTTGTTTTCGTCGAGTTCCCCATTCAAATGCATGTAACAGTGAGAAACGCACTGTCTTGGCGAAAGAAAGCGTTTTTGTACAACTTCATATAAATAGCTGTAACTTTTGATAGAAGACTCAGACAAACATGTTTATGGCTTTATCTTGTAGAACTCAAGGTCCCCTTGCTGGGAAAACAGGATTTGCAGCTGTTTGAGCTAAGATTTCCAAGTTATACACATAATGAAAACCTATACTTTGTTTCGGTCGAGTTCCCCATTCAAATGCATGTAACAGTGAGAAACGCACTGTCTTGGCAAAAGAAAGCGTTTTTGTACAATTTCATATAAATAGCTGTAACTTTTGATAGAAGACTCAGACAAACATGTTTATGGCTTTATCTTATAGAACTCAAGATCCCCTTGCTGGGAAAACAGGATTTGCAGCTGTTTGAGCTAATATTTCCAAGTTATACACATAATGAAAACCTATACTTTGTTTCGGTCGAGTTCCCCATTCAAATGCATGTAACAGTGAGAAACGCACTGTCTTGGCGAAAGAAAGCGTTTTTGTACAACTTCATATAAATAGCTGTAACTTTTGATAGAAGACTCAGACAAACATGTTTATGGCTTTATCTTATAGAACTCAAGGTCCCCGTGCTGGGCAAACAGGATTTGCAGCTGTTTGAGCTAAGATTTCCAAGTTATACACATAATGAAAACCTATACTTTGTTTCGGTCGAGTTCCCCATTCAAATGCATGTAACAGTGAGAAACGCACTGTCTTGGCGAAAGAAAGCGTTTTTGTACAACTTCATATAAATCGCTGTAACTTTTGATAGAAGACTCAGACAAACATGTTTATGGCTTTATCTTATAGAACTCAAGGTCCCCTTGCTGGGAAAACAGGATTTGCAGCTGTTTGAGCTAAGATTTCCAAGTTATACACATAATGAAAACCTATACTTTGTTTCGGTCGAGTTCCCCATTCAAATGCATGTAACAGTGAGAAACGCATTGTCTTGGCGAAAGAAAGCGTTTTTGTACAACTTCATATAAATAGCTGTAACTTTTGATAGAAGACTCAGACAAACATGTTTATGGCTTTATCTTATAGAACTCAAGGTCCCCTTGCTGGGAAAACAGGATTTGCAGCTGTTTGAGCTAATATTTTCAAGTTATACACATAATGAAAACCTATACTTTGTTTCGGTCGAGTTCCCCATTCAAATGCATGTAACAGTGAGAAACGCATTGTCTTGGCGAAAGAAAGCGTTTTTGTACAACTTCATATAAATAGCTGTAACTTTTGATAGAAGACTCAGATAAACATGTTTATGGCTTTATCTTATAGAACTCAAGGTCCCCGTGCTGGGAAAACAGGATTTGCAGCTGTTTGAGCTAAGATTTTCAAGTTATACACATAATGAAAACCTATACTTTGTTTCGGTCGAGTTCCCCATTCAAATGCATGTAACAGTGAGAAACGCACTGTCTTGGCGAAAGAAAGCGTTTTTGTACAACTTCATATAAATAGCTGTAACTTTTGATAGAAGACTCAGACAAACATGTTTATGGCTTTATCTTATAGAACTCAAGGTCCCCTTGCTGGGCAAACAGGATTTGCAGCTGTTTGAGCTAAGATTTCCAAGTTATACACATAATGAAAACCTATACTTTGTTTCGGTCGAGTTCCCCATTCAAATGCATGTAACAGTGAGAAACGCACTGTCTTGGCGAAAGAAAGCGTTTTTGTACAACTTCATATAAATAGCTGTAACTTTTGATAGAAGACTCAGACAAACATGTTTATGGCTTTATCTTATAGAACTCAAGGTCCCCTTGCTGGGAAAACAGGATTTGCAGCTGTTTGAGCTAAGATTTCCAAGTTATACACATAATGAAAACCTATACTTTGTTTCGGTCGAGTTCCCCATTCAAATGCATGTAACAGTGAGAAACGCACTGTCTTGGCGAAAGAAAGCGTTTTTGTACAACTTCATATAAATAGCTGTAACTTTTGATAGAAGACTCAGACAAACATGTTTATGGCTTTATCTTATAGAACTCAATATCCCCGTGCTGGGAAAACAGGATTTGCAGCTGTTTGAGCTAAGATTTTCAAGTTATACACATAATGAAAACCTATACTTTGTTTCGGTCGAGTTCCCCATTCAAATGCATGTAACAGTGAGAAACGCACTGTCTTGGCGAAAGAAAGCGTTTTTGTACAACTTCATATAAATAGCTGTAACTTTTGATAGAAGACTCAGACAAACATGTTTATGGCTTTATCTTGTAGAACTCAAGGTCCCCTTGCTGGGAAAACAGGATTTGCAGCTGTTTGAGCTAAGATTTCCAAGTTATACACATAATGAAAACCTATACTTTGTTTCGGTCGAGTTCCCCATTCAAATGCATGTAACAGTGAGAAACGCACTGTCTTGGCAAAAGAAAGCGTTTTTGTACAATTTCATATAAATAGCTGTAACTTTTGATAGAAGACTCAGATAAATATGTTTATGGCTTTATCTTATAGAACTCAAGGTCCCCGTGCTGGGAAAACAGGATTTGCAGCTGTTTGAGCTAATATTTTCAAGTTATACACATAAAGAAAACCTATACTTTGTTTCGGTCGAGTTCCCCATTCAAATGCATGTAACAGTGAGAAACGCACTGTCTTGGCGAAAGAAAGCGTTTTTGTACAACTTCATATAAATAGCTGTAACTTTTGATAGAAGACTCAGATAAACATGTTTATGGCTTTATCTTATAGAACTCAAGGTCCCCGTGCTGGGAAAACAGGATTTGCAGCTGTTTGAGCTAAGATTTCCAAGTTATACACATAATGAAAACCTATACTTTGTTTTCGTCGAGTTCCCCATTCAAATGCATGTAACAGTGAGAAACGCACTGTCTTGGCGAAAGAAAGCGTTTTTGTACAACTTCATATAAATAGCTGTAACTTTTGATAGAAGACTCAGACAAACATGTTTATGGCTTTATCTTGTAGAACTCAAGGTCCCCTTGCTGGGAAACAGGATTTGCAGCTGTTTGAGCTAAGATTTCCAAGTTATACACATAATGAAAACCTATACTTTGTTTCGGTCGAGTTCCCCATTCAAATGCATGTAACAGTGAGAAACGCACTGTCTTGGCAAAAGAAAGCGTTTTTGTACAATTTCATATAAATAGCTGTAACTTTTGATAGAAGACTCAGACAAACATGTTTATGGCTTTATCTTATAGAACTCAAGATCCCCTTGCTGGGAAAACAGGATTTGCAGCTGTTTGAGCTAATATTTCCAAGTTATACACATAATGAAAACCTATACTTTGTTTCGGTCGAGTTCCCCATTCAAATGCATGTAACAGTGAGAAACGCACTGTCTTGGCGAAAGAAAGCGTTTTTGTACAACTTCATATAAATAGCTGTAACTTTTGATAGAAGACTCAGACAAACATGTTTATGGCTTTATCTTATAGAACTCAAGGTCCCCGTGCTGGGCAAACAGGATTTGCAGCTGTTTGAGCTAAGATTTCCAAGTTATACACATAATGAAAACCTATACTTTGTTTCGGTCGAGTTCCCCATTCAAATGCATGTAACAGTGAGAAACGCACTGTCTTGGCGAAAGAAAGCGTTTTTGTACAACTTCATATAAATCGCTGTAACTTTTGATAGAAGACTCAGACAAACATGTTTATGGCTTTATCTTATAGAACTCAAGGTCCCCTTGCTGGGAATTCAGGATTTGCAGCTGTTTGAGCTAATATTTTCAAGTTATACACATAAAGAAAACCTATACTTTGTTTCGGTCGAGTTCCCCATTCAAATGCATGTAACAACAGTGAGAAACGCACTGTCTTGGCGAAAGAAAGCGTTTTTGTACAACTTCATATAAATAGCTGTAACTTTTGATAGAAGACTCAGACAAACATGTTTATGGCTTTATCTTATATAACTCAAGGTCCCCATGCTGGGAAAACAGGATTTGCAGCTGTTTGAGCTAAGATTTTCAAGTTATACACATAATGAAAACCTATACTTTGTTTCGGTCGAGTTCCCCATTCAAATGCATGTAACAGTGAGAAACGCACTGTCTTGGCGAAAGAAAGCGTTTTTGTACAACTTCATATAAATAGCTGTAACTTTTGATAGAAGACTCAGACAAACATGTTTATGGCTTTATCTTATAGAACTCAAGGTCCCGGTGCTGGGAAAACAGGATTTGCAGCTGTTTGAGCTAAGATTTTCAAGTTATACACATAATGAAAACCTATACTTTGTTTCGGTCGAGTTCCCCATTCAAATGCATGTAACAGTGAGAAACGCACTGTCTTGGCGAAAGAAAGCGTTTTTGTACAACTTCATATAAATAGCTGTAACTTTTGATAGAAGACTCAGACAAACATGTTTATGGCTTTATCTTATAGAACTCAAGGTCCCCTTGCTGGGAAAACAGGATTTGCAGCTGTTTGAGCTAAGATTTTCAAGTTATACACATAATGAAAACCTATACTTTGTTTCGGTCGAGTTCCCCATTCAAATGCATGTAACAGTGAGAAACGCACTGTCTTGGCGAAAGAAAGCGTTTTTGTACAACTTCATATAAATAGCTGTAACTTTTGATAGAAGACTCAGACAAACATGTTTATGGCTTTATCTTATAGAACTCAAGGTCCCCTTGCTGGGAAAACAGGATTTGCAGCTGTTTGAGCTAAGATTTTCAAGTTATACACAAAATGAAAACCTATACTTTGTTTCGGTCGAGTTCCCCATTCAAATGCATGTAACAGTGAGAAACGCACTGTCTTGGCGAAAGAAAGCGTTTTTGTACAACTTCATATAAATAGCTGTAACTTTTGATAGAAGACTCGGATACACATGTTTATGGCTTTATCTTATAGAACTCAAGGTCCCCGTGCTGGGAAAACAGGATTTGCAGCTGTTTGAGCTAAGATTTTCAAGTTATACACATAATGAAAACCTATACTTTGTTTCGGTCGAGTTCCCCATTCAAATGCATGTAACAGTGAGAAACGCACTGTCTTGGCGAAAGAAAGCGTTTTTGTACAACTTCATATAAATAGCTGTAACTTTTGATAGAAGACTCGGATACACATGTTTATGGCTTTATCTTATAGAACTCAAGGTCCCTGTGCTGGGAAAACAGGATTTGCAGCTGTTTGAGCTAAGATTTTCAAGTTATACACAAAATGAAAACCTATACTTTGTTTGGGTCGAGTTCCCCATTCAAATGCATGTAACAGTGAGAAACGCACTGTCTTGGTGAAAGAAAGCGTTTTTGTACAACTTCATATAAATAGCTGTAACTTTTGATAGAAGACTCGGATACACATGTTTATGGCTTTATCTTATAGAACTCAAGGTCCCCATGCTGGGAAAACAGGATTTGCAGCTGTTTGAGCTAAGATTTTCAAGTTATACACATAATGAAAACCTATACTTTGTTTCGGTCGAGTTCCCCATTCAAATGCATGTAACAGTGAGAAACGCACTGTCTTGGCAAAAGAAAGCGTTTTTGTACAACTTCATATAAATAGCTGTAACTTTTGATAGAAGACTCGGATACACATGTTTATGGCTTTATCTTATAGAACTCAAGGTCCCTGTGCTGGGAAAACAGGATTTGCAGCTGTTTGAGCTAAGATTTCCAAGTTATACACATAATGAAAACCTATACTTTTATTTCGGTCGTTCCCCATTCAAATGCATGTAACAGTGACAAAAGCACTGTCTTGGCGAAAGAAAGCGTTTTTGTACAACTTCATATAAATAGCTGTAACTTTTGATAGAAGACTCAGACAAACATGTTTATGGCTTTATCTTATATAACTCAAGGTCCCCGTGCTGGGAAAACAGGTTTTGCAGCTGTTTGAGCTAAGATTTCCAAGTTATACACATAATGAAAACCTATACTTTATTTCGGTCGAGTTCCCCATTCAAATGCATGTAACAGTGAGAAACGCACTGTCTTGGCGAAAGAAAGCGTTTTTGTACAACTTCATATAAATAGCTGTAACTTTTAATAGAAGACTCGGATACACATGTTTATGGCTTTATCTTATAGAACTCAAGGTCCCCGTGCTGGGAAAACAGGATTTGCAGGTGTTTGAGCTAAGATTTTCAAGTTATACACATAATGAAAACCTATACTTTGTTTCGGTCGAGTTCCCCATTCAAATGCATGTAACAGTGAGAAACGCACTGTCTTGGCGAAAGAAAGCGTTTTTGTACAACTTCATATAAATAGCTGTAACTTTTGATAGAAGACTCAGACAAACATGTTTATGGCTTTATCTTATAGAACTCAAGGTCCCCGTGCTGGGAAAACAGGATTTGCAGCTGTTTGAGCTAAGATTTTCAAGTTATACACATAATGAAAACCTATACTTTGTTTCGGTCGAGTTCCCCATTCAAATGCATGTAACAGTGAGAAACGCACTGTCTTGGCAAAAGAAAGCGTTTTTGTACAACTTCATATAAATAGCTGTAACTTTTGATAGAAGACTCGGATACACATGTTTATGGCTTTATCTTATAGAACTCAAGGTCCCTGTGCTGGGAAAACAGGATTTGCAGCTGTTTGAGCTAAGATTTCCAAGTTATACACATAATGAAATCCTATACTTTATTTCGGTCGTTCCCCATTCAAATGCATGTAACAGTGACAAAAGCACTGTCTTGGCGAAAGAAAGCGTTTTTGTACAACTTCATATAAATAGCTGTAACTTTTGATAGAAGACTCAGACAAACATGTTTATGGCTTTATCTTATATAACTCAAGGTCCCCGTGCTGGGAAAACAGGTTTTGCAGCTGTTTGAGCTAAGATTTCCAAGTTATACACATAATGAAAACCTATACTTTATTTCGGTCGAGTTCCCCATTCAAATGCATGTAACAGTGAGAAACGCACTGTCTTGGCGAAAGAAAGCGTTTTTGTACAACTTCATATAAATAGCTGTAACTTTTGATAGAAGACTCAGACAAACATGTTTATGGCTTTATCTTATAGAACTCAAGGTCCCCGTGCTGGGAAAACAGGATTTGCAGCTGTTTGAGCTAAGATCTTCAAGTTATACACATAATGAAAACCTATACTTTGTTTCGGTAGAGTTCCCCATTCAAATGCATGTAACAGTGAGAAACGCACTGTCTTGGCAAAAGAAAGCGTTTTTGTACAACTTCATATAAATAGCTGTAACTTTTGATAGAAGACTCAGACAAACATGTTTATGGCTTGATCTTATATAACTCAAGGTCCCCGTGCTGGGAAAACAGGATTTGCAGCTGTTTGAACTAAGATTTTCAAGTTATACACATAATGAAAACCTATACTTTGTTTCGGTCGAGTTAACCATTCAAATGCATGTAACAGTGAGAAACGCACTGTCTTAGGGCGAAAGAAAGCGTTTTTGTACAACTTCATATAAATAGCTGTAACTTTTGATAGAAGACTCAGACAAACATGTTTATGGCTTTATCTTATAGAACTCAAGGTCCCCGTGCTGGGAAAACAGGATTTGCAGCTGTTT
The DNA here is from genome assembly GCF_964374335.1 of Astatotilapia calliptera. Lineage (NCBI taxonomy): Eukaryota > Metazoa > Chordata > Actinopteri > Cichliformes > Cichlidae > Astatotilapia > Astatotilapia calliptera. The sequence continues at coordinate 3,564,168 of NC_137440.1, forward strand.
GAGCTAAGATTTTAAAATTATTCACATAATGAAAACCTATACTTTGTTTCGGTCGAGTTCCCCATTCAAATGCATGTAACAGTGAGAAACGCACTGTCTTGGCGAAAGAAAGCGTTTTTGTACAACTTCATATAAATAGCTGTAACTTTTGATAGAAGACTCGGATACACATGTTTATGGCTTTATCTTATAGAACTCAAGGTCCCCGTGCTGGGAAAACAGGATTTGCAGCTGTTTGAGCTAAGATTTTCAAGTTATACACATAATGAAAACCTATACTTTGTTTCGGTCGAGTTCCCATTCAAATGCATGTAACAGTGAGAAACGCACTGTCTTGGCGAAAGAAAGCGTTTTTGTACAACTTCATATAAATAGCTGTAACTTTTGATAGAAGACTCAGACAAACATGTTTATGGCTTTATCTTATAGAACTCAAGGTCCCCTTGCTGGGAAAATAGGATTTGCAGCTGTTGAGCTAAGATTTCCAAGTTATACACATAATGAAAACCTATACTTTGTTTCGGTCGAGTTCCCCATTCAAATGCATGTAACAGTGAGAAACGCACTGTCTTGGCGAAAGAAAGCGTTTTTGTACAACTTCATATAAATAGCTGTAACTTTTGATAGAAGACTCAGACAAACATGTTTATGGCTTTATCTTATATAACTCAAGGTCCCCGTGCTGGGAAAACAGGTTTTGCAGCTGTTTGAGCTAAGATTTCCAAGTTATACACATAATGAAAACCTATACTTTATTTCGGTCGAGTTCCCCATTCAAATGCATGTAACAGTGAGAAACGCACTGTCTTGGCGAAAGAAAGCGTTTTTGTACAACTTCATATAAATAGCTGTAACTTTTAATAGAAGACTCGGATACACATGTTTATGGCTTTATCTTATAGAACTCAAGGTCCCCGTGCTGGGAAAACAGGATTTGCAGGTGTTTGAGCTAAGATTTTCAAGTTATACACATAATGAAAACCTATACTTTGTTTCGGTCGAGTTCCCCATTCAAATGCATGTAACAGTGAGAAACGCACTGTCTTGGCGAAAGAAAGCGTTTTTGTACAACTTCATATAAATAGCTGTAACTTTTGATAGAAGACTCAGACAAACATGTTTATGGCTTTTTCTTATAGAACTCAAGGTCCCCGTGCTGGGAAAACAGGATTTGCAGCTGTTTGAGCTAAGATTTTCAAGTTATACACATAATGAAAACCTATACTTTGTTTCGGTCGAGTTTCCCATTCAAATGCATGTAACAGTGAGAAACGCACTGTCTTGGCGAAAGAAAGCGTTTTTGTACAACTTCATATAAATAGCTGTAACTTTTGATAGAAGACTCAGACAAACATGTTTATGGCTTTATCTTATAGAACTCAAGGTCCCCGTGCTGGGAAAACAGGATTTGCAGCTGTTTGAGCTAAGATCTTCAAGTTATACACATAATGAAAACCTATACTTTGTTTCGGTCGAGTTCCCCATTCAAATGCATGTAACAGTGAGAAACGCACTGTCTTGGCAAAAGAAAGCGTTTTTGTACAACTTCATATAAATAGCTGTAACTTTTGATAGAAGACTCAGACAAACATGTTTATGGCTTGATCTTATATAACTCAAGGTCCCCGTGCTGGGAAAACAGGATTTGCAGCTGTTTGAACTAAGATTTTCAAGTTATACACATAATGAAAACCTATACTTTGTTTCGGTCGAGTTAACCATTCAAATGCATGTAACAGTGAGAAACGCACTGTCTTGGCGAAAGAAAGCGTTTTTGTACAACTTCATATAAATAGCTGTAACTTTTGATAGAAGACTCAGACAAACATGTTTATGGCTTTATCTTATAGAACTCAAGGTCCCCGTGCTGGGAAAACAGGATTTGCAGCTGTTTGAGCTAAGATTTTAAAATTATTCACATAATGAAAACCTATACTTTGTTTCGGTCGAGTTCCCCATTCAAATGCATGTAACAGTGAGAAACGCACTGTCTTGGCGAAAGAAAGCGTTTTTGTACAACTTCATATAAATAGCTGTAACTTTTGATAGAAGACTCGGATACACATGTTTATGGCTTTATCTTATAGAACTCAAGGTCCCCTTGCTGGGAAAACAGGATTTGCAGCTGTTTGAGCTAAGATTTTCAAGTTATACACATAATGAAAACCTATACTTTGTTTCGGTCGAGTTCCCCATTCAAATGCATGTAACAGTGAGAAACGCACTGTCTTGGCGAAAGAAAGCGTTTTTGTACAACTTCATATAAATAGCTGTAACTTTTGATAGAAGACTCGGATACACATGTTTATGGCTTTATCTTATAGAACTCAAGGTCCCCGTGCTGGGAAAACAGGATTTACAGGTGTTTGAGCTAAGATTTCCAAATTATACACATAATGAAAACCTATACTTTGTTTCGGTCGAGTTCCCCATTCAAATGCATGTAACAGTGAGAAACGCACTGTCTTGGCGAAAGAAAGCGTTTTTGTACAACTTCATATAAATAGCTGTAACTTTTGATAGAAGACTCAGACAAACATGTTTATGGCTTTATCTTATAGAACTCAAGGTCCCCGTGCTGGGCTAACAGGATTTGCAGCTGTTTGAGCTAAGATTTTCAAGTTATACACATAATGAAAACCTATACTTTGTTTCGGTCGAGTTCCCCATTCAAATGCATGTAACAGTGAGAAACGCACTGTCTTGGCGAAAGAAAGCGTTTTTGTACAACTTCATATAAATTAGCTGTAACTTTTGATAGAAGACTCAGACAAACATGTTTATGGCTTTATCTTATAGAACTCAAGGTCCCCTTGCTGGGAAAATAGGATTTGCAGCTGTTTGAGCTAAGATTTCCAAGTTATACACATAATGAAAACCTATACTTTGTTTCGGTCGAGTTCCCCATTCAAATGCATGTAACAGTGAGAAACGCACTGTCTTGGCGAAAGAAAGCGTTTTTGTACAACTTCATATAAATAGCTGTAACTTTTGATAGAAGACTCAGACAAACATGTTTATGGCTTTATCTTATAGAACTCAAGGTCCCCTTGCTGGGAAAATAGGATTTGCAGCTGTTTGAGCTAAGATTTCCAAGTTATACACATAATGAAAACCTATACTTTGTTTCGGTGAGTTCCCCATTCAAATGCATGTAACAGTGAGAAACGCACTGTCTTGGTGAAAGAAAGCGTTTTTGTACAACTTCATATAAATAGCTGTAACTTTTGATAGAAGACTCAGACAAACATGTTTATGGCTTTATCTTATAGAACTCAAGGTCCCTGTGCTGGGAAAACAGGATTTGCAGCTGTTTGAGCTAAGATTTCCAAGTTATACACATAATGAAAACCTATACTTTATTTCGGTCGTTCCCCATTCAAATGCATGTAACAGTGACAAAAGCACTGTCTTGGCGAAAGAAAGCGTTTTTGTACAACTTCATATAAATAGCTGTAACTTTTGATAGAAGACTCAGACAAACATGTTTATGGCTTTATCTTATATAACTCAAGGTCCCCGTGCTGGGAAAACAGGTTTTGCAGCTGTTTGAGCTAAGATTTCCAAGTTATACACATAATGAAAACCTATACTTTATTTCGGTCGAGTTCCCCATTCAAATGCATGTAACAGTGAGAAACGCACTGTCTTGGCGAAAGAAAGCGTTTTTGTACAACTTCATATAAATAGCTGTAACTTTTAATAGAAGACTCGGATACACATGTTTATGGCTTTATCTTATAGAACTCGCAGGTCCCGTGGAAAACAGGATTTGCAGGTGTTTGAGCTAAGATTTTCAAGTTATACACATAATGAAAACCTATACTTTGTTTCGGTCGAGTTCCCCATTCAAATGCATGTAACAGTGAGAAACGCACTGTCTTGGCGAAAGAAAGCGTTTTTGTACAACTTCATATAAATAGCTGTAACTTTTGATAGAAGACTCAGACAAACATGTTTATGGCTTTATCTTATAGAACTCAAGGTCCCCGTGCTGGGAAAACAGGATTTGCAGCTGTTTGAGCTAAGATTTTCAAGTTATACACATAATGAAAACCTATACTTTGTTTCGGTCGAGTTCCCCATTCAAATGCATGTAACAGTGAGAAACGCACTGTCTTGGCGAAAGAAAGCGTTTTTGTACAACTTCATATAAATAGCTGTAACTTTTGATAGAAGACTCAGACAAACATGTTTATGGCTTTATCTTATAGAACTCAAGGTCCCCTTGCTGGGAAAACAGGATTTGCAGCTGTTTGAGCTAAGATTTCCAAGTTATACACATAATGAAAACCTATACTTTGTTTCGGTCGAGTTCCCCCATTCAAATGCATGTAACAGTGAGAAACGCACTGTCTTGGTGAAAGAAAGCGTTTTTGTACAACTTCATATAAATAGCTGTAACTTTTGATAGAAGACTCAGACAAACATGTTTATGGCTTTATCTTATAGAACTCAAGGTCCCCGTGCTGGGAAAACAGGATTTGCAGCTGTTTGAGCTAAGATTTTCAAGTTATACACAAAATGAAAACCTATACTTTGTTTCGGTCGAGTTCCCCATTCAAATGCATGTAACAGTGAGAAACGCACTGTCTTGGCGAAAGAAAGCGTTTTTGTACAACTTCATATAAATAGCTGTAACTTTTGATAGAAGACTCGGATACACATGTTTATGGCTTTATCTTATAGAACTCAAGGTCCCCGTGCTGGGAAAACAGGATTTGCAGCTGTTTGAGCTAAGATTTTCAAGTTATACACATAATGAAAACCTATACTTTGTTTCGGTCGAGTTCCCCATTCAAATGCATGTAACAGTGAGAAACGCACTGTCTTGGCAAAAGAAAGCGTTTTTGTACAACTTCATATAAATAGCTGTAACTTTTGATAGAAGACTCGGATACACATGTTTATGGCTTTATCTTATAGAACTCAAGGTCCCTGTGCTGGGAAAACAGGTTTTGCAGCTGTTTGAGCTAAGATTTCCAAGTTATACACATAATGAAAACCTATACTTTATTTCGGTCGAGTTCCCCATTCAAATGCATGTAACAGTGACAAAAGCACTGTCTTGGCGAAAGAAAGCGTTTTTGTACAACTTCATATAAATAGCTGTAACTTTTGATAGAAGACTCAGACAAACATGTTTATGGCTTTATCTTATATAACTCAAGGTCCCCGTGCTGGGAAAACAGGTTTTGCAGCTGTTTGAGCTAAGATTTTCAAGTTATACACATAATGAAAACCTATACTTTATTTCGGTCGAGTTCCCCATTCAAATGCATGTAACAGTGAGAAACGCACTGTCTTGGCGAAAGAAAGCGTTTTTGTACAACTTCATATAAATAGCTGTAACTTTTGATAGAAGACTCAGACAAACATGTTTATGGCTTTATCTTATAGAACTCAATATCTCCGTGCTGGGAAAACAGGATTTGCAGCTGTTTGAGCTAAGATTTTCAAGTTATACACATAATGAAAACCTATACTTTGTTTCAGTAGAGTTTCCCATTCAAATGCATGTAACAGTGAGAAACGCACTGTCTTGGCGAAAGAAAGCGTTTTTGTACAACTTCATATAAATAGCTGTAACTTTTGATAGAAGACTCAGACAAACATGTTTATGTCTTTATCTTATAGAACTCAAGGTCCCCGTGCTGGGAAAACAGGATTTGCAGCTGTTTGAGCTAAGATTTTCAAGTTATACACATAATGAAAACCTATACTTTGTTTCGGTGAGTTCCCCATTCAAATGCATGTAACAGTGAGAAACGCACTGTCTTGGCAAAAGAAAGCGTTTTTGTGTACAACTTCATATAAATAGCTGTAACTTTTGATAGAAGACTCGGATACACATGTTTATGGCTTTATCTTATAGAACTCAAGGTCCCTGTGCTGGGAAAACAGGTTTTGCAGCTGTTTGAGCTAAGATTTTCAAATTATACACATAATGAAAACCTATACTTTGTTTCGGTCGAGTTCCCCATTCAAATGCATGTAACAGTGAGAAACGCACTGTCTTGGCGAAAGAAAGCGTTTTTGTACAACTTCATATAAATAGCTGTAACTTTTGATAGAAGACTCAGACAAACATGTTTATGGCTTTATCTTATAGAACTCAAGGTCCCCTTGCTGGGAAAATAGGATTTGCAGCTGTTTGAGCTAAGATTTCCAAGTTATACACATAATGAAAACCTATACTTTGTTTCGGTCGAGTTCCCCATTCAAATGCATGTAACAGTGAGAAACGCACTGTCTTGGTGAAAGAAAGCGTTTTTGTACAACTTCATATAAATAGCTGTAACTTTTGATAGAAGACTCAGACAAACGCTTTCCTTCACCAAGACAGTGCGTTTCTCACTGTTACATGCATTTGAATGGAAATCAACCGAAACAAAGTATAGGTTTTCTTTATGTGTATAACTTGAAAATATTAGCTCAAACAGCTGCAAATCCTAGAATTCCCAGCAGGGACCTTGAGTTCTATAAGATAAAGCCATAAACATATTTGTGTGAGTTCTATCAAAAGTTACAGCTATTTATATGAAGTTGTACAAAAACGCTTTCTTTCGCCAAGACAATGTGTTTCTCACTGTTGCATGCATTTGAATGGGGTTGTCGACCGAAACAAAGTATAGGTTTTCATTATGTGTATAACTTGGAAATCTTAGCTCAAACAGCTGCAAATCCTGAATTCCCAGCAAGGGGACCTTGAGTTCTATAAGATAAAGCCATAAACATGTTTGTCTGAGTCTTCTATCAAAAGTTACAGCTATTTATATGAAGTTGTACAAAAACGCTTTCTTTCGCCAAGACATGCATTTCTCACTGTTACATGCATTTGAATGGGGAACTCACCGAAACAAAGTATAGGTTTTCATTATGTGTATAACTTGAAAATCTTAGCTCAAACAGCTGCAAATCCTGTTTTCCAGCAAGGGGACCTTGAGTTCTATAAGATAAAGCCATAAACATGTTTTCTGTAGTTCTCTATCAAAAGTTACAGCTATTTATATGAAGTTGTACAAAAACGCTTTCTTTCGCCAAGACAGTGCGTTTCTCACTGTTACATGCATTTGAATGGGGAACTCGACCGAAACAAAGTAAGGTTTTCATTATGTGTATAACTTGGAAATCTTAGCTCAAACAGCTGCAAATCCTGTTTTTCCCAGCAAGGGGATCTTGAGTTCTATAAGATAAAGCCATAAACATGTGTATCTGAGTCTTCTATCAAAAGTTACAGCTATTTATATGAAGTTGTACAAAAACGCTTTCTTTCGCCAAGACAGTGCGTTTCTCACTGTTACATGCATTTGAATGAATCAACCGAACAAAGTATAGGTTTTCATTATGTGTATAACTTGAAGATATATGAGCTCAAACAGAGAAATCCTGTTTCCCAGCACCGGGACCTTGAGTTCTATAAGATAAAGCCACAACATCTTTATCTGAGTCTTCTATCAAAAGTTACAGCTATTTATATGAAGTTGTACGAAAACGCTTTCTTCGCCAAAGCAGTGCGTTTCTCACTGTTACATGCATTTGAATGGGAACTCGACCGAACAAATTATAGGTTTTCATTATGTGTATAACTTGAAAATATTAGCTCAAACAGCTGCAAATCCTGTTTTCCAGCAAGGGGAGCTTGAGTTCTATAAGATAAAGCCATAAACATGTTTGTCTGAGTCTTCTACTCAAAAGTTACAGCTATTTATATGAAGTTGTACAAAAACGCTTTCTTTCGCCAAGACAGTGCGTTTCTCACTGTTACATGCATTTGAATGGGGAACTCGACCGAAACAAAGTATAGGTTTTCATTATGTGTATAACTTGAAAATCTTAGCTCAAACAGCTGCAAATCCTGTTTGGCGCGGGGACCTTGAGTTCTATAAGATAAAGCCATAAACATGTTTATCTGAGTCTTCTATCAAAAGTTACAGCTATTTATATGAAATTGTACAAAACGCTTTCTTTTGCCAAAGACAGTGCGTTTCTCACTGTTACATGCATTTGAATGGGGAATTCCCTGAAACAAAATAATAGGTTTTCATTATGTGTATAACATGGAAATCTTAGCTCAAACAGCTGCAAATCCTGTTTTCCCAGCAATGTGACCTTGAGTTCTCTACAATAAAGCCATAAACATGTTTGTCTGAGTCTTCTATCAAAAGTTAGAGCTATTTATATGAAGTTGTACAAAAACGCTTTCTTTCGCCAAGACAGTGCGTTTCTCACTGTTACATGCATTTGAATGGGGAACTTGACCAAAACAAAGTATAGGTTTTCATTATGTGTATAACTTGAAAATCTTAGCTCAAACAGCTGCAAATCCTGTTTTCCCAGCACGGGACCTTCAGTTCTATAAGATAAAGCCATAAACATGTTTATCTGAGTCTTTATCAAAAGTTACAGCTATTTATATGAAATTGTACAAAAACGCTTTCTTTTGCCAAGACAGTGCATTCTCACTGTTACATGGGAACTCGCCTGAAACAAATATAGGTTTTCATTATGTGTATAACATGGAAATCTTAGCTCAAACAGCTGCAAATCCTGTTTTCCTAGCAAGGGGACCTTGAGTTCTACAAGATAAAGCCATAAACATGTTTGTCTGAGTCTTTCTATCAAAAGTTACAGCTATTTATATGAAGTTGTACAAAAACGCTTTCTTTCGCCAAGACATGCGTTTCTCACTGTTACATGCATTTGAATGGGGAACTCGACCGAAACAAAGTATAGGTTTTCATTATGTGTATAACTTGGAAATCTTAGCTCAAACAGCTGCAAATATATGCAGCACGGGGACCTTGAGTTCTATAAGATAAAGCCATAAACATGTTTATCTGAGTCTTCTATCAAAAGTTACAGCTATTTATATGAAGTTGTACAAAAACGCTTTTTTCACCGAGACAGTGTGTTTCTCACTGTTACATGCATTTGAATGGGGAACTCATTCGAAACAAAGTATAGGTTTTCATTATGTGTATAACTTGAAAATATTAGCTCAAACAGCTGCAAATCCTGTTTTCCAGGGCTTGAGTTCTATAAGATAAAGCCATAAACATGTTTGTCTGAGCCTTCTATCAAAAGTTACAGCTATTTATATGAAGTTGTAGAAAACGCTTTCTTTCGCCAAGACAGTGCGTTTCTCACTGTTACATGCGAATAGAATGACAACGAAACAAAGTATAGGTTTTCATTATGTGTATAACTTGGAAATATTAGCTCAAACAGCTGCAATCCCTCTTCCCAGCAAGGGGACCCTGAGTTCTATAAGATAAAGCCATAAACATGTTCTCTGAGTCTTCTATCAAAAGTTACAGCTATTTATATGAAGTTGTACAAAACACTTTTTCTTTCGCCAAGACAATGCATTTCTCACTGTTACATGCATTTGAATGGGAACTCAAGCAAAACAAAGTATAGGTTTTCATTATGTGTATAACTTGAAAATCTTAGCTCAAACAGCTGCAAATCCTGTTTTCACACGGGGACCTTCAGTTCTATAAGATAAAGCCATAAACATGTTTGTCTGAGTCTTCTATCAAAAGTTACAGCTATTTATATGAAGTTGTACAAAAACGCTTTCTTTCGCCAAGACAGTGCGTTTCTCACTGTTACATGCATTTGAATGGGGAACTCGACCGAAACAAAGTATAGGTTTTCATTATGTGTATAACTTGGAAATCTTAGCTCAAACAGCTGCAAATCCTGTTTTCCCAGCAAGGGGATCTTCGGTTCTATAAGATAAAGCCATAAACATGTTTGTCTGAGTCTTCTATCAAAAGTTACAGCTATTTATATGAAGTTGTACAAAAACGCTTCTCTTCGCCGAGACATGCATTTCTCACTGTTACATGCATTTGAATGGGGAACTCGACCGAAGCAAAGTATAGGTTTTCATTATGTGTATAACTTGAAAATATTAGCTCAAACAGCTGTAGCCCTTTTCCAGCACGGGGACCTTGAGTTCTATAAGATAAAGCCATAAACATGTTATCTGAGTCTCTATCAAAAGTTACAGCTATTTATATGAAGTTGTACAAAAACGCTTTCTTTCGCCAAGACAATGCGTTTCTCACTGTTACATGAAATGGGGAAAACTGGACAAGAAAGTATAGGTTTTCATTATGTGTATAACTTGAAAATATTAGCTCAAACAGCTGCAAATCCTGTTTTCCAGCAAGGGAGTTGAGTTCTATAAGATAAAGCCATAAACATGTTCTGAGTCTTCTATCAAAAGTTACAGCTATTTATATGAAGTTGTACAAAAACGCTTTCTTTCGCGAGACAGTGCGTTTCTCACTGTTACATGCATTTGAATGGGAATCAACCAAAACAAAGTATAGGTTTTCATTATGTGTATAACTTGAAAATATTAGCTCAAACAGCTGCAAATCCTGTTTTCCGGCAAGGCTTGAGTTCTATAAGATAAAGCCATAAACATGTTTCTGTGAGTCTTTATCAAAAGTTACAGCTATTTATATGAAGTTGTACAAAAACGCTTTCTTTCGCCAAGACAGTGCGTTTCTCACTGTTACATGCATTTGAATGGGGAACTCGCCTGAAACAAAGTATAGGTTTTCATTATGTGTATAACTTGGAAATATTTAGCTCAAACAGCTGCAATGTATTTTCCCACAAGGGGGACCTCAGTTCTACAAGATAAAGCCATAAACATGTTTGTCTGAGTCTTCTATCAAAAGTTACAGCTATTTATATGAAGTTGTTGCAAAACGCTTTGCTTCGCCAAGACAGTGCGTTTCTCACTGTTACATGCATTTGAATGGGGAACTCGACCAAAACAAAGTATAGGTTTTCATTATGTGTATAACTTGGAAATCTTAGCTCAAACAGCTGCAAATCCTGTTTTCCTAGCAAGGGGATCTTGAGTTCTATAAGATAAAGCCATAAACATGTTGTCTGAGTCTTCTATCAAAAGTTACAGCTATTTATATGACGTTGTACAGAAACGCTTTCTTTCGCCAAGACAGTGCGTTTCTCACTGTTACATGCATTTGAATGGGGAACTGACCGAAACAAAGTATAGGTTTTCATTATGTGTATAACTTGGAAATCTTAGCTCAAACAGCTGCAAATCCTGTTTTCCCAGCAAGGGGACCTTGAGTTCTATAAGATAAAGCCATAAACATGTTTGCTGAGTCTTCTATCAAAAGTTACACTTTATATGAAGTTGTAGAAAACGCTTTCTTTCGCCAAGACAGTGCGTTTCTCACTGTTACATGCATTTGATGGGGAACTCGACCGAAACAAAGTATAGGTTTTCATTATGTGTATAACTTGAAAATCTTAGCTCAAACAGCTGCAAATCCTGTTTGCCCACACAGGGACCTTGAGTTCTATAAGATAAAGCCATAAACATGTTTGTGAGTCTTCTATCAAAAGTTACAGCTATTTATATGAAGTTATACAAAAACGCTTTCTTTCGCCAAGACATGCGTTTCTCACTGTTACATGCATTTGAATGGGGAACTCGACCGAAACAAAGTATAGGTTTTCATTATGTGTATAACTTGAAAATATTAGCTCAAACAGCTGCAAATCCTGTTCCCAGCAAGGGGACCTTGAGTTCTATAAGATAAAGCCATAAACATGTTTGTCTGAGTCTTCTATCAAAAGTTACAGCTATTTATATGAAGTTGTACAAAAACGCTTTCTTTCGCCAACATGCGTTCTCACTGTTACATGCATTTGAATGGGATCTGACCGAAACAAAGTATAGGTTTTCATTATGTGTATAACTTTGGAAATATTAGCTCAAACAGCTGCAATCTCTTTTGCCACAAGGGGACCTTGAGTTCTATAAGATAAAGCCATAAACATGTTCTGTTGAGTCTTCTATCAAAAGTTACAGCTATTTATATGAAGTTGTACAAAAACGCTTTCTTTCGCCAAAACAATGCGTTTCTCACTGTTACATGCATTTGAATGGGGAACTCGACCGAAACAAAGTATAGGTTTTCATTATGTGTATAACTTGAAAATCTTAGCTCAAACAGCTGCAAATCCTGTTTTCCCAGCACGGGGACCTTGAGTTCTATAAGATAAAGCCATAAACATGTTTGTCTGAGTCTTCTATCAAAAGTTACAGCTATTTATATGAAGTTGTACAAAAACGCTTTCTTTCGCCAAGACAGTGCGTTTCTCACTGTTACATGCATTTGAATGGGGAACTCAACCAAAACAAAGTATAGGTTTTCATTATGTGTATAACTTGGAAATCTTAGCTCAAACAGCTGCAAATCCTGTTTTCCAGCAAGGGGATATTGAGTTCTATAAGATAAAGCCATAAACATGTTGTCTGAGTCTTCTATCAAAAGTTACAGCTATTTATATGAAGTTGTACAAAAACGCTTTCTTTCGCCAAGACAGTGCGTTTCTAGTTACATGCATTTGAATGGGGAACTCGCCTGAAGCAAAGTATAGGTTTTCATTATGTGTATAACTTGAAAATATTAGCTCAAACAGCTGCAAATCCTGTTTTCCCAGCACGGGACCTTGAGTTCTATAAGATAAAGCCATAAACATGTTTATCTGAGTCTTCTATCAAAAGTTACAGCTATTTATATGAAGTTGTACAAAAACGCTTTCTTTCGCCAAGACAATGCGTTTCTCACTGTTACATGCATTTGAATGGGACTCGACCGAAACAAAGTATAGGTTTTCATTATGTGTATAACTTGAAAATATTAGCTCAAACAGCTGCAAATCCTGTTTTCCCAGCACGGGGACCTTGAGTTCTATAAGATAAAGCCATAAACATGTTTATCTGAGTCTTCTATCAAAAGTTACAGCTATTTATATGAAGTTGTACAAAAACGCTTTCTTTCGCCAAGACAATGCGTTTCTCACTGTTACATGCATTTGAATGGGGAACTCGACCAAAACAAAGTATAGGTTTTCATTATGTGTATAACTTGAAAATATTAGCTCAAACAGCTGCAAATCCTGTTTTCCAGCAAGGGGACCTTGAGTTCTATAAGATAAAGCCATAAACATGTTTGTCTGAGTCTTCTATCAAAAGTTACAGCTATTTATATGAAGTTGTACAAAACGCTTTCTTTCGCCAAGACAGTGCGTTTCTCACTGTTACATGCATTTGAATGGGGAACTCGACCGAAACAAAGTATAGGTTTTCATTATGTGTATAACTTGAAAATATTAGCTCAAACAGCTGCAAATCCTGTTTTCCAGCAAGGGGACCTTCGGTCTATAAGATAAAGCCATAAACATGTTTGTCTGAGTCTTCTATCAAAAGTTACAGCTATTTATATGAAGTTGTACAAAAACGCTTTCTTTCGCCAAGACAGTGCGTTTCTCACTGTTACATGCATTTGAATGGGGAACTCAACCGAAACAAAGTATAGGTTTTCATTATGTGTATAACTTGGAAATCTTAGCTCAAACAGCTGCAAATAGTCTTTTCCCAGCAAGGGGATACGTCTATAGATAAAGCCATAAACATGTTTGTCGTCTTCTATCAAAAGTTACAGCTATTTATATGACGTTGTACAAACGCTTTCTTTCGCCAAGACAGTGCGTTTCTCACTGTTACATGCATTTGAATGGAATCGACCGAAACAAAGTATTCTTTTGATTATGTGTATAACTTGGAAATCTTAGCTCAAACAGCTGCAAATCCTGTTTTCCTAGCAAGGGGATCTTGAGTTCTATAAGATAAAGCCATAAACATGTTTGTCTGAGTCTTCTATCAAAAGTTACAGCTATTTATATGACGTTGTACAAAACGCTTTCTTTCGCCAAGACAGTGCGTTTCTCACTGTTACATGCATTTGAATGGGGAACTCGACCGAAACAAAGTATAGGTTTTCATTATGTGTATAACTTGGAAATCTTAGCTCAAACAGCTGCAAATCCTGTTTTCCGCACGGGGACTTCGGTCTATAAGATAAAGCCATAAACATGTTTATCTGAGTCTTCTATCAAAAGTTACAGCTATTTATATGAAGTTGTAGAAAACGCTTTCTGTGCCAAGACAGTGCGTTGCTCACTGTTACATGCATTTGAATGGGGAACTGGCCTGAAACAAAAATGTATTCCCAGGGTTTTGCCATGTCTCAATGTGGAATGTTGGAAACTTCAGGCTGCTGGGGACAGGCTGCTGGGGACATGGAGCTCCCCAGGCCAGCAGCACAGGAAGCACTGGAGCTTGTTGATGAAGTCCAAAATCAATCACCAACTGAGCATATTTATATGTTCAACATGTATTTGTGATGAAAAGACTTCACTTCTCCTGATGGGAAACCTGCAGAACAACTTGTTTTGCAAAGACAATGCATATGTCACTGGTGGTGCATTGGGGATGAGGACAAAGTA